>NC_133653.1:162849542-163467354 GCF_009905375.1 Apium graveolens | reverse complement strand
TTTGAGCAAATCAAAATACTTCTTTTTGTAATCAACTTGCTCAAATTTCTTCTTATCAGAATTTGGCTTCCTACACTCACTTGCAAAGTGTCCACTAATGCCACAGTTGTAACATTTGAACTTTGATTTGTCCATCATATTTTGGTTTGGCTTAGTGAATTTTGTGTTTTTCCTGAACTTCATCTTTGCAAACCTCCTGGACAGAAAGGCCAGATGTTCATCAATATCATCAGATTCATCCTGACTGGAATTGTCTCATCCTCAGCAACTTGCTCTTTACCCTTGCTTGATTCTGATTTGCTTGTGCCAATTTTGAGACTTGGCATTGTCTTTTCCTCATTCCTGGCTTCAACTTTTTCACTATCAGCTACAAGTGCAACTGATCCTCCTTTTCTCTTTCCCTTTTCCAACAGCTCATCTTGCTCCATCTCAAGTTCATAAGTCTTCAAAATTCATATAATCTTTCAAGTGTGAAGTCCTTATAATCTTGAGAATTTCTTAGAGAAACAGTCATAGGCTTCCATTCCTTTGGTAGAGACCTTAGAAATTTGAAATTGGAGTCCTTGACTTGGTACACTCTCCCATACAGCTTTAATCCATTCAATAGTTTCTGAAATCTGTTGAAGGTATCATTCAATGATTCTCCTTCTTCAAAGTGAAAATATTCATACTGTTGAATGAGAAGCTGCATTTTGTTTTCTCTAACTTGCTCAGTGCCTTCACATATAAGCTGCATAGTATCCAAAATTTCCTTAGCAGTTTGGCTGTTGATGACATTGTCAAACATATCTTGATCCAGGCCATTAAACAGAATGTTCATGGCTTTCTTGTCCTTGTGGACCTCTTCAATATCTTCAACAGTCCATTCTGCCTTTGGTTTGGGAATAGACTGTCCAACAGCAACTGTTGCAGTAGCAGCTGTGGTCACCTTGTGTGGGATGTGAGGACCATTTTCAATGCAGTTGATGTAGCTTTCATCTTGAGAGAGAAGATGTAAATGCATCTTCACTTTCCAGTGATGATAGTTATCTCTTTCCAGGATTGGAATTTTTACACCAATATCCTTCTTACTCATGATGTTAGCAGAATAGATCTATAAACTCTTTGAATGTTAAGAGCTTGCTCTGATACCAATTGTTATTCCCAGTGGACTAACAATGAGATTTACAGAAGGGGGTTGAATGTAAATCTCAAAACTTTTTCAAGTTTTGAGAAGTTTCTAAGCCTAAGTGTTTAAGCGAACAAATGTGTGTGAATTGCTTGAAGCTGATACAGACAGATATATATTCAAACACAAATGTAAAGAACACAAAGAACTTAAAAACTTTTCTGGTGGATTTGTTGTTCCACCAGAGATGTGTTATTTCAGAAAATCTGTGATTCAAAGAATTAAATCACAGCTGCTTCCTAGTACAAACTAGATGATTTTCTCTCTGGATATTTCTAAACAGCTCAGGAAAATTCTTATCTAATTACTAGCTGCTACTTGGTTTATATATCACCAAGTTTATAAGTGAAGACAAAACTGTAAAATATAATTGAAAAGATTCTTCACATGTTTCTTCTTCATTTCTCTATCCAATGCAATCTAGGATAATCTGTGAATCTTTGAATACTTCCTTGTTTGCATCAGAATGGAAATGCTGCATTTTCTTGATTCCTCCTAGAGGCTTCCACATTCCAGTTTATCTCTGTCAACCCATGTGCCTCTGTCAGCTTGTGAATTGTCACTATCAACTGCTAATGAACTAAGCATCCGTTGAAGCTTTCATCCGTTGATGCCTTATCCGTTGAGGCTTTATCCGTTGAAGCTTTATCCGTTGATGCATTATCAATTGAAGTCTTTATCCGTTGAAGCACTTATCCGTTGATGGATATTATCCGTTGAAGCATTAGAGACATCCGTTGAAGCTTTGTTTCTTATCCGTTGAAGGTCTTCAATATCCGTTGATACTTCTTCACTTATACAAAATTACAAGGCATGAAATATTTACAATTAGCCCTCCTATTTGTATATCCATTAGTAGTCAACATGACTGATAATTTCCTACAACATCTAAGAATTACAACTTGAAACCAGAGAATGAAATGTGCTACAATACTGAACTTATTGCTAAGTAAAGCTACTCTTTCAACGGATAGCCAAGATGGTCTTATCCATTGAGGCTACAAACACTAGATTTCTACTTAAGTGTTTTGTTTAACTTATTATCAAACTAATACACATATTCCTAACAAATTTATATTTATGTTACAAACATGATTGATACTCAGTTACGTAAAAAATAGATATGGATTGTTTGTAGGTGATAATGTGAATACCATATATAAATTATAGCAATTTATTTATTATATAATTTTAATTTTTGAATAATTATAAATGCATGTTATTTAAGTAATCAATTGTCTCACTAGATGTTAATAATGATTATACATGTACATAAATCAAAAATTTAACATATAAATAATTGAAACCATCATAATATGTAACATACAATAATTTACATGCTAACACACACACATATATATAACTTAATTTTACTTTATTAACAATAGTGTAAATAAAAAAAACTAACATTTTCCCATACATACATACGTTAAATTTCAAAAACCGATATTTTTCATTAAAATCAACTTTAATATTAACAGTAATGTAAATTTTATATTATTGTATATTATGATTGCAGGTCATTCTGAGTTCAGTTATGCATTTTTTATCTTTTTAATTTGAGTAAGTTAATTGTAAGTTAGTAGTGACTCAATAATAATATAGAACAACACATATAGTTTATTTAAATAAAATTCAAAATTTTTGGTCAACTCTGTATTCAACGTATATGTTAATTTTTAGCTTTTTATTTGTAAACATACTAATGACATTCTATAGATTAAGTTTAATCGTTTCGTTTATTCAAAAAAAAAGTTTAATCGTTTCGTTTTAAACGTACACTGACTGCTCTGTTTATATTCATTTATTGAATAAAAAATTATATAACACAAATAAGAATATATATATATATATTGCTTAATGAGCTATACTAAAAACGTAGTGTAATTTGGTAATGTCTTGTATGAAAATAATACATATTAATAAACAATCAATGTAATAACCCCAATTTTTGGAAATTTTTGAAACCCTTATGAATAGTGTTTTTGCTGAATGAGAAAATTTTTCATGCCACACTATGTAGGGATTCTGATATGGATATTCTGAGATTTTATTAGTACTCTATATGGTATATAAGTGTATGCAAAGATCGTCAGAATCCAATTCCGAACACTTTGATTTTTCCCGGAAATCCAATAGATACGGAAAGAATTGAGTATAAGGTAACAGGATAAAAGGATTTAAATTAAAGGATTATAATAGAGGATCATAAAAAGGAATATAATGTATTGAGAAAGGTTAAGGGAACCTAAGTAATAAGATCCCGGGTATGATCCCTCAAACGATAAACGAAAACGAAAGTTAAGCGAACCGTATAACAGATCAGCGGTCATTAGGCAAACAATTAGGAAGTTAATCAAAGGGATTAGAGAGGTTGATGTCACCCAACCAATGAGAAGAGGACAAGGAGGGGAGGATGACATCATGAGGATGACACAAGCATGACATGGGAAGGAAGGAGGTGTGGTTGAATGAGAACCACACAAAGTCCAAGGTTAATTAGGTAATTAACTAAAACAAAAACAAAACCAAATCAACCAAGCCAAGCAAATCATTTTCATCAAAACACAAAAAAATCTCTCTTTCTTCTTCATGCTCTCGGCTTCTTTTCTTAAAAATTGAAGATCCAAGCTCCACCACTTACTATTTAGCAAGGTAATTATCTAAGCTTCCCCATGGGTAGTTACATACTTCCTATAAGTTTAAGCTTCTAATTCCAAGCCAATCTTTTTCTATAAATCATGAAAGAAGATGGTGAATAGTGTTTTTCAAGAACTAAAATTTGTGTTCTTGAAGTTTTGTTTAGATTAAGCTTGGATAAGGACTTTAAGGGTGATTCCAAGCCATTCTCTTGATTCTCCACTCTCCAAGGAAGGTATAAACTACATGTTATTCCTAATGAACTAATAATGAGATTTACAGAAGGGGGGTTGAATGTAAATCTCAAAACTTTTTCAAGTTTTGAGCAGTTTCAAAGGCTATGTGTTTAAGATAAACAAGTGTATGAATTGCTTTAAGCTAATACTGACAGATATATATTCAAACACTAATGTAAAGAACACAACAGACCTTAAAAACTTTTCTGGTGGATTGTTGTTCCACCAGAGATGGTATTTCAGAAAATCTGTGATTCAAGAAGTTGATCACAGCTGCATCCTAGTACAAACTAGATAATTTTTCTCTCAAGATTTTTCTAAACAGCTCTGGAAAAATTCTCTTCTAATTACTAGCTGCTACTTGGTTTATATATCACCAAGTTTACAAGTGAAGACAAAGATAAAAAGTATAATAATAAAATAAGTTCTCCACTTGTTTCTTCTCCATTTTACTCCAGTGCATTGTTGACTATTGCCTCTTTATACTAGAGTAGAACGGCTGCTTTTTCTGATGTTCCTGAAATAGGCTACCACATCTCAGTTGTCTCTGTCAACCCATGTGCCTCTGTTTGTAGGTACAACTACCACTTGTCAACTGCTATTTAACAGAACATCCGTTGAAGCCTTCATCCGTTGATGGCTTTATCCGTTGATGTGTTAGCAGTTGAAGCTCTATCCGTTGATGCACTCATCCGTTGAAGCTTTAGAGACATCCGTTGAAGCTTTGTTTCTCATCCGTTGAAGGTCTTTAAGTTATCCGTTGACACCATTTCATTTATACAAAATTACAAGGCATGAAATACTTATAACTGGCCTTCCTATCTGCATATCCTCTAGTAGTCAACATGACTTATAATTTCCCTCAACATTTAAGAATTTATATCTCAAATTCAGAGACTGAAATGTGCTACAACACTAGACTTATTTCTAAGTAAAGCTGCACCATCAACGGATAGCCAAAATGGTCTTATCCATTGAGGCTACAAACACTAGATTTCTACTTAAGTGTTTTGTTAAACATATCATCAAACTAATGCACATATATTCCTAACAATCTCCCCCTATTTATGTCTATAAGAATTGTAGACATAAATTCAAGGTTAACTTGATGATAACAAAATACTTAACAATTATATGAACTGAAACTAAGTAGAAATTCAAAAGTGCTGCAAAAGTGTATGTACTAGAAGGTAATTGAAGATTTACAGTATTTCCAAGGATGCTTCCTCTAGCCTGAGCAAATCATCTTTTTCTTCTTTGATCCCTGGTTTTCTTTCCTAGCCCTTTGTCATTTTCCTCAATTTGGAGTTGGAGTTGTCTGAAGAATTCAGCTTCATCTTCATCACTGATATCCAACTTAGATTGCATTTCTTTGAGAGTTTCATTGCTGGCAATCTTGAGTTGGTCTTCAAGTCTGAAAAATCTTCTGACTCCTTTATCATCTCTGAATTCCATCAACCAATGAGGTGATTTGTGAATTGTAGTTCCCCTTTCTTGAATGAGTAAGGTTCTGGGCAAGGCATTGGGCTCCCTCCAAGTTTTCCTTATGTTGGCAATCTTGTTGAGAATTTCAGTCTTGGCAGTCCTGGTAAAGCCAGAATCCTTTTGTATGGCTGAAAAGACTCTGATCAAGGTAGAGTAGCCTTCATTCAGAATCCTGTAGAGAGGCCATGTTCTTTCCCCAGCTCCTTTGTATCTGAACACCAATCTCTCTGGTAGCTGTCTGTAAGCAGCAATTCCCCTTACATCCTCCAGCTCATCCAGATAGAGTTCAATGTCTGAAATTTCTTTTATGTCACAGATGTGAACATAATCATCTTTAGAAATGGGTGGCTTAGGGTTAGGTTTATGTTTTTGAGTGAATTTCTTAGAGTTTAGGGGAGGTGTAGATTTGGATTTTCTTTTCTGTTTCTTTGGTAGTGGAAGAGTGGTTAAAAAGGTAGGCAAATTGATGGTGTCCCAATCAATAGGTTCCTCTTTTGGGATGATTGGTTCACCATGGATGTTTATAGTGGGATCAGCAACAAAGGGTTCAGGTATGGAAGGTAGAGATTTAGTTTCTTCAGTGTTGCCTTCACTCCTTCTATGTGCCTTGGCCTTTCTTCTGTTTCCCTTCTGCCATTCCTCTTTTTCCTCCATACTTTCACCAAATATACTCCCAAAAACCTCATCTAAGTTTGCAATCTTGTCTTCACCCCTGACTTCAATTCCTTTCTCATTTTCAACTAGACTTGACTTTAGCTTTTGTTCAAGCTTTGCTTGTGCTCTTTTGTCAGCCTTGAGTTTTTCAGCTTCTTTCTTTAACCTTTTGGTTTCTTCCCTCTTGGCTATTGAGAATTTGGGATGTCCTTGCATCACACATATGCTCTTTCCCTCTCTAAAGATAATAGCCATGTTTCTCCTTACTGCCTCATCCATGGTCTCCTTGTGTTTTATGATGCTAGTACCCAAAACTTTGTCTTCATCAGGCTTTGGAAGAGGAAAGTCCACTTCTTTCATCTGAGCAAAGTCTAGAGGGTTCTTTGTGGAGTCCTTGCTGGATCTAGTGTTGGGCTTGAGAACCATAGGTTTTAGATTCTTGAAAGAAGTCTCTCCAACCTTATTTCTCCTTTCTGGCTTGTGCTCCATATTGATTGGTTCAACCTTTGTGCTATGTTTCACAGATATTGATTTATCTTGTGTAGAGCCAAACAGCTGTTGCATCCTTTCATCAATTCTCCTCCTTTGCTCTTTCACTTGAATTTCAGCTGCTGCTAGCTGGATTAAATCAATTCCATCAGGCTTTCCTTTGATTTGAATGATTGGAGAAGTAGTGATGGCAGGAACTAGCACTTTAGATATTTGGATTTTTGTAGATGGCTCTCCTTCCCCTTCCCTTTTACTCTCCCCCTTTTTGTTATCATCAAGGAGAGGGGTCAAGCCCTGTGCTTTTGCCAGCTGCATAAGTAGATTTGTTTGAGATTGTTGGTTGTGAAGAATGGTGGCCACAGAATCTTCAATAACTTGAACTCTGTCTTCCAATTTGGCCAGCCTCTTTTCAGTATGTGATTCCTTTTTCAATCTCAACAAAATGTCCTGCATTGTACCATAGGGCATGACTGAATCCAATTTTTCAGAATTGTAGGATTTCAAGTCAGCAATATCCTTTCTGAGTTCATCCACACTCAGATTCTGTCTTACTTGCTGCAACTTCATGAGATGCAGTGAGTCCAAGTGAGCTGTAAGGATAGCCTTTGTACCAGCATGAGAAGTTTTCTGAATGGCCTGTTTGATAGTACTGATTTGTTTGACTAAGGAGACATTGAATTGCCCTGTTGTAGACTCCTTTGTGAAGGCCCATTCAGGTAGATTTGGAATAGAACTAGGGCCTTCATCTCCCCCTAAGTTCATGCTTCCATCAGAAGAAACAAAGTCATCATCATCAGAATTTACTCCAAATTCTTCAAATGACTCACCAGCTGTTGAAGGCATCTTGTTAATAGCAGCTTTGTCCCTTTGAAGAGATGCTGTTGTATGTACTAGATGTAGTGTCTTTTCTGCCTCCACATTGCCCTGTGCAGCCAATAATTGATAGGCTGAAACAGGATGAGTAAAAGTGTCAGCATCCAAGGAAATGTTATCAATAACAGCTTTGTAATGTTGCTGAAATTGTCTTTCCTTTTCAGCATCATTCACAATCATTGACTCACTAGCAATGGCTGGATCCATCCTTATTTCTGCTGTACCTGCCTTTCTCTCATTTTCTCTATGTTCTTGCATCAGGGGCTCCCCCTGGCTCACACAACTCACTCCCTCACCTTCACCTACTAAGGTGGTACTCCTCTCACTTACTTTTGCCATGCTGGAAAAAATAGCATGCATGTTTGAGCTCTCAATCTCTCCTTTTGCCTGGGAGCAACCCAGCCTCTCACTCAAATTGTCACTCCCTTCCCTCAGTCCTAGAAGTGATTGTACAGTAATCAAGTCTTCTACACTTGGAATTGTTTCAGTTGTGTGTGTAGAGACTATCAACGGATGAGGAATAGCCGTTGAAGGTGAAACTGATGGTATCAACGGATAACTGCTGTTAAGCTTATCCGTTGAAGAACAACCACTTGTCAACGGATGAGTGATATCCGTTGAAGAAGGAAAAGAAGTAGAAATTGAAAGTGATATAACTGTTGAATCTGTGTAGATTGATATGAGTTTTGGTGACACAGATCCTTCAATTACATCTGAAAGAATTTGCGGGTGATCCAACAAATCATCTAAAAGATGATGATCACCTGTATTTGAGTGGGGCTCCTCCCTGAGTTGTAAAGAGGGAGAATCAGGAATTGATGGGAATAACATATCCACATCTAGAGATGGTGAAGAAGTGTGTGGTGATTGATGTGTGTTAATTGTGAGAGAATGGGGCTGTGACTCCACATTTGTTGGAGCCACATCAAACTGAGTTTGAGAAGGCATAGATACAGATGGATGTATCTGTGCAGTGTGTGCACCCTGTGTAGAAGATTGGGTTCTTGCTCTCTTTCTTCTAATAAAGGCTTTTGTTGGTGAGTGTTTGGCTTTAGTGTCCCTCCCTCGTTTGTTCTGTGTTCCTGGTTGGGAACTATTTTCAATAGTTACATCCTTTTGGGAGGATGCAGCTAGGGATATGCTAGTAACCCTTTCAACCACCACAGCTTTTTGAGAAACTGTGGCTTGGCTAGCTTGGGAAGCACTTATCTCTCCTTCCTTATCCTGGGGGTTTCTTTGATGTTCACCCCTCCCCTCACCACTCACACCCTGTTCACTCCCTTCAAGGTTAATGGTAGATGTTACAACTGTTGTCTTTTGAGAAACAACAGAGGTAGTTTTCTTTGTCTTTGATTTTGAAAGTTTAGTTTTGGTGACCTTGGTAGGAATCTGTTGGGGCATTGTCACAGATTCCATGGCCACACTAGAAGATAAAGAAATAGAGGGGTTGGAAGAAGTAGGAGTTGTAGAAGCAATTACCTCACTTACCTGAGGTGCATTCATGATTGGTAAATATACCAATGGCACACTGCTGTTGAGATCCATTCTCAATAAATCTGCAAGAACTCTTTTCTCTTGTGCCCAGCACTTGAGTTTATTATTCTCATTGGTTATGACCAAACCTTCAGCAACATGGTTAGCCAATAACATAAAGAATCTAGCATAATAGATGTTATTAGATCTATTAGCTTTGTTACCTAATCTAGTACCCAATTCTAGCATAACATAGTTGCTAAAATTAAAATACCTATCAGAAACAAGCATATAGAGCATATTAACAAGAGATGAAGTTATGGCATCAAAATTGCTAATTTTCCCAGAGAAAACCTTGATAAAGGCATCCCCAAGAAAACTCCATTCTTTCCTAAGGCCTTTTCTTTTAATACTCCCTAAACTAGCAGAGTTAAGAGAATAACCTATGGAATCTAACATGCTGGATACATCATTATCAGTGTGTGGTGTCATGGCATTGTTCTCAGGTAATTTAAAACATGCTAGTAAATCATCACAGTTAACACAGTGATTTTTACCTTTGAGAGTGAAGGAGATAGTCATATCTATTGAGTTGAACTCAGCAGTTGTCCAAATCTCCTCAACTACTTCACAGTAAATCGTTGGGGCTTCCAGCATTGCATAGCTAAGTTTACAGTTTTTGATGAAGTCCATCATTTTGTGATAATCGGAGTGGGCTTCATTCTTTTCTACCAAAGCTATGAAATTGTTCTTCTCATAGATGAATCCGGATTGAGACATAATCTTTACTACTGGTGCCATTGTTGTGAGTAGAATTTGCAGAGAATAACTTGAAGGTTTTGCAGAGAGAAAATGGTAAAAGCTTTGAAATTTCAAGAAAGCGTAAAGTAAAAAAAATGAAAAATCAGAAGGGCTTATATACTTTCTCAAATTAAAAAGCATAAATAAGAGATTAAACAATAAATATATGTAAGTGAATTTCAGCCGTTTAAGAATAAACTGTAAGTATTCTAAAAACTACCTTTAAAACAAATACATACAGCTGTATGTATGAGTATCAACGGTTAAGACAATAGAATCAACGGCTGTGAAACACCTGAATCGACTGATGTGATATTTCAACGGATAAGGTAAACTGTCATCCGTTGAAGAGCACTTCAGTTTTATCCGTTGACGGATAAAAATTCCAGAAATGTATATGACTTTCAACGGATAATGAACATCCGTTGACAGAACAATTTTGACTTTCAACGGATAGGGAATATCCGTTGATGGAATAATCTGTGTTAAAAATCAAATTTGTTCTTGCAGCTAATACATTTCAGGCTTCAATTCAAATTGCAATAAGGACATGAATTTTAAGAGTAATTAAGCATACCTAGCTCACTTACCAATCTTGTGAATGTTGATTCATCAAGTGGCTTGGTAAATATGTCTGCAATTTGTTGTTCACTTGGAACAAAATGAAGTTCCACTGTACCTTTCATCACATGTTCCCTAATGAAGTGGTACTTGATATCAATGTGCTTGGTTCTTGAGTGCTGCACTGGATTTTCAGTAATGGCAATGGCACTTGTGTTGTCACAAAATATTGGAATTTTGTCAACAGTCATACCATAGTCAAATAACTGGTTCCTCATCCATAGTATTTGTGCACAGCAACTACCAGCTGCAATGTACTCAGCTTCAGCTGTTGATGTGGAAACAGAATTCTGCTTCTTGCTGAACCATGATACAAGCTTGTTCCCTAGAAATTGACAGGTGCCTGTTGTGCTTTTCCTGTCTATTTTGCAACCTGCATAATCTGCATCTGAGTAGCCAATTAGATCAAAACCAGACTCTCTAGGGTACCAAATTCCTAGATTTGGAGTCCCCTTGAGATATCTGAAAATTCTTTTAATGGCCACTAAGTGAGATTCTTTAGGGTCAGCTTGAAATCTAGCACAGAGACATGTAGAAAACATTATATCAGGTCTACTAGCAGTTAAATATAAAAGTGAGCCAACCATGCCTCTATAACTTGTAATATCCACAGACTTTTCAGCCTTGTTTAATTCAAGCTTAGTGGCAGTGGCCATGGGAGTTTTTGCAGGTGAACAATCCATTAAGTCAAACTTCTTTAAAAGATCATAAATATATTTAGTTTGACTAATGAAAATTCCACTACTAACTTGTTTTACTTGTAACCCAAGAAAGTAAGTTAGCTCTCCCATCATGCTCATTTCATATTTACTTTGCATTAATTTAGCAAACTTTTTACAAAGCTTATCATCTGTAGATCCAAATATAATATCATCTACATAAATTTGTACAAGTATCTTAGAGCCATTAACATTTCTAAAGAAGAGAGTTTTGTCAACAGTACCTCTTGTGAAATGATTATCTAGAAGGAACTTTGACAAAGTCTCATACCAGGCTCTAGGTGCTTGCTTTAGTCCATAGAGTGCTTTCAACAGATAATACACATGGTCTGGAAAATTTTGATCTTCAAAACCTGGAGGTTGGCTTACATAAACTTCTTCCTCCAATTCCCCATTTAGAAATGCACTCTTGACATCCATCTGATAGACTTTGAAATTGGCATTAGCTGCATAGGCTAGAAAGATTCTGATGGCTTCAAGTCTTGCAACTGGAGCAAATGTTTCATCAAAATCTATTCCCTCTTGTTGAGAATAGCCTTTAGCAACCAATCTGGCTTTATTCCTTATGACAATGCCATTTTCATCCATCTTGTTTCTGAATACCCATTTTGTGTCAATGGAACTCTTGTTCTTTGGCTTGGGTACCAGCTTCCAAACTTTGTTTCTCTCAAATTGGTTCAGCTCTTCCTGCATAGCTAATATCCAATCTGGATCCATTAAGGCTTCTTCCACTTTCTTAGGTTCCTCCTGAGATAGAAAACTACTATACAGACATTCATTTTGAGTAGCTTTTCTTGTTTGCACTTTAGATGATGCATCACCAATGATCAGTTCAAAGGGATGATTCTTGGTCCATTTCCTTTGAGGTGGAAGATGTGCTCTAGATGAGGTGGCCTCAGTATTGTCGTGATGTGAGACAGAGTGTTGATCAGTTGAAACTCCCCCTGAGTTGTTGGTCCTTTGCAGGAAACTTGGAGTTCTATCAACTGATGATGTAAATCGATTATCCGTTGATGAACTATGATCAACGGATGCTTCATTATGTACTTCAACGGATGATGCACTATGTCTTTCAACGGATACTGCATTGCCTCTTTCAACGGATGCAGAATTCTGTGCATTATCCAAGGGCATATCTTGAATCCCTTTTGAAGTGTCATCTCCATCAATCTCCTCTTCACTATCATCACAATATATCTCAATGTTGTCAAATTTGAGTCTTTCATGGTGTCCCTCATCTGTTAGTCCATCAATCTTTTTATCATCAAACACAACATGCACAGATTCCATAACAATGTTGGTTCTTAGATTGTAGACCCTATAAGATTTTCCAGCTGAGTAACCAACAAATATCCCTTCATCAGCCTTTGCATCAAACTTCCCTTTATGGTCAGATTGATTTCTCAGTATAAAGCATTTACATCCAAAGACATGAAGAAAGTTTAGAGTTGGTTTTCTTCTCTTGAACAACTGATAAGGAGTCATGCCTTTAGCTTGATTGATCAAAGAAATATTCTGAGTGTAGCAGGCACAATTAACAGCTTCAGCCCAGAAATATGTTGGTAACTTTGATTCTTCAAGCATTGTTCTAGCAGCCTCAATTAAAGATCTGTTCTTTCTTTCAACTACCCCATTTTGCTGAGGTGTTCTTGGAGCTGAGAACTCATGCATGATTCCATTTTCTTCACAGAACAGCCTCATTGTCAAATTCTTGAACTCAGTTCCATTGTCACTCCTGATATTCCTAACCTTCAAGTCAGGATGATTATTGACTTGCCTGATGTGATTGATAATGATTTCACTTGCTTCATCCTTTGATCCAAGAAAATAGACCCATGAAAACTTTGAGAAATCATCTACAATCACCAAGCAATATCTTTTTCTTGCAATTGACAATACATTGACTGGTCCAAACAAATCCATATGTAGCAGCTGTAATGGTTCATCAATTGTTGTTTCAAGCTTCTTTTTGAATGATGCTTTCCTTTGTTTGCCTTTCTGACAAGCATCACACAAACCATCCCTTGAGAATTCAACAAGAGGAATTCCTCTAACTAAGTCCTTTTTGACTAGATCATTCATTGTCTTGAAATTCAAATGGGATAGCTTCTTGTGCCATAGCCAACTTTCAGCTGAACTTGCTTTGCTGAAGAGACAAGTAATAGATTCTGCATCTGTAGAGTTGAAGTCAGCTAAGTACACATTTCCTTTTCTAACTCCAGTTAGAACCACTTTGTTGTCTTTCTTACTGGTGACAACACAGGCTTCTGAATTGAAGGAAATTGTATTCCCTCTATCACATAGTTGACTGATGCTCAGTAAGTTGTGCTTGAGACCATCAACTAATGCAACTTCATCAATTATGACATTCCTTGTTGAAATCAAGCCATATCCCATAGTAAACCCTTTGCTGTCATCTCCAAAGGTTATGCTAGGGCCAGCTCTCTCCTTAAACTCTGTGAGCAGGGAGAAATCTCCTGTCATGTGTCTTGAACAGCCACTGTCCAAGTACCATAGATTTCTTCTTTTTCCCTGCACACCATAAAATCAATCAAGTTGATTTTGGTACCCAAGTTTCCTTGGGTCCATTCTTGTTAGCCTTTCTCCTAGACTTCATTCCTCCTGCATCTTTAGACTTAGGTAACTTTGAGTCAACCTTGATCTTAGATGTAGTTGGTTGAGGTGTAGGGTTAGTCACAGAATCATTTAGCACATTTGGAATTTGATAAGGCATGGATTGTGCAAGCATGTTATTCCATATTGGCATATTGTATGGCAATTGAGGCATACTAAATGCAGCAAGATAAGGATTGTTAAAATATGGCATGTTTGCAAAATGTGCATAAGGATTCTGTTGAGACATAACAGGCATAGCATGCAGAGGTGATGCAGACATATTAGGCATGGAAGAGGGCACAGGTATGGGAGTTTTCTTAATAGATTTGCAATTAGCAGATAGATGATTAACACTACTACAATGCACACAGCTTTTTCTAGGAGCATACTTATCAGGTGTGTAATTGTTATGTTTGTTAACCCCTACCTTCCCATTTCTATTAGATTTCCTTTTAGTTTCCTTTTATCCTCAACCACTTTGAGCCTATTCTTTAACTGTTCTAAGGTCATGTGTCCTATATTCACCTTACTGAAATCTTTGGATGTGCTTGCTTCTTCTTTGACAAAGTTCTTGGAAGTTGAACCAAACTTTTTGTTGAGTTTCTTTAGATTTTCACTTTTAGAAACATCTGCCTGTTTTAATTGAGGAACCTTCAACGGATGCTCCTTTTCTTCCTTCAACGGATAATTTTCATCATCCGTTGATTCCACATCCGTTGACAGCCCATCAATTAATTCCATTTTCTTTTTGTTTTTATCCCAGGCAGTCTCACAAAATGATTCAATTCCTTGGACCTTGACAATTTGAGCACTAACATCCCTAGATGTCTTCCAGGCTTTAATCACCTCTTGCTCTCTCTCTAATTGATTAGAAAGTATTTCTACTTTCTTAACAGATTCAGCTAGTTCATTTTCAACAGATATACAATGTAGCTTAGTTTTCTCTAGGTCAATCAACTTATCTTCTAACACAGCATTTCTATTACTTAAAAATAGATTGTTCTCTTTAATCCTACTATTTTCTTTAGCAAGAGATTTAAGAGACACACGCAAATGATACAGTTCAGTAGACATGTCATTAAAAGCATCATTGCACTCTTCTTTAGTAAGCTGTGTTAAATTAGTAGTGATTACCTGGTTGCTTGATGAACTAACTTCATTTTCCTCAGAATCAGCCATGAGAGCCAAGTTGACATATTCCACATCTTCATCCTCTTCTTCTCCATCAGCCGCCCAGTCTTTTTCTTGAGTAATGAAAGCCCTCTCCTTTTGCTTGAGCAGATCAAAATATTTCTTTTTATAATCTACTTGGTCAAACTTCTTCTTTTCAGAAGTTGGCTTTCTGCACTCACTTGCAAAGTGTCCACTTATACCACAATTGAAACACTTGAACTTGGATTTGTCCACCATGTTCTTATGAGGTTTAGTGGCTCTAGTGTTTTTCCTAAATTTCATCTTTGCAAATCTTCTAGACAGAAATGCAAGATGCTCATCAATACCATCAGAGTCATCTTGGCTGGAGTTGTCTTCATTCTCAGCAACTTGCTCCTTACCCTTGCTTGATTCTGATTTGCTTGTGCCATCTTTGGAGTTTAATGTTGATCTCACAGTTTCTTATCTGCATTCTTTCTCATTTTCAGCTACCAAGGCAACTGAACCTCCTTTCTTTCTTCCCTTCTCCAATACCTCATCCTGTTCCAGCTCTAGTTCATAAGTCTTCAAGATTCCATATAATCTTTCAAGAGTGAAGTCCTTATAATCTTGAGAGTTTCTCAAGGAGACAGTCATGGGTTTCCATTCCTTTGGCAAGGATCTTAAAAATTTAAGATTTGAATCCTTCACCTGGTACACTCTACCATACAGCTTCAGTCCATTCAACAGCTTTTGGAATCTATTGAATGTGTCATTTAAAGATTCATTTTCTTCAAAATGAAAATACTCATACTGTTGAATGAGAAGCTGCATTTTGTTTTCTTTTACTTGTTCTGTACCTTCACACAGTAGCTGAATTGTGTCCCAAACCTCTTTGGCAGTTGTGCAATTTATCACATTATCAAACATATCCTTGTCAAGACCATTAAACAAAATGTTCATAGCCTTCTTATCCTTGTGGACTTCTTCTGTGTCTTCCATTGTCCATTCTGCTCTAGGTTTTGGAATGGATTGACCAACAGCAATTGTGGTTGTAGCAACTGTGGCTACTTTGTGGGGAATGTGAGGACCATTCTCAATACAGTTTACATAACCTTCATCTTGGGAGAGTAGATGAAGGTGCATTTTCACCTTCCAATGGTGATAACTGTCTTTGTCAAGAACTGGGATTTTTACTCCAATATCCTTCTTACTCATCTTTGTTAGTTTCCAAGATCTTTAAACTCTTTGTGTGTCAAGAGCCTACTCTGATACCAATTGTTATTCCTAATGAACTAACAATGAGATTTACAGAAGGGGGGTTGAATGTAAATCTCAAAACTTTTTCAAGTTTTGAGCAGTTTCAAAGGCTATGTGTTTAAGATAAACAAGTGTATGAATTGCTTTAAGCTAATACTGATAGATATATATTCAAACACTAATGTAAAGAACACAACAGACCTTAAAAACTTTTCTGGTGGATTGTTGTTCCACCAGAGATGGTATTTCAGAAAATCTGTGATTCAAGAAGTTGATCACAGTTGCGTCCTAGTACAAACTAGATAATTTTTCTCTCAAGATTTTTCTAAACAGCTCTGGAAAAATTCTCTTCTAATTACTAGCTGCTACTTGGTTTATATATCACCAAGTTTATAAGTGAAGACAAAGATAAAAAGTACAATAATAAAATAAGTTCTCCACTTGTTTCTTCTCCATTTTACTCCAGTGCATTGTTGACTATTGCCTCTTTATACTAGAGTAGAACGGCTGCTTTTTCTGATGTTCCTGAAATAGGCTACCACATCTCAGTTGTCTCTGTCAACCCATGTGCCTCTGTTTGTAGGTACAACTACCACTTGTCAACTGCTATTTAACAGAACATCCGTTGAAGCCTTCATCCGTTGATGGCTTTATCCGTTGATGTGTTAGCAGTTGAAGCTCTATCCGTTGATGCACTCATCCGTTGAAGGATGTTATCCGTTGAAGCTTTAGAGACATCCGTTGAAGCTTTGTTTCTCATCCGTTGAAGGTCTTTAAGTTATCCGTTGACACCATTTCATTTATACAAAATTACAAGGCATGAAATACTTACAATTGGCCTTCCTATCTGCATATCCTCTAGTAGTCAACATGACTTATAATTTCCCTCAACATTTAAGAATTTATATCTCAAATTCAGAAACTGAAATGTGCTACAACACTAGACTTATTTCTAAGTAAAGCTGCACCATCAACGGATAGCCAAAATGGTCTTATCCGTTGAGGCTACAAACACTAGATTTCTACTTAAGTGTTTTATTAAACATATTATCAAACTAATGCACATATATTCCTAACACTACAAACCCTAGCTTTAGTTTTGAGTAATTAGGAATGAATATGATTGATATAGTATATGTGAAGCATGATGCTTGATTGTTTGAAGTTTGGTTGAGTTTGTAGAGATTAGTTGGTTTTGTGGTGTTTTTGGAGTTGTAAATCTTGATAATTAGTTAGAGAACCTAAGTAAAGCTTTTAGTTCATGTGGGGAATAAGTATAAATGGTTAATGTGGATTTGTTGGGGCTACTATGATGTGGTTTGGATGGATGTTGGTTGTATGATTGATTTGGGGTTGAATTGTGGTTGGTTTTGAATGTTTAAATTTGAGAAATCGCGTAAATATAGCCGTCGTAATGTCCGATTTTCTTTAGACTGTTTTTGTGCATAACATTAGGACCCGAGAACCCCCTGCTAGATTATGACCATTTCCATGTCTAGATAGCTCGTGTTACGAGCTTCGTTTTGATATGTAGTTCGTTCGATTCCGATGCACGGTTTAGGAGAAACGACCGTTTCAAGTAACGGCGTTTCGCGAACGAAACTTTTCCCCTCGCCTTACTTTGAAACATAGGTTAAAGACCAAAAAAGGTTAATTAATGTATGAAACATTTATGGTAAGTGTGTTAGGCAGTTGGTAAGACACTCGCGAAGGAATCGCCTTAAAACTCGTAAAGGTTAAATTATTAAAAATGGTGGAGCCGAGGGTACCCGAGTGACTTAAGAGAATCAATAAGCGCAAAACAAGCGTTAGAGTCTAAGTTAGTTAAAGTATAGATTTACAAGTGACTTTGGTTTAATTCCAACTTACTTGTTGTTTATAGGTTACCGGACTCGTCCCGAGCCTTTTATCACCCCAAGTCGCTCAGGCAAGTTTTCTACCCATTATACTGTTGTTGTGATGTATATATGTATATGCATTATCTTGCGGTAGATGCATGTTGGTTAATTAGCAAATGTTGCGATATATTGTAGCATGTTATATGGTACATATGCATGCCTGTTTCGTATTCTTTCCATATATATATCTGTTGGTTCAGTTGATAATACCTATGCTAGAGGATAGCGGTAATTTGCATATACCCTTATTATAGGGACCCAAAAGGTGAAAACATTTTCTAAAACCGGGAGTCGAGGATCCCGAGTAGATTATATATATATATATATATTTATATATATATATATATATGGTTATAGTTTTCAAAACTATTAATCGAATAAGGTTTATTCGATAACTTTATTTTATTATTGAATATTATTTCGAATATTCATCCGAGGACTTATGACTCCTTTATTTTTATTATTGAATATTATTTCGAATATTCATCCGAGGACTTATGACTCCTTTATTTTATTATTGAATATTATTTCGAATATTCATCCGAGGACTTATGACTCCTTTATTTTATTATTGAATATTATTTCGAATATTCATTCGAGGGCTTATGACTCAGCTTATTATATTTATTGAATATTATTTGAATATTCATTTGAGGATCTATGACTCCGATTATTTGCTGAAATATATTCTTTATTTTATTAAAGAATAAGGTGTCAATAATCAAACTTATTTTCGATTATTCAAATAAAGATAGTACTTTCATATAAGTATATCTTTGGTTATTTAATATACATTTCAAGTATAAGTTTTAATACTTCTACTTCGATTATTTTTATAAGGATTATCTTTATGAGAATATTATTTAAATAATAATATTCAGACATTTTCTAAATATATTGGGACTGATTTACTTCATTAAATCAGCATTACTCCAAACACTCTTTAAAGTATTTTCGAGTCTCCAAAATGATTTTTAAAAGTTAGAGCGGATCCCAAAACTCATTTTTTATATTTAAGATCTTCCTTTTAAAAAGGGGATTTAAATACTCGCTCAAAACCTGAGGGATCCGGCTCTATGGTGTATTTTATATTCGCAACAAGGTTGCAGTTTTGGTAAATGAATTGATTACTTACCCAACGTTCGGGAAGTAAGTCCATCTATTGAGTCGGCATAAGCAACATGGGCTCAGTGGGCGTCCATGATAGTGTAAGTGGCTCAGTGGGAGTCCATCAAATGCATAAGTGGCTGAGTGGCAGTCCAGCATAAGGTCCTATTGCGACCAGGGTGATGACCAGTGGGGAATTCGTCCGTCTACTAGTAGAAAAGGTTACTTATTGGTATCTTTGCCTGATCAGCAAGATATCTGGTTTATGCCAAAATTCTTTTCCTCTCCAAAATTCATTGGATGTTTCAAACTCTGTCCATACCTTTACATGACAGAGGTTTTCAGGAAATGTATGGGAGATATATGAATATATTTATATATCGGGACTTAATGAAGTATCTCGTAACTTCATTATTTATAATGATATTCAAAGATTGAAACTATTCAAATCTTGTCTTGTAGTCTCATCTATGTGATGAACTTTTGAAACTGATTATAACTTGAACGGGGGGTAGTTCAAGTAGTATTTGGGAAAGATATAAGTATTTTGGGGTATCTTGTAACTTCATCTTTTAAACTTATATCTAATTAATAATTGTCTTATGAATGACAAAGATTTTCAGAAAAACGTTGAGACAAGGTTAGATATATGAGATCACCTTGCAACGATATTTTTTTTATACAGTTATACACTGGAACTTTGTGTATATTATGCATAGAAGAGGACTTCCAATATTTTGAAAAGTATATATATGTATATATATACTGAATATTTTGCGACTTCATCGCATTAAGATATCAACTTGGTTCATTTCTTTTGACCAAGACTTTCATGAGTACTATGAGAAGGCTCATATATTGTTAATCATTATATATATTATTTTGGTGGGCTTGCTGCTCACCCTTGCTTTCTTCTTTCATCACACAACATCAGATAGACAAGATGAACCGGACCAAGCTCCCGATTCGCAAGAGGTTAGAAAACGTTCGGCAGTCTTCTGGAAGCGTTGATGCTGCTGTAGGTGAGGTAGGGACTACCAATAGGCTAGGCTTTCAACTTTTGATGTACCAGATTTATGTATATTTATGAATTGTAATAATGGCAAAGAAAATGTAAATTTATTCAGAAAACCTTTTAAGGTGTATTGGCAGATAATTGTGGAATAAAATGACTTGTGGTTATTTTTTTTTGATGTTCATCTCTGACACTATAATGTGTGGTGTGTGTGTTTATTGTGGAGTCACAGTACAGAGTAGTTGAGTAATTATTAAGATTGGGTGTTATTAAGGGAAATGGAACTCGTGACAACCCGGATCCTCGACCCCGGATCTGGGGGTGTTACAATCAATTTGTATTTGATATACGTTGGACATTGTACAACATTTACAAATAGGAAAACAACTAAGAGCAACTCCAACAACCTCCTTGCATTTTCACTACAAATAATATAAATAAATTAGCTCCTAATTATTTAGAAGCCAAAATCAAATAATTTCTCCAACAATTCTCCTTAAACTCACTCTCTATCTATCTTTTTACTCATTAAAGTCATTCATGTTAAATAGACGGGTAAGAAAAATATAATATAATAATAGTTGAGGAGGGGATATTTACTCCTAAAAGTGAGGAAACATTTGAAGCTCCTAATGTTATAATAGAGGGGGACAGGTCAAAATTTGACTTAGGAGCCTATATAAGGATAGTGTTGGAGTTGCTCTAAGAACATTATAATTGCATGAAGCATAAAAAACTCTAGAAAATTGACCCGTGCCTTGCACGGGTTATTATGCTAGTTATATATAATACAACAATGGGGGGTTTGATGAGCAATTTAATTAATATGACAATTATATCCATACATTAATATCTATATAATATTTATTTCACCTAATCATTCATTTATTATAATTTATTAATTGTTTTATAATTAATATGTGCACAAATACAATTAATATGTGCACAAATACATACATATATATATAAATTAATACATTTATACAGACATACATACATACATGCATACATACGTGCGTATGTAGATACATATGTATGTACATATGTACGCATATACATATATATATATATATACATACATACATGCATTCTATTAGGTCCAAAAGGTACATACAGAGGGGGGTGAATGTATGTTCTTCGGTTTTATCGATTTAATGCAGCGGAATATTAAAATTCAAAACGAAACAAACAAACACAAGAAGATTCACTGAATAATATTTGTTATTAAGAAATTAAACAGCAAAGGGTTGTTTACAACTCCGAATATAAATGATTTGAAGCAACAGGTATAAAAAGAACCAAATACAATAGCTATCAATCTTGGGTTCTTTTTATCACTTTAAAAATCCATAGCTTCTTTATCAAATGATAATCAATACACACAAAGAGGCTACATATAATAAGTGTAACAAAATGTTAGACTTTAATGAGGTGTGAATCAGATTGGACAGCATTTCTCTCCTTAATTTCAATAAATGAAATCGAACAATTTTCTGAGAAAATATTTTTGCAGAGCTTCGCTTGAATGTATAGAGAAGTGTATATCTTTCAATCTGCTACTGATTTGATTATATAGAGCTGGTAGGCTGGAGAGAGAAGAATAAAAGATGTGGCTTGATATTGACCATGTAAATCAATTTACAGCTTACATTCCTTGTTCACTGTTATAGGGAGAATTTCGTATAACAATGTTGTGGAGGTTAATGGGCGGAACAAAGATCAAGGACGGTGTTTGAGGGCGGAGGAAGGTTGTTTGGTGGTGGCTGAGCTTGTATGTGGACTCCTTAAGAAAGAATAGGGTTTGTTATTCTCTGTCAAGTGTCGACTCATCCCTCATACAAGTGCCTACGTACCCTATTTATAGGGATCAAGCCTCACGTAGTTCTTGGGGAACAAGTCACGTAGGCTAGGGTTAGGACTTTTCAGCCCGTGCAGCCCAAGCCCACGATAAAGTCAGGCCTTCAGCCAATTAGTCACGTAAATCTCGATCGGCTCCACACGCTTCCTACAATCTCGCGGCATCTCCGCAATCCTTCCCGTGATTGTAGGAACAACCCGTGTCGACCCCGAAATCTACGAGCAACTCAGTCATCTATGAGTCACTTTCCATGTTGCACACAAAGTCTTTCGATGCGGGCCGACCTGGTCACCTCGGCCCGCACCACCTTCAAACAATAAATATAATGTTACCTCTGTTTCTATAAAATGTGGGCTCATGAGCTCAGCCCGTGTGTGGGCAGCTAAGCCCACCTCGCATGAAGGCACCTGAGCCCACCTCGCGTGGGCACAACCGAGCTCAGCTCGCATATGAGAGCCCAAATGACAAATGTGAGCTCACCTTTCATGTGTGAGCCCAGCTCGCATGTCCTCATTTGAGCCCAGCTCGCGTGTTTGAGCCCATCTCTCATGTCATCACTTGAGCCCAGCTCGCATGTTTGATTCCAGCTCTCATGTCATCACTTGAGCCCAGCTCGCATGTTTGATTCCAGCTCTCATTTTATCACTTGAGCCCAGCTCGCATGTTTGAGCCCAGCTCGCATGTTACGGGCCCAGCCCGCATGTGCTGGCCCAAGTCATATAAATTCATGGTTCTAGCCCACACACGAGAGTTCAGCTATTTAGTACACCCACAGGGACCTGTTTAGGGCCCATGGCCGAAAGCGGACATAACATTCACTTTTGTTCACTTGCGACCTTGTACTCTTAGAATGCTTTACTTGCGCCTCTAGCCTTTCTTTTACTTAGAAAAATATCTTTAACCACCCACTTGCGCATACAAGAGTGTTGGAGTAGATCTTTTACTTAGTTTTTTATGTGAGCGCCAAATAGATAGTACATAGGTGATAGGGATAAATAAGTCCTGATTTTATAATTAATGGGCTGCTAGGCCCAATAATAATAAGATGTATAATATTCAGACCAGAAAGGTTAAGTCTGACGGACCAGATTAGGCCTGGTGGAATAAAAAAGGCCCAAAAAGCCCTGATTATTAATTAATTTCGTAATTAATTAATAAGGGAGAAATCAGATGTTGAAAAGAGTCCCGATGAGGATATAAATCCTTAGAGATTAGCCTCAAGGGGACCTGAAAGGATAAGGAATCAACTTCCTACTTCCTAGGACTCCTAAGTCTATCCTAATTCAGAGGCTTATCCACCAAGCCTCCTATACCAAGTCCAATTCAAGGACTCCCGCATCTATATAAGGGGCCTCACCCCACAAATCAGAACTAC
This sequence comes from Apium graveolens, assembly GCF_009905375.1. Taxonomy (NCBI): domain Eukaryota; kingdom Viridiplantae; phylum Streptophyta; class Magnoliopsida; order Apiales; family Apiaceae; genus Apium; species Apium graveolens. Next base: position 163,443,935 of record NC_133653.1, on the reverse strand, counting down.
GTTTTTTGACTTGATCCTTGGCAATCAGCAAGGTACGTAGGCATCTTGTTAAGGCAGATTGAGTCACGAAACACAAGAGCAGTCAAATCGAGCCTCGAAGCTCACGTTCCTTAGTATCAAATACAGCAATTATATATAGTAGTTTTAATCCATAACATTTGGCGCCGTCTGTGGGACAAAACGGAACAACAACCATGGCGAGAACACGGAGAACAACTAGCACTCTGGAGGAGGGAACACCATCAGGGACAACCCAGGTGATTTCATCAACCGTGGAGGTTCCTCCCCATTCAACTTATGCATCTACTCAGGGGGAAGCCCAGACAGGGGCAACTCATCCTCAGCCACAAGGGACAACTCCCCCGACTATTCAAGGTACGAATCCTCAAGTTCAACAAATACATATACCTGTGAATTCTCGACCCGTCGGGTATGAATATTCAACTATTGTTACTACTAACCCCCCTTATGGGATGCCCCTTCACCCTGAGGTTGGAGGAAGTGGATATGCTGGGCGAAGCGAAGCACGAGGGCGGTCGCCCCCCTATATACGAGGTTTGGATCCTATCCCTGAGGATCGGGAATTTTCTGGTCCGTACACTGAGAGAGACTCCGAATCTTCGGATGATGAAGTGGCCCCGAGAAGGAGGCGTCCTGGAAAAGAGCCAATGGCCGATGGAAGGCAACGCCCCCAAAGCACCCCAGGGGCGAATCCCCAAGAAGTGCAGGAAAAGATCAGGGCTCATGAGGCTGAAATCCAAAGGCTGAGGCGTGATTTGGAGGCTCACCAAGCCACCAGACCCCACATACCTCCTAGGGGGAGAAATCCTCCTCCTATCATAGACCTGGATGGTCCGGTAAGAAGAAGGGCTGCTGTCCCAAGAACTGATCCAAGCAATCTCCTTCCCCTTGGAGATCCTGATGATCCAACTCCACCCTTCACAGAAGAGATAATGAATGCCCATATCTCAAGAAAATTTAAGATGCCCACTATCAAAGCCTATGATGGCACGGGAGACCCCGCTAATCATGTTAGGACATTCTCTAATGCACTGCTGCTGCAACCCGTGAATGATGCTATAAAATGTCGGGCCTTCCCTCAAACCCTGTCGGGTATGGCTCAAAGATGGTACAGTCGCCTACCCCCAAATTCTATTGGATCATTCAGAGAATTAAGTCAGGCTTTTATTAAGCAATTCATCAGTGGAAGAGTCCATGAGAAAAGTTCAGCATCTCTTATGAGTCTTGTGCAGGGAGCTAAAGAATCCTTAAGAGATTACCTAAATCGTTTTACAAAGGAGGCTTTAAAAGTCCCAGACCTTGATGATAAGGTAGCCATGATAGCACTGCAACAAGGAACTAGGGATGAGTTTTTCAAGATGTCTTTGGCCAAACGACCCCCTGAGAGCATGTTGCAGCTCCAAGAGAGGGCAGGGAAGTATATCAAGGTTGAAGAGAGTATGAGGAAGACCGTAGTAAGTAATGAGCCCACTGGAGGCAAGAAACGAAAAACTGATTTGGAGTATATCGCTAAGGATAAATATCCTAGAACTGAACAAAACCCTGATTCAACCCCCAAGAAGGGAGGACCTGGGCAAAAGTTCACTGAATACGCTAAGCTGAATGCCCCCAGAAGTCAGATTTTGATGGAGATTGAGAAAGACAGAGATATTCGCTGGCCTAAGCCCTTGAAGGCTGATCCCGCCAAGCTAGATAAGGGCAAGTATTGCAGGTTTCACAAAGATGTTGGCCATGACACCGATGAGTGTAGGCAGTTGAAAGATGAAATTGAGTTTTTGATTCGAAAAGGAAGGCTGAACAAGTATACTGGAGATGGAGGAGACAGAAACAATAATGGAAGGAAGAACTTTGAAGATCGTAGGAGGGACCAAGATGATCAGGGGCGGAATCCCCAACCTAGAGGACCAGTTATAAACACCATTTATGGAGGGCCGAGACCTCGAGGGCCTGTGATAAACACGATCTTTGGAGGTCCAACTGCTGCTGGATTGTCCAAAAATTCCAGAAAGGCATATACTAGAGAGGTTATGCATATTGTTGGAGAAGCCCCGAAGAGGGCCAGGACAGAAGTAACATTGGCTTTTGATGATTCCGACCTAGAGGGTGTGAAGTTTCCCCATGACGACCCGCTGGTCATAACGCCGATAATAGGAAATAGCCCGGTTAAGAGGGTCCTTGTGGATAATGGTGCTTCTGTGGACATCTTGCTCCACGACACCTTTCTAAGGATGGGGTATAACGACTCCCAGTTGACACCAACCGACATGCCGATATATGGATTTGCTGGAGTAGAATGTCCTGTGGAAGGGATAATTAAATTACCAACCACCATAGGTACGGAGCCAAGGCAAGCAACGCAGATGCTGGATTTTGTGGTGGTAAAGGCTAGTTCAACTTATAATGCTATCATGGGGAGAACAGGGATACATGCCTTCAAGGCAGTCCCCTCCTCCTACCATTCAGTCATGAAGTTTCCCACCCGAAACGGGATTGGAGAAGAGAGGGGAGATCAAAAAATGGCTAGAAGCTGTTATGTGGCCTCCTTGAGGGCAGATGGAGTCGGGGGGCAGGTTCTTCCTATTGAAGATATGGATGTTCGAGAAAATGATGAGAATAGAGGAAGGCCAGCAGAAGAATTGGTTTCGGTTCCTTTAGATCCCCAGAATCCTGAGAGGATGACTTTCATTGGAGCTACATTAGAGGAGCCCCTTAGAGGGAAGTTAGTGAAATTTTTGCAAGAAAATAGTGATGTGTTTGCATGGTCAGCAGCTGATATGCCAGGCATAGACCCGGGGTTAATTACCCACAAGTTAAACGTGGATCCAAGCCGGAAGACAGTGAAACAAAAGAAAAGAAATTTTGCCCCGGAAAGACAAGAGGCTATAAAGCAGGAAGTGGAAAAGCTCTTAGAGGCTGGTTTCATTGAGGAGATTCAATTTCCGGAGTGGTTAGCAAACCCTGTAATGGTGAAGAAGGCTAATGGAAAGTGGAGGATGTGTATAGACTTCACCGATCTGAATGATGCATGCCCCAAAGACTGTTTTCCGCTGCCTAGAATTGATACTTTGATTGATGCCACCGCTGGACATGAGATGTTGAGTTTCATGGATGGGTTTAGCGGATACAACCAGATCAAAATGCATAAGGATGACATTCCAAAGGTATCATTTATCACTGACTTTGGTGTTTATTGTTATCTTGTTATGGCGTTTGGTCTCAAGAATGCAGGAGCCACCTATCAAAGGTTGGTGAATAAAATTTTTAAGGATCTTATTGGGAAGACTATGGAAGTCTATGTTGATGACATGCTAGTCAAGAGTCTAGTAAAGACTGATCATATAACCCATTTGAGGGAAGCTTTTGAGGTCCTGAGGTACCACAAGATGATGTTGAATCCCACGAAGTGTGCTTTCGGAGTAGGATCTGGAAAATTCTTGGGATTGATGGTCTCAAAGAGGGGAATTGAGGCTAACCCCGATAAAATAAAGGCAATCCTGGACATGGAACCCCCAAAAACTGTCAAGGATGTTCAGAAACTCACAGGAAGGGTTGCTGCGCTAGGACGATTCATCTCCAAGTCAGGAGACAAGTGCTTGTCATTCTTCAAGTCATTAAAGAACATTAAAGACTTTGTATGGAGTGAGGAAAATCAGAAGGCATTTGAAGAGTTAAAGAAGTATATGGGCCAGGCCCCGTTGTTGGCCAAGCCAGTTCTGGGTGAAGTTTTATTCTTGTACTTGGCTGTTTCAGAAAGCGCCTTGAGCGCGGTGTTGGTTAAGGAGGAACTGAAAGTCCAGAAACCCGTATACTATGTCAGCAAAATTTTGCATGGTGCTGAGTTGAATTATTCAGCCATTGAGAAATTCGCTTTAGCCTTGGTAATGGCTTCAAGAAAGCTGCGTCCTTATTTTCAAGCTCACCAAATTGAAGTGCTAACAAATCAGCCACTGAGAAATATCATTCACAGTCCCAAGGCAAGTGGGAGACTAATTAAGTGGGCAATAGAGTTGGGAGAGTTCGATCTCAAGTATAAGCCACGTATGGCCATAAAAGCCCAGGCACTAGCTGACTTCGTGGTGGAATGTACCATACCCAACCAAGAAGTCGGGGGGCAGGAAGATACCACACCTCAAGACAAGGGAGTCGACAATGGGGACAAGGAGAAAGAATATTGGGTTCTCTATTTTGATGGAGCATCAAAAACAAATTCCAGTGGAGCAGGGTTGGTTTTGCAAAGCCCTGATGGATTCTTAATTGAGTATGCCATGAAGCTAGACTTCCCAACCACAAACAATGAGGCAGAGTATGAAGCCCTGATTGCTGGCCTTGGTCTAGCTGGGACACTTAGAGTCAAAAACTTAAAGGTCCGTGGAGACTCGAAGTTGATCATATCCCAGGTAAAGGGAGAATTTGAAGCAAGGGATGATACGATGGCAAAGTATGTTCGCCTAGTAAGGGCTGTGATGACCCAATTTAATGAATGCCATGTTGAACACATTCCAAGGGAAGAAAATGCTAAAGCAGATGCGCTATCAAAGTTTGCTTCATCTGAGATTGAAGAAAGTTCAGGAAGTGTGTACTTCCGTGTTTTGAAGACACGAAGTATAGATGTTAAACTTGTGGCTCCCGTAGGCTTGGGGACGTCATGGATTGATCCCATCAAGGCTCACATTCAGACCGGTTGGTTGCCAAGCGATACAATTGAGGCACGGAAGTTAACTGTTCGAGCACTAAGGTACTCTTTGATAGATGGGATTCTATATAAAAGATCTTTCGTGGTTCCTTACTTGAGGTGTCTCAGGCCCGATGAGGCACGATTGGCTCTTGAGGAAGTGCATGAAGGCATTTGTGGGCAACACTTGGGGGGCAGGGCCTTGGCTCATAAGATAACTCGTTTAGGCTTCTATTGGCCAGAAATGATGGCTGATGCCAAAGAATATGTAAAGAAGTGTGATCGTTGTCAGAAGCATGCACCAGTCGCCAGACAACCCCCCGAGATGCTGACCTCTATCAACTCACCTATTCCCTTTGCTATGTGGGGGATGGATATTCTAGGGCCTTTTCCTATGGCCACAGCACAAAGGAAGTTTCTGATTGTAGCCATTGATTATTTCACCAAGTGGATCGAAGCCAAACCTTTGGCCAAAATCACAACTAAGCAGGTTGCACAATTCCTGTGGGAAAACATTATGTGCCGATATGGAATTCCCCGTATCCTCGTCACTGACAATGGAACGCAATTCAACAATGAGGAATTCAAGAAGTATTGTGAAGAAAATGAAATTGAGTTACGATTCACCTCTGTGGCTCACCCGCAAGCCAATGGGCAAGCGGAAGTAGCAAATCGGATAATCCTGGATGGACTAAAGAAGAGGATCGAAAAGTCGAGAAATAATTGGGTAGATGAGATACTTCCCATATTATGGGCTTATAGGACTACCTGTAGAGTCACGATAGATGCAACTCCTTTCATGTTGGCATATGGGGCGGAAGCAGTAGTTCCCGTGGAGATATCACATTCTTCTCCAAGGATTCAGGCTTTTGATGAAAAAGAAAATGAGGAAGGGCAGAAGTTAGCCCTGGATTTAATCGATGAAGTACGAGATAAAGCACACGCAAAGATAGTAGAATATCAGAAAAAGGCTTCATTCTACTACAACCTAAGGGTTAAAGAGAGGTTTTTCAAACAAGGTGACCTAGTCTTGAGAAAAATAGAGGCTTCTGGTGTCGGACAGAAAGGAAAGCTTGCCCCAAATTGGGAAGGGCCGTATAGAGTCAAGAGCGTTCAGGGTAGAGGAACCTACAAGCTGGAGACTATGGATGGTTTTGAAGTCCCGAGAACCTGGCACGCACAAAACCTGAAGGTTTACTACGTGTAAGATGGTCGAAGTACGATTCTCACTCGTCAGGATGGCGAGTAGGTTGAAAAGCACCTTGAAGCTTTGCTTGCTTAGGATTTATGTGTTTTAGTTTTATTACGAAATTTATTAAGACTTGTGTAAGGGACGAATCCCAGACAATTTTATGAAATTCATAAGTTCTTCAAAGTATGATTGTGGCCTAACAAATAAAAATCAAATGCATGGATGCAAAGCATAAAAGGTGATAAATGAGATAGATCTGATAGATGTTACAAAAGTTTGATAAATAAAGTCTCGAAAATAAAAAAAAGCCACGCAGGGCTGAAAAAGCTCTAAGGAGCTGAGGTGCCCTCGGCGTCCATATCATCGTCTTCTCCGCTCTCGCTAGATGTCTCCGTCGTCTCGGAGGAGGAAGAGCTGTCATCCTCAGCAGGTCTGGAAAAAGACTCGGGAGGAGGAAGAAGTGGATCCTGAGGAACATGATCCGAGACAACTACTCGGGTACGAAACCTCTGTAGCAAAGCCTCATCGTCAGGGCAGATGTAGTCCGCCGGGTTAATATCAGGACAAGCCTCGTTCACGGTCCCAAGGGCCGTGTCCCAACCAGTCCTAAAAAACTCGGGAAAGACTGAATCATCCCTAATCCTCATGGATTGGGCAAACTCCTCCGAGTCCAGATAATTGTCTATAGCTTTATCCTTCTCCGCCAGAAGTACCACCAGCTCGGCGTTAGACTCTCCGAGTTCTTCCTCCTTGCGCTTGAGCTTCTTCTCCAGGGTAGCATACTTCTTCTGCTGCCTCCTGAGGGCATTATCGGCCTTATCAGAAGCCCGCTTCCATGATTCGGCTTGCCTCACAGCGCCTTGAAAGTAGGCGTTAGACTGAAACAAAACAATTAACAAAGTATAAGGCAAGAAAGTGCTACAAGAACGAGAAATAAGTTTAAAAAAGAGAAGGCATACCGAAGCCAGAGATTGGGCTCCCATGAGCTTAATCCTCTCAAGGTCAGGGGTGGCCACCACATCAGTAAAGTCCTTTGGGGTCACGCTATGGTAGGACCAATCCCAAGCATGCTTCGTGGAACCAACCACGGTATCCCCTCGGCGGAATCCCCAGAGAGGCTGAAAGGCGCCTGTAGCAGCAGCAGCAGGGGCAGCAGCAGTGATAGGAGCATTATGGCCCTCAGCTCCTTCAGTTGAAGCCTCCCCCATAGGCTCCTTGTGCTTTCTCAAGAAGATAGGCTCTGTCGCCTTTCCTCTGGTGTCTAGGCCTGCTAACCGAGCTTTCTTCATCCTAGCTGTTTCCTCGACCAAGGGGACATTGTCCTCGTTAATCTCCTTAGCAGCTGAAACAAAGCAAAAGACAAAATAAGTGATGTTAATAATGCGTGAAATAAAGAAAAATTGAGAAGGGAAGAGAAATACCCTGTTGAGAAACAGAGGATAGTCCCACATGAATCAGGGAAAACTCTTCTAAAAGAGTCCAGCTGGTGGTGGTGCCATCATCCTGAGTGAGCCCATTATAAATGATAGTTTCTTCAGGAGTTAAGTGAATGGATTTGAGGCTACCATCACTGACCTTCCCGAAGGAAGATCGAAAGAGCGTGCCCCAATCGCCATTCTCCCAACGTAACCCGACGAAACTATTCCTCCAATTTGGATTATTATCCGGAATAGAGGCGCTGTTAAAGATATGTTTGCTTTTGGGCCTTTGTTTGACATAAACCCAGCCACAAATATTGGAAGAACTATTGTAACATTGAAAGACTTTCCTAAAAACGGCTACAGAAAGAGGAAAGCCCTCCCTAAGACAACAAACCATAAAACATAGAATATTCCTCCAGGCGTTTGGAGGAAGCTGACACGGGTTAATTTGTAAGTCAGCCAAAAGATGAGGGATAAAAGGATGAAAAGGGAACCTAAGCCCAGCATTAAGGGCGTCGGTGTAGATGAAGAGAGTATCAGGCCTCCAGTGGCAAGTACGGTCACCACCAGAGACTGGGACTAGTCTAAAGGGAGGAGGGACGTTATAACGAGCATTTAGTTTATTGAAATCTATGTTATGCCAAGTATTACAGTGATTAAAGGAGTCGAGATGTGCAGTGGAAGGATATTCATCCCCCCTAGTGTTAATCATATCAATTAAAGACATATATGAAGAGCGGATCTCGATATCCTTACCTCGTTTTGAAGCCGAGGCTATCTTGGCCGCCCTCTCAGAACTCTTGTCAGCCATTAGTAAAGCTGGGAAAAGCCTGGAAACTGTGGAAGGAAGGAGGCTGAAAGCTAGGGAAGGAAGGTTGAGAGAGTAGGAAGTTGGAAGGAATGAGGAGTGAAGAGTGTGAGTAGGAACACTCCCCCCACCCACCTTTATATAGCCAAAGAAGAGGTGGTTTGGGCCTCAAAAAGCCCATTTGGGCCCAACAAAGAGAAGGTTCTGGAAAATCCTGGAAATTCCTGGAAGGACCAAATAAAGAATTTTTAATTTTTCAAAGATTCTAGAAGAATCCAGAAAAACCTTAGAAGAAAGAACCTGGAATTTGGACTTAGAGATAAGGCCCAATTTTATAAGAATCTTGGAAAATCCAAGTGTGTAGGGCTAAAAAGGCCCAGAGCTAAGGCCCAGGTATAAAAGCCCTGTTTGAGGCCCTAATATCTTTTTGAAAGGGACCCAATTAAAAGGCCCAGTATATTGGAATAGGGTTAAAATAAGCCCGTGAGCTAAAAGCCCAGTTAAAAAAACAATGGGCCCAGAGGATAGCCCCATAAAACCAGCCCAAAAAAGGGGGGCCCAATTAGTTGACAAACAAAACCCAGATTTAAGGAATGGGCCCAGGATTAAGACCCACTAAGAGGGTGGCCCAAAAAAAAAAATCCAGGCCCAAATCAAGGGCCCAATAGAGTCCAGCCCAGACGTATGACCCTAAGAAAATATATGCATTAACATGTTCTTGACCCAATTCGATCAAGGCACGAACTGTATTTTTCCTTGAATGAGTTGTGACCGAAAGGGTCAGAATTCTGATCGAGAAAGCCATGCCTAAAACCTTGTCGACTAGAAACCAAGGGAAAATCCTGGTCGAACTAGCCCTGCCCGAAATAGCTTCGACCAAGGCAAGGAAGATGGTTTATTCGGTCAGAAAAACAAGAATCCTGACTGAAAGGGACGAAAATCCTAGTCGAAAAATTCCTAGTCGACAAAAAAAAAAAAAAAAAAAAAAAAAAAGAGAGGAAGGGGTGAAAATCCTGGCCGAAATTCGACCAGGATTCCTGATCGAATGAGCCCTGCCCGAATTTGCATCGACCTGGGCAACAAATGAAGGTTAATTCGGTCAAAAAGCAGGACTCCTGACCGAAAGGAACAAAATTTCTGGTCGAAAATTTTCTGGTCGAAAACTGTAAAAAAAAAAAAAAAAAAAAATTAAGAGAAAAATCCTGGCCGAAATTCGACCAGGATTCCTGATCGAAAGCATCCTGCCCGAAAAGCTGTCGACCAGGGCAATATGGGGGTTAATTCGACCAGGATCCTGGTCGAATGGATTCCTGGTCGAAAACTGTATTAAAAAAAAAAAAGTAAGGAAAATTCCTTAAATAATTTCTGAAAAATATTAATATTTTCAGAAATAAGGAATAAATCCAGGAAAATTAGGATAAATCCCAGAAATTAAGGGAAAAATCCAGAAAAAATAAGGAAATTCCTTAAATAATTTCTGAAAAATATTAATATTTTCAGAAATAAGGAATAAATCCAGAAAAATTAGGATAAATCCCAGAAATTAAGGGAAAATCCAGAAAAAATAAGGAAATTCCTTAAATAATTTCTGAAAAATATTAATATTTTTCAGAAATAAGGAATAAATCCAGAAAATTAGGATAAATCCCAGAAATTAAGGGAAAAATCCAGAAAAATTGGGATAAAACCCAGAAATTAAGGGAAAAATCCAGAAAATTAGGAAAAATCCCAGAAAATTAGGGAAAATTCCAGAAAATTAGGGAAAAATTCCTGGAAATTAAGATAATTTCTGAATAAAAGGAAGATTCGTTGTAAATGTGTAGGTCGCTCCACACTTTACGCAAAAACGAAACCCTGTAAGGGAACGAATAGATTTAACTTCTGCGAAACCTAATCAATGTTTCCCAAAAGTTGGGGGGCAAATGATAGGGATAAATAAGTCCTGATTTTATAATTAATGGGCTGCTAGGCCCAATAATAATAAGATGTATAATATTCAGACCAGAAAGGTTAAGTCTGACGGACCAGATTAGGCCTGGTGGAATAAAAAAGGCCCAAAAAGCCCTGATTATTAATTAATTTCGTAATTAATTAATAAGGGAGAAATCAGATGTTGAAAAGAGTCCCGATGAGGATATAAATCCTTAGAGATTAGCCTCAAGGGGACCTGAAAGGATAAGGAATCAACTTCCTACTTCCTAGGACTCCTAAGTCTATCCTAATTCAGAGGCTTATCCACCAAGCCTCCTATACCAAGTCCAATTCAAGGACTCCCGCATCTATATAAGGGGCCTCACCCCACAAATCAGAACTACGTTTTTTGACTTGATCCTTGGTAATCAGCAAGGTACGTAGGCATCTTGTTAAGGCAGATTGAGTCACGAAACACAAGAGCAGTCAAATCGAGCCTCGAAGCTCACGTTCCTTAGTATCAAATACAGCAATTATATATAGTAGTTTTAATCCATAACAATAGGGTTCTTACTTGCGCAACCTTGTACCTAGGGAAGAAGTTTACTTAGCAAGTGGCAATTCCAACGAGCTATAAAAGCTCAACATGTGAATACTTGAAGCTAGGAGGAATATATGCCTTAGAATAATCCATGATTTGCGACTCATTCTCCTTGTTCAATTTGTACGCGGCTGCAAGTTAACTTCATTTGATTATTAATATATGAAAATCCAAGTTAATACATGCATTTTTGCTTGAATCAACGAGAGTGGTTGTCATATGGGTCCTGCGGTGCAACAACCAATTTGCAATAAGAAGTTCACTTAGGTCCCCTGTGTTAAAGCAAGTCCCGAGCTCTTCTGATTTATTTCTTTGCATTCTTTTGCATATCAATTATTAAAATAAATAATCTGACCACGTGCAGGTCCATTTCCTTTCTTTAAAACTTCAAGTGAACAAAGTAGCATAGGAGTGTATAGCACGCGCTGTTTGAATGAACCATCCAACAGGAGAGTTACACACACGCGCTCCTCTTTCAAAAAATGAAAGAAACAAATTGTTTCTTTATTTTATCAAATTGGTACCACAAACTCACCCGTCATTTTCTTCGTATATGAACTGATTGTTTCTTTTGTTTAATAAATCAAATGCATGCATGCAAGAATAAACTGCGAACTCAGGAAAAATGAAAATAAATAATTGTTGATGTTAAATTAAATAAATAAATGAATTAAATTTCATTTAATCATTTAATAAAAAATCAAAATATTAATTTATTTTTCCAAAATCAATTGTTGATGCAAAAATACTAGAAATAAATCTCTGTTGTCAGAATATGAGGAGAAGGCTGACCCATTGGTTTCCTATGGAGATGGCAATGTAGGAAAAATACTAGGATATGGTAATATTATCATTGGAAATTTCATCATCTCAAACATAGCTCTGGTAGATGGACTGAAGCATACTTTATTGAGCATTAGTCAAATCACTGGCAGAGGTTTCTATGTCATGTTCTATGATACTCACTGTGAAGTAGTTCATAAGATTACAAGAAAAATGGTCTTCAAAGCTTACAAATATGGAAACATTTATGAAGCCAAACTTTATGCAAATACTGATGGTCCAGAAACTTGTCTGGTAACCAAGCATCAGTAGATGAAAGTTGGAATTGGCACAAGAAGCTTTGTCATCTCAATTTCAATAATCTCAATGAACTGGTGAAGAAAGATTTAGTATGAGCTCTGCCTAACATGTTGTTGTGCAAGACATGCATGTACTATAACAAGACTAAGTGAAATTGACAAACTTAAGTTGTACGGTAATCTATGTTTGTATTGTGTATTGTAACACTTAATTCTGTAAAAATGTAAATAGACTGGACTGAAGTATTATCCTGTAAACAGTCTCAAGCCTAAGAATAAGCTCTGGAAGAAGATTATGAAAATCATGCCTTAGAGAAAGTATGAAGAAGTTTAGAGTTGAATAAATCTGTTTTGTGAAAAATATTCTATGTCAAGAAATCTATAAGTCACAAGTTTTGTGTTATAGATAAGTCATTCGAGAACTTCAGAATGACTTATCAAGAAGTCAAGAAAAGCTACTAGAGAACTCAGAAATATCGACAAGCAAAATTGAAGACATAAAGAATGGAGATATCGACAAGTCATTTCTTCACTAGAGAACTCATAGTTATCTATAAGCCAATTTATCACTAGAGAACTCAGAGTTATCGATAAGCCAAAGTGAAGACATGAAGATGAGAGATCTCGATAAGCCAAATTCTCTTATAGAGAACTCAGAGACTTCGATAAGTCAAAACAACAATATAGTGATGAGAGATCTCGATAAGCCATTGTACTTATCGAGATGTCAAGTTCTCTATATATCAAACTGGAGATCTCGAGGTAAAACTCAAAATACAAGTGCAGACCAGTTAAATATCCAAGATTATCAGTCAACAAACAATCCAATCAGTTGGATTGACAAGTCTACAAAAAGCATCTTGAAGAGTACAAGATCAAATGCCAAGATTAACTGGAAAAGTAAAGTCACAGGTGTGCAAGATTAGTAAAGATACACTAATCCGGAAATAGAAAGATTTGGTTATCCAAAAATAGGGTTTAGTACATGCTATTGCATATTGTGTAATAACCAGTGTTTACTGTTCTATAAAGTAAACAATGGATGCTTTGTTTAACGTAATAATTTAGATAAGAAAATCTTGTATTCTCTCAAGGAAGAAGCTAAGCTCTTTATGAACAAAGAGCCTAGAAATATTGTAGCAAGACATTCTTAATTTTAATATAAAATTAAGTGAGTTTTGAAAGATATGTGTTCACTATTGTTATATGTTTAATTTCAGTATTAACACATTTCACTACAAGCTTTAATTTACTTTGTTCATCACCATAAACAAATCAAGAAAAGCAGAAAAACACAAAAACACATCCCCCCCTCTGTGTGTAATTTATTACCTAACAAGTGGTATGAGAGAAAAATCTGAAAGTAAACAGATTCAAGATCTTGGAAGAATGAATACACAGAAAATCAGTAGCATCAAAATCCCTACTTTTGATAAAACTAACTACACTCTATGGAAGAAGAAAATGTTGTTATTTGTCAGGATGGCCAATCCACTATACATTCAGATTCTCAAGAATGGGCCCTTCACTCCTATAGTGAGAGTTGAGGAATCTACAGATGGAGACATGGTCATTCCATCTCATTATGCTCCTAAATATCCTTTAGAATACACTAAGCCTGAGAAAGAAAAAGTCTCCCTAGATAGTGGCTTGTAGCTGATCTTAATAGAGTCACTTGACAATGTAATGTACAATAATATTGTCAACTGTGACACTGCTAAGCAGATCTGGGAAAAGATAAATACTGTGTGAAGGAACAGAGGAAATTAGGTCAAATCAAAGAAGGATATTGATTTCACGGTATGAGGGTTTCATGGCTAATCCAAAGGAAAGCATTACTAATGTGTTTAAAAGGTTTAACAAGCTGATTAATGACCTGCATCTACATGATAAATATTATGAAACTGAAGAAGTGAACTTAAAGTTTTTGCTCACACTCCCTGACCATTTGGAACAGAAAATTTCAGCAATTAGAGAAGGGAAAGACTTGAGCAGACTGACTCTGGAAGTTCTATATGGAATCTTAAAAATATATGAATTGGAAATGTTTCAAAGGAAATCATTAAGAGCTGGTCAAGAGTATGTTGTAGATGGTTCAAGTGCTCTTATTGTTAATGAAATCCATACTTCTAATGATGAGCCAAGATTCCAGACTCCAAGTGTCTCAACTAGTGAGCAAAGAAAAAATGATTCACAGGAACAAGTGATATTGGAAGTGGAAGAAGATGAGTTCTACACCCTGGATGAACTTGATGAGCTAGATCAATCAATGGCCTATCTGGCAAGAAATTTCTCTTACATTAGAGTAAAGAAGCCAGGATTCTTCAAGGGAAAATGACAATCATTCAACAAAGACATCAGTTGGAAAGGAAAAGGGAAGTACACACCTGATAGCAAAAATGGCTATAAAACTAAATCTATTGACATATCAAAGATAAGATGCTATAACTGTGATGAGCTAGGCCATTTTGCTACAGAATGCAGGAAACCCAAGAAAGCAAAGAAAGACAAAGCTTATCTTGAACTGGAAGCAAAGTATGAAGCTCTTCTGAAAAAACAACAAAGCAAAGCCTATATTGCAAAGGGAAAAAGTTGGGATGATTCTGATAATGATGAAGATGAGGAAGTTGAAAATTGTAATATTCCATATTTTTTTAAATATTATTATTCTTCGGAATTATTTATGTGATTTTATGTGAATTTTGGTGAATTATATGATAATTGAAATTGATGTTTGGGTGTTTATGTGTGACATTATTTGAGTATTTGAATTTTTTTATATGTCCAAAAAAAAATATAGATAATTCTGATATTTTTCAGGTAATTTTTGGACTGTTAGATGATTTTATAATGATTTATGTATTTATTAATTATTTTCTGAATGATTACAAAATTATTTTATAAAGCCGAGAATCTTTCAATTTTAACCATTTTTACATTTTTACAACCCGAAACTCTTCCGAAAACTCCTTTATAACCTAATCTGGTAATTTCGGACATTTTCCGTATTTTGACTTTTTCGATCCGGATTATGGTTTGACCCGTGCGTGGCCCGGTGCAATATTTTCGATACGACAATCATTTCGGTAATCAATAAAACCCGTATTCTCGAGAGACGGGATATTTTTATATTATTTTCGTATATGGTGTTTTATAAAATGCCCGGTTTTGATAATTATCCAATTCTGGTATTGAATTGTATCGTTTTATAATTACTTAGCGGCTAAGCAACTAATTCAACGATCCAAAATGATCCAGAACGATCCAATATTCCATAAATATAAATAGCCTATTGCTTATTTCATTTATTTCGTTTATTCATTTGCAACCAGTTAAAATACCGTAAATACAGAGAAAAACCCGAGAAACCGATAAGTTCCCGAGAATCAAACACAAGAACGAAGGCGTTATCGAACTCCGATTCGGGCGTGCAGCATATCAAAACGAAGCTCTCGAAATCTTCTTTTTGAATCAATCATCAATTTCTGCCCAGAAATCATGGTAATTTTCTTATTTATTTATTTATATTCGAATTATTTGATAATTAAATTATGAAAATTTGTTCTTGATGTTGTTGATGTGATTTGATGCTTCCATGTTGTAGAGCATGTTTTTCTGGTCGATTTGGTATATTATACTTCAAAAATAGAGTTCAATATCATATAGAAATTAAGGTTTGATTTTCTGGAAATTTCTTGAATATGTGTTCTTGGTGTTCTTGGAGAATTCTAAAAATCAAAGTCAATTTTGAAGGTGTTATTGAACACCAAATCACAAGTATTTGTAGCCATTTTGAAGCCCTCAATCTTCTCTATCTATATCTGCCATCAAATCATTTCAACAGTTGGTAAATTTTAAAATTGATTTTTAGGGTTAATATTCGAATTTGGGGGTTTCTTGATTGTTAGTTGTTCATTGAATTAGGTTATGCAGAATAATAGATCGTGTTTCTCTGAGTTTAACAGTACTTTTGGATTAAATTATTGTGTCCGATTTGAAGCTCGGTTTTGACCGGTTTTAATGGCGGTTTGGCCGGAACCGAGGACTCGACGGTGGTTTGTTGCTGTCGATGTCGTTTCTGAATTGTGGTAATGTTGTAGAATCGATAGGGACTGAAAAGCAGTAAAAACCGAGCCGGTTTGGGGCTCGATTGGGTTCGGCGGGAAACGAAACCCCGCCGAATTCTGCATTTTTCCGGTGGGTTCTTCAGTTTCTTGGTGACCCGTTTGGGTTGGTTTTTGACCCGGGTTTCGACCCGATTTTAATCCTATAAACCCAGTTGCAAAAATCTGATATCTTTTTCTGGATTTCTTTTTTTAAAATTTATTTAAAATCCATTTCTTATTTTCAAAAATCAATATAGTTTATTCTAAAAACTATTTTTAATTCTAAAATAAATCTTAATTATTTAATTAATTAATTTTAGTTGATAATTAATTATTTAATTAGTCAATTAATTTAAATATTAATTGATTAATTAATTTAATTAACTATTAATTAATTTTAAATGATTTAATAATTAGATTTAATTATTTAAAATTGATTTAAAAATTCTGAAAAATAGTTTCAAGCTTTAAAATATTATTTTAAATTATTTTCCAGGCTCGATAATCCTTATAAAATTATTTTAGGGTGTTCGAGCCCTATTATTTAATTATTAAATGATTCGTAGACCCGTTTTAATTCCGAAAAATATTCAAAAATTCATAATAAATCAACCGTTCGTCCGTTTAATACGAAACGAACGCCTCTAGACTCAGAAATAAATTCCGCTTTCAATAAAAATACTTTCAAGACCCAAATCCTTTTGTTTCGAAAGGTCGCTTGTTTTACGAATCATTTTGAGTCAATTTTTGATCGATAAATCATATTTTGACCCGATTTCAGTTTTAAACGTACCGAGTTGACCTGTGTTATATGAATTATATGATACGTGAGTTATGTGATTACGTGTTATATGAATTATGTGTGTATGTGGATCAAGAGTCCTGTGATTGTCTGTTATATTTATGTGTGGGCTATCGTATGGGTAGATGATAGGATTTTGACGCGTAGTTCGTCGAGTGATTATCGTTTAGACGATTAAAGTTCTATATTTTAATTATAGATGCGGATCATTCGAGTTGATCAGGACAAGACGTTGGATAAAGAATAAGATGCAATAGTATTGGGTAGCTGACTTCTAGTAATCGCAGGAGCAGCATATTAGTAAAGTGTTGGAAGGGAAGACGATGATGTTTAGAGACAGAATGTCAGAATTGATGCGTCTTTACGAGCGTGACTAACTGCTAAAAACCCAAAGGCAAGTACCCCTATCATCACTTATTGTTCAAGTGATATTTATTTTAAATCTTTTGATGCAAGTATTGCTTTCCCTATTCTCAGTTTAGAATCGATAAATGTTTTACATATCGCTGAATTAAATAATTTTGTTATGCAAATACTCATCTGCTGTTCTATGTTAAGAATAGTCAAATGATTTTACTTATCCAATTATCGGATTTATAAATGTTTTGGATTTTGAGAAATGTGATTTGGTTGCGAATATTCCTACCCAAGAATTGGGGGAATATATTTATTACAGGTGTCAGTTATTATGACCCCATTTCAATAAAAGGTTTTAAGATTGGATCATAATTGCGTAAGTGACCGGGACGGACGGTCCAGCGGAGGGCTATTTCTAAGTGCCTTATGGAATATTATGACATAATTTTTGCCACAGGCAGATATATTGCCTTTTGTTTGAGTACTCGTGTTTTTGGGGTCACGTTTCTATGAATCATGACCTTGTGCTATCACACGGGCTGATCAGCATGTGATAGTACATCCGTCGGAGGATGATCCTAATCTAAATTATCATATCGTTTTTGATATTCATAGAATAAATGATTTATCAACTATTTCTGTTTTGGAATAATAGTAAAATGCAGTTTTGATTCAGATTTTGATTTATGTTGATACTTACGTTGTTGTTAAATATCAAAGGTGGTGTTAGTATAGATGATTGATGTTGACTTCAGTATGGGATATTGTGAGTATCAAAGTTCGTATTGATATCTAATTTGATATGACAGCAAAATAAGTATTAATTTCTAGAGTTCGGTTTTGAGTAAAGTTTATGATTCAATCCATAATCATTGTTTCATGTTATTGTTGTTTACGATATTTCCGTAAACACTGTTTTACGAGTTTTATTCTCGTCAAGATTCAAAGTATTGCTGAAGCATTTCACTCAAAAATATCAAAATGGTTTTGAATATAATTAAGGAATCAATTCTGGGATTCCTCAACTAAAGTTTTATGATTCAGCAATTATGATTTTAAATGTTCTGCTCTAATGCAGATGTCGGTTTTATATCAAAAGACCCTATATATGTCGTAATGATCTTGCTGAGCATTTCTTTCCCTCATACTTGCCTGTTTTCAAATTTAACCTCCAGTGAGGATTAGCTTGCGCTGTTTAGCTGTGTAATTCGAGGGAGCAAAAAAGAAGCTTTTGGAAGGTGGTTGGTCTAGGGTTTGCGGACTAGTATAAGTTTTATTGTATAAAGTTGTTTATATTATATTATATTATATTATAGTTTTGTATTTTATTTGGGCCTAGTATACTTCATTTCGAAGTTATACTAGTGGGTTTAATTTTGAGATTGAGATTTGTTGAAAAGAGTTGTAAAAGAAAGTGAAAAATTTATTGGTGGAGTTTGGATTTCTTGTTTCTAGAACTGTAACCTTAAAAGATCTTGGATTAGTTTGGGGTCATTTATGATAAATATCTTCCGCTGGCATTTAATTATTGATTTAACAGGTTAAATTGGATTGAGGTTTCATAGTGACGACCAAATCCTCTGACCCCGGATTTGGGGGCGTTACAAGTTGGTATCAGAGTTGAGGTTATAGTAAACTAGAAACGAGAGTGTGTAGGAGTGTGTATAGCTATGTGAGGACGCTTGAGCTCATATCGAGTTCCTGTTGGACTATTGGATATAGTACCAACGAGTAAGTTAAGATAGGCGCATTCGTTTGAGATGGTTGTGTTGAGCTGGATGGAACTCCGGGAAGCTGCAAACTTCTATGGTGGAATCTTCCGAGGCTATTACGATTTGACGATGATGAAGATTATCGATATTCTTGGAACGTGAAGAAATATCTAGAATCGGATGACGAGTCAACTGAAGAGTTCAAATTGAAGATAAGCATTAAGACTTTGGCAATACCTTCTCTTTCTATAATTTCTTTTGGCCTCTCTCAAAAGAAGTAATTGTTAGAGGATATATTCCCTAACACTCATTTTCAATCATAACTGTGTTTTAAATGTGCCAGAGGCTGTCATGAAGCCTATTTTTCAGGTTTTGATAGCTCTATCAACTTATGATAATTTAATTCCACTTTTCTTATTTGGTTAGGGATGAAGTGCTAAAAATGAATGAATCTCTAAAACTGAGTTAGAAAAGGAAAGAGAGATTATCGGGACTTGGACTAACTCTGGTAAAGCAACTCAGGATATTCTTAGTAGTGGAAACTGGAAAAAGGGCTTGTTAGGTCACACACAATGTAGAAGGCAAAGGCGGGGGGGACCACTATGGACGAGACCCCCGACCTTGATTCTTTTGCATAGTCCGGGGGCCGGCCGCGGCGGAGCAGTGGGGCATAGCGGCGCCCTCGCCTGGCGCCATTCCCGGACCTAGCAGCAGACGGGCGGGGTGTGCCTGAATTCAGACCGGACCAGACTCTTCTTTGTTTGAGCTGCTCCCGCGCACGCAGACCAGAAGATCTCACTTGTCCAGTCTAGGACAAGTACATAGAGATCTTCGTGGGTTGAATACAGTGTTTAGCACAATCAAATCAGATATAAGAACTCAAGTAACAGAAAACGGATTTTATTCAACACAATAAACTCTGTTACAATATGGAACTGTCCTCTCTCAGTGATGAACAAATTATCACGAGAGCTGCTAGGGTTACAAAGAATAATAACTTCGATAATGATAACACTTATAGTGTAAACTCTATGCCTGTGTTTATATACTACACAGTTACAAGATAAATTCTAATTGATAATGAATATAATTCTGCTTCCTAAAATATATCAACTAGTTATCTTTTCTTCCAAGTATTCTATTCATCATAGAATTCCTTTTTCATGCATAATTCTTTATGTCTTAGGGGTCATTTGTTTTCATCTTAATCTCTCTTAATCCTTCTTAACATATATGTCTTAGCCATTAAGATTGTTTGGGTTCTTCCTTTTTGTATCTTAATGGGTGATAAACTTCTTAATCGGTAAGATGGAAAACACTAGCTCAACCATTAAGATCGTTGCCCTGGTTTTCTGTCATGCTTTTTTATTTGACATGAATGATGTTACTACTTCAGTGTGTACTCTATTTGTTTGTTTTTAATTTTTTTAATAAAGTTTTTAAATGAAGTTTTTTCAATAATATTCAATGTGTCATTATCGGTTATATTGACATTTAAATATTAATTATTATACAAACTAATTGTTTATAGCCTACATTAAATTAAAAAAAGCTATTACTAACGACTTGTATTATGCTTTATATTAATAATATCTCAAATAATAAATTAACTTACAAGTAAAAATATATAATTATGATTGTTCAAAAATTTTATTCATTTTATGTAACAAATGATATTATTCATTCAGAATTTTTTAATTATTCAGAAATTTTAATGATTCAAAAATTTTATGCAGATCTGTCAAATGACCCCTTAGTCTCGATCTTCTTTCCTTTCAATCAGCCGCCTGCCTTATCTGAAAGTCATTTTAAGTCCTGATATTATCTCCTGATAAATATCTTCTGATCACTTAAGTTCTGATAACTTAAGTTCTGATATATTAAGTTCTGTCTTCAGTATAAGTGCTGATTTCCAGTTAAGTACTGATTTGTCATGTTAGGTAATATCTGAAAACTAAACACAAATCATATTACACATGACATTATCAAATATATCTAACAATCTCCCCCAACTTGTAAATTAGCATAATATACAAGTTTAACAGATATTTGATGATGTCAAAAACATTAAGTACAAATGCATGAGAATTTCACTAGATAACTATAACTTACAGTCCTTTCAGCTTTACCATCTTTAACTTCTGATAACAGCTTCAGTCTGTAAACACTTCAGAATTTAAGCAGTTGTAGATCTTTGACTTGGCTTCAATTTCTGATCTCTTTGATATCAGGAGTTGTTCTGAGATAGTTCTTCAACAAACATCTCTCAGCATATTCAAGTTCATTGACCATCCTCCTTTAAGCATTTATCAATTCAGCTGTATCTTCACCAGTTTGAAAAATAGCTGCTCTGAGATCATTTATCTTAGCTTTTCTTATCTCCTGATCTAGTCTAATCAGATATCCCTTGTCAGACTCTAGATTGAATTCCACAGCCTTATAACCTAGAAAAGTAGTTATAATCTTAGCAGAGTTAGACTTCATTTCGATAATATGACATTTGTGATCTCTATACTTGGGATAGAATGTGCTGTCAGACTTTACATAATAAAGCTTCTTCTGTCTTTGAATTTGAGACTTTAAATACCCTGCAGCACTATCTGTTAATCTGTCTTTCACTTGAAGTAGGAATAGAACATGTTCCAGTTCCTCAAAATACTTCAGTGGTATAGCATTCTGCTTTATCTGGTATACCCTTCCATCTGTCATAAAATATAACAAGATATGTTCTTTCAAGAAGGTATGGTAAACCATTTGTACAGATTCAAGTCGATTCAATCTTTCAAGAGTTGCTCCAACACCTGGTTCACTTAAGGAAGTTGGATCAGTGGTAGTGTTATGTACTCTTCTTTCATCAGAACTACCCAACCCAGATTTATCTCTTGCTTCCTTTCCTGTAACAACTCTTGCTTCAAAACCACTTGTTGCAGTCTTCAAAGGTTGAGCCTGTTTAGCTTTGGTGAATCCCGGTAGGAGTATCTTTGAAGGTTTAACATGAGCAATGTCAGAGGTTTCATTTTCCTTATCTTCTGATATCAAGCCAACTTGAGCTATGTCAGAGGTTGCTTGCTTCACTGTCATATCAGAACTTACTACATCTTCACTCTGAACAACATGAGTTATGTCAGAGGTTGTTTGAAAAATTTTCTTTTGCATTAGAGTAAGATTAACATCTTCTTCTTCATCAATTATTTCTTCATCCATGACTGGCATATAAACCTTTACAGGTTCATCAACTTTTTCTTTGCCCTTGGACCTTGGATCAATTTCCACTTGTGATTTGGCTTTGGTTGCCTCAAAACTTGTTCTTTCCTTTATCACAATACCCTTAGGTTTTGCTTTGAGTCTAGCTTCTTCTTCCTTTAGACTCTCAAATTCCATTCCTGGATTTTCTTTAAGAAATAACTGCTTTGAAATTTCTTCATCAAGTTTCAGATGTTCACCAGAACTTATCCTTTTACCGGTATCAGAACTTATTCTTCTCCCAATATCAGAACTTGTTCCTTGACTTGTAATTCTAGCTTTACTTGATGAAAATCCTTTGCCTTGACCTTGACCTCTACCCTTGTTAGAGTTTCCTTGGTCATCATTTCCATCATCCTTTCTTTTCAGTATCTGACTAGATTTGCATTTGGACTTAATCACTTTCTCCCCCTTTTTGGCATCAGCGGGTAAAAGAAGAGAGACAAGCAATTCCACTGAGGATTGGATCTCATTGAGTTGATTTTGGTGAGAAGCTTGATTCTTCAGAATTTCTTCAATTTGAGTTTGTTGCTTCTCCTAAGTTTTCTCAATGTAGGCAATTCTGTCAAAGGCTGGCTTGAAAAATCTGTTCTTTTCAGGTTTCACATTCATATCTTGCTGGATTAAAGTTTTTTGAATTTTATTCACCTTGGCATGAGTTGTTGAGTGTTGACCCTAAAGGTGCCTAGTACTCAATGCAGTAACTCTCAGCTGCGCCTTGAAATCATCATTTATCAGCATTTCATCAGCTTTTGCCAGATGCTCAGCAAGAATCTTTTCAGAAGGAACAAAACTAACTGTGTTCCATTCCTTAGTCCACTCCTTTCCTCTAGGAGTTTCACTCCAAGGTACTGGTGCTTCCCCTATAACAAACTTCTTAACTAAATCAACTTTTGTAATTGTTTGTTGAGGTGCATGTCCTGATGGACCAGCTGCATCAGCATCTAAATTAGCAGCAGCTTCACCAGTAGTTTCTTCATTGGCAACATCAGAACTTGTAGATCCTACAGTATCAGCATCCTCGGATAAAACAACAGTATGAGAGGCTATAGAGGCTTCAACATCATCCTCTAAATTCTGATATGCAACCAGGTTCTGATCAACATCCAAAATTGATGTTGTCGGTGGAGTGAGTTGAATTGGTGGAGCTTCCAAGTACAAAACCTCAGGCACAATCAAGTTATGAATATCAATGTCAGCACTTGTACCTCGTTCTTCAGTATGTACTGGATCAACTATAGGTGACATAGGAGGTGTAGGAATTTTGTCTTGAGCAGTTTTATATTGTGCAGAAGTAAGTGATTCAATAACAATTGGTTCTGTTGAGATCAGAGATTCCTGATCCCCTTCCTTAGCTGCTTCTAGTACATCTGAATCTGACTCAACTATGTCCCTATGAGCTCTTCGTTCCTTTAATTTCTTCAAAGGTGGAGACACTGTAAGAGTTTTATCATCAGAATTTAACTTTCTAATCCTTTTGAGGGGCCTAGAACTCCCAGTTACAGTATCTTTCTGAGAAGAAACCTTCTCAGCTTCTACAACAACAGGTTCTGATATGGGAACCTGTTCCTCAGTTGTTTCCTCAAATCAACAGAATTTAATCAAAACATTCATCACAAGATAAAATTAAAAGTCGATGAAGTAAAGATTA
Source organism: Apium graveolens (assembly GCF_009905375.1). Taxonomy (NCBI): domain Eukaryota; kingdom Viridiplantae; phylum Streptophyta; class Magnoliopsida; order Apiales; family Apiaceae; genus Apium; species Apium graveolens. The sequence goes on along the minus strand of NC_133653.1, from coordinate 163,420,356 downwards.
ATAAATTACAAGTAAACATGCACAGTCACATAATTTGAGAAACAAAGAACAAATCTTGCAATTAAAGAAAATTTCATTGATATATCAGATGATTAACTTTGATGAAATTTAGCAATTACATGCAAAAATTACAAGATAGTCATATTCTACAATTCCTAACATCAACAGCCTTAGTCCTAGGCTAAGAAGACCTAACGACTAACTCCTTCTGCTGTTGACGAAGAGCACTGCAAGACGGATGACCCGTTCTTGCTGACGGAGAGCTTCTCTCCTTTCCTCTTCCAACCTATCAAGATGGAGGTGATACTCCATTGATAAGAACAAGAGTTCTGTGTGAACCTCTTATGGAACTGAGTTTCAAAGCTCGTCAGGAATGGCGGTGACATGCCACTCCTGTTTCCATTCATCACAACTCAACTCGATGTTAAAGGTTTCATAGTTCAGGAACATGTTGAAACGGACCATTTTTGATGATATGAATAAAAAGAGAGTGAGTTTGTGAGAAAAGGAAAAATGGTTTGGCTGGAATGAATGGTTGGTTTAAATAACCAATAGAATACTAAGGGACGAGAGGACTGGTTAAACATTACAAGTAAAAATAATGACCCCTCGACTCCCTAGACTGATGTGTAATAATAACTGTTAGTAAAAGATCTAAAGCCAGAGTTAATGGGCACGGGATATAATAATAATTACTGTGCGCATGCAGTTTTTTAAGACATACACGCTAACCACTAATCCATAATGATTATGACTGTTTTATCTCACATTAACCAATATTCTGTAAAAATAATATCGTTCAAATAATGACCAAAAATAAACCAAGTAAATAAATACTGCCACGTCAGCATCAGAACTTGATTATTATCAGGATTTAAAAGTCATCAGAATATGGCTCCTTAACTCGAAAAATGAATGTGTATTCCTGTAATTCTTCACACAAATACTGATATGGTTTCATCAGAACTTAATCATCAGAACTTCCATCAGAACTTGTCCTCAGAATATATGCAATCTGACACATAGATTGTTCATCTAAAACAATAAAACAACATTTATCACCACAGTAATTTTCATCATTCATATGGAGTGAAAGTGTGTGCATTAACCTAAATATCTGACAAAGAGTAAAGTATGATTCACTTCAGTACATCTTAGAAATAAGGCATAACTAAGAATTTTACTTAAAATCTGTCATTATTCTGAAGTCTACTTTAGAATGAGTTCATGCATGAGTCCACGTCAACTGTTTTGTGCTCATTTTATGCATCGTTTGAAATTCTATTTTACAGTGGCTTCTCAGTGTAAGTGAGTCACGATTGCTTATCAGAATTTATTTTATTATCAGAGTATTTCTCCAGTAATCATAGAGTGTGAAAAGTCACCAAGAAAAATTTTATTTTGCTTTTCTAATGCATATTACTTAATACCAGCAATGCACTTGGGTCTTCCCTTCCACATTTTTACTCTAGATCTCAAAGGGGTACCTGATTTTTATTTCTTTTCTTTTCTTTTTCTTTTGATAAGTGAGGCTTATCAGCACTTAGTACATCCATCAGATTTACTAACATCAGAACTTAACAGATAAGAAGCATTGTTCTAGTTTTTGACTTAGTAATAAGATAAACAAAGTAAACTTAGCTAAGCTCAATATCAGAATTTGCTTTTGTTAAATGATTTCAATATAAACAATTACTTCAAACATGGGATCTTTAGTATATTAGAGACTACTAGGTCAACATCTACCACAGTTATCCTCATTGGATTGAATAGTCACAGAAACATCCATATCACTATCAGAGTTTAGAAATTCACATTAGACAATAATCAGCACTTAAGCAAATTTTAATTTAAGAACATAATACACAAAGATAGTAATATCTGTAAATACTGATCATAAAATCTGATGTATCAGAACATAAACTAAGCAGATTTAGAGAAAGAACCTGAAACCATTCCAAGTTTATTTACCAATCTTGTAAAAGTAGCTTCACATAGTGGTTTTGTGAAGATATCTGCTTGTTATTGATTTGTGGGAACAAAATGTAATTCCACTGTACCTTCATCCACATGTTCCCTTATGAAGTGGTACCTAATGCTGATGTGCTTTGTCATTGAGTGTTGAACTGGATTACCTGTCATAGCAATAGCACTTTGATTATCATAGTAAATACGAATTTTAGAAAATTCTAACCCATAATCCAGTAACGGATTCTTCATCCAAAGACTCTATGCACAACAGCTTCCTGCAGCAATGTATTCTGCTTCTGCAGTTGATGTGGAAATTGACTTCTGTTTCTTGCTAAACCAAGAAACCAATCTGCCTCCAAGAAATTGGCAGCTTCCACTTGTGCTTTTCCTGTCAATTTTGCATCCTGCAAAATCTGCATCTGAGTAACCTATTAGCTTAAAGTCTGATTCTCTAGGATACCACAATCTCAGATCAGTTGTACCCTTAAGGTACTTGAAAATTCTTTTCACAGCTGTTAAGTGAGGTTCTCTTGGATCTGCTTGAAATCTTGCACAAAGACAGGTAGCATACATGATATTAGGTCTACTTGCAGTTAGATAGAGTAGAGAGCGAATCATACCTCTGTAATCAGTAATATCTACTGATTTACCAGTCTCCTTATCCAACTTAGTTGCAGTGGCCATAGGAGTGGATGCACTTGAACAATCCTGCATTCTAAATTTCTTCAACAAATTTCTGGTGTACTTAGATTGACAAATAAAAGTTCCTTCTTCATTCTGCTTGACTTGAAAGCCCAAAAAATAGTTAAGTTCTCCCATCATACTCATTTGATATCTTGACTGCATCAGCTTGGCAAACTTCTTACAAAGTCTGTCATTTGTAGAACCAAAAATGATATCATCAACATATATTTGCACCAAAATTAAGTCATTTCCATGGTTGAGGTAGAACAATATTTTGTCAATAGTACCTCTGTTAAATCCACTTTCCAGAAAAAACTGAGCTAAAGTCTCATACCATGCTCTTGGAGCTTTCTTAAGGCCATAAAGTGCTTTATCAAGCCTGTAGACATGATTGGGAAATTTGGGATCTACAAAGCCTGGAGGTTGTTCAACATATATCTCTTCTTCCAATTCTCCTTTGAGAAAAGCACTTTTCACATCCATTTAAAAGACTTTAAACTTCTTGTGAGCAGCATAAGCCAAAAATATCCTTATGGCTTCCAATCTAGCAACTGGTGCAAATGTTTCATCATAATCAATTCCCTCCTGTTGAGAGTATCCTTTTGCAACCAGCCTTGCTTTGTTCCTTATATTTATGCCATCACTGTCAGTTTTGTTTCTGAACACCCACTTTGTACCAATAACAGACCTGTTCTTTGGTTTTGGCACTAGGGTCCAAACTTTATTTTTTTCAAATTCATTTAACTCTTCTTGCATTGCTTGCACCCAATCAGCATCTTGAAGAGCTTCTTCCACTTTGTTTGGTTCAGTCTGAGAAAGAAAAGAATAATAGAGACATTCATTTGATGTAGCTGTTCTAGTTCTGACAACTGCATCATAATTTCCAATAATTAAGTCAGGTGTATGCGCTTTAGTCCACTTCCTTGCAGATGGAAGGTTCTCTCTAGAACTGGATGCTCCCCCATGATCCATGCTGTCTCCATCAACATTTTCTGATGCTCCCCCTGAAATTGTGCTCTCTGAGTTGGATCCTTTAGAATTTGAGTTTCCAGAAATATCAGAACATGAGTTTCCAGAATTATCAGAACTTGGCCCATCAGAACTTGACGAATCAGAACTTGAAAAGCCTGTTGTAGATTTTAATGCTTCTTGAGAAGTGGTTGTATTTTCAGTATGCTCCCCCTGCACAGGTGCATCTTCCTTAGGCATAGTCACCACAGATTCAATGACATCAGAGTTTAATCCATCAGAGTTTGCAGTATCAGGATTTAGACTGTCAGGAGTTTCAGAATCAGAATTTAAAAATTCATTTTCAAATCTCAGCTGATCATGATCATTGAAATCTTCAAGTCCAGTAATCTTCTTATCATCAAAAGAGACATTGATAGATTCCATGACAACCCTTGTTCTTAAATTATAGACTCTGAAGGCTTTTGTAGAAAGTGGATATCCAACTAAAATTCCTTCATCAGCTTTTAGATCAAATTTGGATATCTGTTTGGGATGAGTCTTAAGAACAAAACAGTTGCATCCAAATACATGAAAATACTTCAGATTTGGCTTCTTTTTCTTCACCATCTCATATGGTGTTTTCCATACTTGTGGATAAGTGTTGAATTCTGAGTAAAATAAGCAGTCTGCACAGTTTCAGCCCAAAAGTAGGTTGGCAACTTTGCTTCATCAAGCATAGTTCGTGCAGCTTCAATAAGAGTTCTATTCTTTTTTTCAACAACTCCATTTTGCTGTGGAGTTCCAAGAGCAGAAAATTCCTGCTTTATTCCATGGTCTTTGCAGAACTCTTCCATGATCAAATTCTTGAACTCAGTGCCATTATCACTTCTTATGATCTTCACAGAATCTTTGAACAATTTATCCAGTTGCTTGACATAATCAATAAAGATAGATGCAGTTTCACTTTTTGTGTGCAAGAAATATACCCATGTGTATCTGGTGAACTCATCCACTATGACCATAACATATTTCTTCTTTGCAATAGACATGACATTAATTGGACCAAATAGATCAACATGTAGTAGGTGATAAGGCTCAAGAATTGATGATTCAGTCTTGCTCTTGAATGAAGATTTTCTTTGTTTTACCTTCTGACATGAATCACAAAGGCCATCAGGAGCAAATACTGATTTTGGCAGTCCTCTCACAAGATCTTTGTTGACTAGTTCATTTATATTGTTAAAATTTAAATGAGAGAGTTTTTTGTGCCAATCCCAGCTTTTTTCAATTGATGCTCTACTTAACAGACAGATTGCAGAACCATCAGTACTTGTTGAAAGCTTGGCTTCATAAATATTACCATACCTGTATCCTTTCAAAACAACTTTGCATGTAGATTTGCTTACAACTTCATAGTGTTCTTCAAAGAAATCCACATGATAACCTTGGTCACAGATTTGACTCACACTCAGCAGATTGTGTTTAAGTCCTGAGACCAGAGCTACTTTTTTAATGATGACATTCCCAAGATTGATATTTCCATATCCCAGAGTTTTTCCAATGTTGCCATCTCCATAAGAAACACCTGGGCCAGCTTTCTCCATAAAGTCTTATAGCAGGGCTTTATTTCCAGTCATATATCCTGAACATCCACTGTCCAGAACTAGGATATTATTCCTGTTTCCCTGCAATCACATAGACCACTAATAATTAGTTTTAAGGACCCAGACTTGCTTGGATCCTTTGGCCTTTTTAAGTTTGTTAACATTTATAGCGAATTTAGCATCAGAGTTTATAATAACAGTTTTCTTATCAGAATTTGCAATATCAGACTTTGCATCAGAACTTACACTAGAAGGAATAATGCTAACTTTCTTTACAAAAGGTTTTATTTGATAATAATCATAGTACAAACTATGATGTTCCTTACAAGTATAAATGGAATGCCATAAACTACCACAATGAAAACAAGGATTTTGTGGCTTATATCTAACAGACTGACTCTTAACTCCTGACTTAGAGGGTAAGGAGTTTATGTTCTTATTATTCCTGCAAAAAGAAGCCAGATGGTTAGAGTTTCCACAGTTATGACATGTTTTTCTAGGAGCATTAGAAACAGGCTTATAATTGTTACTTTTGTTCACACCTTCCTTTCCATTCCTATTTTTCCTAGGTGGCTTTACCTTGTTTACATTCTTGACATCTTTCAGCTTATGTTTAAGCTGCTTCTTAGTCATTAAGCCTATGTTAACTTCAGTTGGCTTATCCTGTTTAGGTTTGTCAGAAGTTACTTCCTCCTTAACTTCTGATTTCTCAATATCAGACTTTGCAGTTACAAACTTAACAGGATTTACCTTTGGTTTTTGTTTAACAACTATAGGCTCAGTTTCTACAGTTCTCTTACTGTTCTTATCATCTCCATAACCTAAGCCCTTTTTCCAGTTTCCACTACTAAGAATATCCTGAGTTGCTTTACCAGAGTTAGTCCAAGTCCTGATAATCTCTCTTTCCTTTTCTAACTCAGTTTTTAGAGATTCATTCATTTTTAGCACTTCATCCCTAACATAAAAGGCATCATCTCTATATTTCTGAGTTTGATGGAACATGACTAACTCTTTTTCTAAATAATCATTCCTCTTTTTATAAGCAAGATTTTCAGAAGTTAATCTTTCACATGTTAAAGTTTATTCTTTATAACTAATGAACATGGTTTTAAGATATCTTCTCAACTCAATAATATCATCAGTATGAAAGGCATAAGTAGTTTGAGGTACCTTTAAGTCAGCAGTATCAGAACTGGTATCAGCATTTGCCATCAAGGCATAGTTTTCCTCATCCTCAGAATCTGAAGCATCTGACCAGCTTTTCTTCTTTGTGACAAGAGCCTTGCCTTTATCACTCTTCCCTTTTCTGCAATCAGGAGATATGTGGCATTTCTCACCATAGTTGTAGCATTTAACATTTGAGTAATCTCCTCTATCATACTTTCCTCCTTTGCTTTCAGATTTTCTGAAACCTTTCTTATCAGAACTTGTACCTTTCCTGGAAAACTTCTTTCCTCTCCTGAATTTCCTGTATACAATCTTTGTAATTCCTTTCACCATAAGAGCACACTGCTTCATCATCTCTTCATCCGAGTCTATCTCAGGTATACTTTCAGTTTCTGAGTCATCATCACTATCAGAACTTGATGACTCGGTATCAGACTTTGTGATGAGAGCTTTTCCCTTGCCTTTCTTTGAGGCAGCAACTTTGGGACTTTCCTCCTCAGCCACAAAGGCAACTGTCCTTGACTTTCTTCCATTCCTCTTGCTTCTTTGTTTCATCTCAAGTTCATGAGTCTTGAGCATCCCATAAATTTCATCAAGAGTTGTTTCATCAGGATTCTAGTTGTCTCTTATTATTGTGGCCTTCAAATCCCATCTTTCAGGAAGAGATAACAGGAATTTAAGATTTGAATCTTCAATATCATACTCTTTGTCAACTAGTGACAAATCATTCAAGAGTTTGACAAATCTGTCATATAAATCAGTTAATAACTCATCAGGCTTTGAGTCAAAGTGCTCATACTCTTGAGTGAGTATAGTCTTCATGTTCATCTTGATTGAATCAGTTCCCTAACACCTTGTTTCCAAAGCATCCCATATCTCTTTTGCAGTCTTGCATTGAATTACCCTGTTTGACATGACATTATCAATGGCACTATGCAGCAAGTGTCTTACCTTTGCATCCTTTGCAATCGATGAGATATCTTCAGGAGTGTAATCACTTTTCTCCTTTGGTACAGACTTTGTTGGCTGACCTGCAACTTCCACAGAGAGTTTGGTTGGCATATGTGGTCCTTCATTAATCCTGTCGAGATATTCTGGATCTGTAGCTTCCAGAAACATAGCCATCTTTACTTTCCATATGGAATATTCAGAAGGTTTTAACATGGGAACTCTTATAGTCATATCGACTATGGGTTATGGTTTTTGGAGGTTCTTCAGTTTTGGTGGGCTTGGTTGGAGTTTCTTCTTCAGACATGATTGTTTTTGGATCTTAAACTATTTGTGTGTTAACAGATGGCTCTGATACCACTTGTTAGGTCACACACACTATAGAAAGGGTTGAATACAGTATTTAACATAATCAAATCGAATATAAGAACTCAAGTAACAGAAAACAGATTTTATTCAACACAGTAAACTCTGTTACAATAGGGAACTGTCCTCTCTCAGTGATGAACAAATTATCACGAGAGCTGCTAGGGTTACAAAGAATAATAACTTCGATAATGATAACACTTATAGTGTAAACCCTATGACTGTGTTTATATACTATACAGTTACAAGATAAATTCTAATTGATATGGAATATAATTCTGCTTCCTAAAATATATCAACTAGTTATCTTTTCTTCCAAGTATTCTATTCATTATAGAATTCCTTCTTCATACATAATTCTTTCTGTCTTAGTCTCGATCTTCTTTCCTTTCAATCAGCCGCCTGCCTTATCTGAAAGTCATCTTAAGTACTGATATTATCTCTTGATAAATATCTTCTGATCACTTAAGTTCTGATAACTTAAGTTCTGATATCTTAAGTTCTGTCTTCAGTATAAGTGCCGATTTCCAGTTAAGTACTGATTTGTCCTGTTAGGTAAGATCTGAAACTACACACAAATCATATTACACATGACATTATCAAATATATCTAACAGTAAGGTACCATTTTATTAGAGAACATGCTGCAAATGGTACCATTGAGCTCATTTTTGTTCCAACAGAAAAATAATTAGCTGTCATTTTTACTAAACCTTTGGATGAAGTAACTTTCACTAGACTTGTAGGTGAAATTGGAATGTTAAATTCTTCATTCTAAGGCAAGAACTCAGCTAATGTGTTACAACAGATTAATTTCTAGTAATTGAAACTTAATTTGATTTTATTAGAAATTAACTGAAATATAAATTATAAATATTTCAGAAATCTCTGCATATTTATTTTTCAAAATTAAAAATTCAGCTTGGAAATTTTCAATTCTAAGAAAACTATCAAAATGTTAATTTACATCTTCAATATGTAAAATAAACACAAGACAAAATCCAAATAATCAAGAGTATATAGAGAATTGAGTTCTCGATAAGTCTAATTGACTTGTTGACAAGTCATTTTAAGACTTCTCGAGGGACTTCTCGATAAGCTTTATTATGACTTATCGATAAGTCATTATAGAGTTCTCTATAAGTGTTAATTCACAGAGTTCTCTACAAGTACATTTAGACTTATAAATAACTCAGAACTGAAATAATTTAAAATTCAATAAATTATTTTGGTAAATTGCTCTTGATAAATTCATTCTAAATTTATTTCGATTTATTCAAATAAAAATTAGAATTAATTCAGTCCATTTTAGGACAAACTGTGTATTTATTTGACATTTCGATAAGTTAATTTTAGTTCTCTAAAAAGAGTTAATTAAAATGACTTCTCGATATGTAATTCCTTCCAAGATGACTTCTCGATAAGTATACTCTAAACGTCTATTTTTGAGTCCTCGATAAGTAATTTGCTTTTACTATAAATACTCAGACAGCTCGATACATATACTTACGCCATCAAGAACTCTAAGTAACCTAGCTTTTTCAATTCAAAACCGATTTCTCTCTCATTTCAAACTTTTTCGCACAAATGTTTCTTACCCATTCACTCTTACTCAACAACAATGGCACTCAATATTGTTAGAGCTACAATCCCAGAGAAAGGAACGAATTATCTTTCTTTTACTAATGCTAACCAAGCCCCTGATAGTTTCAAGGGGTTTGTGAAATTCTTGTCTGAATCCTATCTTGTAGGTGCTTTAACTGCTAACCCTGTACCAAATGTTCTGCATGAGTTTTGAATAACAGCTATGGTGAGAACTGTTATGAATGATAACTCTGTATCTTTGGTGATAACTTGCACAATTGGAGGCCAACAGATAAGTTCAATGAGCAAGATGTGAATGCAGCTTTGGGTCTTCCAACTGCAAATCTAGTGGAGATGCCAACACAAGATGAGCTTGTTGAGTTCATGGACTTCATCAACTATGATGGAAGAATCAACCTGGCAAGCTTTAATAGAACAAACCTAAGGAATGAATGGTCCTTTGTGTTTGATTCTATAGTAAGAGCCTTCACATGCAGGAAGACAGGGTGTGACAACATTTCAAGTGTGGTGCAGAAGCTGGTGTTCTCAATAGCCCACAACAGACACTTGAATGTTGGTCTATTGATCCTGGAAGAACTTTCTACCAGATTAACTATGCCCCAGTCTGCTAGAGGTAAGGAGATTTTCTTTCCTAGATTTATTATGTCTGCTTTAAATCATAAAGTAACAGACATACATTTGTTGAATGGTATAGATAGCACTAAAATAGGCAATTGTAAGCAAGTGTCCAATATAATATTTGGATCACTTACTACAAAGAACAAGGTAAATGTAAGTCTGAAAATCACTCCATTCATGATGGGAAGGTTTAAGACTTACCCTTACCCAATGCCTTCCATGAGATCAAATGTACAATCTAGTACAACTATGGTCCCTGAACCTGTAGAAGTTCAAATACATAAAAACCAACAGGGGCCTTCCCAAGCTGAGACCACTTCTTCAAACCAAATAGCAGCTAGGAAACCAACTACTTCATCCTCTCAAAAGGGTGAAGTGAGTAAAAAGAAGAGAAAGGAGATAACCATTACTGTTATGAATGAGAGTAGTGAGGTACAAGTACCACCTGAGTCACCTTTGGTCAGAAAAACAAAGAAGCCTAAGAAAACTGAGTTGACCATTCAAGCCACCTTTGTATCCTCCCAAAAGGATGGAGTTGTACAAATGGGGCCAAAACAGATTCTAGAGACATCCTCTCAACATGGTGTTTCTACTAAAAAGAGCATTCTCCCAAATGCACCATGTAAAGAGTCTGCACAACCATCACTTGATCAAATACAAGTGTATGGAAGGAGAAACAAGGATGACACACACAAGGAGAGCACATCTCTTGAAGCTCCCTCATCCATTCAGGGGAGCTGCCAACAATCAGTCCTAAACTTCAAACTCTTATATCTAATATTTCTTCTTCCTATACTGAAAAACTTGAATCAAATCCTCAAGTGTTGCCCCTTTCAAGTGACTTGGTTCAAGAAACCTTGCTCACCACCCAGACACTAAATTCAGATGGTGAGAGGCTACAAGCTGGGGTAGACCTTGATGACACCATTACAAACATGGGGGATTCATCAGTTTTTACTGAAGATCCCATGGTGGTTGAAAATGCACCTTCATGTGCAAATCAGTCTCACAGACTGTAAAGGTTTGAGGGTAGTACTCCTGAGGGGGAGCTATCTAAATCCTTTCCAATTCAATTGGAGATTCCTATTCCAGGAAAAACTCCCCTAAAAACCCTAGCAGAAATTGCATTAACAATAGATGCTAGGAGTACAATTGCCAATGATCCTGTCATAGAGGAGCAAGTATAGCACATTTAAGTGATAGTGTGGTGCAAGACACACAAGTGTTTGAGACTGGTGCACGTGACAGTAACCCAGTCAAATCCCCTCCAATTTAATTGGAGATTCCCACCACATGTGAGAAAAAACAACTTGTCACAAACACAGAGAAATCTGTGAGTCTAACTGTGACTTCTGTCATAGGTGGTTCTGACCCTCAACCGTCAACCTCTCAACCTCAATAACCACACCAAATCTCCGAATGGCTCCAAGAAACTGAAGATCAACCTTCAACCATTAAAGTTCTTGTAGTTGACCAGATTGGAGCCTTTGCACAAATCTCACAACAGCTGCTCACATCCAATATATCAAATCAGGACCACCAAGCTATCATGCTCTCCTACCAGACAGCTGTTGAGGAAAATCAAGATAAAATTATTGATGAAGCTGGTCAGGATGCAAACTGTGATGCTTGGCTAGATCAAGAATTTTCTATTGAAATGGATGATGTGCTGGCTAAGTTCAGGGAAAAATATATCATCATTCTGGGAAGCAATGCTCGATCTCTCACTCCTCAGGAGGTGTATGATGCCATCGATGATGTATATAAGGCTCAAATCAAGGATTTTCATAACTTTGGAAAAGCACTTCAAATCACATTGAATGGACATCAAGATAAAATAATGAAGATGGTGAGGGAAAAGATGGATCAAATCATTCCTTCTCAAACTGAGATAAAAAACAAGTTCACAACCTTTGCTGACCAGAATGGAAACAAGTGTCAAGAATCAAGAAACAAGTTCAAGAATGGAAACAAGTGTCAAGAATCTCAAGACCTCATTTGTGGCCCGAAATGAACAAGTTCAAAATCTTATCATTCATTCTAATGATACAAGATTGAAGCTGGACCAAATGCATTCTAGCAGATATACTCCTTCAGCCTTGCTCATGGATGAAATTAAGAAGGCTGTACATGACACTTTTGGGGTTTCTACTTCCTCATCATCTCAATCCTCCTCCACACTACAAGTACAAGAACTGCAACATCAAGTTTCTTCTCTCAAATCTTCCAATGACTCACTAAGTGCATAAGTTCAAGCTCTCACATCCTTGGTGCAGAGTCAATAAATAGATATCAAAACCCTGGTGGACTCTCACAAGTATCTCCAAATACGGAATTCTGTTGCTTTGGGAGCTATCACGGGGAAACTCAACATACTACTGCCCTCACTACCTGAAAAAATAAGGCCAGAATTACCAACTCCTCTACTCATTCCTGTCACCAAGACTAAAGAGGAGATTAAGGTTAGGATTCAACAATCCAGGGAAGCTAAATCTAAGTCCAAAGAGCCTATTCAGGTTGGCCGAATCTCTTCACAAACTCAACAATTTCAAGATGTGGGAAAAGAAAGACTCATCAAGGCTGCAGAAGGACCAAATTAAGATCAAGAATTCGGTGAACTTCTTGCAGTCCTGAGGATATCTCTTAAAAATAACTTCATCACATACAAAAGAGCATTGGCCAAGACTATCAACTCAATCGGGGCAGCAGTTTTGAATGTTGAGGACTATCTACAGAAGAGAATTGTTGTTAATATCAATGATGGTGGTGTGGATAGATGCCCTCAAGTCTCTCTCTCAAATCTCAGAACTTTAAGGGCATCTGAGCTAGATGTTGTGATTGACAAAGTCCATGTAGTCATCATAGAGGATACTCAGCTTCTTCATGAACTCAGAGATGCACAAATAACAGCTTTTCCTGAAGCCTATCTATATCCAAGCAAGGGGGTGTCCTAAATCTGCTCACAGACCAAGAAAAACAAAATCTTCAATATTTCCAAGAATTATGTGAGTGGGAATATGAGACTGGTCATGACTCTTCAATCTGATTTGAAGTATAAAAAGACCAAAAAAATTGAAGATGTGGAAATGATCAGGATTCTTGAAAGGTATCTAGTAAATGCTGAAACCATGTTACCACCCACTCAGTTTAATCTATGAAATGACAAGGATGATGATGAGCAGAATCATGATGAACAAAAACCTTCTGGCTCAAATCCAAGTCAATCATCAAGAGCAACTGGAAGCAAGGATAAGAAGCAGGATGAAAAGAAGAATGATGACAAGAAAAGAGAAGAAGAAAGGAGAAGCAAGAAAAGGCAAGACGGCTCAGAACCTCACCAACAATCCCTACAAATCCAAATGACACAACCTCAACCTACCAAATATCTTAGCTCAAACACTCAACTATCTCACACCTCAAAGTCAAAATTTCTATACAAGCCAACTGCAATTCACTTCTCAAATTCCCAATCACTACCACTAAAACCAGCTTGAAGAAAATCACAAACCTGCCTTTATATAAACCTCCAATCAAGACACACTTTAAATCTATTGGAAGAAAAGCAAAGCCGCTACCAGTTACTGAGAGATCATTATGGAATTGTTATGATCAAACTCACTTTCTCCTACTAAATTGGTGCTACACAAATGAAGAATATTTTTAACTACTAGCTGAATAAATAGTCAGAGTCTGGTTTATATCATATACAGAAGTCATAATTTATTATGATGATGGTTCTTTCACTCTACTGGGCAGCAATCTAATGGACACACTTTCAACCACAAATTTTAAAAGAGTGATCAGTCTAATGAAGGATAATGATACTATTACAAGATTCTGGAAAGCTGTGTATTGTGTATGGTTAAAAGAAAGAGATGAGAAAATTGCAAAGGCAAAAGCTGAGAAGGAAGAAAGAGATAGGAAATATGCTGAATAACTTGCAAGAATGGAGAAGAGATCAAATGAGCTTAAAGCAAAAGGGATGAGAAGAGTCTCCAAGGATGGACATTTTCTGAACATAAAAGTTGGCAGATTCTCCAAATTTAGAGCAGAATATCTAAATGGTTATTCATTGCATAAGTGGCTCAAGCTTGTGGAAGCATTAAGGGGAACTGAGATCTTAGAAGAAACGGAAGTTTTGATAACTCTTAAGGATCTCATTAGAAAAGAACCAGGCTATGAGGACTTTATGTAATGAATTTCCTGTTGAAAATTCTATAACCTCTCAATGATAAGTATTGTATTTATGTCATCTTTTTGTAAAGTTTAATTGTTCATTGTAGCTTGCAGTTAGTCTTGTTAACAGGCATTAATTTGTGATAAGCAATCTTCTCACAAATTGGGGGAGATTGTTGTGCAAGACATGCTTGTACTATAACAAGACTAATTCAAATTGATAACCCTAAGTAAGTTGTATGGTAATCTATGTTTGCATTGTGTATTGTAATACTTAAGTCTGTAAAAATGTAAATAGACTAGACTAGAGTATTCTTCTGTAAAAAGTCCCAAGCCTATGAATAAGCTCTGGAAGAAGATCATGAAGATAATGCCTCAGAGAAAGTATGAAGAAGCTTGGAGTTGAATAAATCTGTTTTTTGAAAAACATTTGAAGTCAAGAAGTCTACAAGTCATAAGTTTTGTGTTATAGAGAAGTCATTCGAGAACTCCAGAATGATTTATCGAGAAGTCAAGAAAGGCTACTAGAGAACTCAGAGATATCGACAAGCAAAATTGAAGACATAAAGAATGGAGATATCAACAAGTCATTTCTTCACTAGAGAACTCATAGTTATCTATAAGCCAATTTATCACTAGAAAACTCAGAGTTATCGATAAGCCAAAGTGAAGACATGAAGATGAGAGATCTCGACAAGCCAAATTCTCTTATAGAGAACTCAGAGACTTCGATAAGTCAAAATAACAATATAGTGATGAGAGATCTCGATAAGCCATTATACTTATCGAGATGTCAAGTTCTATATATATCAAACTGGAGATCTCGAGGTAAAACTCAATGTACAAGTGCAGACCAGTTAAATATCCAATATTATCAATCAACAAACAATCCTATTAGTTGGATTGACAAGTCTACAAAAAGCAGCTTGAAGAGTACAAGATCAATGGCTAAGATTAACTGGAAAAGTAAAGTCACAGGCGTGCAAGATTAGCAAAGATACACTAAGACGGAAATAGAAAGATTTTGTTATCCAAAAATAGGGTTTAGTATAGGCTATTACATACTCTGTAATAACCAGTGTTCACTATTCTATAAAGTAAACACTGGATGCTTTGTTTAAGGTAACATTTAGATAAGAAAATCCGGTATTCTCTCAAGGAAGAAGCTAAGCTCTTTATTAACAAAGAGCCTAGAAATTTTGTAGCAAGACATTCTTAATTTTAATATAAAATTAAGTGAGTTTTGAAAGATCAGTGTTCACTATTGTTATATGTTTAATTTCAGTATTAACACATTTCACTACAAGGTTTAATTTACTTTGTTCATCACCATAAACAAATCAAGAAAAGCAGAAAAACACAAAAACACATTCACCCCCTCCCCCTATGTGTAATTCATTACGTAACACATGTACTACTCCCCTGATGGTCTATGCGATGCATGCTAACAATCTAAGCAAAAAAGAACCTCTTTCAAGAGTAAGTCAGAATCATCCATCAAAAAGCCATATCAAATGATGCACTTGGATCTCTTTGGTCATGTGAATGTCATGTCAATCAACAAGAAATGGTATACTCTAGTTATTGTTGATGAATACACTAGATTTACTTGGGTGTTTTTCTTGCACAATAAGAATGAAACAGCTGAGATTGATTGAAACTGACACAAAGTACAAAGTCCAAATTATGAGAAGTTACAGTGGGACAGAGGTCAAAATAAACAAGATGGATGAGATATGCAGATATAAGGGAATCTCACAACAATTCTCAGGTTCTGGAACACCTCAACAAAATGGTGTTGTAGAAAGGAAAACCAGGACGCTTATTAAAGCTGGTAGGACTATGCTAGTGGAAGATAATCTATCAACATACTTTTGGGCTGAGGCTATCAATACAACCTGTTATATTCAAAATTTTACTCTGATCAACAGACATGGATTAACTTCTTATCAAATGATCAAGGAAAGGAAACCAAGCTTAAAATATCTACACATCTTTGGATACAAGTGTTTTGTTCTAAGAACACATCCTGAAATGCTTGGAAAATTTGACAGAAAAGCCGATGAAGGCATTTTTGTTGCGTATCCTTCGTCAAAAGCATACAAAGTCTTCAATCTGAGAACGAGGACAATTGTTGAATCAATTCATATTTCCTTTGATGATAAGGAGATCACTGTAATTGAAGAAGACTCGCATAAAGAACTTGTGTTTGAAAAATAAAAGACTCAAGTTAGGAGATCTTTTACATTCTAAAGAATTAATCCATTCTGGAGACAATCCATATCGTGACAATGAGTCAGATCCTGATGACGACTCTGATCCTGATTTAGTGTTAGTTCATGAAGATCCACATGTTGAGGGGAGCAACATCCACATACATAAAGTGACGACACTAGTAAATCAAATTCTGATGATAAAGATGAACCAGAAAATATAGGATCTACTGAAAATTTCTCAAACGAAACAAAAGATAGCTCATCTAGAGGAAATCATTCAACTGAAAATCAAAATCAGTCTGGTAACCAGTCTTTAAACAAAAGTCCTTCCCAATCAGGAACATACATCAATGATACAGGGTTAACTTCACATGGATATGACAAGACAAGTGTAGGGGGAGAATCAAGAAATGAGACTAAACTACCAAAGGCTGTGAAATGGATAAAAGATCATACACCTGATCTTATTATAAGGGATCCTACGGCTGGAGTCCAAACCAGAAGTGCAACTGAACATGAATGTCTTTATCACAATTTCCTTTCTAAGGAAGAACCAAAGAAAGTAGAAGACACACTAAAGGATGCTGATTGGATTCAAGCAATGCAGAAGGAGTTGAATGAGTTTGAAAGAAATGAAGTTTAGAAACTTGTTCCAAGGCTAAAGAATAAATCAGTAGTTGCCACAAAATGGGTTTTTCAAAAAAAGATATATTCAGATGGCACAATAGGCAGGAACAAACCTAGACTTGTTGCAAAGGGCTACTTGCAACAAGAAGGTATTGATTATGATGAAATATTTGCTCATGTGGCAAGAATGGTAGCTATTCGAATCTTCTTAGCATATGTTGCTCACAAGAAATTCAAGGTCTTTCAGATGGATGTTAAAAGTGCCTTTCTGAATGGAGAATTAGAAAAAGAAGTATATGTTGAGTAACCACCTGGTTTCATTGATCCAAAGTTTCCTGATCATGTGTACAGACTTGACAAAGCCTTATATGGACTCAAACAAGCACCAAGGGCCTGGTATGAAACACTTGCTAAATTTCTGACTGAAAGTGGTTTCAAAAGATGTACTATTGACAAAATCTTGTTTTACATAAATAAAGGTAGTGATTTACTTGTGGTGCAAATTTATGTTGATGATATCATTTTTGGGTCTACTAACGACAATATTTGCAAGAAATTTTCTGATCTTATGAAGTCGAGGTATCAAATGAATATGATGGGAGAGTTGAGTTACTTTCTTGGACCCAAGTTACACAAACTGATGAGGGAATTTTCATTAATCAGTCTATGTACGTAAACAATATATTGACTCGGTTCAATATGCAAGAAAGTTCAACAGCTGCAACTCCAATGGCCACTGCTACTAAGTTAGATCCATACCAAGGTACGGAAACTTTTGTTGCTGTGTATCTAAGTATGATTGGTTCATTGCTTTATCTAACTGCTAGTAGACCAAATACTATATATGCAACTTGCTTGTGTGCAAGATTTCATGCCAAGCCCAGAGAATCTCATTTAGTTGTTGTAAATAGAATTCTGAGATACTTAAAGGGGACTCCATCTCTTGGTTTTTGGTATTCAAGGGAATCAGATTTCAGTCTGGTCGGTTATTCTGATGCAGACTTTGCTGGATACAAAATTGACAGGAAGAGTACCTCAGGTGGTTGTCAGTGTTTGGGTGGTAGATTGGTTATTTGGCAGAGCAAGAAACAGAAATCAATCTCTACATCAACGGCTGAAGTAGAATACATTGTTGCTGGCAGTTACTGTGCTCATATTCTTTGGATGCGAAATCAACTAATGGACTATGGATTGTATTACAAAAATATTCCTATCTTCTGTGACAATCAAAGCGCAATTTCAATGACAGGTAATCCAATACAACACTCACTCACAAAATATATCAGTATTCAGTATCATTTTATCAGGGAGCATGTTAACGAAGGAACAATTGAGCTTCATTTTGTTCCGACTGATCAACAAGTAGTTGATATCTTCACCAAGCCTTTACTTGATGCAACGTTTGGACAATTACTTCATGAGCTTGGTATGGTTAACTCTACGAAGAATTGAGATGTCAGATTTGTTAGGGATTCAAGCAATAAAACGCAACGAAAAAACAAAAATTTTGAATCCCTACCGCAGGATCTATGTATAATGACTGGATAATTATGGAGAATAGGATCAAGTACCTTAAATAAAGCTTTCCTTCTGAATGTAGTGGAAGATATGATCTCGATGAACCACAACAGCCCTCCTTGCGAAGATGTGCTCTCCAAGGTATCCACACGAACGCCCGATCATCCAACGATCACCGGAGCCGGTACTATCCGATTTGGTTGCCTCTTTCTCCCTCTCTCTCTCTCTAGCCTCTAAAAGATGTAGAGCTACTAGGGATTTTCTCTAAAAACATGATTAAACTTCTAACCCTAAAAATATATATCTTAATGTATATATAGGAGAGAGAGGATTAGGGCCTACTAAAATGACACATTCTGATTTTGGGCTTATATTATTATTAAATTCAAATTTTAATATATAAAATTAATCAAGTCTCACTTAATTAATTTAATAATTAAATTTGAATTAATAATAATAATAAAATATTTAAATTCATAATTTAATTAAGACCCCGTTTTAAAAGTTCTTTGTGTGTGACCCTTTAGGTTATTATTACGTTAGCAATAATTTTATTTTCTAATAATAAAATTATAAACAATGAGTGACATCTAGTAATACATCATTGCTGCCCAATTAATAATAATAATTGGTGATTCAATTAAACCTTTTGTGAATAATGTACAATGTGATATAATCCTTTTAGCCTTATATTATAGATCAAACTCAAGGCATGCATTGTGTCATCCTCTGTTAACGTTTAATACTTCTATCCTTGATCAATGAGTAAACTATTAAACAAATCAGTATTTGAGCATGATCATGTATTTTATAGTCTTACTCAATCAAGAGGCTGGTAATATCACTCATTTAATATAGGAGTGCTAAATCCCATCAAGATAATTCATATTTCTCATATGATTCATAAACACCCAATGTCTACTTTTATTATTACCCGGTCAAGGATAACTTTATATAGTATCAAAGTATAATAATTCTCGTATATAAATATAATGATTTCAGGTCTAAGGACCAATACATCATTATCACTGTGAGATTAACTTATGACACTTTAAACATGTAGTATCTCACAACGGGTCAATCCAGCACCATGTATCTAATACATGTGCCTATGTTTTTAACTTTTGTATCACCATATCTATGATCAGCCTCTTGATTTATATATCATATTCCAAGGACATTTATTAATCTAACATTTTATCGCAGAAAATAAAGATATAATAAATTACTAAAGAATAATCCATAGAATCATAATTAATAATCCAAATGTTTTTTAACATAAACATAATAGTGTTGTCTCTAGGGCGCACACACTAACAATCTCCCACTTGCACTAGAGCCATTCACCCATGTATCTAATACCCATGGAACTAGTATGACTTTCATGCTTTTATGTGATAAAGCCTTAGTTAGTGGGTCTGCAACATTATCATCAGTATGTACTTTACATATACGTATATCTCCTCTTTCATTAATCTCTCGAAGAAGGTGATATCTTCTAAGTATATGCTTTTCCTGGGAATGGGACTTTAGTTCTTTAGCCTGCGCGATGGCTCCATTATTATCATAGTAAAGATCAACTGGATCTATGATCGATGAAACCACACCAAGTCCTGTTATAAATTTCCATATCCAAACAGCCTCCTTGGCTGCTTTACTGGTAGCAATATACTTAGCTTCCATTGTAGAATCAGCTACTGTCTCTTGCTTTGAACTCTTCCAGCTTACAGCACCTCCATTAAGGCAAAACACAAAACCTGACTGAGATACTGAATCGTCTCTGTGTCTCTGGAAGTTGGCGTTAGTGTAACCCTTTACAACTAGCTTCTCATCTCTTCCATACACTAAGAACGAATCTTTAGTCATCTTTAAGTACTTAAGAATATTCTTGACAGCTGTCTAGTGACCCTCACCTGGATTAGACTGGTATTTGCTTGTCATGCTCAAGGCATACGAAACATCAGGACGAGTACATATCAACGTATACATTATAGATCCAATTGCTGAAGCATATGGAACTTTGCTCATATGACCCTTATCATCTAATAATTTAGGGCAGTTGTCTTTTGAGATCAATATCCCATGAGACAATGGGACATATCCTCTTTTTGCCTCTTGCATCCCAAAATGATGCAATACTTTGTCAATGTATGTACTCTAACTTAGGCTGATTAATTTCCTTGATCTATCTCTATAGATATTGATCCCTAATATAGAGGTAGCATCGCCTAAGTTCTTCATCGAGAAACTATTTCCCAACCAAGTCTTAACAGCCTGTAGAGAGGGTATGTCATTCCCTATTAGTAATATGCCATCTACATATAGTACTAGGAATGCCACATGGCTCCCACTAACCTTCTTGTAAATATATGGTTCATCTTTATTTTGAATAAAGCCAAATTCTTTGACTATTTCATTAAAAGGATGATTTCATCTCCTTGAGGCTTTTTTCAATCCATAAATAGATCGAAGCAACTTACAAACCATTTTAGAAAATTTGGGATCGTCAAAACCTTCAGGTTGTATCATGTATACATCCTCTTCAAGGCTTCCATTTAAGAAAGCGGTTTTGACATCCACTTGTCAAATCTCATAGTCGTAGTAAGCATCTATTGCTAGAAAAATCCTAAAGGACTTGACCATAGAAACTGGTGAAAAGGTCTCATCATAGTCTATAACATGAATTTTTTTGAAACCTTTTGCCACTAGTCGCGCTTTATAGGTCTGTACTTTACCATCCATGTCAGTTTTCTTCTTGAAAACCTACTAGCACCCTATAGGTTTTACCCCTTCAGGTGGATCAACTAAAGTCTATACTTTATTTTGATACATGGATTCCATTTCGGGTTTCATGGCTTCTAGCCATCTCTCAGAGTCTGGACTGTTCATAGCTTCTTTGTCACACCCCAACTTAAACAGCAGATTAAATATAGCTATTACAATATTTTAAAAGAAATAACATAACCAAATCCAAGATCTTACAGTTTAGGGTTTGGAACAGCCCAACACTACCAACTATTACATCTGATTTTAAATACCGAGTCCTCACACAAACTACTATCACTTATTCTACCTGAGCTCGAACATAAGCATCAGCATCACAGGTCTTACAGGCAGTCTGCTTGAATCTAACCATAACTGCTAGCTGTAATATCAGGATAAAGCAAGAAGTGAGCCAAATGCTCAACAAGTGCTAAACAATATGATACAAAACATAAATCGAGATATACATTAAAAAATGACAATGGAAAGATATAACCACTGATAATGAGGGATAAAACTTTGGGTGATGGCATCATTTTGTTTGTATCAAAACAATTTCAAAATCATACCGTTTAATCAAAATCATTTTATGACGCTACGGATTACAGCCGGTGATCAGTCGCGAAGTAATCCCGAACCTCGCTGGGTTCTAAAACATTACTGGGAATCCCTAGGCAACTTTTAATCCTAATATAAATGTGGAAAGGACTCGCGTCTCAGTCCAGATCCACTATTCAAAGAAAACATTTATCCCCCTTTGGGACTGAAAACCCATATTTTATTTATTTCAAAAACTGATGCCGAATTATAACAAAATCTCTTCTTTTTTTTTCAGTAAACATCTTTATCAAGGGATTATAGATCAACTCGAAACACGGGGAAATGGTACTAACTCTCAGAGCCATGAATCACAAAACTATACTCTATTAGGGTAACTGAATGGTTTTCATATTTCAAAGTTTGGACAAGGGAATTTAGTGAGGCTATTGGATATCATGAAGGGAAATGCCAAATTGGGCATAAAGCAATGGTTTCTCATCAAGGTTCAAGTGCTGGATCATCAAGGAGGTAAGCTTCATGAATACTAAGGGTGTTAAGGTATGAAGAAATGATTTTTAGTTCAGGATATATCAGAATTGTCAAGCTTTAGGATAAGAAAGAGGGGTATCAATAAATGAGGAATCACTTTGATAAGTATCTGACTTTCAGGGTTCAAGGTAAGGTTCTATAGGGGTTCAAGTATCAGGATGAGATATCAATACTTAGGAATCATCAACATGTTAATCAAGAGAATCAACCAAGAGTTATAACTGTCCTTTTCTTTTATCATGGCATTCAAATTACTTTAATATACTATCATGATAAGACTACTTTGCAATACGTACTCGAGGGTTCATGGCATCTCTATATAATTCAAAGATAAACATAAGATACGCTTGATTTAATGTATCAAATGACACAGGATAGTTACATCAATGTATGAACTATTAGCAGTAAATATGAAGAACAAGTTGAATCACTTGCCTTGAGAAAGGCTGGTCTGGTCTGACTGATAGGAGCAACTGGAGCTTCACTCGACCTTTATGGCAAGTTTTCCCTCGTCTCCAGATCCTACATAAATAATAATAATCTTCGTTATAATATACTCTCACCAACTAAACCTATTTACAACCCGAAATTAAACACGGATGACACTTAGGCATATATGCACTTAATTTTATATTCACCTTTAAATTACAATTGTACACACATAGCCATATAATCACATATCCTATATTAATACCAATAACACCATATACACCATAATGCAACACTAGGCTTGGATGATCTCGACTCACAACTTAAGTCACTTGGTCGCTAAACTAGACAAAGTCTTCAAATTTTGGCTTCCTAACTCGATGTGCCTTTACTAAACTATCCAAAATCTATTGACCCTCACTTGTGCCTTTTGCTCTACTGACCTTATAATATCTTACAACTATGGTGGTCAACCTAAATCTCACTCCTACGGGTTCTAAAACTATGTGATAAGTAAAAGTGCTCACTGGTGCAAATTTCAGAATGACAACTATGGTTTCTTGAGTGCATTAGACACTCTTAAACTACAAGTTTTCCTTCAAAACTTTTACACAAGACTCTCCTGACCTAAGGGCATCTCACAAACTTGATGTGGCTCAAGGGCCTGGCTTGGGCCTTATTGGGCCTAAGCTAAAAGTCAAAGGTTCCCCTGTTTTTCTGGGCATAAAACGCCCTGACTTGAATTAACTTGTGACATATGGTTCTAACTCATATCCTATGAACTATGGTTTGAAAAACTTCTCTGACACTCCCTCTAACTAAGGCCCAACAGGGCCTAATGAGGGCCTACCCATGACATGGTTAAATCTCTCTATTTCTAAGTTGCAACAAAACTGTCCCCTGCTGGACAGATTTTGTTATTCTACTTGTGCACCTAACCAAATGACATGCAAACCTCCAACCAACACCTAAAACCTTTTATATACTCCCAATACTAACTTCTGGTGGCTTGGGCCTCAAAGTGCACATCAATGATATGGTCAAAACTCACTCTAAACCTCAGGGTACTAAACTTATTTTCTGCAGAAACTATAACTCTCCTTTCTCCAAGGTTTTGACTTGACAAACTCCACTACCAACAACCCAATACCCAAACCAAGACTTAAACATGGTTATCTACTGAACTAACTCCCTTATTCTCAAAATAACTTTGGTGGAGATCATCCTTTACCTATGGTACAATTATGGCAAAACAAAAGAAACTACACTTCCCAACTCACAAATCATCAAGTTTTTGAAACAACAAGATATGCATTTTTATAAAAGATAACCACGAATTATTACCATGCATCAAGGAGCATTAATCAATATTAACACCTTAATCCTACTGAAATTAAAGCTTACTAACAAAATCTTTCCAAATGATCAAAATCTTATAACATTCTAAGAGAAATTCACATGCGTGCATGTCCTCGAGTTTTGCAAGCCAAACAACATGTTTTCTAAATATGTTTTACCAAGAAATTTACATGTAAGCCTAGCATGAGCTATTTCTAGATGATCACTTAGCATGCAAGGAGTTTCATCAAATTTTCACCATAAATTCAAGTCATTATCACATAAACATGCAAAAATTGAACAAAGCAACAAGAATAGTCTTAAGGACCATTCATTCGGCTCCCCTATGGTCATGGCCGAATGAAATGGAAGGGAATGGCCATTTAATCATCAAGAGTTTCCTTCTCAAGACTTGGCACTTCTCCATTCCTTGTAGTCCTCTCAAAAACAACCCTAAACTCACAAGAATCAAGGTTGTACTTTGAGTTTCAACTAAAACCTTTACATGCAACCTTAAAACTTAAACTTTCTACTCAAAACTCTTTAAAATATGAGTGATCATGGTATGGGAAGTAAAATTTACTTGTATAGAGGGTTGAAGCTTGGTTGAGGAATGAAGAAAAATGGGGATGGGGTGGTTTCGGCTAAAAACCGAGAGTGAAGGAGGGAGTAGCCGAGAGTGAGAGAGAGGAGGGAGAGAAGAATGAGTGTGGTGGTGAGTGATGTGTGAAAATGATCATGTATTTACTTGTTTTATGGTTTTTGTGTTGACAAATGTGAGTGGAAATAGGAATTGACATGATTACCCTTCCACTTGTACTTGGTTCAATTTGCATGCAAGGGTAAATAAGGTATTTGGCTAAAAAATAAGAGTTAGTGGGGTGGTTATTGACTCTTTAGCCCTTTTGGATTGAATAGAAAGGATTTGCATGCAAGGATAACTATGTAATTTACTAATTATGAAAATTAATACTTATAAAGATTTAATTTTATAAAATAAAACACAAGTTCAAAAATTATAAAATTTATACCATAAAATAGCTTGGATTTTTGGAAATTTTATAAAACTACTTTTGAAATTTGTGAGCAAAATAACTTTTAAAAAGAAATTTATTCAAGGTTTAAAATATTCCTTATAAATCAAAAAATGAAAGAAATAAATAAAGTTTTAATTTGAAAAATCATATACCATATTTCGAAAATTTAAGACGCAGAAATTCTCATTCACACAAGCATACAATAGTTGAATATATTGGCATTCGGCTTTATAATTACACCAAATTTACAATTAATATTACACAGAAATGTCGGGTGTAACATCCTCTCCCCCTTAAGGGATTCTGTCCCCAGAATCTAAGAGAACAGATGAGGATACCGGGAAGGCATATCAGACTCTAACTCCCAAGTCGATTCTTCGACCTTAGGGTTCCTCCAAAGCACTTTTACTAGATTTACTGACTTATTTCTAAGGCTCTTCTCTTGCCAGTAGAGTATTTTAACCGGTTGCTCCACAAATGACAGGTCTGCCTGAATTTCTACAGGTTCATATTCTATTATATGGCTAGCGTCAGGATTATACTTCTTAAGCAATGATACATGGAACACATTAGGCACATGCTGATACTGAGGTGGTAAGGCCAACTCGTAGGCCACCTTTCCCACTTGACTCAATATTTCAAAAGGACCTATATATCTAGGTCCTAACTTCCCTTTCTTGCCAAATCTCATCAACCCTTTTCTAGGTGACACCTTCAACAAAACAGCTTCGCCAATTTGGAATCAAACGTCCTTACGCGCTGGATCCGCATACTTCCTCTGTCTATCTTGAGCAGCAAGCAACCTTTTTTGAATTAACTTGACCGAGTCATGCAACTGTTGTAACAATTCCGAGCCGAGAATCTTTCCTTCTCCTACTTCGTCCCAACTTGTTGGTGATCTACATTTTCGCCCGTACAAAGCTTCGTATGGTGGCATGCCGATACTGGAATGATAGCTGTTGTTGTAAGAGAATTCAATCAACGGCAAATGGTCGTCCCAACTTCCTGTAAAATCGATTGCACAACTGCGCAACATGTCTTCAATTGTTTGGATTGTCCTTTCACTCTGGCCATCAGTCTGCGGGTGGTACGCCATCCTCATATTCAACTTTGTGCCCAGACATTCCTGAAATTGCTTCCAAAATCTCGAGTTAAATCGGGGATCTCTGTCTAAAACTATTGACACAGGTACTCCATGCCTTAGTACGATTTCGCGCACATACAGATGAACCAACTTGTCCTGTGACGACTTCTCGTTAATTGGAAGGAAATGTGCTGACTTCGTAAGAGGATCAATTATAACCCATATTGCGTCATGCCCGGATTTCGTTCGCGGCAGTCCTACTATAAAGTCCATAGCGATATTTTCCCATTTCCATTCTGGAATCTTCAGGGGCTGAATTAATCCGCTTGGTCATTGATGTTCTGCCTTCACTTTCTGACAAGTATAACACTTCGCAACCCATTCTGCCATGTCTCGCTTCATATTTGGCCACCAAAAGTTCTTCTTTAAGTCTCGATACATCTTGGTACTTCCCGGGTGAATTGAAAATTTCGAATTGTGGGCTTCATGGAGGATCTCATTCTTTAATTCAGGTACATGAGGAATCCATATTCTGGAAGAAAACCTTAGTATCCCTTGCTCATCCCTTTGAGTATTAATCTCCTCTCCAGATAACTGATTCTTCTCTTTCTCCATTACTTCTTCTTGACATTTCTTTATCATTTCCACTAGTGTTGGCTGAAAAGTCATTGCGCGATAAACTTCCTCAACTTTTCCACAGTCACAAAGTTCCAGTTCAAATCTCTTGATTTCTTCAGATAATTCCTTTGGTGATGTCATCTTATTCAGTCTCTCTTTCCTACTTAGAGCATCGGCCACAACATTCACCTTTCCAGGATGGTAATTTATCGAGCAGTCATAGTCCTTGATCAATTCCAGCCATCTCCTCTGCCTCATATTGAGCTCCTTCTGAGTGAAAATGTACTTTAAACTCTTGTGATCCGTGTAGATTTCACACTTTTCTCCGTAGAGGTAATGTCTCCAAATCTTAAGTGCGAACACTATGGCGGCTAGTTCCAAGTCATGCGTTGGGTACTTTAACTCATGCGGTTTCAACTGTCTTGACGCATATGCGATCACCTTACTGTGTTGCATTAACACACAACCCAATCCCTTATGTGATGCGTCGCTGAATATTACAAAGTTTCCTTGATCATCCGGTAGCACTAACACCTGAGCTGTTACCAATCTCTGTTTCAACTTTTGAAAACTATCCTCACATTCCGCACTCCATTCAAACTTTTGATTCTTTCTGGTTAACTTGGTCAATGGCGTGGCGATTTTCGAAAAATCCTTGACGAACCTTCTATAGTATCCTGCCAACCCTAGAAAACTTCGCACTTCCGTAGGAGTCTTTGGCCTCTCCCAACTCATAACTGCCTCAATCTTTGCCGGATCCACTTTAACTCCTTCATTTCCAATGACATGCCTCAAAAATTGAACTTCCTTTAACCAGAACTCACATTTGGTAAACTTGGCATACAACTTCTCTTAACGAAGTATTTTCAATGCTATCCAGAGGTGCTGCTTATGTTCTTCTTCTGACTTAGAATAAATAAGGATGTCATCAATGAATACCACGACAAATTTATCCAAATACTTCTTAAATACTCGATTCATCAGACCCATAAATGCGGCCGGGGTGTTGGTCAGTCCAAACGGCATTACTAAGAATTTATAATGCCCATATCTGGTCCTGAATGCGGTCTTGGGAATATCTTCTTCTTTGATCTTTAATTGATGGTATCCCGATCTCAAATCGATCTTTGAAAAGCATTTTGCTCCCTTCAGCTGGTCAAAAAGGTCATCTATTCTTGGTAGCGGGTAGCGGTTCTTGGTCATTACCTTATTCAACTCTCGATAATCTATGCATAATCGCATGCTTCCATTTTTCTTCTTGACAAACAGAACAGGTGCTCCCCATGGCGACGTACTTGGCCGTATCACTCCCTTATCCAACAATTCTTGTAGCTGGCCCTCCAACTCTTTCATTTCTGCTGGTGCCATCCTATATGGGGCCTTTGAAACTGGTTCCGTGCCTGGAGCAAGGTTGATCTCGAACTCGATTTGTCGATCTGGTGGTAAGCCTGGTAGTTCTTCGGGAAACACATCGGGAAACTCGTTAACTACAGAAATATCTTCTATGCTAGGGCTACCTTTTTCTGAATCCACTACATAAGCTAGGAACGACTCACAACCTTTTCTAAGTAGCTTCTTAGTCTGAACGATTGTAAGAAATAGTTGCTCTTGCCTCTGCCCCTTGAATACTACCTTCTCTCCACTCTTCGTCTTTAAATACACTTTCTTGGTCTTACAATTAATCTGAGCGCTATTTTCTCCTAACCAATCCATGCCTAAAATTATGTCAAACTCTCCCAACTTGAAGAGTATCAAGTCGGCTGAAAACTTATACCCCGAAATATCAATCTCATACTTTGGACAAAATTGATTCACAGGAATCTTCTCTTGGTTCGCAATTACCACATTTACTACCTCACTCATAATCATTTTATCACATTGAAGCTTATCAACAAAAGATTCTGATATGAAAGATCTTGTTGCTCCCGAATCAATCAATACTTTAGCTTTGACATTATTGAGTAAAAGTGTACCTGCTATCACCTCAAAATTCTGAACATCATCCTTCATCTTCAAATCAAATGTCCTTGTTGTTGCTTGCGGGGTCGGTGTAGGTGGTGGAGGTAATGCCAATACCTCGGCTGGCACGCTCGCACTGGTACTTGCCACGTTCATTAAAGCTTTGACTGGTCCGGTTGCCTTGCACTCCCTAGCTATATGTCCAGTCTTCCCACACTTGTAACACGTAACTCCTGGCTTCAGCATCTTGCACTCATTCGCCAAATGTCCCTTCTGATTGCACCTATAGCATGTCATGCTCAGCTTATTACATAATCCAGGGTGCCTTCTTCCACAGTGCTTGCATTCCGGTCTCGGGAACTTATTTTCTCCAACTTCCCCTTGGCTTGCCTGACTGCTCCCCTTTAATTCTTGCCTTTTACCCATATTTCCCTTCTTTTGAAAATTTCCACCCTTCTGGAATCCAATCCTCTTTACATTCCGATCTTGTGAACTTCCCGCTTCAGACTTTTCTCCATAAAATGGAACCTTCCTCTTCTTGTTATCCCTTTCCTTCCTTGACAACATCCTATTATTCTCAATCAGAGCAGCTTTCTGTACTACTCCCGCATAAGTATCAAGCTCAAACATAGCCACTCTATCTCTGATCCAAGGCTCCAATCCTTGCTGAAATCTCTTCGCTTTTTCCTCCTCAGTACTGGTATACTTTGTCACAAACCTTGAAAATTCTGTGAACTTCTTCTCATACTCCAATACAGTCATGTTCCCTTGCTTCAGCTCCAAAAATTTGAGCTCCATCTGATTCTGCATGTACTTAGGGTAATACTTGTCCAGAAATAACTTCTTAAATCTCTCCCAAGAAACCTGCTGAGTGACTTCCATAGCTTTTACTGATTCCCACCAATAGATGACTTCACCCTTCAAGAAGTAAGTAGCATACGTCGTCTTCTAATCGTCTCCTAATTATACCAACTCAAAAGCCCTTTCCATCTCCTTGATCCATGTGTTAGCTATTACTGGATCAGTGGTATCATGAAATGCAGGTGGTTTCACATTCTGAAAAGCCTTGAAAGTGACAATTTGTCTAGGTGTACTGATGGTTCAGGTGGTTGGTGTGGGTCACGGTTATCTTGGTTTTCAATTCGTTGTTGAAGA
The DNA here is from genome assembly GCF_009905375.1 of Apium graveolens. NCBI lineage: Eukaryota > Viridiplantae > Streptophyta > Magnoliopsida > Apiales > Apiaceae > Apium > Apium graveolens. Next base: position 163,390,434 of record NC_133653.1, on the reverse strand, counting down.
GTTAGTTGTTGTTGAGCTATAGCATTGGTTTGCTGTTGCAAAGTTTCCAGTAGTCGAAGAATATTTGGGTATGTGGTGGATGTGGTTGTTGGGTTCTTCTTTTTGGGAGGCATGATCCTGAAATAAGAGTTATGTTAAAACAGATATGAACAATTCGAGGGTATCGCATGGCATTCTTATCTACATATGAGGTCAAGTTTCAAATTAAGCAGATATGGCGATGCATATAAAAACATAAAATAACAGTTGAGAGAAAATGGAACAATAGAACATAATTATTGAAATTTTAAAGGTCGCAATACATAGGATTAGGACAAAGTCTGATTCTAGGAATAACAGGCTTATTTAAAGGAAATAACGGAAACAACTGGGGATTCCACAGAGTCTGATAGTACAACAACATGAAAGGTAAATGGAAAGAACTAAGGCTCCACTCCATCTGAACGGGGCTTGGTAGTCTTTTCCTCTCGAAGCATCTTCACAATGCTCTAGAGCTCATCCGCCACCATCTGAATGACATACTGGCTGGTACGGTCCCGGTGCGATGGTATCTCCTCAAGCTTAGTATTGACGTACTGAACCAAGGTCTCAAGTCTCGCAGTCATCTGCTCCTTGGGCTTCCCTTCGTAGTTTCGGCTGTCCGGATACACGTTCTTCAGTCGGTTTATCAGTCGGTCTTACTTACCCTGAAGCATGTCGAACTCGCGCCTCAACTCAGCATACACAGTGAATGCAATAGTGTCGTCTGACCTAGAGGATGACGAGGAATGCGCCCTTTGCTGACAACCAATAAGAGGAGTATTAATAATAAATTTACTTAACCTACTCTCTCGCATAATATCTATAACCTACACACATATCCTAGAACCTATTTGGGCTGTCCAGGGACTCTAAACCGTAGCTCTGATACCAAAACCTGTCACACCCCAACTTAAACAGCAGATTAAATATAGTTATTACAACATTTTAAAAGAAATAACATAACCAAATCCAAGATCTTACAGTTTAGGGTTTGGAACAGCCCAACACTACCAACTATTACATCTGATTTTAAATACCGAGTCCTCACACAAACTACTATCATTTATTCTACCTAAGCTCGAACATAAGCATCAACATCACAGGTCTTACGGGCAGTCTGCTTGAATCTAACCATAGCTGCTAGCTGTAATATTAGGGTAAAGCAAGGAGTGAGCCAAATATTCAACAAGTGCTAAACAATATGATACAAAACATAAATTGAGATATACATTAAAGAATGACAATGGAAAGTCATAACCACTGATAATGAAGGATAAAACTTTGGGTGATGGCATCATTTTCTTTGTATCAAAACAATTTCAAAATCATACCGTTTAATCAAAATCATTTTATGACGCTACGGATTACAGCCGGTGATCAGCCGCGAAGTAATCCCGAACCTCGCTGGGTTCTAAAACATTACTGGGAATCCCTAGGCAACTTTTAAGCCTAATATAAATGTGGAAAGGACTCGCGTCTCAGTCCAGATCCATTATTCAAAGAAAACATTTATCCCCCTTTGGGACTGAAAACCCACATTTTATTTATTTCAAAAACTGATGCCGAATTATAACAAAATCTCTTTTTTTTTCAGTAAACATCTTTATCAAGGGATTATAGATCAACTCGAAACACGGGGAAATGGTACTAACTCTCAGAGCCATGAATCACAAAACTATACTCTATTAGGGTAACTGAATGGTTTTCATATTTCAAAGTTTGGACAAGGGAATTTAGTGAGGCTATTGGATATCATGAAGGGAAATGCCAAATTGGGCATAAAGCAATGGTTTCTCATCAAGGTTCAAGTGCTGGATCATCAAGGAGGTAAGCTTCATGAATACTAAGGGTGTTAAGGTATGAAGAAATGATTTTTAGTTAAGGATATATCAGAATTGTCAAGCTTTAGGATAAGAAAGAGGGGTATCAATCAATGAGGAATCACTTTGATAAATATCTGACTTTCAGGGATCAAGGTAAGGTTCTATAGGGGTTCAAGTATCAGGATGAGATATCAATACTTAGGAATCATCAACATGTTAATCAAGAGAATCAACCAAGAGTTATAACTGCCCTTTTCTTTTATCATGGCATTCGAATTACTTTAATATACTATCATGATAAGACTACTTTGCAATACGTACTCGAGCGTTCATGGCATCTCTATATAATTCAAAGATAAACATAAGATACGCTTGATTTAATGTATCAAATAACACAGGATAGTTGCAGCAATGTATGAACTATTAGCAGTAAATATGAAGAACAAGTTGAATCACTTGCCTTGAGAAAGGCTGGTCTGGTCTGACTGATAGGAGCAACTGGAGCTTCACTCGACCTTTATGGCAAGTTTTCCCTCGTCTCGAGATCCTACATAAATAATAATAATCTTCGTTATAATATACTCTCACCAACTAAACCTATTTACAACCCGAAATTAAACACGGATGGCACTTAGGCCTATATGCACTTAATTTTATATTCACCTTTAAATTACAATTGTACACACATAGCCACATAATCACATATCCTATATTAATACCAAATAACACCATATAAACCATAATGCAACACTAGGCTTGGATGATCTCGACTCACAACTTAAGTCACTTGGTCGCTAAACTAGACAAAGTCTACAAATTTTGGCTTCCTAACTCGATGTGCCTTTACTAAACTATCCAAAATCTATTGACCCTCACTTGTGCCTTTTGCTCTACTAACCTTATACTATCTTACAACTATGGTGGTCAACCTAAATCTCACTCCTACGGGTTCTAAAACTATGTGATAAGTGAAAGTGCTCACTGGTACAAATTTCAGAATGACAACAATGGTTTCTTGAGTGCATTAGACACTCTTAAACTACAAGTTTTCCTTCAAAACTTTTACACAAGACTCTCCTGACCTAAGGGCATCTCACAAACTTGAGGTGGCTCAAGGGCCTGGCTTGGGCCTTATTGGGCCTAAGCTAAAAGTCCAAGGTTCTCCCGTTTTTCTGGGCAAAATATGCCCTGATTTGAATTAACTTGTGACACATGTTTCTAACTCATATTCTATGAACTATGGTTGGAAAAACTTCTCTGACACTCCCTCTAACTAAGGCCCAATGGGGCCTATTGAGGGCCTACCCATGACATGGTTAAATCTCCCTATTTCTAAGTTGCAACAAAACTGTCCCCTGCTGGACAGATTTTGTTATTCTACTTGTGCACCTAAGCAAATGACATGCAAACCTCCAACCAACACCTAAAACCTTTTATATACTCCCAATAATAACTTCTGGTGTCTTGGGCCTCAAAGTTCACATCAATGACATGGTCAAAACTCACTCTAAACCTCAGGGTACTAAACTGATTTTCTGCAGAAACTATAATTCTCCTTTCTCGAAGGTTTTGACTTGACAAACTCCACTACCAACAACCCAATACCCAAACCAAGACTTAAACATGGTGATCTACTGAACTAACTCCCTTATTCTCAAAATAACTTTGGTGGAGATCGTCATTTACCTATGGTACAATTATGGCAAAACAAAAGAAACTACACTTCCCAACTCACAAATCATCAAGTTTTTGAAACAACAAGATATGCATTTTTATAAAAGATAACCATGAATTATTACCATGCATCAAGGAGAATTAATCAATATTAACACCTTAATCCTACTGAAATTAAAGCTTACTAATAAAATCTTTTCAAATGATCAAAATCTTATAACATTCTAAGAGAAATTCACATGCGTGCATGTCCTCGAGTTTTGCAAGCCAAACAACATGTTTTCTAAATATGTTTTACCAAGAAATTTATATGCAAGCCTAGCATGAGCTATATCTAGATGATCATTTAGCATGCAAGGAGTTTCATCAAATTTTCACCATAAAATTCAAGCCATTATCACATAAACATGCAAAAATTGAACAAAGCAACAAGAATAGTCTTAAGGACCATTCATTCGGCTCCCCTATGGTCATGGCCGAATGAAATGGAAGGGAATGGCCATTTAATCATCAAGAGTTTCCTTCTCAAGACTTGGCACTTCTCCATCCTTGTAGTCCTCTAAAAAACAACCCTAAACTAACAAGAATCAAGGTTGTACTTTGAGTTTCAACTAAAACCTTTACATGCAACCTTAAAACTTAAACTTTCTACTCAAAACTCTTTGAAATATGAGTGATCATGGTATGGGAAGTAACATTTATTGTATAAAGGGTGGAAGCTTGGTTGAGGAATGAAGAAAAATGGGGAGGGGGTGGTTTCGGCTAAAAGCTGAGAGTGAAGGAGGGAGTAGCCGAGAGTGAGAGAGAGGAGGGATAGAAGAATGAGTGTGGTGGTGAGTGATGTGTGAAAATGATCATGTCTTTACTTGTTTTATGGTTTTTGTGTTGACAAATGTGAGTGGAAATAGGAATTGACATGATTACCCTTCCACTTGTACTTGGTTCAATTTGCATGCAAGGGTAAAGAAGGTATTTGGCTAAAAAATAAGAGTTAGTGGGGTGGTTATTGACTCTTTAGCCCTTTTGGATTGAATAGAAAGGATTTGCATGCAAGGATAACTATGTAATTTACTAATTATGACAATTAATACTTATAAAGATTTAATTTTATAAAATAAAACACAAGTTCAAAAATTATAAAATTTATACCATAAAATAGCTTGGATTTTTTGAAATTTTATAAAACTACTTTTGAAATTTGTGAGCAAAATAACTTTTAAAAAGAAATGTATTCAAGGTTTAAAATATTCCTTACAAATCAAAAAATGAAAGAAATAAATAAACTTTTGATTTGAAAAATCATATACCACATATCGAAAATTTAAGACGCAGAAATTCTCATTCACACAAGCATACAATAGTTGAATATATTGGCATTCGGCTTTATAATTACACCAAATTTACAATTAATATTACACAGAAATGTCGGGTGTAACATTCTTGGTATGTAAGAGGCTCATCATTGTCTATGAGCATTACTGTGACAACCCAAACCCGGGGTCAGGGGCTGACGTCACTAAAACATAACAAACCACGGATATAAACTACTAATTAAACATTATTATATAAAACACGACCCAAAACCAAGATTCGATACAGGTTCAAGTATTATTTAGGTTACAACACTACAACTAATTTATTCCACACTCGACACTCTAACTTATTACAACAACTCATAAGACCTCAGGGTGTGACACAAACTACTTCAGAGGAGCCTGGACCGGAGGGGCTGACACCCTATTATGCCATGGTCTGACTGGTCTTCTAGACATCTGCAATATATATATATATATATACAAAATAAGCAGCAAGGGTGAGCAATCAATTGCTCAACAGTACCCCTATATGAATAACAAGTAAAACAATGTATATAAAAACAACATAGGAACAGAAATCATAACTCGTTTATGAAAACAAGTAAAACAGGTATAAACTGGATATCAAAATTAGCATGCTCTGTAAAAATAATATCATCAGGTATATACTGAATTGTAAAAGATTTGTTCAGGGGTACTTGCCTTGCAAAGCTTTACTCTAATACTGACTTGACTTTAATCGACTTTAACTACTGGGTCCTTTGACTTGAACCTACAAAATCAAAACAACCTAGGTTAGACGACCAGTTATGCTTGACATATCCTCGCTAAACAATTACCCACATTAATGATTCCCGACTCATACATATTTGTATAATTTTATACACATAATAATAGTACACGAAACAATCAGGGTTCAGTTTGTATTTATTTAGATATATACACTCAAATCGTATTTAAAAGTAATTTTCAGAAAATTTGGACAACGACTCCTCTATTTATAGACCTACCCGTCGAAACATCAATCGACGTCGATTCCCAACAAATCAAATTCGCAACTCAATGCAACTCGTTACATAAATATTTATTTACGTTTCGAAAGTACTTATACAATCATTTTATTTATTTAAAATATTTGTATCGATTTAGGACTCAGTATGATTTATCACGGTCCACCGTCGACTCGCCAAGGCTCATCATCGACGGCGGTAAAATTCGCGGGTTCCCGATTAAATTCGGGTTTCCAACGCGAATTCCACCGATTAGCAACAAAATTTTCCCCGTACGAAAAATTTATATCACGGATATTAATCAAATATTTTCCTGCGGAAATAATAAAATTCGAATTGGAATTGTTTTAAACCACAACAGCACAGCAAGCAAATCAGTCACAGGAACTCACACGCGCATCCACGCGCCACTAACCACACACGCACATAAACACAACGTAAAACACACACATGAATTCACACACAACATAATAATAGTACATACAGAGTATGTATATATATACATATATACACCAATGGCTGGACATGGATGCAGTAAAGGGGGAAATAGAAGCAAGACGACGACGGTACCGGAAGAACAGGCGGCAGAATCTCCGGAAATCTCGAAGCAGCGGAGAAACTCGCTCAGAGATTAGGGAAAGAACGAAAAAGAAAGAAGAGGGGAGGAATATAAGTCGAATAGAGAGGGAAATCGAAGAGATGCGGCTAGTAGAGAGAGAGATCGGAAAGGAGATGAAGCCGCCAGTGGTAGAAAGAGGGGGGGTTGTTGTGTTTTATTTTATTTTATTAATATCAAACTGATACGTGTAATACCCAGACACAAAACACACCCTGTACTGCCACGTTTTAAAAGGATAGGTACAAACTTTTAAGGCCCGGTTCGCTCCGAAATTCGCACTTAAAGAACCGAGTCGCGCTCAAAATAAAATCAGAAAATTACCGGAATAATCTTAAAATGCTCCGAAATAAATAAAAATATAACTTTTGAAATTTTAAAATAATTCCTGTAACGCAATCTATACCCGCTTTTATCAATTAAACGAATCGATGCGCGGGTGAAATTAATCCCAAAAATTCCCAAAATAATTTTAAAATTCCCAGAATATTATAAACTTCATAAAATATAAGTTTCGTGATTTTTGAAGAATTCTGGAATTAAAAGCCGATTTTGAAAATAAATGAAACCAGAAAATATTACAGGGCTAAATAATTGATGAAATATTGATTTCTAAAATTTATAAAATCCCAAAAATAATTATTGAAATTATAAAATCATAAAAACAATTTTAGAGACAATCCAAATATATTTGAAAAATAAATTTTCCATAAAACCACTTTTAACAACAAAACCAAAAATAATATGGTGCAACAAACAATCATACGAACAATCCATGCAACCCAACAATCACATATGAAATAATAATAAATAAAACACAGAGATCAAAATCGATCTACAATTCTTTATTTAATTAATTACACAATAATTACACATTTAAATATTACAAAAATATACGAGTCGTTATATCCTTCCCCCCTTAAAAAGATTTTGTCCCCAGAATCTTAACTAATTAAATAAATAAGGTTATATGTCAAGCTTATCTGACTCTAACTCCTAGGTAGACTCTTCTACCCTAGGGTTTCTCCAAAGTACTTTAACTATAGGGATAGACTTATTTCTAAGTACACGCTCCTTACGATCTAATATCTGGATTGGTCGTTCCAAATAGGACAAATCCAATTGAAGCTCGATTGGTTCATACTCGATTACTTGATTTGAATTAGGGATATACAGATTCAACATAGATACGTGGAACACATTATGAATATGTTACAATTGTGGCGGTAACGCTATCTCGTACGCGACTTTTTCTATTTGCTTCAAGACTTCCAAGGGCCCTATATATATGGGGCTAAGCTTACCTTTCTGTCCAAATTGAACTAACCCTTTCTATTGTGATACCTTCAACAATACCAGTGACCCTATCTCAAAATTCATATCATTCCAATGTAAATCTGTATTCTTTTTCTATATATTATGGGCGGTTTCCAATCTTTTCCGAATCAATGCCACTGCATCTCTAGTCTGTTGCACTAATTCAGGCCCTAACACTTTCTCTTCGCCTACCTCATCCCAATACAATGGTGACCTGCACTTATGTCCATATAAGGCTTCATAAGGTGGCATTCCAAGGCTAGCAGATAGCTGTTCTTATAAGAAAACTCAATCAACGGTAGATGATCATCCCGGTTTCCCTTGAAATCCAAAGCACACACTCTTAACATATCTTCTATGGTCTAAATTGTTCTCTCACTTTGGCCATCTGTCTGAGGATGGTAAGCAGTGCTCATATTTAACTTAATTCCTAAACACTCTTGAAATTTGGTCCAAAATCTTGATTGAATCTTCGGTATCGGTTTAATACAATGGATACGGGAACTCCATGCTTGGTTATTATTTCATCCAAATACATTTTAACCAACTTTTCCAAAGAATATCTATCGTTGATAGGGAGGAAATGTGCTAACTTGGTCAATCTGTCAATGATTACCCAGATAACATCATGATTCGACTTTGTCTTTGGCAATCCTACCACGAAATCCATTGTAATTTCTTCCCATTTCCACTGTGGAATCTCCAAAGGCTGCAACAGTCCACTGGGTCTTTGATATTCTGCCTTTACCATTTAACACACGTGACATTTTCTAACCCAATCAGCAATTTCCTTTTTCATTCCTAGCCACAAGAAGTTCTTCTTTAAGTCTTGATACATTTTTGTACTCCCCGGGTGAATAAATAATCTGGAATTATGAGCTTCCCGCGAAATCTCATTCTTCAGTTCAATTATATTGGGGATTCATATTCTTGAGGAAAACCTGAACATACCTTGTAATAACTCGAATTTTTGAGACCTTGTAAAACGTTTAATGAATAGTGACCCTAACGGACAGGAAAAACTTTTGAGCCCACACTATGTAGTGCTTGAGAAAAGGAGTTTCGGAGTTGATATTATGATTATACGTACCAAATGAGTTTATGTAAATGCTATTAGTTTTTGAAGAAAACGAACTTTGAAAAATGACCGTATTTACGAATCATCAAGGATTACGGGAATCAAACTATAATTATAAGATTAAAACCCTACGGATTTATACACAAGAATGATAATTCAAAATATAAGGAATAAATACGAAAGGAATTATGTCGCGAACCATTTACGAGTAAGTATTACGAAAATGCTTAAGCGACCGAGCGACCGAGCGAACGCGTAAATGATTAAATAAATGTAACGCACTAACTAACCATGGTAAGAAAGTAACCATGGTTACTTCATCAAATAGTGAGCTAACCATAGGATGATCAAGCAAGCTAGCCAAATAGTGTGCTAAGGAAGCTAACACATGTAGTTTAACTTGTAAGCTAGCAAGCTACTTGGATTTGTCCCTAAGATTTACAACAAGGCATAAACCTAGGATTCTAAACTAGGAAGAATAAAAATCAAGTAAAAGATATCACCACCCCATTTCCTAGAAGCAACCAAGAGAAGCAAGCATAAAACCCCCCACCTCTTCATTTCTTCTACTCGGCTTTTTCATCTCCAAGGAAGGAATTCAAATTCAAATCTCAAAATCTAGCCATGGTAACATCATCCCATTAATTCTAAAGCTTCCTAACAATCAAACTAAGGTAAAAAAATTCTTTCATCTCTTTTTATCAAAGTTTGATGGGTGAAATAAAATCAAGAAAGTGACTAGTGAATAGTATGAATAGTAACTCCTCTTTGGTTTCTTGATTTCCATGGTGGTTTTAGGTTCCAAAAATCATACCAAGCACTTACAAGACTCCACCATCCTCAAGAACACATCTCAAGCTTTCAGGAAAGGTAAAAATATTTAGCCCAACTTTATTTAAGATTCATTTTCAAGATCCATTTAGTATGTAGTTATAAACCTAGTTTTAGAAGTGGTAGTGATGAAATCTTGATATTTAGTTAAGTAGATTTATGGTTGATTGTTGTTGCCTAAAGAACATGATGTTCTTTAGAGGAGTTTGTTTTTTGATGATGAAATGATGATTGTTGGTGGTTGTGTTAAGAGTTAGGGCGTAAACGAAGCCCCGATCGTAAACGTAATTCCGTTAAAACCAACAAATCATAACTTTAAGTTTCTGCAGAAATTCCAGGAGATTTAAACTGTAGTTTCTTCAAAAATAACCTTTTTTTATGATAGAAAATGTTATAAGTATCGTTTAGGCGCTTGAATCGCTTGATTCCGATTTACGGATCAAAAGTTATGGTCGTTTTACTAAAAGTGATTTACGCGACAAAAACTGCTACAAATTACGAACTTTGAAAATATAAAGGGTCAACTTAAAAGTGTTCATAAATCATGAAATTTTTACAGAGAGTAAAATATTGAGTTTTCGAACTTCCATAAAAATTTAAAGTAAAAATAATGATTTTTCAATTTTATAAAAATATCGGAGCCGAGGCCGCGCGATTAGAAAATGTAGAATCCATAAGCGGAGCCGACGATGAAAATGAAAATGAACCTAAGATACTTAGAAAATAAAGCGACCATGATGTGAATAATGACTTAAAGGAATAATAAGGGTAATATAAGTTGTGAGGGTGCATAATAAGTAGCACATGAGTGCGAGTCACCGTAAATTAGAACGGGACCTAATGAAGCGAATTGTGTTTATGGTTATAGATTTCTGAGCGGAACCTAGAGCATCCTCCACCTCAAGATACCCAGGCAAGTTTACGAACTCGACTCCATTTTAATGTTGTGCTGTGAAAGGATTGTTTTACTATCATTGTACAAATACCATGCTTGCCATGATACGTAGTTGTTGAATTTTCGCATAATGTAGCGATGTTGTACGATAAGTATATATCGTAAAATATTTAATTCCGCTTTAAGCGTGACGCATGAGTATAAGTCCGAGAGTCGGTTGGGATTTTAAGATGAAAACCCGGGATTCATTCTGGTTATATTATAGGACGATTACAAGTCCATAATAGTACGTTTTAAAGGGACTTAATGTCCATTTACGAAACATTAAAAATACCTTGAACTTTTATTAAAACGATTTCCCAACGATCATATTCCCTCAACTATATTTTATTGTTCGAATAATAAATACTATATACCTATTCCTTTATTATGGGAGTAGTATACTCCAACGAATATTTCAAACCTGATTAAACATTAAAGATTATTAACTACGTAGACATAAACTAGTTGAGGAATATTATTTTAAATATTATTTTAGAGAGTAAACTCTTTCGAGGTTTATTTATTTATCGATTATTATTTAATTAATTATTATTCATAAAGGGTTTATTATTGATTTAAAAATCATAGATCCCGATTTAAAATATACTTCCTGATTTCGGAACATCATTCGAATAATTTCAGATCGTCGGTGAATATTATCCCGACTTATTTAATATTTTGAATAGAGTTTAAAGGAGAAACTTTTCCCCCTTATTTAATTATCAGTTGACAACGGTCAACTCACATCCTTAGTACTTCCTCCGAAAATCTCGGAAGTACGTATATACATATATACACTTATATCTTAGTGAGATAAGCTGTTTCTATCAACAAGCAAAACGCTTGGGGAACTTCGATGTGGTTCGAGTTCTCGAGATTGATAGAATTCTTTTAAAGGACAAGGGAGGGGTAGACTCTGATACTATGTGTGCTAGATGGACTACCAAAGGTACCGCAGGTGAAGGTACTCTATGTACTCAGGAACTTGTGAAGTATGTGTATACCCAAAAATGGGACACGTAGCCCGAATGCGGCAATGGTGATAACCGGGATACGAAGGTGTCGTCCTTCTACTAGTAGAAATGGTTACTATTATCGTATTACGACTGATCATCGTATACGGTGGCTCCAACGAGTGTCATAATTTCTTCCAATTGGAATTGTGATGCAATACCATAACCCAAGCCTAGGTGCTGGATTTCCTATTAAGGTATTCGCAGGATAATAAATTCCCTAAAGAACTATTTTCATAAAAAAGTGTGTATCACCAAGGGAAAACTATTTTCGAATAAAACATAATTATCATATATGATGTTTTATGTAGGTTATCATACAGTCATTTTCATACTGTACATTATTATGCTGGGCATTTTAGCTCACACTTGTTTTCTTAAATTGACACAACACAACAGTGAATCAAGATGCCTGCCATGAGAACCACAGCCAGAAAACGGGTAGGAAATGGCCAGCTGTTCCGTAGATTGTTTGGTGCTGTACCACAGGTAGTTTGAATAAGCTGGATTAGTTTTCAGTTGTTTTTAGTTCGGCTTATTTATAAGTATGACTTATGTAAGGTAATAAACAAGAAGAGTATATTTGGCTGGCGGACCAGCCTTACTTAAAGGTTACTCCCTGGTAAGACTTAACCATGTTTGGGTTATAATAATTATCACTTGATGATTGAAATTACTCTAGTTATGAATGGTTCGTTTCCAAGACAATAACCTGTAAGTGTGTGTGTGTGTTTGTGATAAATGTGGGGTTGTGAAGCGTAAGTATTTATATATTGTGGTGTAAGTTGTGTGGTTGTAGTAGTTTAGAAAGCATGGTCTCCGAGATTCTTGACCCCGGATTCTGGGGCGCCACAGAAATGGTATCAGAGCTAGGTTATCAAATCTTGGAAACGATAGGACATAAAATACGTAGGCATAGGAATAATAAAATAATCAATTAGAACTCAATTCAAGTTCGTCGTTGGGCTACACGGGTAGTCTTGACAGTTTTACCCTTAAGGGAATTCCGACTCTAAGTTAGTAACACCTTGCCTATTGTGTCAGGTACCAGTGGAGCCTATGAGGGAGGTTGACCCTGTTAATGATGTTATGATTCCTGAGCGTGATCCTACTCCCGAGCCAGAGAACCCACCCATTGATGATTTAGATGATGACCCTACTGAGGATGTCCTAGAGGAGGAGACTAACCTTCATGTCCCCATAGTTAATGGTGTTGAGATGACTCAGGGAGATGGCGTAGGCTGGAGGGATGTAGAGATGTGCCCTCACCGGACTATTCACTCTCCTACCCCACCCCCAGGGATTCAGAGCCCTATGCCCTATACTGATGATGATGAGGAGGAGGGGATACTGCACAGATCTACGAGGCTTATGACATATCCTCCAGCGACCCAGATTCACCTCTACCACCCCCGGCGACCATACATGTAGCTGTACACGACTGGGTGGTGGCTCAGCTTAACGCTGAGATTACTGCGGCATTTGCTCGCATTGTGGGGTTACGCCAGGCACTGACAGCTGAGAGAGCCACCCGACTAGGATACCTAGGGGATTTCAGAGTTGCTTCCCCAGCCATAGCCCTCAGAGAGATCGATGGGATCGAGCTCCATACCAGGGTTCAAATGAGGATGATAGCGATTGGAGGATACATCCTGGTGGTTGAGGCAGAGCTGATGTTGGTAGGAGCGATGAGGAGGGTGCGTGACCTCACACGCAGTGACAGTGACTGAGGGACTAGTGACAAGATATGGACCTTGAAGAAGACTAGGTGACTTGTCACCAATTTTGATAGGATAGCTAGTAGTAGATAGCGTTCCCAGCCCTTCAGGGTACACGACTTATGTATTTTCATTCCAGTATTCAGGACAAGTAGTAATGTATTGTAATCAGGCATGTATGAACTCAGCTAGTTGTTTCGTCCCCAAGATATAAGTGGGAGATCTTATGAATATATATCTAAGAAGTTATTAAGAAAATGATGTCCATATTATTGCACTTTATAAAAACCTGCTAGGTAATAAATGACATGCTTACATATGAATAAATTCTAAAATATTGCAACTGTGTTTACCAATTTTCATTATCAGAACAATGCCACCCCGTAGAAGAGGAACCAGGGCACATCCCACTGAATCTGTTAACCAACAATAGAATGAACCCGACCCTGTAGTAAATGAAGAAAGTGAAGAGGTTCTAGACTATGATGAATACGATGAGGAAGAATATGTAGAAGAAGAGGCTGAGGATACCCATCAGAGAGGGAACCCCATGAATGAATTTATGGAACTGTTAAGAGCAAATCTGAACCAACAGCCTATTCCACCGCAACCACATACGACCCAATAGACTGCAGCTAATGCCTTTAGGGCCTTCAAATCTCTCAAACCCCTAGAGTTTCTAGGATCGGCTGACCCTGTTGAAGCACGGGCCTGGCTCAAAGAGATAGAAAAGTCCTTCGAGAGACTAGGTGTTGAGGAATGACACAAGACCATTTTTGCTTCTTACATGCTGAAAGGAGAAGCTAACTACTGGTGGGAGTCCAAACGAAACCTAGAGACCGATGCTGTGATCCCATGGGATAGATTACCTGATTGTTCTTAGACAAGTATTTCCCTAGGTTTATGAAGACCCAGATGGAGATTAAGTTTCTGGAGTTGAAACATGATAAGATGACTGTGGTAGAATATGAGGCCAAGTTTACTGAGTTGTCAAGATTTATGCCTGAGTTTGTGAATACTGAAGAGAAGAAAGCGCGAAGGTTTCAGCTTGGTCTGAAACAGTGGATACAAAACCGAGTGGCAGTGTTAGAGCTGACAGACTATGCCACCTTAGTGTAGAAAGCCTCGATTGTTGAAGCAGGCAGTGAGCAGAGTGTGAAGGAAAAGGAAAATAGGAAGAGGAAGATATGAAACAAAGGGATAGGAACCGGGAACAGTAGCCTTTTAAGCAGGTTCGTCAGGGGAACGGCGTCCCAACCTCCACGAGGCCCCGATTCAGAAAGGCCCCGAGTGAGAGTGTTAGACAGGGCGGTGGACAATCTAGGGTCACATTTCATAGCCAACCCCGCGCCTCAATACCAGCGTGTTAAACCTATAAGAGAAGACACCTTGGAGTGTGTACCCAGACAAGAGCCCCTCTGAAATGTTACCGGTGTGACTAAATCAGACACCTTGCCAACAACTGCACCCGACCCAATGTAACGTGTTTTTAATGTGGGAAAGTAGGACACATGAGAAAGGATTGCCCGACGTTGAAGCCCCCAGGCTCAGGGATGAGCAAAGCTGCCTCCAATCGACCCCCAGCTGCTAGGACCTTCAACATGACTGTTCAGGATGCTGTCCGAAACATTGACGTGATAGCAGGTACCCTTTTGTTAAATTCCGAACATGCAAATGTCCTATTTGATTCCGGAGCAACCAAGTCATTTAAATCTCAAGATTTTTCTAAAAAGTTAAAACTTAATGCCATACCCTTACATGAGATATTACAAGTGGAAATAGCAAACAAAGAAATAATTCCTGTAAATCAAGTACACCCTAAGTGCAAGTTGAAATTAGAAGGGAAGGTCTTCGAGGTTGACCTAATCTAATTTGCGTTAGGAGAATTTGATGTAATCTTAGGAATGGATTGGTTATCCAGTAATGAAGCACAAATAGATTCTGAACGGAAGTGGGTAAAGATAAGAGTGCAAAATGAAAAAGAAGTAGTGTTAAAGGTCAACAATAGAACCAGAAATTTATGACCATGCTACAGGCGAAAAGATTGTTAAGGAAGGGAAATGAGGCCTATTTGGCTTATGTGGTAGATACCAAAAAGGAAGTCCCTAATATACAGGACATACCCATAGTAAATGAATTTGAGGATGTATTTCCAGAGAACTTACCAGGATTGCCACCTGACCGGGAAATAGAGTTCGCTATAGAATTAGCACCAGGAACGAGACCAGTATCCAAGGTCCCATATGGGCTAGCCCCAGTTGAGAAGAAGGAACTAGCTTTTCCACTGCAACAGTTATTAGATAATGTGTAATAACCCCAATTTTTGAGAAAATTTGAAACCCTTATGAATAGTGTTTTTGCTGAACGAGAAAACTTTTCATGCCACGCTATGTAGGGGTTCTGTTATTGATCTTATGGGATATTATTAGTACTCTATGTGGTATATAAGTGTATGTAAAGATCGTCAGAATCCAATTCCGAACATTTTGATTTTTCCCGGAAATCCACTAGATACGGAAAGAATTGAGAAAAAGGTAACAGGATAAAAAGGATTTAAATTAAAGGATTATAATAGAGGATCATAAAAAGGAATATAATGTATTGAGAAAGGTTAAGGGAACCTAAGTAATAAGATCCCGGGTATGATCCTTCAAACGATAAACGAGAACGAAAGTTAAGCGAACCGTATAGCAGATCAGCGGTCATTAGGCAAACGATTAGGAAGTTAATCAAAGGGATTAATGGGAATGATGTCATCCAACCAATAGAAAGAAGACAAGGAAGGAAGGATGACATCATGTGGATGAGATAAGCATGACATGGGAAGGAGGAGGTGTGGTGGCTTTGTAACCACACAAATCCAAGGGCAAGAAGGTAAATTACTAAATCAAAAACAAAAACCAAATCAACCAACCAAAAAATCAAAACAAGGCAAAACACAAAATTCTCTCTTCTTCTTTCTCCATGGAAGCTCACGGGTCCTTTTCTTAATTTTTGAAGATCCAAGCTCCTCCACTTACTATTTAGCAAGGTAATTATCCTAGCTTCTCCTAGTTAAGTTACATACTTCCTATAAGTTTAAGCTTCTAAATCCAAGCCAATCTTTTTCTATAAATCATCAAAAAAGATGGTGAATAGTGTTTTCAAGAACTAAAATTTGTGTTCTTGAAGTTTTGTTTAGATTAAGCTTGGATAAGGGCTTTAAAGATGATTCCAAGCCATCCCCTTGATTCTCCACTCTCCAAGGAAGGTATAATCTCTTAACCAAGCTTTGTTATTGAAAGTTAAGAGCATAAAATGAGTATTAGAGTTCATGAGAGGCTTGATGATTGTGTATGTAGAGATTAATGGGTTTTGGGTTGTTTTTGAAGTTGTAAATCTTGGTTGTTGATTAATGAACTTAAGTGTAGTTTAAATTCATGATAAAGAATAGTATAAATGGTTAATGTGGATTTGTTGGGATTGTTATGATGTGATAAGGATGGATGTTTGTTGTATGATGGATTTGAGGTTGGATTTGGGGTTGATTTGGAATGGGTTTGAATGGTTTAAAAATATTGGAAATCGCGTAAACATAGCCGTCGTAACGTCCGATTTTCTTTGGACTGTTTTTGTGCATAGCATTAGGACCCGAGAACCCCCTGCTAGATTATGACCACTGCCATGTTTAGATAGCTCATGTTACGAGCTTCGTTTTGATATGTAGTTCGTTCGATTCCGATTTACGGTTTAGGAGAAACGACCGTTTCAAGTAACGGCGTTTCGCGAACGAAACTTTTTCCCCTCGCCTTACTTTGAAATGTAGGTTAAAGACCAAAAAGGGTTAATTAATGCATGAAACATTTATGGTAAGTGTTTTAGGCAGTTGGTAAGTCACTCGCGAAGGAATCGCTTTAAAACTCGTAAAGGTTAAATTATTAAAAATGGTGGAGCCGAGGGTACCCGAGTGACTTAAGCGAATCAGTGAGCGCAAAACAAGCGTTAGAGTCTAAGTTAGTTAAAGTATAGATTTACAAGTGACTTTGGTTTAATTCCAACTTACTTGTTGTTTATAGGTTACCAGACTCGTCCCGAGCCATTCGTAACCCCCAGTCGCTCAGGCAAGTTTTCTACCCGTTATACTGTTGCTGTGATGTAAATATATGTATATGCATTATCTTGTGATATTGCATGATTGTTATTAGCAAATTTTGCGATATATTGGAGCATGCTAATATGGTATATATGCATGTCTGTTTCGTAATCTGGTTATCTATCTGTTGATTTCAATGCTTATAGTTGCATAATACCTATGCTAGAAATAAGCAAGTAGTTGCGTATACCCTTAGTATAGGGGATAAAAGGTGAACATATTTCTAAACCGGGAGTCGATGTTCCCGAGTATATTATATATATATATTTATTTATATATATATATGGATATAGTTTTTAAAACTATTAATCGAATAAGGTTTATTCGATAACTTTAACTTTATTTTATTATTGAATATTATTTTGAATATTCATTCGAGGACTTATGACTCCTTTTACTTTATTAATGAATATTATTTTGAATATTATTCGAAGGCGTATGACTCCTTTTATTTATTTATCTGAATATTATTTGAATATTCATTCGAGGGCTTATGACTCTTTTATATTATTTAATGAATATTATTTGAATATTCATTTGAGGATCTATGACTCCGATTATTTGCTGAAATATATTCTTTATTTTATTAAAGAATAAGGTGTTAATAATCAAACATATTTTCGATTATTCAAATAAAGATAATACTTTCATATAAGTATATCTTTGGTTATTTAATACTCGTTTCAAGTATAAGTTTTAAAACTTCTACTTCAATTATTTTTATAAAAGATTATTCTTTATGGGAATATTATTTAAATAATAATATTCAGTCATTTTCTAAATATTCTGAGGACTGATTTACTTCATTAAATCAGCTTTACTCCAAACACTCTTTAAAGTGTTTTCGAGTCTTCAAAATGATTTTTAAAAGTCAGAGCGGATCCCAAAACTCATTTTTATATTTAAGATCTTCCTTTTTAAAGGGGATTTAAATACTCGCTCAAAACCTGGGGAATCCGGCTCTGTGGTGTATTTTATATTCGCAACGAGGTTGCAGATTTGGTAAATGAATTGATTACTTGCCCAACGTTCGGGAAGTAAGCCCCTCTCATTGAGTCGGCATAAGCGACAGGCCGGGGTACGGTCTATTATTGTGTAAGTGGCTCAGTGGGAGTCCATCAAATGCATAAGTGGCTGAGTGGCAGTCCAGCATAGGTCTTAATTATGACCAGGGTGATGACCAGTGGGGAATTCGTCCATCTACTAGTAGAAAAGGTTACTTATTGGTATCTTTGCCTGATCAGCGAGATATCGGGTTTATGCCAAAATTCTTTTCCTTTCCAAAATTCATTGGATGTTTCAAACTCTGTTCATACTTTGCATAACAGAGGTTCCAGGAAATGTTTAAAGGGATATATGTATGTGGATATATATATATCGGGACTAAATAAAGTATCTCATAACTTTTTCATTCAATAATATTTCAAAGATTGAATCTATTCAAGTCTTATCTTGTGGTCTCATCAGTGGGATGAACTTTTGAAACTGGTTATAACTTGAACGGTGGTAGTTCAAGTAGTATTTGGGAATGATATAAGTGTAGTGAAGTATTTGGTAACTTCATCTTTTAAACTTATATCTAATTAATAATTGTCTTATGAATGACAAAGATTTTCAGAAAAACGTTGAGACAAGGTTAGATATATGAGATCACCTTGCAACGATATTTTTTTATATACAGTTATACACTGGGACTTTGTGTATATTATGCATGGAAGAGGACTTCCAATATTTTGAAAAGTATATATGTATATATATATACTGAATATTTTGCGACTTCATCGCATTAAGTTATTAACTTGGTTCATTTCTTTTGACCAAGACTTTCATGAGTATTATGAGTAGACTCATATACTGTAAATCATTATACATATTATTTTGGTGGGCTTGCTGCTCACCCTTGCTTTATTTCTTCATCACACAACAACAGTTAGGAAAGATGGCCAGACTCCAGCAGACCCAGCGCAAGCGCGTGGGAAGCGTCCCGCGTCTTCCCGTTGATGTTGTAGCTGCTATAGCTGCAGAGGTAGATCTATTGTAGATCAGACCATCTACTTTTGAGAATCAATTATGTATAATTATAACTTGTGGCAGATAATGGCAATTAACTGTAAATTTATCAAGTAATCATTTCGGGTTGTAATAACTTTTAAATTGTGGATTCAAAGACTTGTACTTATTTAAATTTCATCTCTGAGACTATAACGGGTTGTGGTGTGTGTTAGCGTGGGGTCACAGCATAAGGTTATTTATTATTAATTAAGTGAAGTGATATTGTGGAAAGAAAGACCGTGACGACCCGGATCCCCGACCCCGGATCTGGGGGTGTTACAGAAATGGTATCAGAGCTAAGCGTTATAAACCTCAGAGATGATGGGACGTTAAGATATAAGTTCACTAAGATAATAAGAACTCTTGCCAAGTTCATAGTCGGGCTACCTAACGTAGTACTGACAGTTAAAACCCTTATGGGAACCCTTATAAATATCGTGATAGGAGCGTAGTTCGTTATCGTATATGGTAGCGGGACTCCGAACCCTGAGGTTGAGGAGCAACATCGCGATGATATTTTATTACTAATTGGAGATCGGATTGTGGATCCGATAGAGTGTCCTAATGCAGGACCGGATGATGTTGATATTGAGGATTTAGCGGTTGAGGATGTTGTCCTAGAAGGGATAGTTGTTGAGGAGGATCCCATGGAGGATCCTGACAGGATTGGATAAAGGACCACTGATGAATTGATGACCATGGTTTGGTCGACTACCAGAGGTAGGATTGGCCGGTCACTACCGGAGGTTCGTTCAAGTTGTAAAGATAGTAGCCCCTTTAACGCGGCTTACTCGTAAGACTGAGAAGTTCGAATGGACAGAGAAATGCGAAAACAACTTTCAAGAACTGAAGCAGAGGTTGGTGATGGCCCTTATGCTGGCGTTGCCGGATGGAAAAAAAAAAAGATTTTGTGAAGTATAGTGACGCTTCGCACAAGGGCTTAGGGTGCGTGCTTATGCAGCACGGTAAGGTAATCGCGTACATGTCAAGACAATTAAGGTAATATGAAATTCGATATCCCCGCTCATGAGCTTAGGCTCATGGCAATAGTTTTACCCTAAGGATTGGAGGCACTACTTGTATGGAGAGAAGTGCGAGAATTACCTAAGCCATAAGTGCTCTAGTACATTTTCACGTAGAAAGAGCTCAACGTATGCCAGAGGAGGCAGTTAGAGCTAATCAAGAATAATGATTGGGAGATTCTTTATCATTCGGGGAAAGCCAATATGGTGGCTGATGCCCTTAGTAAAAAGGAGAGACTCAAGATGATAATGTCTTTTGGAGAGTTTATAAGAGATTTTGAGAAAATGAAAATAGAAGTGAAGGTAAACAGAGCCGGTACCGAAAAGCTGTTTGAGATTGCAATACAGCCCGAATTATTGGAAAAGATCATATTGTGCCAGAAAAAGTTATGAATGAAGGCAGAGAGCCAACAATTAGATAAAAGATTAATACCGAGAAAGATGATAAAGGAATAATGAGGCATTCCTATAGAAATTGGGTTCCAAACGTTCAAGAGCCTAAAGATGAAATCTTAGATGAAAGCTAGTTGAGGAATAAGATTTAGAGCAAACCCTGAACGTGATAATCAGGGAGGTCGCAATTAAGATATAAAGAACCCGGAAAATAATAAAGTGGAAAATGAAGATTTTAAATTTAAAAGATGACTCCAATTATGGGGAGTAGGAAGAAATATTTAGACTAAGAAAGCAAAAGTCGAGCGAGATAAGGAGACCCGAGACGGTACTCCTATACGGAAATTCATGAACCTGTCTAAACAGAACTTATATTTTATTCCCAACCACCACCTTGAGGAAACAATGTGGTGTGAAATTCTTTCATGACCTTTAAATCGCTAAGCTCTCAGAGTTCCAAGGAACAGGCTGACCCAGCCGAGGCAAGAACCTGGCTAAAGGAAATATAGGAATCATTTGAGATTCAAAATGATTGATGAACCACAAAAGACCATTTTTGTCACTTACCCTCCTAAGAGAGAGACCACCCATTGGTGAAAGACCAAGAAAGGCACGGAGCCAGAGGTTAGAATAAACTGATTTAAGTTCAGTCAATTGTTTTCGGGAAAGTAATTCCCAAAGATAAGGAGATAGTGTAAAAGCTTTAGAGCCAGAACAAAGACAGACGAGTATGATGAATTATGAGTCTAAGCTGTAAAAGTTGTTAAGATTCGTTCTGAAGACGCGAATCCAGAATGACGGGATATTTGAAATCAATGCTTATGTTGTGTTGGTTCATGAAATAATGATAAGAGAAAGGAAAATAAAAAGGAAAATGAAGTGGAAAGGAATATAAAGGCAAGAGAGTTTGAGGAATGATAAAGGAGTTGGGTATGAGGAAACCCTAAAGACTCGTAGAAATAGAAATAGAAAAGTATGTAATCGTCCGGATGAGAGTGATTCACCATGAGTTAAATTGATGGTTGAAGGTATAAGAGATACATATATTTTATCCCCTGTAAGTTGGAAAGATTCAAGGAAACCTTGAGATAATTCGAAGGATAGACAATGAGACGCGAATAGACTGAGGAGACAAGAAAGTAAGAAACTAGGAAAATTGGATGAAGGAAGTGACCTTCAAGAATGTGAAGTGTAAGAGCGGTGGCTTGATACCCAGAAAGGGAGACGCCATATATGAGAGATATCCCAACATTGAGGTGACTGTTGAGAAACAACAAAAGTAAATAAGGAATTATTAAGAAGAAGTTCACGTTGAACACGACCAATATCTTCCAGAACATCCTTGTTATCGTTACCAAATTAGGCAAGACAAGCGGATGACCATTGTTATCTTTTGGAGGCCATATGGATTGACCTCGATTTGAATAAGGATGCTATTATGAAGTGAGGTATAGACTATCGAGATGGGGAATGTTGAATAAGATACCCTTATCAGGGATATATGACTTTATTTATCCCTGGATGGATGCATGTACCTTTTCAAAGGTGGAATTAAGGATAGAACATCGGTAACTTAAAATGAATCCTAGGGGAATGCATAAAGGTTGGCATTTCACCCTTAATAGGGATAATATGAAATTTGACAGTATGAATTGGAAAGGATTAAGGTAATAATAACCTTTAAGGATCAGTGGAGAAATTTTTCAGAAGTAAATAGACAATGGTTCTAGTATTAGTAAATGGTATTTTGATATGCCCTGTATATAGGGAATACAGGAGGAACGATTGAAGGATAACCTTAGAGGTTTTATAAGGAAAAAGGTAATATTCAAAATTCTCAAGAATAGAAATGTGGATAAAGGAAATATGACGTAATTATAATGATGCCAAGTGGGGCACGTGTAAACCACGAGAAAGTATGGATCGAACCAGTAATGGTCGAAATTGTTCAGGGCAATTAGGACTTAAAAAAAAAAAATGTTCTAAGTATGATTGAGAGTCAGTCTTGACAGTGATTAGCCTCTAAAGAATGAGGCAATAACTTATGGAAAAATGGTGATATTTTTTCCCATCTGATTTTAAGGAAAACATCTTCACTCAAGCAGTGATCGGAAATAAGGTAGAAAATTTATTTGGAGGTGGTTAAAATGACATTGACTGTAAGGAAATTTTACTATCAGGAAAGGCCAAAGAGGTGGCCGACACTTTAAAGGTAAGTGGATAATTATAGGCGCGTGTGCCAAAAGAATACAGTGATGATGGTTAAAACTGTGAAGGTTGTATTATGGTTTGGAAGATTGACATTCCTTCTGATGACTGTGCAATACCCAACCGTAATAGTAGTTGGTAAATGTTTAATTCGTGTAATCGCCATGAACGGGCTATCTATCTTAGAAGGTCCTATCTTGAGATAAGCCAGGACCATGTTTCAAAAAGGACTAGATGAACCCTTGAGTTAATTCTTCTATTTAGGGCGTATGATTAAGAATGGTATTAACCTGCTATCGTTGCTTTGATTGAAACTCTTCTGCACTTTTATCTGCTTCATGTCATGAAAGTACGTCAGAGTTTGGAGTGTTCTTCATGAATTGTGATTGGTGGTTATGTTAACTCCTTAGGAGAATTAGATACGAGATGGATGGACTCCGTATGGTTAGTTATTAAGACTTCATGGAAAATGAATGACTACAGTAGGTCAGTGGTGGACCTTAGTAAGGCAGCAATGATTCTGCGAGTAATGAGCTGATTACAACCGTGAGAGTTGTAATGGAATGGGTGTTGAGATTGAGTACCACTAATCGGGTAGTGGTAGTGTATAAGTTATCATTGATAGACTAATTAAGTAGAGTGTCTACCTAGTGAATTATTATTCTTTCTTATCAATAGGGAGTCGTATTATTATACGAGGAAGGTTGCGGTGCAAGCATAGAATTCTAGTAACGATGATGTCTAGAATGAGATCCCAGATTCGATTTTCGATGTCGAGGGCGTTTCAAAGGTAATTGTGTATGAGCTCGAGGAAGAGTATGGGTCCATAGAATGATGGACGGGATAGCGAAAATATTTAGGCACGTGAAATGCGATGCTATAATACTTGATGTTGATATAAATACGTATATGTTTTGTTCTTCTATGACAAACCTCTATAGTTCAGAGGTAGATTCCAAGCCAGATATTTTATGGCAATAAAATTTTTATGAATATATAATTCTCTTCAGTTCGTTCTTTTCTCTTCTTTTCATTTCATGTAATCTGAGAAGAACAACCCTTCCAGAAAGGGGAGGTATTGCCGAATGACTATCTATCTGTGTGATAGAAGCCTAGTAGGATACCATCTATTGTTTAATTGCTTGTCAAGTACTAAAGGCTGGCCACCTTCTGTACTAACTATGCGATATAACAAGTGTTCATGATCATAGTGATCTCTCAACAAATTCCTTTACTTCTATTTGATTGATCAAATTTTGGAAAATAGAAACAACTGAAAAAGGAGTAATAAAGTGGTGGTAGTATGCGGAATGGGAACACATTCGTGATACTGAGGTTGACGTGGTTATTAAAAGGTTATAGAACGCTAGCGAGCAAAAGTATAACCCGTATAATATTAGGAACGGAAGGTGATAGCGATTACGAACTGGAAAAGAATGGGTATTGAGAAGTAAAAGCTTTAATGTTAAAAGCTATGATGAGAGTCTGTGCAATAGACTTGAAAGAATTTGGAATGATCACTTAATTCGGATTGAGTTATCTTACGACAATAGATCATATGTCATTATCGAGATGTCGCCTTATGAGATCCTTGAGGGAAGACAATGTCGATCTCCCTTATGTTAGGATGAAGTTGTAGAGCGCAAGATGCTCGGACCCGCAGTAGTCCAAAAGACCAAGGATATGATAGATCTAATCAGAGGACGGCTGGTAGTAGCCCAAGATGGACATGATAAGTATGTTGATTTGACACGGAAGGATAAAGAGTATGAAATAGGGGACCTAGTAATGTTATAGGTATCCCTTGGAAAGGATTGATGAGGTTCGGAAAGAAAGGAAAGCTAAGACTACAATTTGTTGGACCCTTGGATATATTAAGACGTTTGGGAAGTTAGCATATGAGCTAGCCCTAACCCCGAATACGTAACAAGTTCATAACGTGTTTCACGTATCAATGTTAAGGAAGTGTTATTCAGATGCCAGATAAATAGAGGCGTATGAGCGCATAGATATGCAACCCGACGTAACCTATACGGAGCAACCAGGAAGGGTTATAGAGTGAAAAGGAACAAGTGCTTAGGAGAAGGAGAAGGATTATCAAACTAGGCAGAGTTTGGTGGTAGAACCACAATGTGGGAAAATTGACTCGAGAGTTAGAAAGTGTAATGCTAAGAAAGTATCCCTATTCATTTCTATCTGATTCCGGGACGGAATCCTTTTAAGGAGGGGAGACTGTAATAACCCCAATTTTTGAGAAAATTTGAAACCCTTATGAATAGTGTTTTTGCTGAACGAGAAAACTTTTCATGCCACGCTATGTAGGGGTTCTGTTATTGATCTTATGGGATATTATTAGTACTCTATGTGGTATATAAGTGTATGTAAAGATCGTCAGAATCCAATTCCGAACATTTTGATTTTTCCCGGAAATCCACTAGATACGGAAAGAATTGAGAAAAAGGTAACAGGATAAAAAGGATTTAAATTAAAGGATTATAATAGAGGATCATAAAAAGGAATATAATGTATTGAGAAAGGTTAAGGGAACCTAAGTAATAAGATCCCGGGTATGATCCTTCAAACGATAAACGAGAACGAAAGTTAAGCGAACCGTATAGCAGATCAGCGGTCATTAGGCAAACGATTAGGAAGTTAATCAAAGGGATTAATGGGAATGATGTCATCCAACCAATAGAAAGAAGACAAGGAAGGAAGGATGACATCATGTGGATGAGATAAGCATGACATGGGAAGGAGGAGGTGTGGTGGCTTTGTAACCACACAAATCCAAGGGCAAGAAGGTAAATTACTAAATCAAAAACAAAAACCAAATCAACCAACCAAAAAATCAAAACAAGGCAAAACACAAAATTCTCTCTTCTTCTTTCTCCATGGAAGCTCACGGGTCCTTTTCTTAATTTTTGAAGATCCAAGCTCCTCCACTTACTATTTAGCAAGGTAATTATCCTAGCTTCTCCTAGTTAAGTTACATACTTCCTATAAGTTTAAGCTTCTAAATCCAAGCCAATCTTTTTCTATAAATCATCAAAGAAGATGGTGAATAGTGTTTTCAAGAACTAAAATTTGTGTTCTTGAAGTTTTGTTTAGATTAAGCTTGGATAAGGGCTTTAAAGATGATTCCAAGCCATCCCCTTGATTCTCCACTCTCCAAGGAAGGTATAATCTCTTAACCAAGCTTTGTTATTGAAAGTTAAGAGCATAAAATGAGTATTAGAGTTTATGAGAGGCTTGATGATTGTGTATGTAGAGATTAATGGGTTTTGGGTTGTTTTTGAAGTTGTAAATCTTGGTTGTTGATTAATGAACTTAAGTGTAGTTTAAATTCATGATAAAGAATAGTATAAATGGTTAATGTGGATTTGTTGGGATTGTTATGATGTGATAAGGATGGATGTTTGTTGTATGATGGATTTGAGGTTGGATTTGGGGTTGATTTGGAATGGGTTTGAATGGTTTAAAAATATTGGAAATCGCGTAAACATAGCCGTCGTAACGTCCGATTTTCTTTGGACTGTTTTTGTGCATAGCATTAGGACCCGAGAACCCCCTGCTAGATTATGACCACTACCATGTTTAGATAGCTCATGTTACGAGCTTCGTTTTGATATGTAGTTCGTTCGATTCCGATTTACGGTTTAGGAGAAACGACCGTTTCAAGTAACGGCGTTTCGCGAACGAAACTTTTTCCCCTCGCCTTACTTTGAAATGTAGGTTAAAGACCAAAAAGGGTTAATTAATGCATGAAACATTTATGGTAAGTGTTTTAGGCAGTTGGTAAGTCACTCGCGAAGGAATCGCTTTAAAACTCGTAAAGGTTAAATTATTAAAAATGGTGGAGCCGAGGGTACCCGAGTGACTTAAGCGAATCAGTGAGCGCAAAACAAGCGTTAGAGTCTAAGTTAGTTAAAGTATAGATTTACAAGTGACTTTGGTTTAATTCCAACTTACTTGTTGTTTATAGGTTACCAGACTCGTCCCGAGCCATTCGTAACCCCCAGTCGCTCAGGCAAGTTTTCTACCCGTTATACTGTTGCTGTGATGTAAATATATGTATATGCATTATCTTGTGATATTGCATGATTGTTATTAGCAAATTTTGCGATATATTGGAGCATGCTAATATGGTATATATGCATGTCTGTTTCGTAATCTGGTTATCTATCTGTTGATTTCAATGCTTATAGTTGCATAATACCTATGCTAGAAATAAGCAAGTAGTTGCGTATACCCTTAGTATAGGGGATAAAAGGTGAACATATTTCTAAACCGGGAGTCGATGTTCCCGAGTATATTATATATATATATTTATTTATATATATATATGGATATAGTTTTTAAAACTATTAATCGAATAAGGTTTATTCGATAACTTTAACTTTATTTTATTATTGAATATTATTTTGAATATTCATTCGAGGACTTATGACTCCTTTTACTTTATTAATGAATATTATTTTGAATATTATTCGAAGGCGTATGACTCCTTTTATTTATTTATCTGAATATTATTTGAATATTCATTCGAGGGCTTATGACTCTTTTATATTATTTAATGAATATTATTTGAATATTCATTTGAGGATCTATGACTCCGATTATTTGCTGAAATATATTCTTTATTTTATTAAAGAATAAGGTGTTAATAATCAAACATATTTTCGATTATTCAAATAAAGATAATACTTTCATATAAGTATATCTTTGGTTATTTAATACTCGTTTCAAGTATAAGTTTTAAAACTTCTACTTCAATTATTTTTATAAAAGATTATTCTTTATGGGAATATTATTTAAATAATAATATTCAGTCATTTTCTAAATATTCTGAGGACTGATTTACTTCATTAAATCAGCTTTACTCCAAACACTCTTTAAAGTGTTTTCGAGTCTTCAAAATGATTTTTAAAAGTCAGAGCGGATCCCAAAACTCATTTTTATATTTAAGATCTTCCTTTTTAAAGGGGATTTAAATACTCGCTCAAAACCTGGGGAATCCGGCTCTGTGGTGTATTTTATATTCGCAACGAGGTTGCAGATTTGGTAAATGAATTGATTACTTGCCCAACGTTCGGGAAGTAAGCCCCTCTCATTGAGTCGGCATAAGCGACAGGCCGGGGTACGGTCTATTATTGTGTAAGTGGCTCAGTGGGAGTCCATCAAATGCATAAGTGGCTGAGTGGCAGTCCAGCATAGGTCTTAATTATGACCAGGGTGATGACCAGTGGGGAATTCGTCCATCTACTAGTAGAAAAGGTTACTTATTGGTATCTTTGCCTGATCAGCGAGATATCGGGTTTATGCCAAAATTCTTTTCCTTTCCAAAATTCATTGGATGTTTCAAACTCTGTTCATACTTTGCATAACAGAGGTTCCAGGAAATGTTTAAAGGGATATATGTATGTGGATATATATATATCGGGACTAAATAAAGTATCTCATAACTTTTTCATTCAATAATATTTCAAAGATTGAATCTATTCAAGTCTTATCTTGTGGTCTCATCAGTGGGATGAACTTTTGAAACTGGTTATAACTTGAACGGTGGTAGTTCAAGTAGTATTTGGGAATGATATAAGTGTAGTGAAGTATTTGGTAACTTCATCTTTTAAACTTATATCTAATTAATAATTGTCTTATGAATGACAAAGATTTTCAGAAAAACGTTGAGACAAGGTTAGATATATGAGATCACCTTGCAACGATATTTTTTTATATACAGTTATACACTGGGACTTTGTGTATATTATGCATGGAAGAGGACTTCCAATATTTTGAAAAGTATATATGTATATATATATATACTGAATATTTTGCGACTTCATCGCATTAAGTTATTAACTTGGTTCATTTCTTTTGACCAAGACTTTCATGAGTATTATGAGTAGACTCATATACTGTAAATCATTATACATATTATTTTGGTGGGCTTGCTGCTCACCCTTGCTTTATTTCTTCATCACACAACAACAGTTAGGAAAGATGGCCAGACTCCAGCAGACCCAGCGCAAGCGCGTGGGAAGCGTCCCGCGTCTTCCCGTTGATGTTGTAGCTGCTATAGCTGCAGAGGTAGATCTATTGTAGATCAGACCATCTACTTTTGAGAATCAATTATGTATAATTATAACTTGTGGCAGATAATGGCAATTAACTGTAAATTTATCAAGTAATCATTTCGGGTTGTAATAACTTTTAAATTGTGGATTCAAAGACTTGTACTTATTTAAATTTCATCTCTGAGACTATAACGGGTTGTGGTGTGTGTTAGCGTGGGGTCACAGCATAAGGTTATTTATTATTAATTAAGTGAAGTGATATTGTGGAAAGAAAGACCGTGACGACCCGGATCCCCGACCCCGGATCTGGGGGTGTTACATAATGGAATGATAAGACCCAGTGTATCGCCATAGGGAGCGCCAGTACTCTTTGTAAAAAAAAAGGACGACAGTATGAGATTATGCATAGACTATCGAGAGCTGAATAAGCTGACTATTAAGAATAGGTACCCTCTCCCCAGGATTGATGACCTATTCGACCAACTCAAGGGAGCTGTACATTTTTCCAAATTATATTTGAGAATAGGATATCACCAGTTGAAAATCAAACCGGAAGATATACCGAAGACTGCTTTTCGCACTAGGTATGGGCACTATGAGTTCTTAGTCGTGTCGTTTGGGTTAACCAATACACCCGCAGCCTTTATGGATTTGATGAACAGAGTGTTCAAAAAGTACCTCGATATATGTGTGATAGTTTTTATAGATGATATTCAGATCTACTCAAAGATAGAGCAAGAACATGCAGAACATTTGAGGATAGTCTTAGAAACCTTGAGGAATGAGAAATTGTATGCCAAGTTCTCAAAGTGCGAATTTTGGTCAAGAGAAGTTCAGTTTTTGGGATATGTGGTGAGTAGCAAAGGAGTTTTAGTTGACCCTGCCAAAATAGAGGCGGTATCCAATTGGGAAAGACCAACTACCCCAACAGAGGTTAGGAGTTTTATGGGTTTAGTAGGATATTACCGAAGATTCGTGTAAGACTTTGCTAAGATAGTCGGTCCACTAACTACACTTACCCGGAAAACAGAAAAGTTTGTATGGACAGAGAAATGTGAGGAGAATTTTCAAGAGCTGAAAAGGAGTCTAGTGTCAACACCAGTGCTCGCTCTTCCCGATGGAAAAGGAGAGTTTGTGATATATAGTGACGCAACTTAAAGGATTAGGATGTGTACTGATGCAACATGGCAAAGTTATAGCGTATGCCTCTCAGCAATTGAAGGAGTATGAGAGCAGATACCCGACGCATGATCTAGAAATAGCAGCCATAGTGTTTGCCCTAAAAATTTGGAGACACTACCTATACGGTGAGAAATGCGAGATCTACACAAACCATAAAAGCCTCAAATATATTTTCACTCAGAAAGAACTGAACATGAGACATAGGAGATGGTTAGAGTTGATAAAAGACTATGACTGTGAAATTTTGTATCACCCGGGTAAAGTCAATGTGGTGGCTGACGCCCTTAGTAGGAAGGAAAGACTCAAAATGATAATGACATCTGAGGAACTGATTAATGAATTTGAGAAAATGGAAATTGACGTGAAGACGACCGGTAAAGGAACAGAAGGATTATTTGAGATTATGCTAGTGCCTGAACTGACTGAAAAGATACGAGTATGTCAGGAAAAGAAGATGAGCGAAGAAAGAGGAACATTGACCGGTGAAGACGTGAGATGCGAGAAGGATGAGAAAAGGATCATGAGGTACACGTCCCGAATTTGGATTCCAAATGTGCAAGAGTTAAAGGATGAGCTACTACACGAAGGGCACATCTCTAGATATTCAATCCACCCAGGAAGTACGGAGATGTACCGTGACCTTAAGGAATATTATTGGTGGCCTAACATGAAAAGAGAAGTGGCAGAGTGGGTTAGCAAGTGCTTGACATGCCAGAGAGTGAAGGCTGAACATCAGCAACCTACTGGACTATTACGGCCCCTGGAAATTCCGGAATGGAAATGGGAGCATGTAGTAATGGATTTTGTGACAGGCTTACCAAGGACAAAGACCAATCACGATACCATATGGGTTATCATAGATAGATTGACCAAGTCCGCACACTTTCTACCAATCAACGCAAGGTACACCGTAGACAAGTTGGTGGATATCTACTTGAAGGAAATTGTAGTGAGACACGGCGTTCCTGTAGCCATAGTGTCAGATAGAGACCCTAGGTTCAATTCCCAATTTTGGAGAAGCTTCCAAGAATACGTAGACACCAGAATAAACATGAGTACCGCTTACCACCCCCAAACTGATGGACAAAGCGAAAGGACTATTTAGATCCTAGAAGATATGCTACGAGTATGTGCCATTGATTTTAAAGGAAATTGGGGTGACCACTTATCCCTGATCGAATTTGCTTACAACAATAGCTACCACGCTAGCATAGGAATGCCTCCGTATGAAGCTCTTTACGGAAGGAGATGTCGTTCTCCCCTATGTTGGGATGAAGTTGGAGAACACAAGATATTAGGGCTAGAGTTAGTCCAACAGACCAGGGAAATTGTGAGACTTATCAGGAAAAGACTGGTAGTAGCTCAGGACATACAAAAGAAGTATGCTGACCAGACCAGAAAGGATAGGGAATACGAAGTAGGAAATTCTGTGATATTGAAGGTATCTCCGCGGAAAGGAGTGATGAGGTTTGGGAAGAAAGGGAAGCTGAGTCCTAGATTCATAGGACCCTTTAAAATTTTGAGGAGAATAGGACCTCTAGCTTAAGAGCTCGCCTTGCCTCCTAATCTGCAACAAGTGCACAACGTGTTCCACGTGTCCATGTTAAGGAAGTACCATGCAGATGCACGATATGTAATAGAATACGAGCAGGTAGATTTACAACCAGACCTGACCTACATCGAGCAGCCAGTAAGGATAATGGACCAAAAAGAACAAGTGCTGAGGAACAAGACAGTGAGCTGGTTAGGATCTTATGGAGAAATCAGAATGTCGAAGAGTCAACTTGGGAACTTGAAGATGCAATGAGGAATAAATATCCCCACTTATTTTCTAATTGATTCCGGGACGGAATCCTTGTTAGAGGGGAAGACTGTAATAACTCGAATTTTAGAGAACTTGTAAAACGTTTAATGAATAGTAACCCTGACGGACGGGAAAAACTTTTGAGCCCACACTATGTAGTGCATGAGAAAAGGATTTTCGGAGTTGATATTATGATTATACGTACCCAATGAGTGTATGTAAACGCTATTAGTTTTCGATGAAAACGAACTTTGAAAAACGACCGTATTTACGACTCATCAAGGATTACGGGAATCACAATATAATTACAAGATTAAAACCCTACGGATTTATACTCAAGTATGATAATTCAAAATATAAGGAATAAATACGAAAGGAATTACGTCGCGAACCATTTACGAGTAAGTATTACGAAAACGCTTAAGCGACCGAGTGAACGCGTAAATGATTAAATAAATGTAACGCACTAACTAACCATGGTAAGAAAGTAACCATGGTTACTTCATCAAATAGTGAGCTAACCATAGGATGATCAAGCAAGCTAGCCAAATATGTGCTAAGGAAGCTAACATATGTAGTTTAGCTTGTAAGCGAGCAAGCTACTTGGATTTGTCCCCAAGATTTGCAACAAGGAATAAATCTAGGATTCTATACTAGGAAGAATAAAAATCAAGTGAAAGATATCACCACCCCATTTCCTAGAAGCAACCAAGAGAAGCAAGCATAAAAACCTCCCACCCCTTCATTTCTTCTACTCGGCTTTTTCATCTCCAAGGGAGGAATTCAAATTCAAATCTCAAAATCTAGCCATGGTAAAATCATCCCATTAATTTTCAAGCTTCCTAACAATCAAACTAAGGTAATAAAATTCTTTCATCTCTTTTTATCAAAATTTGATGGGTGAAATAAAATCAAGAAAGCCACTAGTGAATAGTATGAATAGTAACTCCTCTTTGGTTTCTTGATTTCCATGGTGGTTTTAGGTTCCAAAAATCATACCAAGCACTTCTAAGACTCCACCATCCTCAAGATCACATCTCAAGCTTTTAAGAAAGGTAAAAATCTTTGGCCCAAATTTATTTAAGATTCATTTTCAAGATCCATTTAGTATGTAGTTATAAACCTAGTTTTAGAAGTGGTAGTGATGAAATCTTGATATTTAGTTAAGTAGATTTAAGGTTGATTTTTGTTGCCTCAAGAACATGATGTTCTTGAGAGGAGTTTGTGTGTAAATGATGATTGTTGGTGGTTGTGTTAAGAGTTAGGGCGTAAACGAAACCCCAATCGTAAA
This sequence comes from Apium graveolens, assembly GCF_009905375.1. NCBI lineage: Eukaryota > Viridiplantae > Streptophyta > Magnoliopsida > Apiales > Apiaceae > Apium > Apium graveolens. Next base: position 163,356,922 of record NC_133653.1, on the reverse strand, counting down.
CTTAATTCCATTAAAACCTACAAATCGTAACTTTAATTTTCTGCAGAAAGTCCCAGAGATGTAAACTTTAGTTTCTTGAAAAATAACCTTGTTTATGATAGAAAATGTTATAAGTATCGTTTAGGCGCTTGAATCGCTTGATTCTGATTTACGGATCAAAAGTTATGGTCATTTTACTAAAAGTGATTTACGCGACCAAAACTGCTACGAATTACGAACTTTGAAAATATAAAGGGTCGACTTAAATGTGTTCATAAATCATGAAATTTTTACAGAGAGTAACATACTGAGTTTTCGAACTGCCATTAAAATTTCAAGTAAAAATAATGATTTTTCAGTTTTATAAAAATATCGGAACCGAGGCCGTGTGATTAGAAAACGTAGAATCCATAAGCGGAACCGACGACAAAAATGAAAATGAACCTAAGATACTTAGAAAAATAAAGCGACCATGATGTGAATAATGACTTAAAGAAATAATAAGGGTAATATATGTTGAGAGGGTGCATAATAAGTAGCACATGAGTGCGAGTCACCCATAAATTAGAACGGGACCTAACGAAGCGAATTATGTTTATGGTTATAGATTTCCGAGCGGAACCTAGAGCATCCTCCACCTCAAGATACCCAGGCAAGTTTACGAACCCAACTCCATTTTACTGTTGTATTGTGAAAGGATTGTTTTACTATCATTGTATAAATATCATGCTTGCCATGATACGTAGTTGTTGAATTTTCGCATAATGTAGCGATGTTGTACGATAATTATATATCGTAAAATATTTAATTCTGCTTTAAGCGTGATGTATGAGTATAAGACCGAGAGTCAGTCGGGATTTTAAGATGAAAACCGGGGATTTATTCCGTTTATATTATAGGACGATTACAAGTCCATAATAGCACATTTTAAAGGGACTTAACGTCCATTTACGAAACATTAAAAATACCTCAAACTTTTATTAAAACGATTTCCCAATGATCATATTCCCTCAACTATATTTTATTGTTCGAATAATAAATATTATATACCTATTCCTTTATTATGGGAGTAGTATACTCCAACGATTATATCAAACCTGATTAAACATTAAAGATTATTAACTACGTAGACATAAACTAGTTGAGGAATATTATTTTAAATATTCCTTTAGAGAGTAAACTCATTTGAGGTTTATTTATTTTTCAATTATTATTTAATTAATTATTATTCATAAAGGGTTTATTATTGATTTAAAAATCATAGATCCTGATTTAAAATATACTTCCTGATTTCGGAACATCATTCGAATAATTTCAGATCTTCGGTGAATATTATCCCGACTTATTTAATATTTTGAATATAGTATCAAGGAGAAACTTTTCCCCCTTATTTAATTATCTGTTGACAACGGACAAGTCACATTCTTAGTACTTCCTTCGAAAATCTCGGAAATACGTATATACATATATACACTTATATCTTAGTGAGATAAGTTGTTTCTATCAACAAGCAAAACGCATGGGGAACTTCGATGTGGTTCGAGTTCTCGAGATTGATAGAATTCTTTTAAGGACAAGGGAGGGGTAGACTCTGGTACTATTCGTGCTAGATGGACTACCAAAGGTACCGCAGGAGAAGGTACTCTGTGTACTCAGGAACTTGTGAAGTATGTGTATACCCAAAAATGGGACACATAGCCCGAATGCGGCAAGGGTGACCACCACGGAAGAATCTCCTAGGCATCTGCAATACATATTTAAAACATTCTGTAAGGGTGAGCAATCAATTGCTCAGTAGTACAACTATATGAATAACAAGTATAGCAGTTTACAGTAAAACAGTCATAGGAACAGAATTCATAGTTCGTTAGGAAACAAGTACAATGTGTAAAAACTGGATATCAAAACTAGCATGCTCTGTGAAACAAAATCAACAGTCGTGTGCTGTGCATAAATATCAGAGTTAAATTTTAGCATGTTATTTTCATTTCCAAACTTTCCGTTCCATTACAAAAACCATAAAACCATTTGTCCCGTTACGGGGATCCAAAACCATTTGTTCCGTTACTGGAACCACAATAACTTGTTCCATTACTGGAACCACAATCACTTGTTCCATTACTAGAACCACATCTGGAACCACAATCACTTGTTCCATTACTATAACCACATTCACTTGTTCCATTACTTGAACCACAATCACTTGTTCCATTACTGGAACCACAAAACCACAATCAGATATGTATTGGATGTTATTTAGGGATGGCTGATGTAATAACCCCAATTTTTGGAATTTTTGAAACCCTGATAAATGGTAACTTTTGCTGACTATGCTGATTAAGAAAAATTATCAGACCACGCTATATAGGAGTACTGTTATGGAAATTCTAAGATCGTATTAGTATTCAATAAAGTAAATGAGTGTATGTAAAGGTTGTTAGAATTTGGATCCGGACACTTTGATTTTTCCCGAAAATCCACCAGATACCGAATAAAGTGAGTATAAGGTAACATGATTAAAAGGATTTAAATTCAAGGATTATAAGAGAGGAAAAAAAGGGGAATTTAAGATATTGAGAAAGGTTTAGGGGAACCCAAATAATAAGATCCCGGATATGATCCCTCAAACGACGAACGAAAATGAAAGTTAAGCGAACAGTAAAACAAATGAACGATCAAGAGACAATCTCGTACAAGAAGCCAAGGAGTATGACATCATCAAACCACAAGGAAGAGACATGTGTTAAAAGATGACACAAACAAGATGACACAATTAAGATGACATAAGCATGACAAATGGATATGTTTAGTTGGTTGAATGTGAGTCAAGTATTATTTACCATGGAAAATTTTTAATTAACAAAGCAAGAGAAGCAACCAAGCAAAATCATAACAAACAAAATTGGAAGTTGAAGCTCTCGGCCAAAACAAACTGCCATATCTCCTTCAATACTCACTCAAATGTTATTTTCTATAGCTCATTGGAAAGGTATTGAGATGTCCTACAACTCTTGTTCACAAGTCTCATCTAAATAAGCATGGTTTAGAAACTTCAAAACCTAACTTTGTGTTCTTGATTTCTTTGGAAAGATCAAGTTTGTGGGTGGCTCCCTAAGGTTTCCTAGAAAATTAACACCTCCCAAGGAAGGTATAAACTTCAAACCCTAGCCTTTACTTTGATTATTAGTGAGTTTGATGGTTGGTTTTCTAAATGAGAAGCATGATCTTTGATTATTAATAGTTTGATTGAATTTGGAGTGATTTGGTGAATGAATCTATAGAACTTGATTGTGGTTGGTTGAGATGAAGAATCTGAAGAATAAAGACTGGTATAGTATTATTTAGTTGAGGTTTTGATGTGTTAATTATTGTGGGTTGTTTGGTGAGGTTTTGGTGTAGTGAGAAACTTGGAAAACTCGTAAACATAGTCGTCGTAATGCCCGTTTTCCATAGACTGTTGTACATGAATCTCGGACCAGATAACTCACTGACCAATCTGTAACTTTGCCATTTTTAGCTAGATCGTGTCGTAAGCTTCATTTTGGTATGTGGTTCGCTTGAATCCGATGTACGGTTTAGGAGAAACGACCGTTTTAAGTTACGGTGTAACGCGAACGAACCTTTACCCCTCGCTTAACTTTGAAACCTTGTTTAAGGCCCCTAAAAGACTAATTGGATTACGAAATAATTATGTAAGGTGGATGAGGAAGTTGGTAAAGTACTCACTAAAAAGTCGCCTTAAAATTCGTAACGATTAATTTATTAAAATTTGTGGAGCCGAGGGTGTGCGAACGATTAACGCAAATCGTTAAGCTTATAAGCGAACGTTAGGGTCTAAGTGGATAAAGTCTAGTTTCTTAAGCGACCATGGTTTAATTCTGGCTTATGTTGTTGTTCATAGGTTACCGGACCCACTCTAAGCTTAAGTCTACGCCGGAGCACTCAGGCAAGTTTTCTACCCGTTATACTGTTGTTGTGATGTAAATATATGTATATGCATTATCTTGTGATAAGTGCATGATTGTTATTAGCAAATTTTGCGATATATTGGAGCATGCTGATATGGTATATATGCATGTCTGTTTCGTAATCTTGATAACTAATTGTTTATTTAAATGCTTATAAGTTGCATAATACCTATGCTAGAGATAAGCAGTAATTGCGTATACCCTTAGTATAGGGGACCCAAAGGTGAACATTTCCTAAACCGGGAGTCGATGTTCCCGGGTATAATATATATATATATACATATACATATTTATATATATATGTATATTTTTCAAAACTATTAATCGAATAAGGTTTATTCGATAGCTTTATTTTATTTAATGAATAGTATTTTGAATATTCATTCGAGGACTTATGACTCCGTTTATTGTATTTAATGAATATTATTTTGAATATTCATTCGAGAACTTATGACTCCGCTTATTTTATTAAATAATATTCTTTATTTTATTAAAGAATAATGTTTCGATAATCAAACTTATTTTCGATTATTAAAAATAAAGATCGTACTTTCGTATAAGTATATATTTAGTTAATTATTATTCATTTCAAGTATGAGTTGTAAAACTTCTACTTCAATTATTTTTATAAAGATTATCCTTATGGGAATATTATTTAAATAATAATATTCAGATAATTTCTAACATATCGGGACTGATTTATTTCATTAAATCAACATTACTCCAAACATTCTTAAAAATGTTTTCGAGTCTTCAAAATGATTTTAAAAGTTAGAGCGGATCCCAAAACTCGTTTTCAAATTTAAGATCTTCCTTTCGAAGGGGACTTGAATACTCACTCAAAAATCCGAGGTATCCGGCTCTGTGGTGTATTTTATATTCGCAACGAGGTTGCTATTTTGAGAAAACAATTTGATTACTTGCCCAATGTTCGGGAAGTAAGTCCACGTAATTGAGTCGGCATAAGCGACAGGCCGGGGTACGGTCTATCAAAGTGTAAGTGGCTGGGTGGTAGTCCATCAACGCGTAAGAGGCCGGGTGGCGATCCAGCACAAGGTCCTAATGCGGCCAGGGTGATGACCGGTGGGGGATTCATCCATCTACTAGTAGAAAAGGTTACTTATTGGTATATTTGCCTGATCAGCAAAATATCGGGTTTATGCTAAAATTCTTTTCTTTCCAAATTCATTGGATATTACAACTATGTTCATACTTTACATGACAGAGGTTTTCAGGAAATGTATGATATATATATATATATATATATATATGGATATATATATCGGGACTTAATGAAGTATCTCGTAACTTCATTTCATTCAATAATATTTCAAAGATTGAATATATTCAAGTCTTATCTTGTAGTCTCATCTGTGTGATGAACTTTTGAAACTAATTATAACTTGAACGATGGTAGTTCAAATAGTATTCGGAAAAGATATAAGTATATTGGAGCATCTTGTAACTTCATCTTTAACTTATATCTAGTAAATGATTATCTTATGTATGACAAAGATTTTCAGAAAAATGTTGAGACAAGTTTAGATATATGAGATCACCTTGCAACGATATCTTTATACAGTTATAGACTGGAACTATGTGTATATTATGCATGGAAGGGGATTTCCAAAATTTCGAAAAGTATATATACATATATACTGAATATTTTGCGAATTGGTCGCGTTAAGATATCAAACTTGGTTCATATTTGCTTGACCAAGACTTTCATGAGTACTATGAGAATGCTCATATATGGTAAACCATTATACATATTATTTTGGTGGGCTTATTGTTCACCCTTGCTTTCTTCTTTCATCACACAACAACAGATAGACAAGATGAACATGACCAAGCTCCCAATTCGTGAGAGGATAGGAAACGTTCCGCAGTTTACTGTAGGCGTTGATGCCATTTTAGCTGAGGTAGGAACTACTAATAGGCTAGGCTTTCAACTTTTGATTTACCAGACTTATGTGTACTTATGAATTGTAATAATGGAAAATAATATGTAAATTTATTCAGAAACCATTTTAGGTGTAATGGCTTATAATTGTGGAATAAAATAACTTGTGTTATTTTTGGATATTCATCTCTGAGACTATAACTTGTGGTGTGTGTGTATATTGTGGGGTCATAGTAAGTAGTACTTGGTTGATTATTAAGATTAAGTATTATTAAGGGAAATGGAACTCGTGACAACCCGGATCCCCGACCCCGGATTTGGGGGCGTTACAGAAATGGTATCAGAGCTAAGCGTTATAAATCTCAGAGATGATGCGTCGTTAAAATGATAAGTTCATTAAGACAATAAGAACTCTTGCCAAGTTCATAGTCGGACTACCTAACGTAGTACTGAATGTTAAAATCCTTATGGGAACCCTTATAAATATCATGATAAAAGCGTAGCTCGTTATCGTATATGGTAGTGGGACTATGAACCCTGAAGTCCAAGAGCAATAATATGATGATGTTTTACTACATATTGGGGATCAGATTGTGGATCCAATGGAGCACCCTAGTGAGGGACCGGATAATATTCATATTAAGGATGTAGCGATTGAGAATGTTGTCCCAAAAGGGATTGTTGCTAAGAAGGATCCCGTGGAGGATCCTAATAAGACTGAAGAGATGATCGCTAAGGAATTAATGACCGTAGTTAGGGTGACTACCAGAGGTAGGATTGGCCGGTTACTACCGGAGGTTCGTTCAAGTTTGCAAAGATTGCATCCCCTGTAACGCGACTTACTCGTAAGACTGAGAAGTTTGAATGGACAGAAAAATGCGAGAACAGCTTCCAAGAACTGAAGCGAAGATTGGTGACGACCCCTATGTTGGCCTTGCCAGATGGAAAAGGAGATTTTGTGATTTATAAGTGACGCTCGCACAAGGAATTAGGGTGCATGCTTAGACAACATGACAAGGTAGTCGCGTACGTGTCAAGACAATTAAGGAAATATAAAATTCGATATCCCACCCATGATCTTGGGCTCACAGAAATAGTTTTGCCCTAAAGATTGGAGGCACTACTTTTATGGAGAGAAGTGCGAGATTTACACAAACCATAAGAGTTCTAGTACATTTCCACGCAGAAAGAGCTCAACATGCGCCAGAGGAGGTGGTTAGAGCTAATCAAGGATTACGATTATGAGATTCTTTATCATCCATGGAAAGCCAATATGGTGGCTAACGCCCTTAGTAGAAAGGGAAGACTCAAGATGATAATGTCTCCGGAAGAGTAGATAAAAGATTTCGAGAAAATGGAAATAGAAGTGAAGGTAACCGGAGCTGGTACTGAAAAGCTGTTTGAGATTGTAATGCAGCCCGAATTATTGGAAAAGATCATATTGTGCCAAGAAAAAGTGATAAATGAAGGCAGAGAGCCAATAAATAGAGAAAAGATTAATATCGAGAAAGATGATAAGGGAATAATGAGGTATTCCTACAGAATTTGGGTTCCAAATGTTCAAAAGCTTAAGGATGGGATCTTAGATGAAAGCCATAGTACGAGAAATAAAATTTAGGGCAAACCCTGAATATGATAGTCAGGGAGGTCGCCATCAAGAAAGAAGGAACCCATAATATTATGAAGTGGAAAACAAGGATTTTAACTTATAAGATGACCCTGATTATGGGGAGTAGGAGGAAATATTTTAGACTGAGAAAACATAAGTCGAGCAAGGAAGGGAGCACCAAGACGGTACTCCTATATGGCAATTCATGGACTTGTCTAAACAAAACTTAGACTATTATCCCCAACCACCACCCTGAGGAAACAATGCGGTGATAAATTCTTTCAGGACCTTTAAGTCGCTAAGCTCTCAGAGTTCCAAGGAATAAGCTGACCCAATCGAGGCAAGAGCCTGGCTAAAGGAAATATAGGAATCATTTGAGATTCTAAATGATTGACGAATCACAAAAGACTATTTTTATCACCTACCCTCCTAAGAGAGAGGCCACCCGCTGGTGAAAGGCCAAGAAAGGTACGAAGCTAGAGGTTAGAATAAACTGATTAAAGTTCAGACAATTTTTTTTGGGAAAGTACATCCCAAGGTTATGGAGGTAGTGTAAAAGCTTTAGAGCCAGAACAAAAGCAGAGAAGTATGATGAATTATGAATCTAAGTTGTAAAAGTTATCAAGATTCGTTCTGAGGACACGAATCCAGAATGAAGGGATGTTTGAAATTAATACTTATGTTGTGTTGGTTTATGTAATGGTTGTAATAGAAATGAAAATAAAAGACTGAAAAGGGAAGGAGTATAAAGGGATATAAAGGAAATAAAGTTGAGAAGTGATAAGGGAGTTAGGTATGGGAAACCCTAAGAACCCTTGCAATAAATATAGAAAAGTGTGTCATCATCAGCGCGATGGTGACTGATCATGAGTTAAATTCAAGGTTTGAAGGCGTAAGCGATACGTATAGTTAATCCCCTTGAAGTTGAGAGTATTCGATGAAACTTTGAGATAGATCGATGGATTAATAAGTAAACACAGATGGACTGAGGAGACATGAAAGCAAGAAATTAGGAAATTGGATGAAGGAAGTGACCTTCAAGAATGTGAAGTGTATGTGAGACATGTGACTTGATACCTAAAAAAGGAGACGCCATTTATAAAAGATGTCCCAGCATTGAGGTGGCTGTTGAGATAAATAACCGAGGTAAATGAGGATTTAGTAAAGAGAAGTTCACGTTGAACACGACCAATATCTTCCAGAACATCCCTGCTATCATTACCAAATCATGCAAGAAAAGTAGATAACCATTGTTATCTTTTGGAGGCCAAATGGATTGACCTCAGTTTGGAAAAGGATGTTACCATGACACTAAGTATAGACTATCGAGGTGGGAATGATTGAATGAGATACCCTTGTCAAGGATAGATGAATTTATTTATCAATGGAAGAGTGAAAGTACCTTTTAAAGGTGGAAATAAGGATAGAACCGCGATAACTTGAGATGGTCCTAGGGGAATGTATAAGGGTTGGCATTTCACCCTTAATAGGGAAAGTATGAGTTTTGACAGTATGAAATTGGAAAGGATTAAGGTAACAACAATCTTTAAGGATCAGTGGAGAAATTTTTCAGAAGTATATAGACAATGGTTCTAGTATTAGTAAATGGTATCTTGATATGCCCTGTACCTAGGGTGTACCTGATGATGGATTTAAGGATAACCTTAGAGGTTTTACAAGGAGAAAGGTAATATTCAAAGTTCTCAAGAATAGAAATTTTGATAAAGGAAATATGACGTAATTATAATAATTCCAGGTGGGGCACGTGTTAAACCATAAGAAAGTATAGATTGACCCAATGAAGGTTGAGATTGGTGAAAATAAGAAGGACCCAAGATAAGAGACGTCTTAAGTATGATCGAGAGTTAGTCGTGATAATGTTAACCTCTACATACCGAGGCAATAATTTATGGAAAAATGGTGATTTTTTTTTCTCACCAAAGCTTAAGGAAGAGCATTTTCACACAAGCAGTGATTGGAAATGAGGTAGAAAATTTAGTTGGAGATCGTTCAAAAGACATTGATTATAAGGAACTATTACTATCAGGAAAGGCCAATGAGGTGGCCGACACTCTAACTGTAAAAGAGAAGTTATAGGCGCTCGTGCCAGAGGAATACAATAATGATGGTTAAAGCCATGAAGGTGGTATTATGGTGTGAAAGATTGACATTCCTTCTGATGATTGTGCGATACTCAACCATAATAGCAATCTTGTAAAGATTTAATTCATGTTATCGCTGTGAGCGGGCTACCTATCTTAGAAGGTTCTATCTTGAGATAAGCCAAGACCATGTTACGAGAGGACTAAATGAACCTTTGAGCTTCATGTTTCCTAATAAAGACATATGGTTAAGAATGGTATTAACCTGCTATTGTTGCTTTGATTGAAACTCTTCTGCAATTTTATCTGCTTAATGTCATGTATGTACGCCAGCATCTGGAATGTTCTTCATGATTCATGAATGGTGATTATGTTACCTCCTTAGAAGAATTATATACGACATGTATGGACTCCGTATGGTTAGCTATTAAGATTTCATGGAAAACGAATGATGACAGTAGGTCAGCGGTGGATCATAGTTATGCAGCAATGATTTTGCGAGTAATGAGCCGATTACAACCGTGAGAGTTGTATTGGAATGGATGTTGAGATTGAGTACAACTAATCGGGTCATGGTGATGTATAAGTTATTAATGATAGACCGACTAAGCCGAACATTTACCTATGATATATTTATTCCTTCTTATCGATAAAGAGTAGTAATACCCATACGAAGAAGGTTGTGGTATAGAAATGGATTCTAGTAACGATGAGGTCTCGAATGAAATCCCAGCTTCGATTTTCGTTGTTGAGGGAGTTTCAAGGGTGATTGTGTATAAGCTAGAGCAAGAGCATGGGTCCACAGAATGATGGACGGAATAGCAAAAATATTTAGGCATGTGAAATACGATGCTATAATACTTGATGTTGATATATATACGTATATGTTTTGTTCTCCTATGACAAACCTCTATAGTTCAGAGGTAGATTCCAAGCCAGATATTTTATGGCACTATATTTTATATATATACAATTCTCTTCAATTCGTTATTTTCTCTCCTTTTCATTTCATATAAGCTGAGAAGAACAACCCTTCTAGAAGGGGAGGTATTGCCGAATGACTATCTATCTGTGTGATAGAAGCCTAGTATGATACCATCTATTGTTTAATTGCTTGTCAAGTACTAAAAGCTGGCCACCTTCTGTACTAACTATGCGATGTAACAAGTGTTCATGATCATAGTGATCTCTCAATAAGTTATTTTACTTCTATATGAGTGATCAAACTTTGGAAGATAGAAGCAGATAGAAAAGGAGTAGTATAAGTATGGTGGTGTTTGGAATGGAAACGCGTTCGTGATACTAAGGTTGACGCAATTATTAAAAGGTTATAGAACGCTAACGAGTAAAAGTATAGCCAGAATAGTATTATGTACGGAAGATAGTAACGCTTACGAACTAGAAAAGAATGAGTATCGAGAAGCGAAAGCTATAGTGCTAGAAGCTATTATGAGAGTCTGTGCAATAGACTTGAAAGAATTTGGAATGATCATTTATCGCGGATTGAGTTTTCTTACAACAATAGATCATATGTCATTGTCGAGATGTCGCCTTATGAGATCCTTGAGGGAAGACAATGTCGATCTCCCTTATGTTAGGATGAAGTTGTAAAGCGCAAGATGCTCAGACCAGTAGTAGTCCAAAGGACCAGGGATATAATGGATCTAATCAGAGGATGATTGGTAGTAGCCCAAGATGAACATAAGAGGTATGCTGATTTGACTCGAAAGGACAAAGAGTATTATGAAATAGGGGACCTAGTAATGTTAAAGGTATCCCTTGGAAAGGATTGATGAGGTTCGGAAAGAAAGGAAAGCTAAGTCTACAATTTGTTGGACCCTTGGAGATATTAAAACATATTGGGAAGTTAGCATATGAGCTAGCCCTACCCCCGAACCTGTAGCAAGTTCATAATGTGTTCCACGTATCAATGTTAAGGAAGTGTGATCCGGATGCCAGATAATAGGGGCATATGAGCGCATAGACATGCAACCAGACGTAACCTATATGGAGCAACCAGGAAGGGTTATAGATCGAAAAGGAACAAGTGCTTAGAAGAAGGGTTATCATGCTAATCAGGGTTTGTGGCAGAACCATAATGTGGGAAAATTGACTTGAGAGTTAGAAAGTGCAATGCTAAGAAAGTATCCCAATTCATTTTCTATCTGATTCTGGGACGGAATCCTTTCAAGGAGGGAAGACTGTAATAACCCCAATTTTTAGAATTTTTGAAACCCTGAAAAATAGTAACTTTTGCTGACTATGCTGATTAAGAAAAAATATCAGACCACGCTATATAGGAGTACTGTTATGGAAATTCTAAGATCGTATTAGTATTCCATAAAGTAAATGAGTGTATGTAAAGGTCGTTAGAATTCGGATCCGGACACTTTGATTTTTCCCAAAAATCCACCAGATACCGAAAGAAGTGAGTATAAGGTAACATGATTAAAAGGATTTAAATTCAAGGATTATAAGAGAGGAAAAAAAGGGGAATTTAAGATATTGAGAAAGTTTTAGGGGAACCCAAATAATAAGATCCCGGATATGATCCCTCAAACGACGAACGAAAATGAAAGTTAAGAAAACAGTAAAACAAATGAACGATCAAGAGACAATCTTGTACAAGAAGCCAAGGAGTATGACATCATCAAACCACAAGGAAGAGACATGTGTTAAAAGATGACACAAACAAGATGACACAAACAAGATGACACAATCAAGATGACATAAGCATGACAAATGGATAAGTTTAGTTGTTTGAATGTGAGCCAAGTATTATTTACCATGGTAAATTTTTAATTAACAAAGCAAGAGAAGCAACCAAGCAAAATCATAACAAACAAAATTGGAAGTTGACTTTGCCTTCCAAGAAGAAAGCTCTCGGCCAAAACAAACTGCGATATCTCCTTAAATACTCACTCAAATGTTGTTTTCTATAGCTCGTTAGAAAGGTATTGAGATGGCCTACAACTCTTGTTCACAAGTCTCATCCAAATAAGCATGGTAAGACCCTCATTTTTACAGTTCTTTCAATTGGACTTTTAGAAACTTCAAAACCTAACTTTGTGTTCTTGATTTCTTTGGAAATATCAAGTTTGTAGGAGGCTCCCTAAGGTTTCCTAGAAAATTAACACCTCCCAAGGAAGGTATAAAATTCAACTCCTAGCCTTTACTTTGATTATTAGTGAGTTTGATGGTTGGTTTTCTAAATGAGAAGCATGATCTTTGATTATTAGTAGTTTGATTGAATTTGGAGTGATTTGATGAATGAATCTATAGAACTTGATTGTGATTGGTTGAGATGAAGAATCTGAAGAATAAGGACTGGTATAGTATTATTTAGTTGAGGTTTTGATGTGTTAATTATTGTGGGTTGTTTGGTGAGGTTTTGGTGTACTGAGAAACTTGGAAAACTCGTAAACATAGTCGTCATAATGCCTGTTTTCCTTAGACTGTTGTACATGAATCTCGGACCAAATAACTCACTGACCAATCTGTAACTTTGCCATTTTTAGCTAGATCGTGTCGCAAGCTTCGTTTTGGTATGTGGTTCGCTTGAATCCGATGTACGGTTTAGGAGAAACGACCGTTTTAAGTTACGGTGTTTCGCGAACGAACCTTTACCCCTCGCTTAACTTTGAAACCTTGTTTAAGGCCCCTAAAAGACTAATTGGATTACGAAACAATTATGTAAGGTGGATTAGGAAGTTGGTAAAGTACTCACGAAAGAGTCGCCTTAAAATTCGTAACGATTAATTTATTAAAATTGGTGGAGCCGAGGGTGTGCGAACGATTAACGAAAATCGTTAAGCTTATAAGCGAACGTTAGGGTCTAAGTGGATAAAGTCTAGTTTTTAAGCGACCATGGTTTAATTCTGGCTTATGTTGTTGTTCATAGGTTACCGGACCCACTCTAAGCTTAAGTCTACCCCGGAGCACTCAGGCAAGTTTTCTACCCGTTATACTGTTGTTGTGATGTAAATATATGTATATGCATTATCTTGTGATAAGTGCATGATTGTTATTAGCAAATTTTGTGATACATTGGAGCATGCTGATATGGTATATATGCATGCCTATTTCGTAATCTTGATATTTAATTGTTGATTCAAATGCTTATAAGTTACATAATACCTATGCTTGAGATAAGTAGTAGTTGCGTATACCCTTAGTATAGGGGACCCAAAGGTGAACATTTTCTAAACCGGGAGTCGATGTTCCCGAGTATAATATATATACATATATATATATATATTTATATATATGTATATATATGTATAGTTTTCAAAACTATTAATCGAATAAGGTTTATTCGATAGCTTTATTTTATTTAATGAATAGTATTTTGAATATTCATTCGAGGACTTATTGAAAGGAAAATGTCCTAAGTCCAATCATGTATTAGGATTTAGGAATAACTTTTGTGTAATCTGTTTTGATTTCATTGATATTAATAAAAGACTTGTTTTGTTTTTATTACGGGCTTTATCTATTTAAGTGTTTAAATAAGATATACCATAGTTTAGAGTAAAGCTTTTTATGGATTATGATGAGATCATAATAGTGAGACCTAAAAAGATGATAACTCTAAACTTAAATAGTTCCTGGTCGTAGGATTACTAACTGGTAATTAATAATCCGCAAAGATCGGTACATACTATGCTTGCTTCATTATGAAGGATATCTGTTCTCATAGACATTTGTGTGGTGACACTATAGCTAGTATGTAGGTGCTTATTATAGAATAAGTTCACTGAACATGACTCGCACAGCTGAACAACTGATGGAGTTCACTCACGTGTCAGCAGTTGTTCACTTAGTGATAGTTGTACAAGTATCCTTAGACTTGAGGTCATCATAGTCATCTTGTGTACACTGAACTATGCTTTGGTTTAGTTCTTAGTCTCCAGGGAAAATTATTAGGGCTCTTCTGGGTATAGGAATTTGTACACGAAGATAGTGTATGATCAATAAAGGATCTACCCCTTCCAGTGAAGGAAGCGAATGTTCAAGGCTGATCCACTTATGCTAGTTTAGGAATCTCTGGCCAGAGTAAATGAAATTAGAAAGGAGTTTCTAATTTGCATAGAACTACGCATGGTAAATGCTAAGCAAGTGATTGAATTAGATAGGCTTGACACGAGATCCATGCCTTATATTTAATCGGGACATTGTAGGGTAGAAGGAGTTTATTGTACGGTAACTATTCACTGACAGGTTCTTGGTATTCTAAGCAGTGAATTCATATTATCCGGATAGTCGCGATATGTTGAGAAGTATCACTCATGATGTAGAATAAATGTGATTAATTAATTAATCATATTTAATAAATTAGAGAATTTATATAAATAATGATAAAATAGTTTTATTATTATTTATTTCTACTACCGGCTTAATATTGAACCTACAGGGTCACACCATAAAAAGAGAATGATTTAATGGTGGAGGAATTAATTAATAATGGCTAAATAATTATTTATTTGTGAAATAAATAATTAATTGGCAAATTTAATAATTGATTGAATGAGATTTAATTGATTATAAATTAATTAAGAAAAGTTCTTAATATTATTAATTAAAGGATTTAATTTTTGGAAATTAAATCAAGAGAGAGAATTATTTCTAAAGTGTTTGGAAAAAAGATTAATGATTAAAAGGTGTTTTAATTATTAATGAGAATAATAAATGGCATAATAATAATAATATTTATGGGAAAATTTCAGCTGAAAATTTTGCCTATAAATACACTATTATACACCCTATTTCTATTCGAATCCACATCGAACCCGAAA
The DNA here is from genome assembly GCF_009905375.1 of Apium graveolens. Lineage (NCBI taxonomy): Eukaryota > Viridiplantae > Streptophyta > Magnoliopsida > Apiales > Apiaceae > Apium > Apium graveolens. The sequence continues at coordinate 163,341,566 of NC_133653.1, read as the reverse complement.
ACCCAAAAAGTTTGGAAAACCCAATTCTCTCCACCTCCTTCCTCCTCCTTAACATCATTTTCTTGGTGGATACCGGTGGAGTGCTTCACACTTGAGGAGCAACTGCTAAGGATCTCTGATCGTTGTCTCCGAATTATTTTAAAAGGTTAGATTCGATCCCTCAAATTTTTATTCACGATTTATATGCTTTTATTTTGATTTTGTATGTGTAAAAGTGTTTTACCATGACCCCGCTGCGTTTAAAATCCAACAATGGTATTAGAGCATAGGTTGTATGCATATAGATCTGTGGTAAAAATTTCAGAATTTTATGTGCTTGTATGAATTAATTATGATTTTTACAAGTTATATCATGGTTTAATTTTTTCTGATGAGAAATCGTTTCTCAGAATAATTTTGAATGTTGATCTGGGTTCTACAAGTGTTGTAGATCGTCTGGGTATTTTTTTCATAATTTTAGGATGTATAGATTTTTTATTATGAATTTTTGAAGATCTTGTAATTAAATTCATAATTAAATAAATCATATATATATATATATTATTTGTAAGTATATATATATGTACATCTGTAAATCTATCTGTACAAAGTCTGCTGCACGGATAGTAAAGCTTCAGGGTAAAGGTCGGCTGTCAGGCGCGGTTTCCGAATAAGTATTCTGTCGGCTGCCGCAAAAACAAAAAAAAAAAAATAATAGGTGTGTAACGCATTCCCGGAATGCGTTACACCCTTAAATGGCTTAAAAGGTGTGTAACGCATCATCGGAATGCGTTACAGGGCTTGTAACGCGTTCCTGTAATGCGTTACAGCCCGTCTGTTGATTTTAAAATTGATTTTCTGGGAGTTTCGTAACTCCGTTTTAGGCGTGCAATATACCGTTGGATTCGTTTTTCCGAGACGGATCTAATGGAGTGATCAATTTTAGTTTATATAAAAGTTTTGAACTGTTTATAATTCCATGAAGTGTTTTAAAGCTGTTTTTGACTGTTTTAATTGCTTTTAAATGCTTCATGTGATATATAGAGATGTATAATGCTTAGACTAATGTGCTAGATGATTTAACATGCCTACCTTGATGTTTATTCATGTTGATATATGTGATATATGCTTAGTTTATCATGTGATGATAGATTTAGGTGAACTTAAATGAACATAAGGCGTTTGTTAGACAACCTAGTATAGTGAAATTGTTTCATAACCTTAAGAATAATATTATGAATACAATCATGAGATTCTTGTGTTTGTGAAACACGTAATTGAATATGAATTTTCGATATGAGAGAAAGGATGATTCTGTCAACAACTGATTTCTATCTGTAAGAAAGGGTTATTAAGTGACGCCTCTTGACAATGCTCCACCCGATCTGGGAATCATCTGATTATTGATTATTGATTTGAAATATTTAATTTAAAAGGAATAATTTCTTTATAATATGATTATGATTGTAACGTAATATAATCCCTCTAAAATTAAATAATATCAAGTAGTAATTGGCCAATGACACAACGGGCTTGTGTCGGTCATAGCCTTCCAACATGATAGAAAAATAGTTCTTATTTTTGAATCATTGTCGGTTCGTGCTACAACCGAGGGCTTTGATTTCAAAATAAGAAATACTTGTCTATTACATAGAGATGTGTACATTGAATAAGAATCTAAAGGTCGGTACGTGCTACAGCCATGGGCCTTTGGGGACTGATTCAACTGTACGGAATGTTGGGTTAGACTTGACTTAGAATATTGAGTTTGTCGTGCTACAGCCGAGACTCAATTATTCAAGAGGCTAAAGTTTGATTAGGGAATAACATGAGATGTAATTGACAAGAGTTGTCTGCCTATTGAACATTACATGGCGGTTTGTGCTATAGCCGGGGTCGTGTAATGGAATGTAGGATCCCTATTCCCACTAGCATTATGAATGCTTAATTTTTCACGTAGGGGGTTGAATAAATTAGGAAAACTAGTGGGAGCCACTTATGAATAAAGACCCGATTCATATAGTGTTTTGAAATGAAATCGAATATTTGCTAAGTGTTGTTATGTGTTTATCATTTACAGATTTACTTTGTACGTTATGTCTTCTGCACTATCACTCAGGAGCATACTAGATGCTCACAAATTGACTGGTCCTAATTATGCTGACTGGCTTCGAAACTTGAGAATTGTTCTCAGGATTGAGAAGCTGGAATACGTGATTGACTCACCTAAGCCTACTGAACCTGCTAGCGATGCGCATAATGATGAACATGTTGTGTATCGTAAGTGGATAGATGATGCAAATGTTGCTCAATGCATCATGCTAGCTTCCATGAACATTGAGCTACAGAAGCAACATGAGCATATGGATGCTCACACTATCCTCATGCATCTACAAGAGTTGTATAATGTGGTAGGGAGGACAGCTCGATATGAGATATCGAAGGAGCTGTTCGGGTGTAGGATGTCTGAGGGATCATCTGTGAATGACCATGTACTTAAGATGATCAATTTGATTGAATGTCTTGGACAACTTGGTTTTGCCATGGATGGGGAGCTGAGCCAAGACTTGGTCTTGCAATCGCTTCCAAGTTTGTTCTCGCAGTTTGTTGTGAACTTTCACATGAATAAGTTGGATGTCAGCCTGCCTGAACTCCACAACATATTGAAGACTGCGGAATCGAATTTTCCCCCTAAGAAAAGTTCTGTTCTTCTAATTGGTGAAGGTTCCAATCCTAAGAAAAGGAAGAGGAACTCTTCCAAGAAGAAGAAAGTAGGTGAGAAAATGCCGGTTCCACCAAAAGCTGAAGACCCCAAGAGTAAAGTTGTTTGCTTTCACTGTAACAAGGTGGGGCACTGGAAGAGGAACTGCAAGGTTTACCTTGCAGAATTGAAGAAGAAGGGTAGTGAGACTACCGCTTCTGATTCAGGTATGTTCATGATAGAAGTGAATATGTCATTTCTACTTGGGTATTCGATACCGCCTGTGGTTCTCATATCTGCAATTTGTTGCAGGGACCAAAGAGAAGTAGGACTCTTGAGGAAGAGGAGGTGATTCTACTGATGGAAATAGAGCAAGAGTTGCTGCTGAAGATGTAGAATCATTTCATTTACATAGGCCTACGGGCAAGACTATTGTTTGAAATAATTGTTATTTTGTTCCCTCGATTGTGAGGAATATTATTCCCATGTTAGACTTGGCTGGATTTTCATTTATTATTGAGAATAATGAATGTTCTATTCTTAGAGATAATATTCTTTATGGACTTGGTACTTTAAATAATGGTCTGTTTATATGTGACATAATTTACTTCATATTGAACAAACTAATAAAAGAAAATGGATGATGAAAATCTCACTTTATAGTGGCACTGCAGTCTCCATTTAGTAGACATGGAGAGAGGACTGCAAATTTGCTAGGAATGGTACACACAGATGTATGTGGACCAATGTCTATGCAAGCCATGGGTGGATTTTCATACTTCATTACTTTCATAGATGATAGATCTAGATTCGGATATGTGTTTGATGAAACACAAATCTGAAGCCTTTGAAAAGTTCAAAAAATATAAGTATGAAGTGGAGAAACAACCAAACATAGTATTATAATTCTTCGATTAGATCGAGATGGTGAATACTTGAATGGAGAGTTTCTGGATTATCTCAAAGTAAATGGTATAGTCTCCCAGTGGACTCCTCCAGATTGGTATCTGAAAGGAGAAATCGAACTTTGTTAGACATAGTTCGGTCCATGATGAGCTATGCAAATCTTCCAGTATTCCTATGGGGTTATGCATTGGAAACCTCAGCATATTTACTGAATAAGGTGCCTTCCAAAATCTGTTCCTCAAACTTCGTATGAGATATGGAAAGAAAGGAAACCGAGTCTTAAACACGTTAAGATTTGGGGATGTCTAGCTTATGTCAAGTAAGTTGACCCAGATAAGCTGGAATATCGATCCGTAAAATGTAGTTTTGTGGGATATCCTGAAAAGACTTTAGGGTATTACTTTTACACCGATCATCGGGTGTTTGTCTCCAGACATGCTACCTTCTTGGAAAAGGAGTTTATCCTTGAAGGAAACAGTGGGAGCAAAATTGAACTTGATGAAGTTCAAGAAGCACAAACTACTACGGATCAAGTGGAAACACCTGTTCTGACTGAACAACCTTTTGTGGAACAGCCCATTCATAGATCAGGGAGAGTGTCTCGCCAACCTGAGAGGTAATATGGCCTTGTCATTGAGAATGACAATGAGTTGTCGATCATTGATGATGACGACCCTGTGACCTATAATGAGGCTATGAGTAGTGTTGACTCAGAGAAATGGCAAAGTGCCATGAAATCCGGAATGGAATCTATGTATACGGTATACGAAAGAATGATTAGAGCAGATGGCCAGGTGGAGACCTTTAAGGCCAGCCTTGTGGCAAAAGGATTCAAACAAAGGCAATGGATTGACTTTGATGAAACCTTTTACCTGTAGCCCTGTTAAAATCAGTTCGAATTTTGCTTACGATTGCTGCTTACTACAACTATGAGATCTGGCAATAAGCCAGATGGTTTTATTTCCAAGAGAAATGAAAACCTAGTATGTAAGCTGCTACGAACCATATGTGGTTTAAAGCAAGCTTCTCGTAGATGGAACATTCGTTTTGATGAGATAATCAAAGAGTTTGATTTTATCAAAAACGTAGATGAACCATGCGTCTACAAAAGGGTTAGTGGGAGCGCGGTAACATTTCTTATATTGTATTGAATTAGAGTTGACACACATAACAACATAGCAGACCCACTCACAAAGCTACTTTATGAAAGTCACTTTGATCGTCATGAAGACAAGATGGGTATTAGATACCAGAGTGATTGGCTTTAGTACAAGTGGGAGATTGAAAGGAAAATGTCCTAAGTCCAATCATGTATTAGGATTTAGGAATAACTTTTATGTAATCTGTTTTGATTTCATTGATATTAATAAAATACTTGTTTTGTTTTTATTACGGGCTTTATCTATTTAAGTGTTTAAATAAGATATACCATAGTTTAGAGTAAAGCTTTTTATGGATTATGATGAGATCATAATAGTGAGACCTAAAAAGATGATAACTCTAAACTTAAATAGTTCATGGTCGTAGGATTACTAACTGGTAATTAATAATCCGCAAAGATCGGTACATACTATGCTTGCTTCATTATGAAGGATATCTGTTCTCATAGATATTTGTGTGGTGACACTATAGCTAGTATGTAGGTGCTTATTATAGAATAAGTTCACTGAACATGACTCGCACAGCTGAACAACTGATGGAGTTCACTCACGTGTCAGCAGTTGTTCACTTAGTGATAGTTGTGCAAGTATCCTTAGACTTGAGGTCATCATAGTCATCTTGTGTACACTGAACTATGCTTTGGTTTAGTTCTTAGTCTCCAGGGACAATTATTAGGGCTCTTCTGGGTATAGGAATCTGTACACGAAGATAGTGTATGATCAATAAAGGATCTACCCCTTCCAGTGAAGGAAGCGAATGTTCAAGGCTGATCCACTTATGCTAGTTTAGGAATCTCTGGCCAGAGTCAATGAAATTAGAAAGGAGTTTCTAATTTACATAGAACTACGCATAGTAAATGGTAAGCAAGTGATTGAATTAGATAGGCTTGACACGAGATCCATGCCTTATATTTAATCGGGACATTGTAGGGTAGAAGGAGTTTATTGTACGGTAACTATTCACTGACAGGTTCTTAGTATTCTAAGCAGTGAATTCATATTATCCGGATAGTCGCGATATGTTGAGAAGCATCACTCACGATGTAGAATAAATGTGATTAATTAAATAATCATATTTAATAAATTAGAGAATTTATATAAATAATGATAAAATAGTTTTATTATTATTTATTTCTACTACCGGCTTAATATTGAACCTACAAGGTCACACCATAAAAAGAGAATGATTTAATGGTGGAGGAATTAATTAATAATGGCTAAATAATTATTTATATGTGAAATAAATAATTAATTGGCAAATTTAATAATTGATTGAATGAGATTTAATTGATTATAAATTAATTAAGAAAAGTTCTTAATATTATTAATTAAAGGATTTAATTTTTGGAAATTAAATCAAGAGAGAGAATTATTTCTAAAGTGTTTGGAAAAAGGATTAATGATTAAAAGGTGTTTTAATTATTAATGAGAATAATAAATGGGATAATAATAATTATATTTATGGGAAAATTTTAGCTGAAAATTTTGCCTATAAATACACTATTATAGACCCTATTTGTATTCGAACCCACATCGAACCCGAAAACCCAAAAAGTTTGGAAAACCCAATTCTCTCCACCTCCTTCCTCCTCCTTAACATCGTTTTCTTGGTATATACCGGTGGAGTGCTTCACACTTGAGGAGCAACTGCTAAGGATCTCTGATCGTTGTCTCCGAATTATTTTAAAAGGTTAGATTCGATCCCTCGAATTTTTATTCACGATTTATATGCTTTTATTTGGATTTTGTATGTGTAAAAGTGTTTTACCATGACCCCGCTGCGTTTAAAATCCAACACTTATGACTCCGTTTATTGTATTTAATGAATATTATTTTGAATATTCATTCGAGGACTTATGAATCCGCTTATTTTCTTAAATAATATTCTTTATTTTATTAAAGAATAATGTTTCGATAATCAAACTTATTTTCGATTATTCAAATAAAGATCGTACTTTCGTATAAGTATATCTTTGATTAATTATTATTCATTTCAAGTATGCGTTGTAAAACTTCTACTTCAATTATATTTATAAAGATTATCCTTATGGAAATATTATTTAAATAATAATATTCAGATAATTTCTAACATATCGGGACTGATTTATTTCATTAAATCAGCATTACTCCAAACATTCTGAAAAATGTTTTCGAGTCTTCAAAATGATTTTAAAAGTTAGAGCGGATCCAAAACTCGTTTTCAAATTTAAGATCTTCCTTTCGAAGGGGACTTGAATACTCGCTCAAAAATCCGAGGGATCCGGCTCTGTGGTGTATTTTATATTCGCAATGAGGTTGCTGTTTTGAGAAAATAATTTGATTACTTGCCCAATGTTCGGGAAGTAAGTCCATCTAATTGAGTCGGCATAAGCGACAAACCGGGGTACGGTCTGTCAAAGTGTAAGTGGCTGGGTGGCAGTCCATCAACGCGTAAGAGGCCGGGTGGCGGTCCAGCGCAAGGTCCTAATGCGACCAGGGTGATGACCGGTGGGGTATTCATCCATCTACTTGTAGAAAAGGTTACTTATTGGTATCTTTGCCTGATCAGCAAAATATCGGGTTTATGCCAAAATTCTTTTCTTTCCAAATTCATTGGATTTTACAACTCTGTTCATACTTTACATGACAGAGGTTTTCAGGAAATGTATGATATATATATATGGATATATATATCGGGACTTAATGAAGTATCTCGTAACTTCATTTCATTCAATAATATTTCAAAGATTGAATCTATTCAAGTCTTATCTTGTAGTCTCATCTGTGTGATGAACTTTTGAAAATAATTATAACTTGAACGGTGGTAGTTCAAATAGTATTCGGAAAAGATATAAGTATATTGGAGCATCTTGTAACTTCATCTTTTAACTTATATCTAGTAAATGATTATCTTATGTATGACAAAGATTTTCAGAAAAATGTTGAGACAAGGTTAGATATATGAGATCACCTTGTAACGATATTTTTATATAGTTATAGGCTGGAACTCTCTGTATATTATGCATGGAAGGGGATTTCCAAAATTTTGAAAAGTATATATACATATATACTGAATATTTTGTGACTTGGTCGCGTTAAGATATCAAACTTGGTTCATATCTGCTTGACCAAGACTTTCATGAGTACTATGAGATTGCTCATATATTGTAAACCATTATACATATTATTTTGGTGGGCTTGTTGCTCACCCTTGCTTTCTTTTTTCATCACACAACAACAGATAGACAAGATGAACAGGACCAAGCTCCCAATTCGTGAGAGGATAGGAAACGTTCCGCAGTTTACTGTAGGCGTTGATGCCGTTTTAGCTGAGGTAGGAACTACCAATAGGCTAGGCTTTCAACTTTTGATTTACCAGACTTATGTATACTTATGAATTGTAATAATGGCAAAGAATATGTAAATTTATTCAAAAACCCATTTTAGGTGTAATGGCTTATAATTGTGGAATAAAATAACTTGTGTTATTTTTGGATATTCATCTCCGAGACTATAACTTGTGGTGTGTGTGTATATTGTGGGGTCACAATACGTAGTAATTGGTTGATTATTAAGATTAAGTATTATTATGGGAAATGGAACTCGTGACAACCCGGATCCCCGACCCCGGATTTGGGGGTGTTACAGCTGATCATGCCTCCACACAAATTATCTAGGATAGTTGGCCGGACTATCACACAAAATGTCTAGGAAAGCTGATCGGGCTTTCACACAAAATAACCGGATCCGCAGAGACTAGCTAGGTCTCTGATTAACTATACTGGACTAATCGGTTATGAATCACGCACAACCGAATTAGCCACTTACGCAACGTTATCCAATATCTGATTCGTTTGATCCATTTTTCAAATCCACTTTTACCTATCTCTTGTTAAAAACAATTATGTCACAGCACACTATTCAAAACCTTTTTTCCATTTTTAATCACATTTTAGAGATAGGTACTTTCAGAATTTACTTATCCCTAAAAACATATTTAAACAACATTTTTAATACGGGGGATACGTAACTTAAAATGTCTTTGTTCTTGTTCAAAAATAAAACAACAATTCATTCATATATACTGAGCCATAAAAGAATGGTCAGGGGTACTTGCCTTGCAGAGCTTTACAACAATACCGATCGACCTTGGACTGACTTGGACGCTCGGCTTTATCGCCTTACTAGTAGACTATCCTGGATCCGACTTCGACATTCAGGTCCTTCGCTTGGAACCTCGATGAGTTGGTCGACTGATCACTAGGTTATCTTTAGTTCGATATCAGTTCTTGAGTCCTTCGACTAGAACCTACAGAGTTGAAATACTCTATGTTAGAGGACTAAGTATGCTTGACATATCCTCGATATCAATCCTACCCAACGATAATAATACCTGACTCGTAATTATTCGTATTATAATAATATACGCAACAATTAGGATTCACGTATTCAAGATTAGGTTCTATACTCAAAACTTAGTTCGACGATCATTTTCAGAAAATACATATGACCAACGTTCGAAAATAAGGTTGTCATATACTCTACAAAATATTCCATCACAACACACCAGTAGGTCCTGCAAAATACTTATTTATAATTATATACGTATATATATTCGACTAGTAACCCCGATAATCACAGGATATGTCCCCATATTTTCGAGTTTAATTTCCCGAAATTCGGGCAGCACCTCCTCTGATTATTGGCCTACCCGTCGAAACAATTCGACGTCAATCACAACAACCAACCAATCAAACCGGCAATCAATTCAACTTCACAATCCAATAATCCCCGATATGTATTATTTAACTACTACTTTTTATTTCGAAAGTTACAAAGTAAATTTATAAATTGTTATTTGGCTCAAGAATCATCATTGCCAATTATTCGTCAGCTCATCGAGTTCATCGCTGACGGCGGCATAATTTCGACGGTACCCCTACGAGTTTCCTGTCGAAATTTCACCAATAATAAATAAAATCCAAAATATGAGTAATCGTCAAAATTTACTCGATTATTCTTTTTATAAATTAAGTGAAATCATTCGAATAATCCAAATTGGAATATACACAATTTAATCAGTATGGCAACATCACAGCAACACAGGTAGTTGTCACGCCTGAACACGCGCAACAACGCACCATGACAGGAGAGAGGGGCGAGTAATCGCCGGAGAAACATAACAGAGGGCGGAAAAAATCAGTCACGCAACCAATCTCACGACCTACTCGACTGATACACACACATATACGAACGCACACATATGCATGCACTATAAACGCACACACACGCACCACCCAGGCCACCCATCGGAAAGAAGCCGTCGGAGGCCGGAAATAGAGGGAAAAACAGGCAGCATCGGAAACTTACCAGAACTTGGGGCAAAAACCCGAACTGAGAGGAATGAAATAAAAACAAAGAAAACAAGAGAGATGAGGAAGATTTGAGAGAGAAAGATGAGAGAGATAGATCAATGAGAGAAAGACACATAAAGGGGGTGGGGAAACAGGGGCTGTGCGGTTGTGATGTTATTTTATTATTATTTTTTTATCCAATATGTAGCCTACACGTTGCTTGAACGGTACTACTGACTGCCACTTGTCTCATAATTGGGACACGAGTAAAAAAAATGTATCGCGACCCTCTTTCTGTTTCGTTAATTCGCAATTGTAGAACCAAGTTGCACATAAAATAACCTCGGAAAATTATCAAAATAGTCTTAAAATGGTACAAATATCCCGAAGTGTATAAAAATATAAATTTAAATTTTTTTAAATAATTTCTGAAACACAATTTATACCCGCTTTTTATCAATTAAAAGAATCGACGCGCGGGTGAAATTAATCCCAAAAATTCCCAAAATAATTTTAAAACTCACAGAATATTATAAACTTAATAAAATATGAGTTTTGTAATTTTTGAAGAATTTTGGGTTTTAATATTGAATTTATATTTTAATACAATCAGAAAATCATTCAAGGCTAAATAATTAATGAAATATTGATTTCTAAATTTTATAAAATCCCAAAAATAGATATTGTAATTATAAAATCATAAATACAATTTTAGAGATAATCCAAATATTTATGGAAAATAAAACTGCAATAAAATCACTTTTAAAAGTGAAACAAAATCATACCACTCAATAATTAACCACGCAAATCAATCCCATACACCAGTAATCACATATACATGATAACAAAGCGATAATCCGCGGACAGAACCCATATAGATATTTTATTTGTTTAATAGTTCCATAATTACATATTTAAATAATACTAAAAATATACTTGTCGTTACATCCTCCCCCCTTAAAAAGATTATGTCCTAAAAATCTGATCTAACTAAACAAGTGAGGATATTTGTCAAGCATATCTGACTCTAAATTTCAGGTAGACTCTTCTATTTGGGGAGTTATTCAAAGCATACTTACTATGGCTATAAACTCATTCTTAAGGATTCATTCCTAAGGATCTAGGACTTGGATCGATCATTCCACGCAGAATAAATTTGGATAAGAGCCTATTGGCTCCTTATCAATGACTCGATTCAAATCAGAAACATATCACTTTACCATTGACACGCAGAACACACTATGAATTTGCTCTAACTGCTGCTGCAATACTAACTCATGAGCAACTTAATCTATCTTCCTCGATACCTCGAACGGTTCAATATATCTAGGACTCAGACCAACGATCCTGCTTCTATGTCCAAATTCTTCCAATGCAAGTATGCGTTCTTTTTCTGAATCAACACCACTGTGTCTTTGGTTTGCTACACTAACTTAAGACTTAACTGTGGCGCCCTCCAAACCCGGGTCAGAAGTTTGGGGTCCACAACACATACACAACATGTAAACATGTATATGAAATATTATTTGTAATGAACCTGCTTTAAATAATTACGGATCGCAATAGGTTAAAGTATGAAAACAAGCCACATCCTTAACTTTTATTACAACGTACCAAATCCCAACTAATTTAACTTACAACTGATAATAAAATTATTCTTACAATCTTACTATCTCTCTACCATATGAAGCTTCTACTAACTCGATCCAACTCAAACTGGAACCTTAGCCCGCACTTTGGACTGAGGAACTTCACTATCATCCATATCATTTTCAACTGTAAAATATATAAAAATAATCGCAAGGGTGAGCTAACTAGCTCAGCAAGTCATAACAGTGATAACTGAGGTTAAGCAATGATCAAACGAGATGATTCAGAGGAATCAAGTATCTTTTTAACTAATCGATAGAATTGGATATTCATTTTAAGTTTTAAAAACCAAGGTTAGGTTGTTGATCAGTCATGCACTAACCCCGAGTAAAGCACACAGCTCTGCTCTACGAACTGGATCCGAGGCACACATTGGCCTAATTCGACCACGAATCTGGTCTGACCACGAATCTGGTCCACATAAAGAAAACTATCCAATTCTAAAGCAGTTCAATAGGATAAACAATATAACTCAATAAATCAAGATCATAATTAACAGCAATAAAACATTTGTATAAGAGCATGGTGAAAATTCATGAGTACCACGAGGGTATGTCAAAGTATATAAAAGAAATGGCCTTCAGCCTGTAAGAGAATTGGGTATTAGATGAACAATATTTTTACAAGGTATGGTTGAGTATAAAAGTTTCTGTATGTTTAAAGAATTATGTTCCAGTGTTTGGTATATGGTGGATATATATTTGTGAAGTAGTATTGTATTTGTGTGGTTTGGTATCTGGTAAATCAACAAGAAATGGTTCACAAGGAATAAGGCTTACGGCTCAAAGATCAAATGGTGTGGCTCAAGTTCAAGGCTGAAGGATTCAAAGTATTTACAATATAAAACAGAGCTATTTTGAATACTTAACAATATGTTACGAGAAAATTTAGAAATATTTGCATTATATCTCGAAAAAGGTTTAGAAGTACTTGCCTTACAGGGCTTTACAACTATTACTGATCGACTCTGAGCCGACTCTGTCGCTCAGGCTTTATTGTCTATCCACTAGATCACTCTGGATTCGACCTCAACACTTAAGTCCTTTGATTGGAACCTTACTGAGCTTTTCGACTGACCACCAACTATCTTTCGTCCAATGCCAATTCTCGGGCATTCCGACTAGAACCTACAAGGTCGAAACACCCTAACTTTGACATTCGATTATGCTTGACATATCCTCGCTAACAATCTACCCATGTGTTAACAAAACACGACTCGTAACACATACATTATTTCAATATAGGCATTGGTTAGGGTTCACGTCCTAAAAAATCAATTCGGTGTTCATTTTCAGAAAATACGTATACTCGTCATTGTATGAAATTAGGGTTATTGGTTTTGGCAAAATGTTTCACTAAAACATACGCTCCCGATACGCTCCCGTATAATCCCCGGATACGCGCTCGACGTCCCGATAATCCCCGGATACGCTCCCGTATTTCCGTAGTTCAATTTCCCGGAAATCGGACAGCGTCTCCTTTGTTTATCGGACTACCCATCAAAATAATTCGACGTCACAATCAACAGACAACCCAACAATTAAACCAACAATCACCAATTCCCAATCACCGGTATTATGCAATTATTATTATTATTATTCATATTTTATACAATTATTCATATTATGACTCAGAATCGCGTCATCACAGTCCACCGTCGACTCGCCGAGGTTCATCGCCGATGACAGTAAAATTTGCGGGTTCCCGTTTATATCGGGCGTCCTACACGGATTTCACCGATTAGCTGATAATTTCCCGCACGAAATTATATATTTTTATTTCACTAAACCCAGTCAATTAATCCCTGCAGCAATTTAAACAAAATAATTTAAAAATATTCCCATCACGCACGCGTATCACACGCGTCATACACAAGAACAGAACCATGGCAGTAAAATAAAAGAACCAGGCGGCATATGGTGGTGAAACCAAAACCGTAGCGACATAGAAACAGAAAGACTAATCCACCGAACCCATATAGGCATATATACATATATATATACAACTGTAAGGTCAAGTAATCAGACAAGAACAAGATACCGAAAAAGTCTCAAACACGGCAGGAGTTGCCGGAAACATGGGCGGCGGAAACAGGAAGGAAGGCCGAAAGATTGCCAAGAAATAGAAAGAAAGAACTGTGAGGAAGAGGATTGAGAGAGAATAGAAATTGATCGAGAGAGATCGAGAGATTGGGGAAAAAAATGGGAACAGGGGAGGTAGTATAATGTGTTTTATTTCTATTCCCCTGCAAATCAAATATTGACGTGTGCATATAAACTACTGCCACCCTCTCCTTTGCGTGCCACGCGTCCTTTTTCCTTTTCTGGCATCCTTATTTGATCCCGTTTTTGCAATTTAACGAACCATTGCGCGAATAAAAATAATTTCAAAAAATTCCAAATTGATTTTAAAATATCACAAATAATACAATGTTATTAAAAATAAATTTTCCATAATCTTAAAAGTATTTTTGAAACGCAACTCATACCCGCATTTCACAATTAACGAATCGAGCTGCACTTAAAACAAATTTAAAAAATTACGAAAATAGTTTTAAAATATTACAAATATCCCGAAGTTTATAAAAACATGAATTTCGATATTTTAAAATAATTTTTGAAACGCAATTTATACCCGCTTTTAACAAATAAACGAATCAACGTGCGGGTGAAATTAATCCCGAAAATTTTCAAAATAATTTTAAAATTCTCAAAATATTTCAAACTTAAATAAATGTGAGCTTAATAATTTTTGAAGAATTCTAGAATTAAATACATATTTTACAATTAAATATAAGCAAAAAATCATACAGGGTTAAATAATTGATGAAATATTGATTTCTAAGTTTTATAAAATCCCAAAAATAATTATTGTAATTATAGAACCATTAAAACAATTTTAGAGATATTCCATATATTTATGCAAATAAATTTGCACTAAATCCACTTTTTTAAAGTGAAAATAATTCAATACGACTCCATGATTAATCACGCGAACAACCCGGTACACTATAAATCACACATCAATAATCAAACAACCCATAGCGGTCAAAACCAATACACATATTTTATTTATTTAATAATTTCCATAATTTCATTATTTAATAATTCAAAAATACATGAGTCGTTATATCCTTCCCCCCTTAAAAAGATTCTGTCTTCAGAATCTGGTCTAACTAAACCAGTGAGGATATTTGTCAAGCATATCTGACTCTAATTTCCAAGTAGACTCTTCTACTCGAGGATTTCAAACGTACTTACGATGGATATACTCTTATTTTCAAGAACTGGCCTTTAACGATCAAGAATTTCGATCGATCACTATATGCAAAACAAACTTGGACAAGAGCCCATTGCCTCCTAATCAATCACTTAATTTAAATCAAATAGTTACCGGTTTAACATTAACAGGTCGAACACATTATATGTACACACTGTTGTGACGGTAACATCAACCCATGAACAACTTTATCTATATTTATCAATACCTCGAATGGTTCACTAATTTTAGGAATTAACATGTCCCTTCTACTTAGACTTATCCAGTCTTTTTCAAGATGAAACTTGTACTAACACTACTGGTCCTATTTCTATACTCATATTCTCTCTCGATACAAATCCACCTTCTTTCTTTGTCTACTCCGAGCTGCTTGAATCAATATCACTATGCCCTTGGTGTGCTGAATTAACGTAGGATTTGACGACTTCCTTTCTTCCACTTTATTTCAATAAAGTGGGGACCTACACTTGCGTTTATATAAGGCTTGGTAAAATGGCATTCTAAAGCTGACATTGATGATGAATGATCGTCCCAGTTTTCCTTAAAAACTCAACCTCTCAACATATCTTATATTTCCTGAATCGCTTCCTCAATTTGATTCTTCATTTAAGGACTATAGGCGGTGCTTATTTTCAACTTTAGCTTCCAAACATTTAAACATCTTCTATGCATTTCTATTCGTTAAGGTTGAAACGTAATCTCATATATTCACTTATTATCACCTTTAGGTATTCGAACTTCAGATTCCACTCTTTCCAATTCGTTTATTAACTCCTTGATGGTCTTAATTACCTCCAATCCTTTCTTTTTGCATAAGGCATCTGTTACCATACGGCTTTGTTTAAGTAGTTGTTAATGGATTAATCAGAATCTTTTGTTATCCTTGGTCAAAAGTTCATACTTGAAACTCATCGTATAGCTGTTTTCCTTCTAATATTTGGGGGAAAATCCTTGGGCATTCCACACAGACTCTCTTATTCTCTGAATAGCTGAGGATGTTATCAATAAATACAATTCGCTTATTCGAGTACTCCTTATACACCACGTTCCTTAATTCCTTATAGTCACCTGATACACTTGTTATTTCACATAATATCATCAGAGCTTACAATGCTCATAACTCATTTTAATCGTAATCTCTGATATGTTCTCAAGTTGGATCTTAAGTTGATCCTCGAGACATAACACACTTCTTGAATTAGGTCTCGTAAGTAATCAACTCTTTATATTGGTCACTTATTCTTATTCGTTGTTTTGTTAAACTCCCGATAGTCAGTACATAGTCTCGTAATTTCATTCCTTTTCTCCATCAACATCACGGGTACACCTTACGATTCACTTTTTATAAAATTATTCCTTGGTCTGCCTTGTCCACTAGGCCTTCGATACTTCGCCTTAATTCTTTGACATGTCCAACACCTCCTAATCCATTTTGAAATTTCCTTTTTATACCTGGTTATCACTATTTTTCTTTAAATTTCCGTATATTCTGGCATTTCTTCAATAAATTAAATACTTTATATTGTGAATTCCCTGCAGGATCTCATTTCTTAATACTTTACTTGTGGCATCCAAGTGTTGGAAGAAAACCTGGGGATATCGTGATCGTTAAAATTTCCTATTACTAACTGCTAACATCATGATTCATTATCATCTCTTGACATCTCCTTATCTTTCCCTTAACAACTTTGACTGAAAAGTCATACTGTCCATCTTTGCTCCTTTTGGATTATGAACTCTGACTTCCAATTCCAACTTCTAAAATTCTATAGATAATTCTTCTGGTGCAGTCTCTATTTTTGTTCTCTCCTTTTTTCTTATCGCTTTCCACTACATTTGCTTTTCCTCGTGAATACATACTTCAAACTCTTATGGTCCATATAGATCTTATACCTTTCTCCATACATATCATGTTTCCCAATCTTTCAAAGCGAATATTATTACTGCTAGTCCCAAATTATGAGTAGGATACTCCTACTCATAAGGTTTCGGTTGTCTGGATGCATATACAATAACTTTATTGTGCTGCATCAACACACCTCATATTCCCCTATGAGAAGTATCACTATAAACTACCAAATCTCCTTGATACTTTCAAAGTGATAAAGCAGGTTCTGTAACCATTCTTTCATTTAACTCCGCAAAACTTTCTTCACCCTTCTTCATTTCATATAAACTTCTTGTTTTTCCTGGTTACCTTCGTCAAGGGTATTGCAGCTTTTAAGAAATCTTGCTGAAATTTTCAATAATAACCGGCCCATGGTAAAACTTCTTACTTTTGTTGGTGCTTTTTAACCTTTCTTTATTCATAATAACTTTGATTTCTAATGGATCTCCTTTGGTCTCTTCCTCACTGATTACTTATGCTTTCTACCATCAAAACTTTCACCTTGTAAACTTTACATACAACTTCTTTCTTCTCCGACTCCCCAGTTGTCATTAAATGCTTCGCATGGTCCTCCGTTGACTTTAAGTAACATAAATACAACTCATCCAAATATTCCTTAAAGATTCTGTCCATCAAGTTTAAATATTACTAGTATATTGGTTAATCCAAATGACATTGTTAGAATTTTATAGCAGCAGTACTTAGTTCTGAAAATCATCCTTGATATATCCATAGGTTCAATCTCCAATTGGTAACACCCAAATCTGAAATCAAGTTTAGAAAATACTTTTGCTCCTTTCATCTGATGAAACAAATCATTAGTTCGAGGTAACAAATACTTACTCTTGATAGTAAACTTGTTGAGCTTTTTCTAGTTGACACATAACCTCATACTTCCATCTTTCTTATTAACCATTAATACCAGTGCACTTTAAGGGGTACACTGGGTCTAATCGCTCCTTCTTATAACATCTCTTGCATCTGCTTTGCTAACTTCCTCATTTTAACTGGCGTTATTCTATGCAGGGCTTTGGACACTGGCTTCCTTTCAGGTGCTATGTTAATCACGAACTTCATTTCTCTATTTGGAGGAAATGTTGAAACTCCTTAATTGCTATCAAATCTTCAAATTTTGTTTGCTTCTGACTTTTATTTATCCCATAATCACCATTATGCTCACATCTTGATCACTGAAATTGTTGTTAACAATTCTTTACCTTCTTTCGTCTTCTGAACCTCATCACATTCTCATTTGGCGTCTTTAGAGCTATCTTTCATCACAACGGTCTATCTGGACATCACGCTTAATTAGTTAGTCCATTTCTTAGAATAATGTCAAATTCTCCTATCTTAAATAATATCAAATCCTCACAAACTTGTTGCCAGGAATCTCAATCCCACCATTGGTACTTACTTATTTAATAATTACGCGTTCTTAAATTTGCTAGTCTTTTAGTCATAATCTTATCAATCCAACGGGGTAAATCATCTTATCAACAATACCTTGGGGAAATAAATAATCAAGTTGCTTCCACATCTCTCAATACTTTAACGCATAAGGTATTCACCATAATCATCCATGTCATCACGTCCATATTCTGAATAACATACTTCACAGGAAAATCGCAAATTCTCGTTCTCGAAGACGTATTACTTATTGGAGTAGATTCCCTTGGCTCTTAGTGGATCCTTCACCGGGGCTAGTAATTGCAATCCTTGCCATATGCCCTGGTTTCCCTCCCATGCATAAGACGTAGATGGAACTTTGCCCGCTTGGTTCATAATACATTGAATTTTTGTTTGAAAAACTTTTGTGAAGAATGACAGTACGATGATACAACTAGAAAGATTCATAATTCAACAAAAATTAGAGTTGAAAAGAAAGAAGAAGTAAGGATTTGAATATGAATGAGACAACCACATTGGTACTTAAGATGGCTAGTCTTTCGTACCATATGGCGTACAACACATGATTAGGTGGCGTCCCACCCGACTCTTCGTCATCCCGACAAAGCGTCTCACCATAACACTGTTTGTCCCACTCAGAGAGCAAAACTTGAGGGGAACAATTAAATTTGAAAGGAATGTAATATCCTCCTTTTTGATATCATCATAAGGAGTTTATTAAGAAAAGAAGTTCATACATTTTTAGGAATTAAAAAGGAATATACGCTGTAATATTGAAAACAAGAACGATACCATTGGTCACCATCCATATTTCACTTGTATTCATCTTTCGAGCTTGTTCGATCATATCCCAATTGTGTCATATAACAAATTTAGAAAGTATGCTGAAATGCCTTCGTAAATTAAGCATTATGGTAGATTCTTACTTGTTAAGTCTTGCGTCTTTACCATCGTACCTACACGTATAATATTTTAACAATTTGATCATAATGGCATTCTTATCAGATAACTTCAGGTTTCCTCTTTTTAATTTAGAATAACCACGAACCATTCAACATAACGATCCTTTTGTTAATAATATTCTTCTTTTAGAGAGGTCTGGAACTCTTCCCAATCTTCTTCGATCACACCCAGGCTCCTTTTACATCAATGAATTCTTTAAACTTTAATGGTCTCTGCCACTGGCTGAATAATTACCCTATACGCGGATTCTGTTATTAACCTTGTCAAACCGTTAGGAATAATCAACTTCTTCATAATCGTGGGTTACTTTGTTATCTGAATTAACAATATTAAGTCTGAAACAAACATCCTTCCAGGTAATCCGAGTCTTTTAACAAACAAGAAACTCAAGTAGTAACTTGACAACCAAGGTTTAAAACTTATTTTATTCAAAAAGGCTTTTAGAAATTTTGTAAGGGAAAATCTTTTTCGAAAACTTGTTTAAAAATTTTGAAAATCACAAATGTGGTTGTCCTTACTATATGAGTTGGTTGTTGCCCTTCCTACCTATCACAAGGTACCAAATTAAAGAAACAATCACATAAAGGTCCGTTCACTTCAATCTACTTTTTCTCCTTCATCGTGTCCATTTGTCTTCCTTAATCGATGAAACTTCAATTGTCGTTGCATGTTATCTTATTTGTAGCTTCACATCAAGGATTCCATACTGGTAATACTCCCGTTATCAACTTTGCAATCGTTAAGTGGAACAGACTATCCAATAGTCAACAAGTCGGCTAATGCCATATCACCTTGTTACTATAAATATATTATATCGTCATAACACCATTAATTATCTTCAAAAAAGCTCCAGAACCATAATCTCCTCTAACTCTCTTTTCAATACTTATCTAATCCATTCCACAAGCTAGTCATGGATGGCCTAACCACTAATGGCTTCTTTTAATCTGGTAACAACTATCCTTCGGAACACCCGAATCTTCTTTCGAGACTTCTTCTCACCTTTATTTATATCTCAAGTACGCACCATTTACTGTAACTCCCGAATCCATCCTCGTAGGTATTGTTGCTTCATAGGACAAGTTTTAAACCGAGGGTATAGAACAGGATGTAGGGTAAACTAAAGAGATACACTCACAGCCGAATGTCCAGTAAAACAAAATTAAACAGATGGAGGTTTTTAAATAAGTAGTCTCGTATCAAGAGGTGGTAGAATAGTGTAGAATAACTTGAAGGGGTAAAGCTTGTTATAATAGAAGGTAATACCATTAATACGGATAGAAGAACAAGGTGCAAATCAAATATGGGAGAAGATGATGATCCTCGAACGGAAGACTCCAAACGATCAGATGATACAGGGAAACCAGGATCTGCCATTGCCGTGGTCTGGAAATCACGTCGCAAGTTATGAATCCCGAATCACAACACGAACCGTGCCGGAGACCTACTATACAATCACACTCAACCACACGACGTCTTATCTTTCTATTTCCTATTCCTAATCCTAACCCTCTACCCAATCCCGACCATCTAGGCTTGTTTCAGTGACTTATAACCTGTAGCTCTGATACCAACCTGTGGCGCCCTCCAAACCCGGGTCAGAAGTTTGGGGTCCACAACACATACACAACATGTAAACATGTATATGAAATATTATTTGTAATGAACCTGCTTTAAATAATCACGGATCGCAACAAGTTAAAGTATGAAAACAAGCCACATCCTTAACTTTTATTACAACATACCAAATCCCAACTAATTTAACTTACAACTGATAATAAAATTATTCTTACAATCTTACTATCTCTCTACCGTATGAAGCTTCTGCTAGCTCGATCCAACTCAAACTGGAACCTTAGCCCGCACTTTGGACTGAGGAACTTCACTATCATCCATATCCTTTTCAACTGTAAAATATATAAAAAGAATTGCAAGGGTGAGCTAACTAGATCAGCAAGTCATAAAAGTGATAACTGAGGTTAAGCAATGATCAAACGAGATGATTCAGAGGAATCAAGTTTCTTTTTAACTAATCGATAGAATTGGATATTCATTTTAAGTTTTAAAAACCAAGGTTAGGCTGCTGATCAGTCACGCACTAACCCCGAGCGAAGCACACAGCTCTGCTCTACGAACTGGATCCGAGGCACACATTGGCCTAATTCGACCACAAATCTGGTCTGACCACGAATCTGGTCCACATAAAGAAAACTATCCAATTCTAAAGCAGTTCAATAGGATAAACAATATTACTCAATAATTCAAGATCATAATTAACAGCAATAAAACATTTGTATAAGAGCATGGTGAAAATTCTTGAGTACCACGAGGGTATGTCAAAGTATATAAAAGAAATGGACTCCAGCCTGTAAGAGAATCGGGTATTAGATGAACAATGTTTTTACAAGGTTTTAGTTCTTTGATGTCACAAGGTATGGTTGAGTATAAAAGTTTCTGTATGTTTAAACAATTATGTTCCAGTGTTTTGTATATGGTCGATATATATTTGTGAAGTAGTATTGTATTTGTGTGGTTTGGTATCTGGTAAATCAACAAGAAATGGTTCACAAGGAATAAGGCTTACGGCTCAAAGATTAAATGTTGTGGCTCAGGTTCAAAGCTGAAGGATTCAAAGTATTTAAAATATAAAATAGAGCTATTTTGAAAACTTAACAATATGTTACGAGAAAATTTAAAAATATTTGCATTATATCTCGAAAAAGGTTTAGAAGTACTTGCCTTACAGGGCTTTACAACTATTACTGATCGACTCTGAGCCGACTATGTCACTCAGGCTTTATTGTCTATCCACTAGATCACTCTGGATTCAACCTCAACACTTAAGTCCTTTCATTGTAACCTTACTGATCTTTTTGACTGACCACCAACTATCTTTCGTCCAATGCCAATTCTCGGGCATTCCGACTAGAACCTACAAGGTCGAAACACCCTAACTTAGACATTCGATTATGCTTGACATATCCTCGGTAACAATCTACCCATGCGTTAAAAAAACACTACTCGTAACACATACATTATTGCAATACAGGCATCAGATAGGGTTCACGTCCTAAAAAATCAATTCGGTGTTCATTTTCAGAAAATACGTATACTCGTCATTGTATGAAATTAGGGTTATTGGTTTTGGCAAAACGTTTCACTACAACATACAATCAGGTTTTGTATAAAACATATGTATATGTATTTACTTATACTCGCTCGACGTCCCGATAATCCCCGGATACGCTCCCGTATTTCCGTAGTTCGATTTCCCGGAAATCGGACAGCGTCTCCTTTATTTATCGGACTACCCGTCGAAACAATTCGACGTCACAATCAACAGACAACCCAATAATTAATCCTACAATCACCAATTCCCAATCACCGCTATTATTCAATTATTACTATTATTCGTATTTTATATAATTATTCATATTAGGACTCAAAATCGCGTCATCACAGTCCACCGTCGGCTCGCCGAGGCTCATCGCCGACGGCAGTAAAATTCCCGGGATCCCGTTTATATCGAGCATCCTACGCGGATTTCACCGATTAGCTGATAATTTCCCGCATTGAATTATATATTTTTATTTCATAAAAACCCAGTCAATTAATACCTGCAGTAATTTAAACAAAATAATTAAAAAATATTCCCATCACGCACGCGTATCACACGCGCCATACACAAGAACAGAACCATGGCAGTAAAATAAAAGAACCAGGCGGCATATGGTGGCGAAACCAAAACCGCAGCAACATAGAAACAGAAAGACTGATCCACCGAACCCATATAGGCATATATGCATATATATATACAACTGTAAGGTCAAGTAATCAGACAAGAACAAGATACCGAAAAAGACTCAAGCATGGCGGGAGTTGCCGGAAACAGGGCGGCGGAAACAGGAAGGATGGCTGAAAGATTGCCAAGAAATAGAAAGAAAGAACGGTGAGGAAAAGGATTGAGAGAGAATAGAAATTGATCGAGAGAGATCGAGAAATTGGGGAAAAAAATGGGAATAGGGGAGGTAGTATAATATGTTTTATTTTTTATTCCCCTGCAAATCAAATATTGACGCGTGCATATAAACTACTGCCACCCTCTCCCTTGCGTGCCACGCGTCCTTTTTCCTTTTCTGACAGCCTTATTTGATCCCATTTTTGCAATTTAACGAACCATTGCGCGAATAAAAATAATTCCGAAAAATTCCAAATTGATTTTAAAATATCACAAATAATTCAAAGTTATTAAAAATAAATTTTTCATAATTTTAAAAGTATTTTTGAAACACAACTCATACCCGCATTTCACAATTAATGAACTGAGTTGCACTTAAAACAAATCCAGAAAATTACAAAAATAGTTTTAAAATATTACAAATATCCCGAAGTTTATAAAAACATGAATTTCGAAATTTTAAAATAATTTTTGAAATGCAATTTATACCCGTTTTTAACAAACAAACAAATCAACGCGCGGGTGAAATTAATCCCGAAAATTTCCAAAATAATTTTAAAATTCTCGAAATATTTAAAACTTAAATAAATATGAGTTTATAATTTTTGAAGAATTTTAGAATTAAATACAGATTTTACAAGTAAATATAAGCAGAAAATCATACAGGGTTAAATAATTGATGAAATATTGATTTCTAAATTTTTATAAAATCCCAAAAATAATTATTGTAATTATAGAACCATTAAAACAATTTTAGAGACATTCCATATATTTATGCAAACAAATTTGCACTAAATCCACTTTTTGAAAGTGAAAATAATTCAATATGACTCTATGATTAATCACGCGGACAACCCGGTACACTATAAATTACACATCAATAATCAAACAACCCATAGCGGTCAAAACCAATACACATATTTTATTCATTTAATAATTTCCATAATTACATTATTAAATATTTCAAAAATACACGAGTCGTTATATTAACAACCTCTTTTCTCTTACTTTATTCCAGTAAAGCGGGTATCTATGCTTACGTCCAAACAAGCTCCGTAGGGTATCATTCCCATACTAGCATGATAACTTCCCTTATATGAGTCGTCCTCCCACCTTGACCATTTTTTCTGGGGATGGTAAGCGGTACTCTTTTTTTTACTCAATCCCCAAGCATTCCTGGAAATTTGTCCAAAACCTCAAGTTAAACCTCGAGTCTCAATCAGTCACAATTAAAACAGGGACTCCATACTGTGTCATAATTTCATTCAAATACAACGTCATTAGCTTATCCAAGGGTATCTTTCATTAATTGGAAAGAAACATGCGGACTTCGTCAACTTATCAACAATTACCCAAAAGTTCTCTGTCATGTCTTGATACGCCCAAGTGCTTCCAGGTGAATAGAATCCTAGAATTGTGGGCTTCTCTTTATATTTTACTCTTGAGCTTAGTCATATTAATATTCATGCTCTAGTGGAAAAATCCAAACATACCTCTACTGTCCCTTTGGGTGCAACTATCCTTTCCAATAATTTTTGCAATTATCGAACTAATTATTTCGTTCCACTGGCCTTCAGAGAGACTCCAGGGCATTTATTTATCACTCAAACTTCTTCCAGATTAAGTATTTTCTTCATTGTATATTTACACATGGTGGATCTATCTTATATCTTTAGCTTATTACTCATTTTCTCGCATGATTGGAAGAACTTCTTATATTGCTTCCGCACCTAGAAACATACCTTATTATTGGCTTCTATACACTCTACAATTCGCTTCTTCTAAAAACCATTCCTTGCCTGACTACAGGACAACCAACCTGATCCTAAAATCACATCGAACTCTTCTAGGTTGAAGGGTGTCAGATCAGCTGCAATTACGTTCGATTTCTAAACGCTCGATCTCTTGGTCCTTTTGAAAGTTCCGCCTTTAGCCATGCTGAATTTTGACCCTTGGGATGTAGTATATTGGGTAACCACTCTACAACTCCTTGAAATATGCCCAACTTTTCCACAATTGTAACACGTAACTCCTGTATTTTCTGGATTGCATTCCGATACATAATGACCATTCTGACCACACTTGAAACATTGCACATTCTTTTTGCACGAACCACTGTGTCTCCTGTCACAGGACTTGCAATCCACTACTGACTTAACTGACGGAGCTGGAGTAAAAGCAACTGAGATAGTATCTGATAGGGATAAATAAATTGTGATTGTATAATTAAATACTGCATTAATTGTACAAGCTGTGGACTGCTAGGCCCAATAAAAAGATATATGATACTTAGACCAGAAAGGTTAAGCCTAATGGACCAGATCAGGCCTGATGGAATAAAAAAGGCCCAAAAGCCCTGATTATTAATTAATTTCGTAATTAATTAATAAGGGAAAAATCAGATGTTGAGAAGAGTCCCGATAAGGATATAAATCCTTAGAGATTAGCCTCAAAGGGACCTAAAAGGATAAGGAGTCAGTTTCCTACTATCTAGGACTCCAAAGTCCATTCTAATTATGAGACTTGCCCACCAAGTCTCCTATACCAAGTCCAATTCAAGGACTCCCAACATCTATATAAGGGGCCTCACCCCACAAATCAGAACTACGTTTTTTGGCTTGATTCTCTAATTCACAGAGATACATAGGCATCTCGTAAAGGCAGATCGAGCCACGAAACACGAGAGCAGCCATTAAAGGCCTTGAGCTCCCGAATCTTAGTAATAAATACAGCAAATAATAACCTTAGTTTTTTATCCATAACATTTGGCGCCGTCTGTGGGAAAGCACAACAACAACCATGGCGAGAACAAGGAGAACAATTAGAGCTCTGGAGGAAGGAACACCATCAGGGACAACTCAGGTGATTTCGTCAACTGTGGAGATTCCTCCCCACTCAACTTATGCATCTGCTCAAGGGGAAGCCCAGACAGGGGCAACTCAACCTCAGCCACAAGGGACAACTCCCCAAACTATTCAAGGTACGAATCCTCAAGTTCAACAACTACATATACCTGTGAATTCTCGACCCGTCGGGTATGAATATTCAACTATTGTTACTACTAACCCCCCTTATGGGATGCCCCTTCACCCTGAGGTTGGAGGAAGCGGATATGCTGGGCGAAGTGAAGCACGAGGGCAGTCGCCCCCTATATACGAGGTTTGGGTCCTATCCCTGAGGATCGGGAATTTTCTGGTCCTTACATTGAGAGAGACTCCGAATCTTCGGATGATGAAGTGGCCCCGAGAAGGAGGCGTCCTGGAAAAAAGCCAATGGCCGATGGAAGGCAATGCCCCCAAAGCACCCCAGGGGCGAATCCCCAAGAAGTGCAGGAAAGGATCAGGGCTCATGAGGCTGAAATCCAAAGGCTGAGGCGTGATTTGGAGGCTCACCAGGCCACCAGACCCCAGATACCTCCTAGGAGGAGAAATCCTCCTCCTGTCATAGACCTAGATGGTCCGGTACGAAGAAGGGCTGCTGTCCCAAGAACTGATCCAAGCAATCTCCTTCCCCTTGGAGATCCTGATGATCCAACTCCACCCTTCACAGAAGAGATAATGAATGCCCATATCTCAAGGAAATTCAAGATGCCCACTATCAAAGCCTATGATGGCACGGGAGACCCCGCTAATCATGTTAGGACATTCTCTAATGCACTGCTGCTGCAACCCGTGAATGATGCTATAAAGTGTCGGGCCTTCCCTCAAACCCTGTCGGGTATGGCTCGATGATGGTACAGTCGTCTGCCCCCAAATTCTATCGGATCGTTCAGAGAATTAAGTCAGGCTTTTATTAAGCAATTCATCAGTGGAAGAGTCCATGAGAAAAGTTCAGCATCTCTTATGAGTCTTGTGCAGGGAGCTAAGGAATCCTTGAGAGATTACCTGAATCGTTTCACAATGGAGGCTTTAAAAGTCCCGGACCTTGATGATAAGGTAGCCATGATAGCACTGCAACAAGGCACTAGGGATGAGTTTTTTAAGATGTCCTTGGCCAAACGCCCCCCTGAAAGCATGTTGCAGCTCCAGGAGAGGGCAGGGAAGTATATCAAAGTTGAAGAAAGCATGAGGAAGACCGTAGTAAGTAATGAGCCCACTGGAGGCAAGAAGCGGAAAACTGATTTAGAATATATTGCAAAAGACAAATATCCTAGAACCGAACAAAACCCTGATTCAACCCCCAAGAGGGGAGGACCTGGGCAAAAGTTCACTGAATACGCTAAGCTGAATGCTCCTAGAAGTCAGATTTTGATGGAGATTGAGAAAGACAGAGATATTCGTTGGCCTAAGCCCTTGAAGGCTGATCCCGCCAAGCTAGATAAGGGCAAGTATTGCAGGTTTCACAAAGATGTTGGCCATGACACCGATGAGTGTAGGCAATTGAAAGATGAAATTGAGTTTTTGATTCAAAAAGGAAGATTGAACAAGTATACTGGAGATGGAGGGGACATAAATAATAATGGAAGGAAGAACTTTGAAGATCGTAGGAGGGACCAAGACGATCAGGGGCGAAATCCCCAACCTAGAGGGCCGGTTATAAATGCAATTTTTGGAGGACCGCGACGCCCTTGAGGGCCTGTGATAAACACGATCTTTGGAGGTCCAACTACTGCTGGATTGTCCAAAAATTCCAGAAAGGCATATACTAGGGAGGTTATGCATATTGTTGGAGAAGCCCCGAAGAGGGCCAGGACAGAAGTAACATTGGCTTTTGATGATTCCGACCTAGAGGGTGTGAAGTTTCCCCATGACGACCCGCTGGTCATAACACCGATAATAGGAAATAGCCCGGTTAAGAGGGTCCTTGTGGATAATGGTGCTTCTGTGGATATCTTGCTCCACGACACCTTTCTAAGAATGGGGTATAACGACTCCCAGTTGACACCAACCGACATGCCGATATATGGATTTGCTGGAGTAGAATGTCCTGTGGAAGGGATAATCAAATTGCCGACCACCATAGGTACGGAACCAAGGCAAGCAACGCAGATGCTGGATTTCTTGGTGGTAAAGGCTAGTTCAACTTATAATGCTATCATGGGGAGAACAGGGATACATGCCTTCAAGGCAGTCCCCTCTTCCTACCATTCAGTCATGAAGTTTCCCACCCGAAACGGGATTGGAGAAGAGAGAGGAGATCAAAAAATGGCTAGAAGCTGTTATGTGGCCTCTTTGAGGGCAGATGGAGTCGGGGGGCGGGTTCTTCCTATTAAAGATATGGATGTTCGAGAAAATGATGAGAATAGAGGAAGGCCAGCAGAAGAATTGGTTTCGGTTCCTCTAGACCCCGAGAATCCTGAGAGGATGACTTTCATTAGAGCCACATTAGAGGAGCCCCTTAGAGGGAAGTTAGTGAAATTTTTGCTAGAAAATAGTGATGTGCTTGCATGGTCAGCAGCTGATATGCCAGGCATAGACCCGGAGTTAATTACTCACAAGCTAAACGTGGATCCAAGCCGGAAGACAGTGAAACAAAAGAAAAGATATTTTGCCCCGGAAAGACAAGAGGCTATAAAACAGGAAGTAGAAAAGCTCTTAGAGGCTGGTTTTATTGAGGAGATTCAATTTCCGGAGTGGTTAGCAAACCCTGTAATGGTGAAGAAGGCTAATGGAAAGTGGAGGATGTGTATAGACTTCACTGATCTGAATGATGCATGCCCCAAAGACTGTTTTCCGCTGCCTATAATTGATACTTTGATTGATGCCACTGCTGGACATGAGATGCTGAGTTTCATGGATGGATTTAGCGGATATAACCAGATCAAAATGCATAAGGATGACATTCCAAAGGTATCATTTATCACTGACTTTGGTGTTTATTGTTATCTTGTTATGGCGTTTGGTCTCAAGAATGCAGGAGCCACCTATCAAAGGTTGGTGAATAGAATTTTTAAGGATCTTATTGGTAAGACTATGGAAGTCTATGTTGATGACATATTAGTCAAGAGTCTAGTAAAGACTGATCATATAGCCCATTTAAGGGAAGCTTTTGAGGTCCTGAGGTACCACAAGATGATGTTGAATCCTACGAAGTGTGCTTTCGGAGTAGGATCTGGAAAATTCTTGGGACTGATGGTCTCAAATAGGGGAATTGAGGCTAACCCGGATAAAATAAAGGCGATCCTGGACATGGAACCACCAAAAACTGTTAAGGATGTTCAGAAGCTTACAGGAAGGGTTGCTGCGCTAGGACGATTCATCTCCAAGTCGGGGGACAAGTGTTTGTCATTCTTCAAATCGCTAAAGAGCATCAAAGACTTTGTATGGAGTGAGGAAAACCAGAAGCATTTGAAGAGTTAAAGAAGTATATGGCCCAGGCCCCGTTGTTGGCCAAGCCAGTTCTGAGTGAAATTTTATTCTTGTACTTGGCTGTTTCAGAGAGCGCCTTGAGCGCGGTATTGGTTAAGGAAGAACTGAAAGTCCAGAAACCCGTATACTATGTCAGTAAAATTTTGCATGGTGCTGAGTTGAATTATTCAACTATTGAGAAATTCACTTTAGCCTTGGTAATGGCTTCAAGAAAGCTGCGTCCTTATTTTCAAGCTTACCAGATTGAAGTGCTAACAAATCAGCCACTGAGAAATATCATTCACAGTCCCAAGGCAAGTGGGAGACTGATTAAGTGGGCAATAGAGTTGGGAGAGTTCGATCTCAAGTATAAGCCATGTACGGCTATAAAAGCCCAGGCACTAGCTGACTTCGTGGTGGAATGTACCATACCCAACCAAGAAGTCGGGGGGCAGGAAGATACCATACCTCAAGACAAGGGAGTCGACAATGGGGACAGGGAGAAGGATGATAAGGAGAAAGAATATTGGGTTCTCTATTTTGATGGAGCATCAAAAACAAATTCCAGTGGAGCAGGGTTGGTTTTGCAAAGCCCTGATGGATTCTTAATTGAGTATGCTATGAAGCTAGACTTCCCAACCACAAACAATGAGGCAGAGTATGAAGCCCTGATTGCTGGCCTTGGTCTAGCTGGGACACTTAGAGTCAAAAACTTAAAGGTCGGTGGAGACTCGAAGCTGATCATATCCCAGGTAAAGGGAGAATTTGAGGCAAGGGATGATACGATGGCTAAGTATGTTCGCCTAGTAAGGGCTGTGATGACCCAATTTAATGAATGCCATGTTGAACACATTCCAAGGGAAGAAAATGCTAAAGCAGATGCGCTATCAAAGTTTGCTTCATCTGAGATTGAAGAAAGTTCAGGAAGTGTGTACTTCCGTGTTTTGAAGACACGAAGAATAGATGTTAAGCTTGTGGCTCCCATAGGCTTAGGAACGTCATGGATTGATCCCATCAAGGCTCACATTCAGACCGGTTGGTTGCCAAGCGATGCAACTGAGGCACGGAAGTTAACTATTCGAGCACTAAGGTACTCCTTGATAGATGGAATTCTGTATAAGAGATCTTTCGTGGTTCCTTACTTGAGGTGTCTCGGGCCCGACGAGGCACGCTTGGCTCTTGAGGAAGTGCATGAAGGTATTTGTGGGCAACACTTGGGGGGCAGGGCCTTGGCTCATAAGATAAACCCGTTTAGGCTTCTATTGGCCAGAAATGATGGCTGATGCCAAAGAATATATGAAGAAGTATGATCGCTGTCAGAAGCATGCACCAGTTGTTAGACAACCCCCCGAGATGCTGACCTCTATCAACTCGCCTATTCCCTTTGCCATGTGGGGGATGGATATTCTAGGGCCTTTTCCTATGGCCACGGCACAAAGGAAATTTCTGATTGTAGCCATTGATTATTTCACCAAGTGGATCGAAGCCAAACCCTTGGCCAAAATCACAACTAAGCAGGTTGCACAATTCCTGTGGGAAAACATTATGTGCCGATATGGAATTTCCCGTATCCTCGTCACTGACAATGGAACACAATTCAACAATGAGGAATTCAAGAAGTATTGTGAAGAAAATGAAATTGAGTTACGATTCACCTCTGTGGCTCACCCGCAAGCCAATGGGCAAGCAGAGGTAGCAAATCGGATAATCCTGGATGGACTAAAGAAGAGGATCGAGAAATCAAGAAATAATTGGGTGGATGAGATACTTCCAATATTATGGGCCTACAGGACTACCTGTAGAGTCATGACAGGAGCAACTCCCTTCATGTTGGCATATGGGGCAGAAGCAGTAGTTCCAGTAGAGATATCACATTCCTCTCCAAGGATTCAGGCTTTCAATGCAGAAGAAAATGAGGAAGGGCAGAGGTTAGCCCTGGATTTAATCGATGAAGTGCGAGATAAAGCACATGCAAAGATAGTAGAATATCAGAAAAAGGCTTCATTCTACTACAACCTAAGGGTTAAAGAGAGGTTTTTCAAACAAGGTGACCTAGTCTTGAGAAAAATAGAGGCTTCTGGTGTCGGACAGAAAGGAAAGCTCGCCCCGAATTGGGAAGGGCCGTACAGAGTCAAGAGCGTTCAGGGTGGAGGAACCTACAAGCTGGAAACTATGGAAGGTTTTGAAGTCCCGAGGACCTGGCACACACAAAACCTGAAGGTTTACTACGTGTAAGATAGGCGAAGTACGATTCTCACTTGTCATTGTGACAAGTAGGTTTAAAAGCACCTTGAAGCTTTGCTTGCGTAGGATTTTATATTCCAGTAGAATTTACATTGTCTAGTTATTTTTGATTAGGGTCGAACCCATGCTGTGTAAGGTTTTGGAAAACCAGACTTCATATTAAAGAGTTTGAAATTATTTCTATCTAAGGATGTTTAAAGTTCAAATGCGTATTAAGATTGTAAAGTTAAAACAGAAAGAGGCAAGAAAAGCAACATATGAAATATAACCCCGAAGGGTAACAAGTTTAGATATGAATAAAGTTCAAAAAGAAGATATACAAAAAGTTAGGCCTTGGAAGGCTGAGATTCCTCAGAACCACTATCCGAAGTCTCCTCGGAAGTCTCAGTCGTTCCTTTGGACGTCTCGGTTGTCCCCTCCGAAGTCCCTGTAGAAGTTCCCTCTGCAGGAGATGCTGGCTGTTGAGGCGCTGCTTTTGGAGGCTCTTCCACCCTGGCCTTCTTAGCGACAGGCTCAAACTCCTCTTCGGAAGAATCTTCCTCCTCTCCGTCCTTGATCATAACAGCAAGCTTCTCAGTAACACCTCCAAGCTCTGGAACCCGCACAGGGCAAGGAAAGGGGGACTGCTCAAGGACCTCTGGAAACTAATCCTGGATGGCCTCCACAGCAGCATCCCAGCCCTCTTTATAGCTAACTGGGTGAAGAAGGGCATCATGCTCCACCATCAAGTCCTTGAATTCTTGGGTGTCCATCCAGCCATCAAAGGCTTTGTCCTTCTGCGCCTTCAGAATGACATTTTCGGCCCGGGCCGTCTCCAGGTCAGAAGTGGAAGAGGCCAGTTGAGCTTCAAGGGCCTCATTTTTTGGTTGGCCTCCTCCAACTTCTTGTTGGCATCTTCCAGGCCAACCTTCCAAGCCTTAGCTTGGTGAATTGCCCCTTGGAAATGAGCGTTAGCCTGCAAGAGAAACAGCGAAAGTTTAGAAAAGAAATATGGAAAGATAAGTACGAAGAGCATAAGTAAAGGACGTACCGTCGCCAGAGCCTGGGCTCCAAATAGCTCATTCCCCTCTAAGTCCTGTTGAAGGACAAAATCTTGATAATCCACCGGGGAGATAGAATGCTTAGACCATTCTTTGGACAACACCGTGCTGCCCACAATTGAGTCCTTGCCCCGGATCCCCCAAGCAGGTTGAAAATAGGCCCCTGGCCTCTGCTTGGTGCGCAGAACTTGGCTCGGGCCTTCCTCATCTGGCTCCGTTGCCTGAAGAAGGAACTCGGGGA
Organism: Apium graveolens; assembly: GCF_009905375.1. Taxonomy (NCBI): domain Eukaryota; kingdom Viridiplantae; phylum Streptophyta; class Magnoliopsida; order Apiales; family Apiaceae; genus Apium; species Apium graveolens. The sequence goes on along the minus strand of NC_133653.1, from coordinate 163,308,530 downwards.
AGCGGTCACCCAGTCGAGGGTCTTTAAAGATCTTCCCGGCCCTCTTCATCCTGGTTGTCTCCAGGTCCTTCGGCTTGGTAGCCTCCTCAATCTTCTCAGCCACTGCAACAAACAAAGTCAGTTGAAAACCAATGAAATAAAAGTGCAGGAAATAAAGGAGGTAAGAAAGGGAACTTACTTTTCTTATGAACGGGCGAAAGGCCGCGTTCTACCAGGACGGTCTCCCGGATAAGGTCCCAAGAATGGGAAGTACCGTTGTCTTGCGTAAGGAGGTTGAAACCTCTAGCCTCCTCCTCAGACAAAGTTATGTCATTTGGGCTCCCGTCCACGGCCAGCCCAAAGGATGATCGAAACAGGGAGCCCCAATCTCCACCTTCCCAAATAATAAACAAAAAATCTTTCTTCCACCTCAAGTTGTTGTCAGGGATGGACTTCCCATTCACGATATGGGGGATAGTGGGGCGCTGGTTGATAGAAACCCAACCCGGACTTTTATCAGGGCTGTTTTTGAACTGAAAAATCTTCCTGAAGACAGCAACAGATGTGGGGACGTTGTGCTTGGCGCATTACGACAGATAGCACATAATCAACCTTCAAGAATTAGAGGGAAGTTGGCAAGGGCTGATGCCTACATCAGCCAGTAGCGAAGGAATGAATGGATGAAAAGGGAGTCTAATACCTGCCCTTAGAGTATCCCTATAGACGCATAGCGCGTCCTTCTTCCGCTGACAAGCCCTGTCGGCCGGACCCGCAAGAACCAGCTTAAAAGGCTCCTTGATTTTGAAGCAGCTGCTCAACTTTTCCAGCTCCTTGGGATCCCGTAAAGCACTAATATGATCGTGCGCGTCCAGATGCGCATCAGACGGGTACTCGTCCCCTCGAGTGTTGATCATGTCGATTAAGGAAGTATACCTCGATCGAATAGGAAAATCGTTGGACTTTCTAGCCACGTTCATCTTGGCCAAGCGAGTCATTCTTTTGTCAGCCATCTGAAAAAAGTAAGGGGCACATAAATAGGCTATCTTAAAATGGCACACAATGGAAAAATAGACACGAAAAGCAAAGGGAGGAATCTTACCCGAAGAAGCGCTCCTGAAAAAGGCTTTGAGCTCCGACTTGCTGTTATTGCTCTGAGAATCTTAGCAGGAAGATAAAGAAGAAAACTAAGAAATGAGAAAGTGAGGAGTAATAGCCTTTCCTCATTCCTTTATATAAGAGGAAAAGGAAGTTGAAGGGACGAAAAGCCCATTGAGAACAAAGGCCCATAAGAAAAGGCCCAGAAAAAGGAATATTCCAGAATATTCCTAGGAATTCTAGAGCATTCTAAACAGGGTGTATTAAGCCCAGTAATATTTGGTAAAGCCCAATAAAGAGGCCCAGTAATATTTGAAAAGCCCAATAAAGAGGCCCAGTAATATTTGAAAAGCCCAATAGAAAAAGCCAGGCCCAAATCCAATTAGGATTTGGAAAATTCAATTTTAGCCCTAAAAAATGTAAGGACCAATGGAGAAGGCTACCAGAATCCAGGTCGAGATCCAGGTCGTGAATCCTGCCCGAAATCTTTCGAGCAGACACCCGAAAATAACGGGTAATAAAGACCAGAATTCAGGTCGAAATCCAGGTCGTGAATCCTACTCGAAAACTTTCGAGCAGGCACCCGAAAATAACGGGCAAAAAAGACCAGGATTCAGGTCGAAATCCAGGTCGTGATCCCTGCCCGAAATTTTTCGACTAGGCTCATGAAAACAACGGAAAAAATAGGATTAAATTGAAGTCGAAATTTCGACCAGGAATGAGGTCAAATTAGCCAAGTATTTTTTAGGAATAAAGATTAAAAACCCAGGTCGAATTTCGACTAGGATTCAGGTCGAAATCCAGGTCGTGGATCCTAGTCGAAATCGTTCGACCAGGAATCAAGAAAACCAAAGAATTTTCGACCAGGATTCAGGTCGAAATTTCGACTAGGATCCTGGTCGAAATCCTAGTCGATGGGCTCAAGATCAGAAGCTAAAAGTGGGGAATTGACGACCTAGATCCAGGTCAAAATTTCGACTAGGATCCTGGTCGAAATCCAGGTCGTGGATCCTAGTCGAAATCCTTCGACCAGGATGAGAAGGCTGACCCCAATTTTCGACTAGGATCCAGGTCGAAATTTCGACTAGGATCCTGGTCGAAAAAGGGCTGGAAATCTGAAAAATCCAAAAAATTAGGGAAAAATCCCAGAAAATTAGGGAAAATCCCAGAAAATTAGGGAAAATCCCAGAAAATTAGGGAAAAATCCCAGAAAATTAGGGAAAATCCCAGAAAATTAGGGAAAAATCCAGAAAATTAGGGAAAAATCCCGGAAATAAGGGAAAAATTCCTGGAAATTAAAATAATTCCTGAATAAAAGGAAAATTCATTGTAAATGTGTAGGTCGCTCCACACTTTACGGAAAAACGAAACCCTGTAAGGGAACGAATAGACTTAACTTCTGCGAAACCTAATCAATGTTTCCCAAAAGTTGGGGGGCAAATGATAGGGATAAATAAATTATGATTGTATAATTAAATACTGCATTAATTGTACAAGCTGTGGACTGCTAGGCCCAATAAAAAAATATATGATACTTAGACCAGAAAGGTTAAGCCTGATGGACCAGATCAGGCCTGATGGAATAAAAAAGGCCCAAAAGCCCTGATTATTAATTAATTTCGTAATTAATTAATAAGGGAAAAATCAGATATTGAGAAGAGTCCTGATAAGGATATAAATCCTTAGAGATTAGCCTCAAGGGGACCTAAAAGGATAAGGAGTCAATTTCCTACTATCTAGGACTCCAAAGTCCATTCTAATTATGAGACTTGCCCACCAAGTCTCCTATACCAAGTCCAATTCAAGGACTCCCGATATCTATATAAGGGGCCTCACCCCACAAATCAGAACTACGTTTTTTGGCTTGATTCTCTAATTCACAGAGATACGTAGGCATCTCGTAAAGGCAGATCGAGCCACGAAACACGAGAGCAGCCATTAAAGGCCTTGAGCTCCCGAATCTTAGTAATAAATACAGCAAATAATAACCTTAGTTTTTTATCCATAACAGTATCAGACCTAGCCTGGGAGAAACTCTGTCTCCAAAATCTTTTACTCATATTTTGGCCAAACCGATTCTGAACTTCTTGACTGGATTCTCCTTGGTCTGCCTTGTCCATAATACCTCCAGACTTACTTTTCTTATCTCTTTTTTCCTTAACACCCAACTTCTGGTCACTTTCCATTACCAGAGCGGCCTGAACCATAGAGGAGTATGTCTTGAGTTGCAATGCCACAGCCCCTCTGCGAATATCAGGCTTCAACCCTTGTTGAAACCTCCTTGCGTTCTGAATATTCGTACTTACATACTCAGGAACTAATCGGGAGAATTCTGTAAACTTGGCCTCATACTCCAGCACACTTCTTTCACCTTGTTTCAGTTCTAGAAACTCGACTTCCAACTGATTCCTTAGACAATCGGGAAAATACTTCTCCAATAATAATACTGTCAAATCGGGAAAATACTTCTCCAAGAATAATTCAAATACAAAATACGAGTAATCGCTGAAATTTACTCGATTCTTCTTTTCATAAATTCAGTCAAATCGTTCGAATAATCTAAATAGGAATATACACAATTTAATCAGTACAGCAACATCACAGCAACACAGGTAGTTGTCACGCCTGAACACGCGCAACAACGCACCATGACAGGAGAGAGGGGCGAGTAATCTCCGGAGAAACATAACAGAGGGCGGAAAAAATCGGTCACGCAACCAATCTCACCACCTACTCGACTGATACACACACATATACGAATGCACACACACGCATGCACTACAAATGCACACACACTCACCACCCAGGCCACTTCATCAGAAAGAAGTTGACGCGCAGGTGAAATTAATCCCAAAAATTCCCAAAATAATTTTAAAACTCACAGAATATTATAAACTTATTAAAATATGAGTTTTGTAATTTTTGAAGAATTCTGGGATTTAATTTTGAATTTACATTTTAATACAATCAGAAAATCATTCAGGGCTAAATAATTAATGAAATATTGATTTCTAAATTTTATAAAATCCCAAAAATAGATTGTGTAATTATAAAATCATAAAAACAATTTTAGAGACAATCCAAATATTTATGGAAAATAAAACTGCAATAAAATCACTTTTAAAAGCGAAACAAAATCATACCACCCAATAATTAACCACGCAATTCAATCCCATACACTAGTAATCACATATTTTATTTGCTTAATAGTTCCATAATTACACATTTAAATAATACTAAAAATATACTAGTCGTTACATCCTTCCCTCCTTAAAAAGATTATGTCCTCAGAATCTGATCTAACTAAACAAGTGAGGATGTTTGTCAAGCATATCTGACTCTAACTTTCAGGTAGACTCTTCTACTCGGGGAGTTATTCAAAGCATACTTTCTATGGATATAAACTCATTCTTAAGGATTCATTCTTAACGATCTAGGACTTGGATCGATCATTCCACGCAGAATAAATTTGGATAAGAGCCTATTGGCTCCTTATCAATGACTCGATTCAAATCAGAAACATATCACTTTAACATTGACATGCATAACACACTATGAATTTACTGTAACTGCTGCTGCAATACTAACTCATGAGCAACTTAATCTATCTTCCTCGATACCTCGAATGGTTCGATATATCTAGGACTCAGACCAAAGATCCTGCTTCTACGTCTAAATTCTTCCAATGCAAGTCTGCGTTCTTTTTCTGAATCAACACCACTGTGTCTCTAGTTTGCTACACTAACTTAAGACTTAACAACCTCTTTTCTCTTACTTTATTCCAGTAAAGCGGGGTTCTATGCTTACGTCCAAACAAGCTTTGTAGGGTATCATTCCCACACTAGCGTGATAACTTCCCTTATATGACTCGTCCTCCCACCTTGACCATTTGTCTGGGGATGGTAAGCGGTACTCTTTTTTTTACTCAATTCCCAAGCATTCTTGGAACTTTGTCCAAAACCTCAAGTTAAACCTCGAGTCTTAATCAGTCACAATTAAAACAGGGACTTCATACTTTGTCATAATTTCATTCAAATACAACTTCTTTAGCTTATCCAACGGTATCTTTCATTAATTGGAAAGAAACATGCAGACTTCGTCAACTTATCAACAATTACCCAAAAGTTCCCTGTCATGTCTTGATACGCCCGAGTGCTTCCAGGTGAATAGAATCCTAAAATTGTGGGCTTCTCTTTATATTTTACTCTTCAGCTTAGTCATATTGAAATTCGTTCTCTAGCGGAAAAATCCAAACATACCTCTACTGTTCCTTTGTGTGCAACTTTCCTTTCCAATAATTTTTGCAATTATCGAACTAATTATTTCCTTTCACTGGCCTTCAGAGAGACTCCAGGGCATTTATTTATTACTCAAACTTTCTCCAGATTAAGTATTTTCTTCTTCGTATATTTACACATGGTGGATTTATCTTATATCCTTAGCTCATTACTCCTTTTCTCGCATGATTGGAAGAACTTCTTATATTTGCTTCATTACCTAGAAACTTACCTTATTATTGGCTTCTATACACTCTAAAATTCGCTTCTTCTAAAACCCACTCCTTGCCTTACTACAGGACAACCAACCTAATCCTAAAATCACATCGAACTCTTTTCGGTTGAAGGGTGTCAGATCAGCTGCAATTACGTTCGATTTCTAAACGCTCGATCTCTTGGTCCTTTTGAAAGTTCCGCCTCTAGCCGTGCTGAATTTTGGCCCTTGGGATGTAGTATCTTGGATAACCGCTCTACAACTCCTTGCAATATGCCCAACTTTTCCATAATTGTAACACGTAACTCCTGGATTTTTTAGATTGCATTCCGATGCATAATGACCCTTATGACCAGACCTGAAACATTGCACATTCTTTTTGCACGAACCACTGTGTCTCCTGTCACATGAATTGCAATACACTACTAACTTGACTGACGGAGCTAGAGTAGAAATAACTGAGGTAGTATCAGACCTAGCCTGGGAGAAACTCTGTCTCCTAAATCTTTTACTCATATTTCGGCCAAACCGATTATGAACTTCTTGACTGGATTCTCCTTGGTCTGCCTTGTCCAGAATACCTTTAGACTTCCTTTTCTTATCGCTTTCTTCCTTAACAGCCAACTTCTGCTCACGTTCCATTCCCAGAGCAGCCTGAACCATAGAGGAGTATATCTTGAGTTGCAATACAACAACCCCTCTGCGAATTTCAGGCTTCAACCCTTGTTGAAACCTCCTTGCTTTCTGAATCTCCGTACTTACATACTCAGGAACTAATCGGGCCAATTCTGTAAACTTGGCCTCATACTCCAGCACACTTCTTTCACCTTGTTTCAGTTCTAGAAACTTGACTTCCAACTGATTCCTTAGACAATCGGGAAAATACTTCTCCAAGAATAATTCTGTCAAATCGGGAAAATACTTCTCCTAGAATAATTCAAATCCAAAATACGACTAATCGCCGAAATTTACTCGATTCTTCTTTTCATAAATTCAGTCAAATCATTCGAATAATTCAAATAGGAATATACACAATTTAATCAGTACGACAACATCACAGCAACACAGGTAGTTGTCACGCCTAAACACGCGCAACAACGCACCATGACAGGAGAGAGGGGCGAGTAATCGCCGGAGAAACATAACAGAGAGCGGAAAAAATCGGTCACGCAACCGATCTCACCATCTACTCGACTGATACGCACACATATACGAATGCACACACACGCATGCACTACAAATGCACACACACACACCACCCAGGCCACTTCATCGGAAAGAAGCCGACGGCGGCCGGCAAGAGAGGGAAAAACAGGCAGCATCGGAAACTTACCAGAACTCGGGGCAAAAACCCGAACATAGAGGAATGAAATAAAAACAAAGAAAACAAGAGAGATGAGGAAGATTTGAGAGAGAAAGATGAGAGAGATAGATCAATGAGAGAGAGATACAGAATGGGGGTGGGGAAACAGGGGTTGTGCGGTTGTGATGTTATTTTATTATTTTTTTAGCCAATTTGTAGTCTACATGTTGCTTGAACGGTACTACTGACTGCCACTTGTCTCATAATTTGGACACGAGTAAAAAAAATGTATCGCAACCCTCTTTCTGTTTCGTTAATTCGCAATTATAGAACCAAGTTGCACATAAAATAACCTCGGAAAATTATCAAAATAGTCTTAAAATGGTACAAATATCCCGAAGTATATAAAAAGATAAATTTTGAAATTTTTAAATAATTTCTGAAGCGCAATTTATACTCGCTTTTATCAATTAAACGAATCGAGGCGCAGGTGAAATTAATCCCAAAAATTCTCAAAATAATTTTAAAACTCACAGAATATTATAAACTTAATAAAATATGAGTTTTGTAATTTTTGAATAATTCTGGGATTTAATATTGAATTTACATTTTAATACAATCAGAAAATCATTCAGGGCTAAATAATTAATGAACTATTGATTTCTAAATTTTATAAAATCCCAAAAATAGATATTGTAATTATAAAATCATAAAAACAATTTTAGAGAGAATCCAAATATTTATGGAAAATAAAACTGCAATAAAATCACTTTTAAAAGCGAAACAAAATCATGCCACTCAATAATTAACCACACAATTCAATCCCATACACTAGTAATCTCATATACATGTTAACAAAGAGATAACCCGCTGACAGAACCCATATATATATTTTATTTATTTAATAGTTCCATAATTACACATTTAAATAATACTAAAAATATACGAGTCGTTACATATGATACCCACTGTGATAGCCTCAACCTCGGGGTCAGGGGTTGACGTCACTAAAATATAGCAACCCACGAATATAAACTACTAATAAACATTATTATATAAAACATGACCCCAAACCAAGATTCAAAACGGGTTCAAGTATTATTTAGGTTACAACAGTACAACTAATTTATTCCACACTTGACACTCTAACTTATTACAGCAACTCATCAGACCTCATGGTCTGATACAAACTACCTTAGAGGAGCCTGAACCGGAGGGGGCTGACACCCTATTCTGCCATGGTCTGAATGGTCTTCTAGACATCTGCAATATATATATATATATATAAAATAATCTGTAAGGGTGACCAATCAATTGCTCAACAGTACCACAATATGAATAACAAGTAAAACAGTTTACATAAAAACAATATAGGAACAGAAATCATAACTCGTTTACGAATACAAGTAAAACAGGTATAAACTGGATATCAAAATTAGCATGCTCTATAAAAACAATATCATCAGTTGTGTGCTGTGCATAAATACCAGAGTCCAATTTTAGCATGCTATTTTCCTTTCCAAAACCACTGTCCTATTACAGGATCCATAAATCATTTGTCCTGTTACGGAGACCACAAAACCATTTGTTCCGTTACATGAACTACTAAACCAAAATCAGATACGTAATTGGACGAAACCTAAGGACAACTGATCAGTCCATCGCACCACAAACCTATTCCAGAACTTAGAGACTAGATAAGTCTCTGTCACGATGGACTAAACGGTTTAAATAGGGCATGCAACCGACTTAGCCACTTACGCAAACCCGTTGGGCCGTTATGAGCCTCTTACGCAACCATCCAATATCTGATTCGTTTTTATCCAGTTTCCAAAATCAATTATACCTACCTCTTTTAAACAGTAATACCACATCACATTTTCCAAAATCTTTCCAGTTTTAATTACAATCTAGAGATAGACATTTTCAGAAGTTACTTTTCCCCCAAAACGTAAGTTAATAAAACATATTTAAATACGGGGGATACGTAACTCAAAACGTTCGGTTCCCGTACGTAAATTAAATCAATAATTATTCACATATACTGAACTGTAAAAGATTTATTCAAAGGTACTTGCCTTGCGAAGCTTTACTCTAATAAGTACTTGACTTTAATCGACTTTAACTACTGGTTCCTTCAACTTGAACCTACAGAATCGAAACAACCTAGGTTGGACGACTAGTTATGCTTGACATATCCTCGCTAAATAATTACCCATATTAACGATTCCCGACTCGTACATATCTGTATAATATTATACACATAATAATAGTATACGAAACAATCAGGGTTCGGTTTGTATTTGTTTAGATATATACACTCGATTCGTATTTAAAAGTAATTTTTAGAAAATTTGGACAGCGACTCCTCTATTTATATACCTACCCGTCGAAACATCAGTCGACGTCGATTCCCAACAAATCAAATTCGCAATTTAATACAACTCGTCACATAAACATTTATTTATGTTTCAAAAGTACTTTATACGATCATTTTATTTATTTAAAATCTTTATATCAATTTAGGACTCATAATGATTCATCACGGTCCATCATCGGCTCGCTGAGGCTCGTCGCCGACAGCGGTAAAATTCACGGGTTCCCTATTAAATTCGGGTTTCCAACGCTAATTCCACCGATTAGCAACAAAATTTTCCCCGTACGAAATTTTTTTTTCACATATATTAATGAAATATTTTCCTGCGGAAATAATAAAATTCGAATTAGAATTATTTTGAACCATGGCAGCATATTAGTCAAATCAGTCACAGGAACTTAAACGCGCATCCACGTTCCACTAACCACACACGCACACAAACACAACGCAACACACACACACATGAATTCACACACAACACACAATAATAATACACACAGCGTATGTATATATATATATACACCAAAGGCTGGACAATGATACAGTACAGGGGGAAACAGAAGCAAGACGACGACGGTACCGGAAGAACAGGCGGCGGAGTCGCCAAAAATCTCGAAGCAGCGGCGAAACTCGCACAGAGATTAGGGAAAGAACGAAAAAGAAAGAAGAGGGGAGGAATATATGTCGAACAGAGAGGGAAACCGAAGAGATGCGACGAGTAGAGAGAGAGAGATCGGAAAGGAGATGAAGCCGCCGGTGGTAGAAAGAAGGGGGGTTTGTTGTATTTTATTTTATTTTATTAATATCAAACTGATACGTGTAATACCTAGACATAAAATATACCCTGTACTGCCACGTTTTAAAAGGATGGGTGACAAATTTTTAAGGCCCGGTTCGCTCCGAAATTCGTACTTAACGAACCGAATCCTGCTCAAAATAAATTCAGAAAATTACCGGAATAATCTTAAAATGTTATAAACATCCCGAAGTAAATAAAAATGTAACTTTTTGAAATTTTAAAATAAATCCTGAAACGTAATTTATACCTACTTTTATCAATTAAACGAATTGACGCGCGGGTGAAATTAATCCCAAAAATTCCCAAAATAATTTTAAAACTCACAGAATATTATAAATTTAATCAAATATGAGTTTTGTAATTTTTGAATAATTCTGGGATTTAATATTGAATTTATATTTTATTACAATCAGAAAATCATTCAGGGCTAAATAATTAATGAACTATTGATTTCTAAATTTTATAAAATCCCAAAAATAGATATTGTAATTATAAAATCATAAAAACAATTTTAGAGAGAATCCAAATATTTATGGAAATTAAAACTGCAATAAAATCACTTTTAAAAGCGAAACAAAATCATGCCACTCAATAATTAACCACGCAATTCAATCCCATACACTAGTAATCTCATATACATGATAACAACGAGATAACCCGCTGACAGAACCCATATACATATTTTATTTATTTAATAGTTCCATAATTACACATTTAAATAATACTAAAAATATACGAGTCGTAACATATGATACGCACCTGATAGCCTCAACCCCGGGGTCAGGGGTTGACGTCACTAATATATAGCAAACCACGAATATAAACTACTAATAAACATTATTATATAAAACATGACCCCAAACCAAGATTCGATACGGGTTCAAATATTATTTAGGTTACAACACTACAACTAATTTATTCCACACTCGACACTCTAACTTATTACAGCAACTCATCAGACCTCATGGTCTGATACAAACTACCTTAGAGGAGCCTGGACCGGAGGGGGCTGACACACTATTCTGCCATGGTCTGAATGGTCTTCTAGACATCTGCAATATATATATATATACAAAATAATCTGTAAGGGTGACCAATCAATTGCTCAACAGTACCACAATATGAATAACAAGTAAAACAGTTTACATAAAAACAATATAGGAACAGAAATCATAACTCGTTTACGAATACAAGTAAAACAGGTATAAACTGGATATCAAAATTAGCATGCTCTGTAAAAACAATATCATAAGTTGTGTGCTGTGCATAAATACCAGAGTCCAATTTTAGCATGCTATTTTCCTTTCCAAAACCACTGTCCTATTACAGGATCCATAAATCATTTGTCCTGTTACGGAGACCACAAAACCATTTGTTCCGTTACATGAACTACTAAACCAAAATCAGATACGTAATTGGACGAAACCTAAGGACAACTGATCAGTCCATCCCACCACAAACCTATTCCAGAACTTAGAGACTAGATAAGTCTCTGTCACGTTGGACTAAACTGTTTAAATAGGGCATGCAACTGACTTAGCCACTTACGCAAACCCGTTGGGCCGTTATGAGCCTCTTACGCAACCATCCAATATCTGATTCGTTTTTATCCAGTTTCCAAAATCAATTATACTTACCTCTTTTAAACAGTAATACCACATCACATTTTCCAAAATCTTTCCAGTTTTAATCACAATCTAGAGATAGACATTTTCAGAAGTTACTTTTCCCCCAAAACGTAAGTTAATAAAACATATTTAAATACGGGGGATACGTAACTCAAAACGTTCGGTTCCCGTACATAAATTAAATCAATAATTATTCACATATACTGAACTGTAAAAGATTTATTCAAAGGTACTTGCCTTGCGAAGCTTTACTCTAACAATTACTTGACTTTAATCGACTTTAACTACTGGTTCCTTCAACTTGAACCTACAGAATCGAAACAACCTAGGTTGGACGACTAGTTATGCTTGACATATCCTCGCTAAACAATTACCCATATTAACGATTCCCGACTCGTACATATCTGTATAATATTATACACATAATAATAGTATACGAAACAATCAGGGTTCGGTTTGTATTTGTTTAGATATATACACTCGATTCGTATTTAAAAGTAATTTTTAGAAAATTTGGACAGCGACTCCTCTATTTATATACCTACCCCTCGAAACATCAGTCGACGTCGATTCCCAATAAATCAAATTCGCAATTTAATGCAACTCGTCACATAAACATTTATTTATGTTTTGAAAGTACTTTATACGATGATTTTATTTATTTAAAATCTTTATATCAATTTAGGACTCATAATGATTCATCACGGTCCATCATCGGCTCGCTGAGGCTCGTCGCCGACAGCGGTAAAATTCACGGGTTCCCGATTAAATTCGGGTTTCCAACGCTAATTCCAACGATTAGCAACAAAATTTTCCCCGTACGAAATTATTTTTTCACAAATATTAATCAAATATTTTCCTGCGGAAATAATAAAATTCGAATTAGAATTGTTTTGAACCATGGCAGCATATTAGTCAAATCAGTCACAGGTACTTAAACGCACATCCACGTTCCACTAACCACACACGCACACAAACGCAACGCAACACACACACACATGAATTCACACACAACACACAATAATAATACACACAGCGTATGTATATATATATATACACCAAAGGCTGGACAATGATGCAGTACAGGGGGAAACAGAAGCAAGACGACGACGGTACCGGAAGAACAGGCGGCGGAGTCGCCGGAAATCTCGAAGCAGCGGTGAAACTCGCACAGAGATTAGGGAAAGAACGAAAAAGAAAGAAGAGGGGAGGAATATATGTCGAACAGAGAGGGAAACCGAAGAGATACGATGAGTAGAGAGAGAGAGATCGGAAAGGAGATGAAGCCGCCGGTGGTAGAAAGAAGGGGGGTTTGTTGTATTTTATTTTATTTTATTAATATCAAACTGATACGTGTAATACCTAGACATAAAATATACCCTGTACTGCCACGTTTTAAAAGGATGGGTGAAAAATTTTTAAGGCCTGGTTCGCTCCGAAATTCGCACTTAACGAACCGAATCGTGCTCAAAATAAATTCAGAAAATTACCGGAATAATCTTAAAATGTTATAAACATCCCGAAGTAAATAAAAATGTAACTTTTGAAATTTTAAAATAAATCCTGAAACGTAATTTATACCTACTTTTATCAATTAAACGAATTGACGCGCGGGTGAAATTAATCCCAAAAATTCCCAAAATAATTTTAAAATTCCCAGAATATTATAAACCTCATAAATTATAAGTTTCGTGTATTTTGAAGAATTCTGGAATTAAAAACAGATTTTGCAAATAAATGAAATCGGAAAATCATACAGGGCTAAATAATTGATAAATATTGATTTCTAAATTTTATAAAATCCCAAAAATAATTATTGAAATTATAAAATCATAAAAAGAATTTTAGAGACAATCCAAATATTTTTAAAAAATAAAATTTCCATAAAACCACTTTTAACAGCAAAACCAAAAATAATATGGTGCAACAAACAATCATACGAACAATCCACGCAACCCAACAATCATATATGAAATAATAATAGATAAAACACAGAGATCAAAATTGATATACAATCCTTTATGTAATTAATTACACAATAATTACCTATTTAAATATTACAAAAATATACGTGTCATTATAATTACATCATAATCTTGAGTCAAGAGAAATCCATAATATCTCTCTGGCGCATGACGAGCCCTACTAGATCTACGAACAAGAACATGGTGGACAAATCTAAGTTCAAATGTTATAACTGTGGCTTAAGTGGACACTTTGCAAATGAGTGCAGAAAACCATCCTCTGATAAGAAGAAATTTGAGCAAGTTGATTACAAAAAGAAATATTTCAATTTGCTCAAACAAAAGGAAAGAGCTTTTCTGACTCAAGATGATTGGGCAGCAGATGGAGTCAATGAAGATGATGATATGGAATATGTCAACCTAGCCCTGATGGCTAATTCTGATGAAAATGAAACTAGTTCATCAAGCAACCAGGTAATTACTACTGATCTCTCTCAGCTTTCTAAGATTGAATGCAATGAAGCCATAAATGATATGTCCAATGAATTATATCATTTGCGTGTTTCCCTTAAATCACTAGCTAAAGAAAACACAAGAATCAAAGAGAATAATTTGTTTTTAAGTGATAGGAATGTTGTGTTAGAGAATCAGGTAATTAAGCTTGAAAAGATTAAAATTAAATGCTTGACTGTTGAGAGTGAACTAGAAGAAGCTGTTAAGAAAGTAGAAATTCTTTCTAAACAGTTAGAAAGTGAGCAAGAGGTAATCAAGGCCTGGAAAACATCTAGGGACGTTAGTGCTCAGATTGTCAAGGTTCAGGGAATTGAATCATTCTGTGAGAATGCCTGGAAGAAAAACAAAAAGGAGTTAGAATTAATTGATGGATTGTCAACAAATGTGGAATCAACGGATGATGAAAGTTATCCGTTGAAGGAAGAAAAAGAGCATCCGTTGAAGGCTCATCAATTAAAACAGGCAAGTGATTCTAAAAAGAAAAGTCTCAATAAGAAGGTTGGTTCAACTTTCAAGAACTTTGTCAAAGAAGGAGCTAGCACATCTAAAGATGCCAGTAAGGTGAATATAGGACACATTACTTTAGATCATTTGAAAAATAGGCTTAAATTGGTTGAGGATAAAAAGGAAACTAAAAGAAAATCTAATAGAAATGGGAAGGTAGGGATTAACAAACACAACAATTACACACCTGATAAGTATGCTCCTAGAAAAAGCTGTGTGCATTGTAAAAGTGTTAATCATCTATCTGATAACTGCAAATCTGTTAAGAATGCTCCCATGCCTTTAACTCCCTCCATGCCTAACCTGTCTATGTCACCTCTGAATGCTATGCCTATTGTGTCTCATCAGAATCCTCACGCACATTTTGTAAACATGCCATATGTTAATAATCCTTATTTTACTGCATTCAGTATGCCTCAGATGCCATACAACATGCCTATGTGGAATAATATGTTTGCACAATCTATGCCTTATCAAATTCAACCAAATGTGCTAAATGATTCTGTGACTAACCCCACACTTCAACAAACTACATCTGAGACCAAGATTAACCCAAAGTTACCTAAGTCAAAAGATATAGGAGGAAGGAAGTCTAGGAAAAAGACTAACAAGGCTGGACCCAAGGAAACTTGGGTACCAAAACCAACTTGATTGATCTTGTTGTGTGCAGGGAAAAAGAAGGAATCTATGGTACTTGGACAGTGGTTGTTCAAGACATATGACAGGTTATTTCACCCTGCTCACAGAGTTCAATGAGAGAGCTGGCCCTAGCATAACCTTTGTAGATGACAGCAAAGGGTTCACTATGGGATATGGCTTGATTTCAAAAGAAAATGTCATCGTTGATGAAGTTGCATTAGTTGATGGTCTCAAACACAATCTATTGAGCATCAGTCAACTATGTGACAGAGGGAATACTGTTTCCTTCAATTCTAAAGCCTGTGTTGTCACACGTAAGAACGACAACAAAGTGGTTCTAACTGGAGTTAGAAAAGGGAATGTGTACTTAGCTTACTTCAACTCTACAGATTCAGAATCAATTACTTGTCTTTTCAGCAAAGCAAGTCCAGATGAAAGTTGGCTATGGCACAAGAAGCTGTCCCATTTGAATTTCAAGACAATGAATGATCTAGTCAAAAAGGACTTAGTTAGAGGAATCCCTCTAGTGGAATTCACAAGGGCTGGACTGTGTGATGCTTATCAGAAAGGAAAGCAAAAGAAAGCATCATTCAGTAAGAAGCTTGAATCAACAATTGATGAATCATTACAACTGCTACACATGGATCTTTTTGGACCAGTCAATGTATTGTCAATTTCAAGGAAAAGATATTGCCTAGTGATTGTAGGTGATTTCTCAAAGTTTTCATGGGCTTATTTCCTTGGATCAAAGGATGAAGCTAGTGAAATCATTATTAATCATATCAAGCAAGTCAACAATCATCCAGATTTCAAAGTAAGGAATATCAGGAGTGACAATGGAACTGAGTTCAAGAATACAACCATGAAGTTGTTCTGTGAAGAAAATGGGATCATGCATGAGTTCTCAGCTCCAAGGACTCCACAATAAAATGGTGTGGTGGAAAGGAAGAACAGATCACTAATTGAAGCTGCAAGAACAATGCTTGAAGAGTCAAAACTCCCAACATACTTTTGGGCTAAGGCTGTTAACTGTGCATGTTACACTCAGAATATTTCTCTAATTAATCAGGCAAAAGGCATGACTCCCTTTCAATTGTTCAAGAGAAGAAAACCAACTTTAAACTTTCTGCATGTCTTTGGTTGCAAATGCTACATTCTAAGAAATCAACCTGATCACAAAGGGAAGTTTGATGTAAAGGCTGATGAAGGAATATTTGTTGGTTATTCTGCTGGAAAATCATATAGAGTCTACAATCTAAGAACCAACATTGTCATGGAATCTGTGCATGTTGTGTTTGATGATAAAAAGATTGATGGACTAACAGATGAGGGACATCATGAAGGACTCAAATTTGACAACATTGAGATATATTGTGATGATAGTGAAAATAAGAATGATGGAGAAGGCACCTCGAAAAGAATTCAAAATCTGCCTTTGGATAATGCGCAGAATACTGCATCCGTTGAAAGTCATAATTCAGCTTCCGTTGATAGAAGCAATGCAGCATCCATTGAAAGACAAAGTGCATCATCCGTTGAAGTTCATAATGAAGCATCCGTTGATCATAGTCTGTCAACGGATAATCATTTCACTTCATCAGTTGATAGAACTCCCAATTCCTTTCAAAGGATCAGCAACTCGGGGGGAGTTTCAACCAATCAACATTCTATCTCACATCATGACAATACTGAGGCAACCTCATCTAGAGCTAATCTACCACCTCAAAGGAAATGGACCAAGAATCACCCCTTTGAACTGATCATTGGTGATGCTACATCTAAAGTGCAAACTAGAAGGGCTACTCAAGATGAATGTCTGTATAGTAGCTTTCTATCGCAGGAGGAACCTAAGAGAGTGGAAGAAGCTCTATTGGATCCAGATTGAATTTTAGCAATGCAAGAGGAGCTAAACCAATTTAAAAAGAACAAAGTATGGAAGCTGGTACCCAAGCCAAAGAACAAGACTTCTATTGACACAAAATGGGTATTCAGAAACAAGATGGATGAAAATGGCATTGTCATAAGGAATAAAGCCAGATTGGTTGCTAAAGCATATTCTCAACAAGAGGGAATAGATTTTGATGAGACATTTGCTCCAGTTGCCAGACTTGAAGCCATCAGAATCTTTCTAGCCTATGCAGCCCATGCCAATTTCAAGGTCTATCAAATGGATGTCAAGAGTGTATTTCTGAATGGGGAATTGGAGGAAGAAGTTTATGTAAGCCAACCTCCAGGATTTGAAAATCTAAATTTTCCAGACTCTGTGTATTATCTGTTGAAAGCACTATATGGACTAAAGCAAGCACCTAGAGCTTGGTATGAGACTTTATCAAAATTTCTTCTAGATAATCACTTCACAAGAGGTACTGTTGACAAAACTCTTTTCTTTAGAAATGTTAATGGCTCTACAATACTTGTTCAAATTTATGTAGATGATATTATATTTGGTTCTACAAATGATAAGCTTTGTAAAAAGTTTGATAAGTTAATGCAAAGTAAATATGAAATGAGCATGATGGGAGAGCTAACTTATTTTCTTGGTTTACAAGTTAAACAAGTTAGTGGTGGAATTTTCATTAGTCAAACTAAATATATTTATGATCTTTTAAAGAAGTTTGACTTAATGGAGTGTTCATCTTCAAAAACTCCCATGGCCACTGCCACCAAGCTTGAATTATACAAGGCTGAAAAGTCTGTAGACATTTCAAGTTATAGAGGCATGGTTGGCTCACTTTTATATTTAACTGCTAGTAGACCTGATATACTGTTTTCTACATGTCTTTGTGCTAGATTTCAAGCTGACCCTAAAGAGTCTCACTTAGTGGCTATTAAAAGGATTTTCAGATATCTCAAAGGGACTCCAAATCTAGGAATTTGGTACCCTAGAGAGTCTGGTTTTGATCTAATTGGATACTCAGATGCAGATTATGCAGGTTGCAAAATAGACAGGAAAAGCACAACTGGCATATGTCAATTTCTATGGAATAAGCTTGTGTCATGGTTCAGCAAGAAGCAAAATTCTGTTTCAACCTCAACAGCTGAAGCTGAGTACATTGCTGCTGGTAGTTGCTGTGCACAGATACTGTGGATGAGGAATCAACTATTTTACTATGGACTAATTGTTGACAAAATTCCTATATTCTGTGACAACACAAGTGCCATTGCCATTACTGAAAATCCAGTGCAGTACTCAAGAACCAAGCACATTGACATCAAATACCACTTCATAAGGGAACATGTGATGAAAGGTACAGTGGAACTTCATTTTGTTCCAAGTGAAAAGCAGATTGCAGACATATTTACCAAGCCACTTGATGAATCAACATTCACAAGATTAGTAAGTGAGCTAGGTATGCTTAATTATTCATAAATTCATGTCCTCATTATAATCTGCTTTGAAGCCTGAAATGAATTTGTGGCAAGAACAAAGTTGGCTTTAAGTAAAGTTTATTCTATCAATGGATATTCCCTATCCGTTGAAAGCCAAAATTGTTCTATCAACGGATGTTCATTATCCGTTGAAAGACAAATACATTTCTGGTAATTTTATCCTTCAACGGATAAAAACAGTGTTAATCTTCAACGGATAACTATTTACCTCATCTGTTGAAGTGTCACATCAGTTACTTTAAGTGAGTCACAGCCGTTGATTCGTTTTGATACATATATACACAGTTGTATGTATTTGTATTAAAGACAGTTTTCAGAATTTCTACAGTTTTCTTTATTCTCAAACGGTTGTAATTTACTTAAAAGTATTATTTAATCATTCTATTTACGTTTTAATTCGAGAAAGTATAAAAGCCCATTGAATTCTTATTTTCACTTTACGCTTTCTTGCAATTTTTTTACTCTCTTTCTCTCCCAAAACTCTCAATCTTTTCTCTGCAACCTCTACTCACAACAATGGCACCAGTAGTCAAGATTATGTCTCAGTCCGGCTTTGTTTATGAAAAGAACAATTTTATAGCCTTGGTGGAAAAGAATGAAGCCCACTCAGATTATCACAAGATAATGGACTTCATCAAGAACTGCAAACTAAGCTATGCAATGCTGGAAGCCCCAACTATTTATTGTGAGGTAATTGAGGAGATTTGGACAACTGCAGAGTTCAACTCCACATATATGACCATTACTTTCTCTCTCAAAGGTACGGATTACTGTATTAACTGTGATGATATACAGTCTTGCTTTAAGCTACCTGAGAATAATGCCATGACACCACACACTGATAATGATGTATCTACTATGTTAGATTCCATAGGCTATTCTTTTGATTCTGCTAATTTAGGGAGCATTAGAAGAAAGGGCCTTAGGAAAGAATGTAGTTTTCTTGGAGATGCCTTTATCAAGGTTTTCCCTGGGAAGATTAGCAATTTTGATGCCATAACTTCATCTCTTGTTAATATGCTCTATATGCTAGATTCTGATAGGTACTTTAATTTTAGCAACTATGTCATGCTAGAATTAGGTTCCAGGTTAGGTAACAAAGCTAATAGACCTTATAACATCTACTATGCTAGATTCTTTATGTTATTGGCTAACCATGTTGCTGAAGGTTTGGTCATAACTAATGAGAGCAATAAACTCAAATGCTGGGCATAAGAGAAAAAGGTCCTTGCAGACCTTTTGAGAATTAACCTCAACAACCAGGTGCCATTGGTATATTTATCAATAATGAATGCACCTCAGGTAAGTGAGGTAAATACTTCTGCAACTCCTACCTCTTCCAACCCCATTATTTCTTTGCCTTCTAGTATGGCAATGGAATCTGTGACTTTGTCCCAACAGATTCCTACCAAAGCCACCAAACCTAAAATTCCAAAACACAAGTCAAAGAAAACCACCTCTGTTGTTTCTCAAAAGACAACAGTTGTAACAACTACCATAAACCCTGAAGGGAGTGAACAGGGTGTGAGTGGTGAGGGGAGGGGTGAACATCAAGAAACCCCCCAGGATAAAGTGGGAGAGGTGAGTGGTACCCTAGCCAACCAAGCCACAGTTTCTCAAAAGACTGTGGTGGTTCAAAAGGAGTCAAACACATCCCTAGTTGCATCCTCCCAAAAGGATGCAGCTATTGAAAATAGTCCCCAACCAGGGACACAGAACAAAAGAGGGAGGGACACTGAAGCTACACATTCACCTATCAAAGCCTTTTCAAGAAGAAAGAAGGCTAAAACCCTAGTTTCAACACAGGGGGCACACACTGCACAGATACATCCACCTGTATCTTTGCCTTCTCAAATTCAGCTTTATGTGGCTCCAGCAAATGTGGAGTCACAACCCCATTCTCTCATAATAGACACACATCAATCACCAAATTCTCCATCACCATCTCTGGATGTGGATATGATATTCACATCAATTCCTGATTCTCCCTCTTTAAAACTCAGGGAGGAGCCCCACTCAAATCCTGGTGATCATCATCTTTTAGATGATTTGTTGGATCATCAGCCAATTCTTTCAGACTTAGTTGAAGAATCTGTGTCACCTCACTTAAAATCAATTTACACAGATTCAACAATTATGTCACTTTCAATATCTACATCTTTTCCTTTTTCAACGGATATCTCTCATCCGTTGACAAGTGGTTGTGCTTCGACGGATAAGCTTAACATCAGTTATCCATTGATATCATCAGTTTCCACTTCAACGGATACTTCCTATCCGTTGATGGTCTCTACACATATAACTGAATCAATTCCAAGTGTAGAAGACATGGTTACTGTACAAACACTTTTAGGATTGAGGGAAGGGAGTGATAATTTGAGTGAGAGGCTGGGTTGCTCCCAGGCAAAAGGAGAGGTTGAGAGTCAAAATATGCATGCTATTTCTTCCAGCATGGCAAAAGTGAGTGAGGGGAGTGCCACCTTAGTAGGTGAGGGTGAGGGTGTGAGGGTGTGTGTGAGCCAGGGGGAGCCCCTGATGCGAGAATATAGAGAAAATGAGAGAAAAGTAAGTACAGAAGCTATAAGGGTGGATCCAGCCATTGCTAGTGAGTCAATGATTGTGGATGATGCTGAAAAGGGAAGACAATTTCAGCAACATTACAAAGCTGAAATTGCTAACATTTCCTTGGATGCTGACACTTTTACTCAACCTGTTTCAGCCTATCAACTGTTGGCTGCTCAGGGCAATGTGGAGGCAGAGCAGACTTTGAACATTGTGCACACTTCAGAATCTCTTCAAAGAGATAAAGCTGTTGTTAATAGGATGCCTTCTCAAGCTGGTGAGCCATCTGAAGAATTTGAAGTAAATTCTAATGATGATGACTCTATTTCTTTGGATGGGAGCATGAACTTAGGGGGAGATGCAGGCCCAAGTTTTGTTCCAGATTTACCTGAATGGGCAAGGGCAAAGAAATCTACACCAGGACAGTTTGGTGTAGCTTTGGTCAAGCAGGTTATGGCTATTCAAAAGGCCCTTTAGGACACTTCAGATGCTGGTACCAAGGCTATTCTTCAAGCTCATCTAGACTCTCTGCATCTCTTGCAGTTGCAGCACATCAGACATAATTTGAGTGTGGATGAACTCATAAAGGATATTGCTGATCTGAAATCCTACAATTCTGAGAAGTTGGATTCAGTCATGCCTTATGGTACAATGCAAGATTTGTTGCTGAGATTGAGGGGAGAATCTGATGTTGACAAGAGGCTGACCAAGTTGGAAAATAGAGTTCAAGTCATTGAAGACTCTGTGGTCTCCATTCTTCAAAATCAACAATCTCAGACAAGTCTACTATTGCAGCTGGCAAAAGCACAAGGCTTGATCCCTATCCTTGATGATAACAAAAAGGGGGAGAATAAAGGGGAAAGGGAAGGAGAGCCATCAACAAAAGTTCAAATATCTAAAGTGCTAGTTCCTGCCATCACCACTTCTCCAACACTTCAAATCAAAGGAAAGCTTGATGGAATTGATCTAATCCAGATAGCAGCAGCTGAGATGAAAGTCAAAGAGCAAAGGAGGAAAATTGATGAAGGATGCAACAAATTTTTGGTTCTACAACTTCAAAATCACAACCTGTGAAGCATAACACAAAGGTGGAGCCAATCATTATGGAGCTCAAGCCAGTAAGGAGGAATAAGATTGGAGAGACTTCTTCCAAGAATCTGAAACCTATGGTTCTCAAGCCCAACAACAAATCCAACAAGGACTCTACAAAGAACCCTCTAAGCCTTGCTCAGTTGAAAGGAGTGGATTTTCCTCTTCCAAAGCCTGATGAAGACAAGGTTTTGGGTGGTAATATCATGAAGCACAAGGAGACCAAGGATGTGGTTGAAAGAATGAACATGGCTATTATCTTTAGAGAGGGAAACAGTATCTGTGTGATACAAGGACATCCCAAATTCTCAATAGCCAAGAGGGAAGAAGCCAGAAGGTTGAAAGAAGAAGCTAAAAAGCTAAAGGCTGACAAAAGAGCACAAGCAAAGCTTGAAAAACAGCTAAAGTCAAGTCAAGCTGAAGAAAAGAAAGAAATTGAAGACAAGGGTGAAGATGTAGGTATGGGGAACATGCTTAATGATGATTGTAGATGGCAAGGAAAGAAAGGAAGAAAGAATCAAGGAAAGAAAGGAATGGCAGAAAGGGAACAGAAAGAAGTCCAATGCAAAAAGGAAGATTGTAGATGAAACTGAAGAAACCCAATCAAAATCCAAACCACTACCTTCTATTCCTGAACCCATTGTGCCTGACCCTTTCATAAACATCCATGGTGAAACAATCACTCCTAAGGAGGAACCAATTGATTGGGACACCATCAAATTGCCCATTTTCTTAACCACTTCTCCACCATCAAAGAAACATAAAAGAAAAATCAAATCAACACATCCTCTAACCTCAATCAAATTCACTCAGAAGCCTAAGACTAAGCCACAAGCCTCAAAGGATGATTATGTTCATATTTGTGACATAAAGGAATTTATAGACATTGAACTCTATCTGGATGAGCTGGAGGAAGTAAGGGGAATAGATGCTTACAGACAGCTTCCAGAAAGACTAGTGTTCAAATATAAAGGAAGTGGGGAAAGGACTTGGCCTCTTTACAAAATTCTGGATGAAGGCTATTCTACCTTGGTTAGAGTCTACTCAGCCATAAAAAGGGATTCTGGCTTTACCAAGACTGCCAAAACTGAGATTCTCAACAAGATTGTCAGCATAAGGAAAACTTGGTGGGAGCCCAATGCCTTGCCTAGAACATTACTCATCCCAGAGAGATGAATTACAGTTCATAAATCACCTCATTGGTTGATGGAGTTCAGAGACAATAAAGGAGTCAGAAGATTTTTCAGACTTGAAGATCAGCTCAAGATTGCCAGTAATGAAACTCTCAAGGATATGCAATCTAAGTTGGACATCAATGAAGAAGATGAAGCTGAATTCTACAGACAACTCCAACTCCAAATAGAGGAGAATGACAGGAGGCTAGGGAAGAAAACAAGGGATCAAAGGAAAAGAAATTAATCTACTCAGGCTTAAGGAGCACCCTTGGAAATAATGTAATTCTTCAATTCTATCTCAGTATACACATTTTTGCAGCACTTTTGAATTTCTACTTTATTTCAGTTCATATGTTTGATAAGTGTTTTGTTATCAAGTTAAACCCAAATTTATGCCTACAGTTCTAGTAGACATAAATAGGGGAGATTGTTAGGAATATGTGTATTAGTTTGATGATAAGTTAAACAAAACACTTTAGTAGAAATCTAGTGTCTGTAGCCTCAATGGATAAGACCATCTTGGCTATCCGTTGAAGGAGTAGCTTTACTTAGAAATAAGTTTAGTATTGTAGCAAATTTCATTCTCTGTATTTAAGTTGTAATTCTTAGACGTTGTGGGAAATTATCAGTCATGTTGACTACTAGTGGATATGCAAATAGGAGGGCTAATTGTAAATATTTCATGCCTTGTAATTTTGTATAAGTGAAGTAGTATCAGCTGATATTAAAGGCCTTCAACGGATGAGAAACAAAGCTTCAACGGATGTCTCTAAAGATTCAATGGAATCCATCAACGGATGAGTGCTTCAACGGATAAAGCTTCAACTGCTAATGCATCAACGGATAAAGCTTCAACGGATAAAGCTTCAACGGATAAAGCTATCAACGGATGAAAGCTTCAACGAATGCTTAGTTCAATAGCAGTTAATAGTGACAATTCATAAGCTGACAGAGGCACATGGATTGACAGAGACAAACTGGAATGTGGCAGCCTCTAGGAGGAATCAAGAAAATGCAGCATTTCCATTCTGGTGCAAACAAGGAAGTATTCAAAGATTCACAGCTAAACCTAAATTGCATTGGATAGAGAAATGAAGAAAAAACATGTGAAGAATCTTTTAAATGTATTTTACAGTTTTGTCTTCACTTGTAAACTTGGTGATATATAAACCAAGTAGCAGCTAGTAATTAGGTGGTGAATTTTCCAGAGCTGTTTAGAAAAATCCAGAGAGAAAATCATCTAGTTTGTACTAGGACGCAGCTGTGATTTAATTCTTTGAATCACAGAGTTTCTGAAATAACACATCTCTGGTGGAACAACAAATCCACCAGAAAAGTTTTTAAGTTCTATGTGTTCTTTACATTTGTGTTTGAATATATATCTGTCTGTATTAGCTTCAAGCAATTCACACACATTTGTTCACTAAAACACTTAGCCTTAGAAACTGCTCAAAACTTGAAAAAGTTTTGAGATTTACATTCAACCCCCCTTCTGTAAATCTCATTGTTAGTCCACAGGGAATAACAACTTGTCATCATCAAAAGTCACATATGTGCTTTCCATAATTTTCTTTTGATCTAACACATAGACCTTGTAGGCAGTTCTCTCCAATGAATAACCCAAAAAAATTGCTTCAAAAACTTTTGAGTTAAATTTTCCCACATATTCAGAGTGATCTTTCAAAATGTAACACTTGCTTCCAAACACATGAAGATGCTTTACAGTTGGCTTTCTCTTAGACATGATTGAGTAAGGTAACTTTCCATGTGCCTTGTTAATGAGGTATCTGTTCTGAGTGTAACATACAGTGTTAACAGCCTCTTCCCAGAAATTTGTTGGCAGCTTGGCATCTTGCAGCATTGTTCTAGAAGCTTCAACTAATGCTCTGTTCTTTCTCTAAACTACTCCATTTTGTTGAGGTGTCCTAACAGCTGAGAATTCTTGAACAATGCCCTTGCTTTTGCAGAATTCACTCAATGTTGCATTTCTGAATTCTGTCCATTATCACTTCTCAATCATTTTACACAATTGTGATCTTCAGCCTATTTTTCTATCTTATTGATGTGTTCAATTATGATGTATGGAGTTTTATCTTTAGAGTGCATAAACTCTACCCAAGTGTATCTTGAGAAATCATCCACCATCACAAGTGCATATTTGTTCCTTGAGATGGATAAGACATTTACTGGCCCAAACAAGTCCATGTGAATAAGTTACAATGGTGCACTTATAGAATTCACAATTTTTGACTTGTGACTTGATCTTTTCATCTTTCCTTTCTGACAAGCATCACAGACTTCAATTTGAGCAAATTCCAGTTTGGGCATGTCTCTTACTAAATCTTTCTTAACCAGAGTGTTAATTGCCTTGAAGTTCAGGTGAGACAACATCTTATTCCATAACTTACTTTGATCTTCTGATGCCTTGGTATAGAAGCAACAAATACCATCCTTATTTGTTGAGTCCAAGTTTGCAATAAATAAGCTTCATTTCCTTGCTCCTTTTAGAGCAACTTCACCAGTTTTCTTGCTGATAAAAGTGCATTCTTCTTTGTTGAGTAAACCTCCAAAACCTTTGTCTGCAAATTGGCTAACACTTAGAAGATTCACTTCAAGACCAACTACCAGTGCTACATCATCAATGACAATATTTCCAGAAATAATCTTGCCATATCCCATTGTGAATCCTTTGTTGTTGTCTCCAAAGGTCACCAAAGGGCCAACCTTCTCCTTAACTTGTGATAGCAGGGCCTTATCACCTGTCATATGCCTGGAACATCCACTGTCAATGATTCATATGACTTTCTTCACTTTTTCCTGCACACAATGAGATTTAAGTGTGTTTAGAAACCCAAGTAATGTTGGGTACTTTCTTCTTGTTAACTGATCTAGCAGAAGTAGAGTGAGTTGTTTCAGATAAAATAGAGTTCAATGACTGTTATCATTTCCCCTATCTGATGTAGACCCAATTTTTGTTTCTTTGAGGTCTACTCTCAGTTTGTGGCAACTCTTCATCACTTTCAAGTTGCAAGGGATACAGTCAAACTTGTCACAGAATGAGTATGGATCATTGGAATCTGCTTCATTATATTTGCATGCTCCTTCAGTTGGCTTTCTAACAACCTTTTTACAAAGGTGAGTTAGATGATTTATAGAGCCACATTTTTCACACTTCTTTCTAGGAGCATTTGCAACATAAGAAAAATTATTGCTTTTGTTTATCCCTATTTTTCCATTTCTATTTTTCTTCTTCTTTCTTGCATCTTCAATCTTTATTTCTTTGACAGAAGTCTTGGTGCTTTGATTATCCATGAGATTTTCTTGAGACTTAGAAGATTGAGTTGAGTTTGCACTTTTTCTTTCATTATCCTCATCTACAATTTCTTGCTTGATAATCAACTCTTCTTCCCTGAAGTTTACTTCACAAGCCTTGAACACAGGTGACCCAACCTTTTTCAGCATTGCTGGAACATTTTCATTCTCTGTTGATTTTCCTTTGTCACTTATGTTTTTCTTCTTGCTGTTCAATGCATCATAGTCAAGACCAATAGCAATGTTTGCACATAATTTGTTTTTCTCATGGTACTGTCCAACCAGTTCAGATGCATTTCTGAAAGATTTCAGCTTCACTTCATTCTTTTCCAACTTCTTGATAAGTGGCATTTTATACCACTTAGAGCATCTTAAAATGGCTTAAATTGGTGCCTTGAAATCAAGTATTTTATGTATCTGATGCGTTTTTCTAGTGTTTATGCATTTCAGGGTATTAGTTGCATTTCAGAGGAGTAATCATCAAGAATAAGCCTTGGCATGTGTTCACCTTTGAGAGAGGAAAGAAAGGGGAAGATTACGGCGAAGAAACGGAGCAAACTCAGGAATTTTCCAGTAGGGTCCTGAGCGCCCGCTCAGCAATGCTGAGCGGCCGCGCAGAAAGCTGAGCGCCCGCTCAGCTATGCTGAGCGACCGCGCAGGGTCGGGAAAAAAGATAATTTATTTTAGGACTTCTACTTCTGTTTGGCTTCCACTTCTATGTAATCTGAGTTTTATGGGACTATTATCTAAGTAGATTTGGAAAAGTTTTCACGAGAGAGGATCGTGGTATTAAGCAAGGAGCGAAGGAGATAAGGAAGAAGACCATTTTAGCACACAGCAACGAAGAGGAAGCATATTCTCTTGTGATTCTTATTTCGTTGTAACGTTGGATGATAGTTTTCTTACTTTGAACCTATTTACTCTTGTGACGTACTCTGATTTAATATAAATAGTTTAGTTATTATTTTCTTGTGTTTGTTTATCATGATTTCATATGAACCCATGATGACGATGAGTGCTATTATGGGCCAATCGTGAGCATGGGGTTGCAATGGATTTACTATGGAATTCTTTAGTTAATTGTTTAATACTTTAGTGTGTGATGATTGTATGAGATCTAGTATTGGTTATGCGTATTCGTCTTATGTGCGTCGCGAACATATAAGATAGGGTGTTAATCTCTTGTGAAGCGATGGTGGATCTTGAGATTTAGAACTTGCCATGCTAGCATAGGTTCATGTATGATATGCATGATTAGTGGGTAACTCTAACAGTTTTATTCGCCCTGTGTAATCAAAAGGAATAACTTGTGCTTAAATCGTTGTGTTGTCAATTTTTGTAGACATATAGGAACTCAACATAATTGATGCCTATTCAACTTCTATCTTAATTGTGGATGTTTGGTAGAATGGTATTAGTACAATGAAAGTTGGCTTTTATCAGTTTCGTGTTATTCGATTAATATCATCACTGTCACATGCTAAAGGTAATAACAATAACTATTGGAGGAAGTAGTAATGAAGTTGTGATGTCATGAGTGTTTTAATATTGTTAATTTGAAGTGTTAATTAAGTGATTAATTGAATAATTAATTGTAGTTAATATTTAGTCAACAATTCTAAGTGTTAGTATCTTAACATTGAGAAGTAATCATACATTGGTGCGTGAGTTTAATTAGACAATAATTAGTCTGAGTCTCTGTGGGAACAAACTAGAAAGTATTCTATATTACTTGCGAACGCGTATACTTGCATGAATATTAGCGCGTGTTTTCGCCCTAACAAGTTTTTGGCGCCGCTGCCGGGGACTCGGCGTATTTGTTTAGTTTATGTACTTACCATCATTGGTCATTAGGACTCAGTGATTAGGACGTAGTAGTTACTTATTGTTTTTGGTTGTGTTTCAGGTACTTTAGCGAGCGTTTATGCAAACTCATTCTCGTACTCGCAAGAGGACTTTAGATACAACTGAAGAGACAGACGAAGTTCTTGATATTCCGGAGAAGTTAGATTTGAAGATTCGGATTCAGGAACTGAGCGGAAAGAACCAGTAAATATGGGTGATCATATTATTCAGGCTGATCCAGCTCTTATGGACTTTTCTCGGTCAAAAATTGATGACATTCAGTCAAGCATTCTTCATCCGGCTATTCAAGCTAACACCTTTGAAATCAAGCCGGGCACTATTCAGATGGTGCATAATTCTGTTTCTTTTGGAGGGGCCGCGACTGAAGACCCCAACACGCACATAAGGAATTTTGTCGAGATCTGCAGCACTTTTAAGTATAATGGCATAACTGATGAGGCTATCAAGCTGAGGCTTTTCCCATTCTCACTGAGGGACAAAGCTAAAGACTGGTTACATTCTGAACCAGCTGGGTCCATCACTACTTGGCAAGATCTTGTGCAAAAGTTTCTGGTGAAGTTTTATCTGATGGCAAAGACTGCTGCTATGAGGAATGCTCTTACTCAGTTTACGCAGCAACCTACAGATTCTATGTGCGAAGCTTGGGAACGCTACAAGGAAATGTTGAGAAAGTGTCCACATCATGGAATGCCTGATTGGATGGTGATCACTGGTTTCTATAATGGTTTGGGGGCCCAATATCGGCCCATGCTCGATGCAGCAGCTGGAGGCGCCTTATGGGCTAAAAGCTATACTGAGGCTTATAATCTTATCGAGACTATGGCTGGAAATGAGCATCAAAACCCAACTCAGAGGATGATGCCTGGTAAGGTAGCAGGTATTCTGGAAGTCGATGCAGCCACCGCTATTGCAGCGCAGCTTTAAGTGCTGTCAATGAAGGTCGATTCTCTGGCTACATATGGAGTTAATCAAATAGCTATGGTTTGTGAGCTTTGTGCAGGTTCTTATGCTACGAATCAGTGTTCTCTTGTCAATGAATCTGTTCAGTATGTGAATAATTATCAGCGACAACAGCAGCCTGTGCCAGCTACTTATCATCCTAATAACAAAAATCATCCAAATTTCAGCTGGGGGAATAATCAGAATGCTATTCAGCCACCATATCAGCAAGGTGTGAGTAAACAGTTTAATCCACCTGGATTCCAGCAACCACAGCAGTATGCTCAAAGGCAATCATATCCTCAACAGGGAAGTGCAGCTGCACCTACTAGTGCTGATTTTGAGGAACTTTAGCTGTTATGCAAGAGTCAGGCGGTTTCGATCAAGACCTTGGAAAATCAAATCGGTCAAATAGCCAATGCAGTGCTCAATCGTCAACCTGGCACACTTCCCAGTGACACGGAAGTACCAGGCAGGAAGGAAGCTAAAGAGCAAGTCAAGGCTATTACCTTAAGGTCTGGAAAAGTTACTGATGCTGAAAATCCAAAAGAAGGAGAAGCTGAAATTAGAGATGAAGAAGCTAAGCAAAAGGAGAAAGCGGCGGAACCAAGGAAGACTATTGTTGAACACACTCTGCCTGAGGGTAATACAGGGGAGAAACAGCTCTATCCTCCACCACCTTTTCCTAAGAGATTGCAGCAACAAAAGCTGGATAGACAGTTCCGTAAGTTTCTGGAGGTGTTCAAGAAACTTCACATCAATATACCTTTCGCTGAGGCTCTGGAGCAAATGCCTAGTTATACTAAGTTTATGAAGAGTATTATTTCAAGGAAGGTGAAACTGGATGACCTTGAGTCCGTTGCTCTCACGGAAGAATGCAGCGCTGTTCTGCAGCAAAAGTTACCTCCAAAACTGAAAGATCCAGGTAGCTTCACCATTCCTTGCACCATTGGCAAGTTGACTTTTGACAAGTGCCTTTGTGATTTGGGAGCAAGCATCAATCTGATGCCGTTGTCGATCTTTAAAAAGTTGGATTTGCCTGATCTAAAACCCACATACATGTCTCTACAATTGGATGATCGTTCTATTACTTACCCAAGGGGCATAGTGGAGGAAGTGCTAGTCAAGGTGGATAAGCTCTTCTTTCCTGCAGATTTTGTTATTCTGGATTTTGAGGAAGATAAGAAGACTCCCATAATCTTGGGAAGACCTTTCTTGGCTACTGGCCGTACCTTGATAGATGTGCAGAAAGGTGAACTTACTATGCGGGTACAAGATCAGGATGTGACCTTCAACATATTCAAGGCAATGAAATTCCCTACAGAAGATGAGGAGTGCTTAAAAGTGGATGTGATTGATTCTACGGTTACTTCGAAACTCGATCGCATGCTAATGTCTGATGCATTGGAAAATGCCTTAGTGGGGGATTTTGACAGTGATGATGAAGATGGCAATGAGCAATTACAATATCTGAATGCTTCTCCCTGGAAGCGAAAGCTGGACATGCCGTTTGAATCTCTTGGTACTTCTGACCTGAAGAATGCTGAAGGAAATCTCAAACCATCAATAGAGGAAGCACCTACCTTGGAGCTCAAGCCATTACCTGAACACTTGAGGTATGCTTTTTTAGGTGATGCATCTACTTTACCTGTTATTATTCTATCTGACCTTTCAGGTAGTGAGGAAGACAAGCTCTTAAGGATTTTGAGAGAATTCAAATCGGCTATTAGATGGACCATAGCAGACATCAAGGGGATCAGCCCTTCATATTGTATACAAAAAATTCTGCTAGAGGAAGGTAGTAAGCCGACTGTTGAACAGCAGCGCAGAATTAATCCTATCATGAAGGAGGTGGTGAAGAAAGAAATTCTGAAATGGCTAGATGCAGGCATCATTTATCCTATTTCTGACAGTTCTTGGGTGAGCCCCGTACAATGTGTACCTAAGAAAGGAGGTATCACTGTGGTAGCAAATGAGAAGAATGAGCACATCCCCACTCGAACAGTTATAGGATGAAGAGTATGCATGGATTATCGAAAGTTGAACAAAGCCACGAGGAAGGATCACTTCCCTCTTCCATTCATTGATCAGATGTTTGACAGGTTGGCTGGTCATGAGTATTATTGTCTTCTGGATGGCTATTCAGGGTATAATCAGATTTATATTGCACCAGAGGATCAGGAAAAGACTACCTTCACGTGTCCATTTGGCACGTTTGCTTTTGGCAGAGTTTCGTTTGGGTTATGTGGCGCCCCGACCACTTTTCAGAGATGTATGATGGCTATATTCTCTGACATGATTGGAAATAATGTCGAGGTGTTCATGGACGACTTCTCCGTCTTTGGACATTCGTATGATGAATGCTTGAATAATCTTCGTGCCTTACTCAAAAGGTGCGTGGAAACTAATTTGGTGCTCAATTGGAAGAAATGTCACTTTATGGTGCGTGAAGGCATTATTCTTGGGCATAAGGTCTCTAGCAAGGGTCTGGAGGTGGACAAGGCCAAGGTGGGAGTCATTGAAAATCTTCCACCCCCAATTTCTGTGTAGGGAATCCGTAGTTTTTTTGGTCATGCGGGTTTTTATCGGCGATTCATCAAGGACTTTTCAAAGATATCTAAGCCGTTGTGCAATTTGCTTGAGAAAGATGTGCCTTTCAAATTTGATGATGAATGTTTGGCGGCATTCGAGACTCTCAAGAAGAGTTTGATCACTGTACCAGTTATTACAATACCAGATTGGACAGAGCCGTTTGAGATGATGTGTGATGTGAGTGATTATGCGGTAGGTGCAGTTTTGGGGCAGCGCAAGAATAATCTCTTTCATGTGGTCTACTATGCGAGTAAGACCTTAAATGGGGCCCAAATGAACTACACCACTACGGAGAAGGAGCTCTTGGCTATAGTCTTTGGTTTCGAGAAATTTCGATCTTATCTGCTTGGGACTAAAGTAACAGTATTCACTGATCATGCGGCCATTCGCTATTTGGTTTCCAAGAAGGATTCGAAGCCGAGACTCATTCGTTAGGTGCTCTTACTTCAGGAATTTGAGTTAGAGATCAAGGATCAAAAAGGTACTGAGAATCAAGTAGCTGACCATCTCTCTAGGTTGGAGAATCCCGAGTCTGCTTCACAAGATAGGACATTAATCAATGAATCTTTTCCAGATGAGCAGTTGTTCGCAGTTCAGGAGGAAGAGCCATGGTTTGTAGATATTGTAAACTATCTTGTCAGCAATATAATGCCTTCTAATTTGACCTCAGCTCAAAAGAAGAAGTTTCTGCATGAGGTGAAGTGGTATATGTGGGATGAACCATATTTATTTAGACAGGGAGCTGACCAGATCATCAGGAGATGTATCCCATTCTGTGAGACGGAAGGGATATTACGAGACTGCCACTCCACAGTTTATGGTGGACATTATGGTGGTGAGAAGACGACAGCTCGTATTCTGCAAGCAAGTTTTTTTTGGCCTACTTTGTTTAAGGATGCTCATCAGTTTGTTTTAAGGTGTGACCGTTGCCAAAGAGTGGGAAATTTGACGAGAAAGGATGAGATGCCGTTAAATGTGATGCTTGAAGTCGAGGTCTTTGATGTTTGGGGAATCGATTTCATGGGGCCTTTTGTCTCGTCCTGCAATAATCAGTACATCTTGCTGGCAGTCGATTATGTCTCAAAATGGGTAGAAGTCAAAGCTCTACCGACAAATGATGCAAAGGCAGTGCTGAATTTTCTTCATAAGCAGATTTTCACAAGGTTTGGAACACCTCAGGTAATCATAAGTGATGAAGGGTCGCATTTCTGCAACCGTAAGTTCACTTCTATGATGCAGCGTTATAATGTGAATCATCGAGTTGCTACTGCCTATCATCCGCAAACAAATGGTCAAGCGAAAGTGTCTAACAGAGAGATCAAGCGCATTCTAGAGAAGGTTGTTTGTCCGTCAAGGAAGGATTGGTCTTTAAAGCTCGATGAAGCTGTTTGGGCTTACAAAATAGCATACAAAACTCCACTTGGTATGTCCCCGTTTCAGTTGGTCTACGGTAAGGGATGTCATTTACCTGCGGAGCTTGAGCATAAGGCCTACTGGGCGTTGAAAAAGTTGAACCTGGATTTAGATTCAGCTGGTAAGAAGAGAATGCTTCAGCTTAATTAACTTGATGAATTCCGACTTCAAGCGTACGAGAATAATAAAATTTACAAGGAAAAGGTGAAGAGGTGGCACGATAGGAAGCTACATCCTAAGTTATTCGTGTCAGGGCAACAAGTTCTCTTATTCAACTCTCGTCTCCGACTTTTTCCTGGGAAGTTGAAATCAAGGTGGTCTGGACCTTTTATTGTCAAAACTGTGTTTCCACATGGAGCGGTAGAAATTTTTGAGAATAATCCGGACCAAGCATTCAAGGTTAATGGTCAACGTTTGAAGCACTACTATGGGGACATGACAAACCGAGAAGTGGTTAGTGCCATTTTATTGACTACGTGAGAAAGGTACGCAACGTCAAGCTAATGACGAAAAAGAAGCGCTGCGTGGGAGGCAACCCATGATTTGTTGTTACAGGAACCCTTAGAAGTTAATAACCTATCCAAAAACACAAAAAATCAGAAAAACGGGAGTGAAAATTTTTTTTTCCAGTGACCCCCTGAGCGCCCGCTCAGCTCTGCTGAGCGACCGCTCAGGGGTCGGCTGCTAGAAATTTTTTTTACAGTTCATAAAAAAAAATCAAAAAATTAAAAAAACCCATCACAACCCATAAACCCACGAATTCTTTTCCTATTACCCCATGATTTTATCCCTCAACCTCACTCCTAATCTAATTTAACCTAATCCACACCCTATATATACATACACCTATCCTACATATCTCCCACAAACATTCTACACTTAAACTCTCTCCCAAACACAAAAACTCAGTTCTTAAACACTTTTATTCAAGATTCAATGGCACCCAAGAGAGCACGAACTATTGATAGCAGCAGCACAGTCCCTACTGCTGATTCATCGAGGGGTACTGCTGCAAGGCCTCGGTTGAATGACAGAGCTGCGGAGGAGGAGTACACTAGGCTTTTGGGGAAGCCGATTCTGAAGGAGAGAGGGTTTTTACCATCGGGGAGGGATGGTGAGTTGCTACCCATGATTGCAGAGAAGGGGTGGATAGCTTTTTGTGAGTCACCCGAAGCAGTGCCGATGAGCGTGGTTCGCGAGTTCTATGCGAACGCAAAGGCCAAAAAGAATGAGTTTTTTGTGGTCCGAGGGCTGACGGTTGATTATCACCCAGCGGCGATACGCCGTGTGATTGGACAGCGAGAGAGGAAGCCCGAGGAGGAGAACTGGAATGAGAAGACTGCTGAGGATTTTGACTTAGATTTGATTTGTGCTAGTCTCTGTAGGCCGGGCATAGTTTGGACCTTCAAGACCGGCACTAATGAGTATCGTCACTTCCCGGCGATCGCTATGAACAGGTATGCCCGTGCATGGAATGCATTTATTTGTGCTAATATTTTGCCTTCTTCGCATGCACACGAGGTCACAGTTGAGAGAGCACAGTTGTTGTGGGGAATTCTTAATGAGGAGTACTATGTGGACCTTGGTGAGTTTATCTACCAAGGAATTCTGAAGTTTTTGAGGGGAACTAAGCATATGAACATTCCTTATGCATTCACGGTTACGAAGCTTTGCTGAGCAGTGGGAGTGAACTGGCCGGCTCATGAGCAGTTGCAGTTGTCGGCCGCTCCGATTGATTCTGGGACTCTGAATGGGATGCAGGAGTGGACCGGTGGTGAGCCCGAGGAGCATGGGCTGGGTTATCGTCTTCCAGGAGGGCGTCCAGCATGAGGTGCTACTATGGCTAGGCCTAGGCGTGATGAGGCTGGTTCTTCGAGAGCTCAGGAGGGTGTTGGGATGACTGATACCCAGTATAGGAGGCTCTCACGGCGGATGGATGTCATGTACGAGACGCAGAGCAGGTTTGCTCAAGAGCTCACCCTTGCATTAGGGACTGCTTTTCGGGGCCTTGGAGCTGATATCCAGTGGCCAGTTTTTGGTGAGGACTCTGCATACCCGCCGCCTGATACTCCACCCACTGAGGGTGATGATGATGATGACTCCGAGTAGGTATATCATGTGTTCCTTTCAACTACCTTCACTGGGGACAGTGAAGATTTTAAGTTTGGGGGTGGTAGTTAAGGAATATTTTGTGTGTGTCATATAGCTGCATATTCATGATAGTTTAGTTCATATAGTTGCATAATTTTTGCCATATAGTTTTTTATTTTATTTTATAGCTTTATTTTTTTATCATGTCATGTAGCTCATGCATATATCATGATCCCTTTCGCGATGATTTATCGACTGAATTGTGATATTGATGCGAGTGCAGTGATAGCATTAAACTGATATTGAGTCGTGTAGGTTGATATGCATGCTAGAAGCACTTGTATTTTCACTAAGTCTTAGAAAATGCTTAAGGGCTAGATTGTTGTTATGATATGATTATTTTCAATGTTAATCTATTTATTATGCTTAGAATTCGATAATAGGTTCTTAGTGATAAAGGCATGAAAAAGAAAAGAAAATTGGAGTAAAAATGGAATTTGTTGTTAGTGTGGCTAGGCGTCAAATGGCTAGTAGCCGGCTCGCATGTTATGCGAGTAGTCTAGGGTTGAGTAAGATGGAGCGAAACGCACTTGCTCAGAAATTTTGAAAAAAAAAATGAGAAAAAAAAGAGAGAAAAAATTTTCTGGTGTTTATGCATAATTGATCACGAGTGGGCTCTTTGGTATTCGAGTTATTAAGTTCTTAGGGGACTTTGTGCCTAGTGACCTAAGGCTTTTAGAGTCTGGGATCCGCTAACCTAACGCTTGTTACATGGATACCATTGTATAAGTCTATTGTGGACCTCACTCATTGCACGGTCAAATAAGCATTGTTGTTGTGAATAAAAAGCATGATTCCGTAATAAGCTCCAGAATTCTTGTAGTGTTGTATGACACTTTGTGCCTAGAATTTTTATTTTTGGTATAATCATGTGATTGCTTTGAGGATAGTTGAGTCATAATAATTGGTCTAGTTCCGAAGCATATTTGTTAAGCATCAACACACACCACGTTTCTGGCTGTATGTTTATTTGCATGAGTTTATTGATCTTTAGTCGCCTAACTGCATTTGTTGAGATGTTACAATTTGGTTGGTTTGTTCGTAGTAAGGGGGATCGCTGCATTTTCATATAGATTGCATTCATGCATGTTTTTATTTGTTTTTGAGTCTGTGACGCTTGAGGACAAGCATCGATTTAAGTTTGGGGGTGTGATAAGTGGCATTTTATACCACTTAGAGCATCTTAAAATGGCTTAAATTGGTGCCTTAAAATCAAGTATTTTGTGTATTTGATGCGTTTTTCTAGTGTTTATACATTTCCGGGTATTAGTTGCATTTCGGAGGAGTAATCATCAAGAATAAGCCTTGGCATGTGTTCACCATTGAGAGAGGAAAGAAAGGGGCATATTACGACGAAGAAACGGAGCAAACTCAGGAATTTTCCAGTAGGGTCCTGAGCGCCCGCTCAGCAATGCTGAGCGGCCGCGCAGAAAGCTGAGCACCCGCTCAGTTATGCTGAGCGGCCGCGCAGGGTCGGGAAAAAAGATAATTTATTTTAGGACTTCTACTTCTGTTTGGCTTCCACTTCTATGTAATCTGAGTTTTATGGGACTATTATATAAGTAGATTTGGAGACGTTTTCACGAGAGAGGATCGTGGTATTAAGCAAGGAGCGAAGGAGATAAGGAAGAAGACCGTTTTAGCATACAGCAACGAAGAGGAAGCATATTCTCTTGTGATTCTTATTTTGTTGTAACGTTGGATGCTAGTTTTCTTACTTTGAACCTATTTACTCTTGTGACGTACTCTGATTTAATATAAATAGTTTAGTTATTATTTTCTTGTGTTTATTTATCATGATTTCATATGAACCCATGATGACGATGAGTGCTATTATGGGCTAATCGTGATCATGGGGTTGCAACGGATTTACTATGTAATTCTTTAGTTAATTGTTTAATACTTTAGTGTGTGATGATTGTATGATATCTAGTATTGGTTGTGCGTATTCGTCTTATGTGCGTCGCGAACATATAAGATAAGGTGTTAATCTCTTGTGAAGTGATGGTGGATCTTGAGATTTAGAACTTGCCATGCTAGCATAGGTTCATGTATGATGTGCATGATTAGTGGGTAACTCTAACAGTTTTATTCGCCCTGTGTAATCAAAAGGAATAACTTGTGCTTAAATCATTGTGTTGTCAATTTCTGTAGACATATAGGAACTCAACATAATTGATGCCTATTCAACTTCTATCTTAATTGTGGATGTTTGGTAGAATGGTATTAGTACAATGAAAGTTGGCTTTTATCAGTTTCGTGTTATTCGATTAATATCATCACTGTCACATGCTAAAGGTAATAACAATAACTATTGGAGGAAGTAGTAATGAAGTTGTGATCTCATGAGTGTTTTAATATTGTTAATTTGAAGTGTTAATTAAGTGATTAATTGAGTAATTAATTTAGTTAATATTTAGTCAACAATTCTAAGTGTTAGTGTCTTAACATTGAGAAGTAATCATACATTGGTGCATGAGTTTAATTAGACAATAATTTGTCTGAGTCTCTGTGGGAACGAACTAGAAAGTATTCTATATTACTTGCGAACGCGTATACTTGCGTGAATATTAGCGCATATTTTCGCCCTAACACTTCTCCCTGAGCACTGCTTCAACTTCACTTGCACACTTGAGCTTGTTCTTTAGATATGCATTTTCTTGCTTTAAAGCTTCACACTCCACTAACAATAATTAAGTTCCTTGTTTTTCCATTCTCAAGTTTCTCATTCATTTTTGTCAATCGGCTCACTTCTTCATTTGCAGCCACCATGCTTATATGAATGTGAAACATCTTTGTGCTCATCTTTTCAACAGTTTCCTTATATTGATTCACATTTAAATCAATGGTGGTAAGAGTTGGTACTTGTGCTTTTGATGAGGATGATTCACCTTGCTCCAAAGCCATTAGAGCATAGTTTCCAACTTCCTCATCTTTATTATTATCTGAATCATCCCAACTCTTTCCCTCTGCAATGTAAGCTTTGTTTTGTTGTTTTTTCAGAAGAGCTTCATACTTTGCTTCCAGTTCAAGATAAGTTTTATCTTTCTTTGCCTTCTTGGGTTTCCTGCATTCTGTAGCTAAGTGGCCTAGTTCATCATAATTGAAGCACCTTATCTTAGATCAATCAATAGATCCAGTTTTGTAGCCATTCTTACTATCAGAATTATACTTCCCTTTTTCTTTCCAGCTGTTGTCTTTGTTGAAAGACTGTCCTTTACTCTTGAAGTATCTTGGCTTCTTTACTCTAATATTAGAGAATTTTCTAGCCAATTAGGCCATTGAATGATCTAGCTCATCTAGTTCTTTAAGAGTGTAGAACTCATCTTTTTCCAATTCCAGAATGACTTGTTCTTGTGAATCATTTGTTCTTTGCTCACTTGTTGAGACAGCTGGAATTTGAGATCTTGGTTCATCATTGAATGTTTGGCTTTTATTTATAATTAAGGCACTTGAGCCATCTACAACATGTCCTTGACCAGATCTCAATGATTTCCTTTGAATCATTTCTAGTTCATATGTTTTGAGAATTCCATATAGAACTTCCAGTGTTATTCTGTTTAAGTCTCTCCCTTCCCTGATTGCTGAGATTTTCTGTTCCAAATGATCAGGGAGAGTAACCAAGAACTTTAAGTTCACTTCTCTAGCTTTATAGTATTTTTCATGAAGTTGCAAGTCATTTATCAGCTTATTGAATCTTTCAAACACATCAGTAATATTTTCCTTTGGATTTACCAGAAAACCCTCATACTGTGAAATCAGTATTCTTCTTTGGTTTGACCTAACTTCTTCAGTTCCCTCACACAATATCTCTATCTTTTCCCAGATCTGTTTTATAGTGTCACAGTTGACAATGTTGTTGTACATTATATTGTCAAGTGACTCAATTAAAATTAACTGCAAGCTACTATCCAGGGAGACTTTCTCTTTCTCAAGCTCAGAGTATTATGCAGGGTCTTTGGGAGCATAATGAGCTGGAATAACCATATCTCCATCTGTCGATTCATCAACTGTAATCATAGGAATGAAGGGCCCATTTTTGAGAATCTGAACATATAGTGGATTGGCCAATCTTATGAACAACATCATTTTCTTCTTCCATAGAGTGTAGTTAGCTTTGTCAAAAGTAGGAATCTTGATGCTTCTGATTTTCTGTGTATTCATTCTTCCAAGATCTTGAATCTGTTTACTTTCAGATTTTGCTCTATACCACTTGTTAGATAATGAATAACACACAGGGGGGTGAATGTGTTTTAATATTTTTAGGCTTTTCTTGAATGTTTTTGGGTGAACAAGGTAAATTTAATCTTGTAGAGAAGATGTGTTAATGCAGTAAATAAACACACAGTGAACAAGAACACAATCTTTTCAAAACTCACTAAATTTTTATATTAAAAATCAAGAATATTTTGCTAAAAAATTTCAAGGCTCTTTTGTTAAAGAGCTTAGCTTCTTCTTGAGAGAATTACAAGATACTATCTAGATTGTTACAACTGACAAAAGACCAGTGTTAACTTTATAACACAATTAACTGCCGGTTTACATAGCGTATAATAAGACATGCTATTCACTTTTCTAAACTGTCACTTATTATTTCTATTTATAGAAAAGTAACTCTTCCATTTCTGGCTTAGCATATCTTTAGCATTCTGTGATTATCTTGATCTTCCTCTGTCAGTTAATCTTCACCATTGATCTTGCACATCCTTCAAGCTGCTTTTTGTAGACTTGTCAATCCAGCTGGTTGGATTGTTTGTTGATTGTTTATCTTGAATATTGAACTGGTCTGTGATTTTGTCATTGAGAATTTCACTCGAGATCTCCAATTAGGCACATAAGGATCTTGACATCTCGATAAGTATAATGAATTATCGAGATCTCTAATGCTCTAGTGAATTAGACTTGTAGTGGTCTCTGAGTTCTCGAATGGAACTTTGGTATGCTCACCAATGCAGCAGAGAACAACCACATGAACCGGAATATTGCGTTCCTTTCATCGAAAGCCTGTTAACTAGACTGAATGACGTACAAATATTCTTAAAAGAATATTAGTGTATAACTAGACCGAATGATCTTCACCATTGATTCTTAAAACAATTTGTCAACCCTAAGTAAGTTATATTGTTATCCACCATTGATCTTCACCATCCGAATGACGTACAAATATCTCTCAGCATCATGTCTTCATTTTGACTTGTCGACAACTTAGAGTTCTCTAGTGAATTTTGACTTATCGATATCTTTGAGTTCTCTAGTGGACTTTGACTTATCGATAACTCAGAGTTCTGTCATGAATGTAGACTTGTCGATAAATCTGAGTTCTCTAGTGAAGAAATGACTTATCGATATCTCCAACCTTCATGTCTTCTTGACTTGTCGATATCTCTCTGAGTTCTCGAGTAGCTTTTCTGACTTCTCGATAAGTCATTTGGAGTTCTCGAATGACTTCTCTATAACACTAAATCTGTGACTTGTAGAGATCTTGACTTAGATTATTTTTATCCAAACAGATTTATTCAACTCCAAGCTTCTTCAAAATTATTCTGAGCCATGATTGTCTTGATTTTCTTTTAGATGTAATCCTTATGCTTGATACTGTTTCAGGAAAAAGACTCCAGTCTGCTCCTTTGCTTTTTTACAGACTTTGAAATGTTACAAGTACAAATACAAACTAAGATAATAATATAACTTACTTAGGGTTGACAAATTGTCTTAGTCTTGTTAAGGTACAGGTATGTCTTGCACAACAATCTTCCCCAATTTGTGAGAAGATTGTTTAACATACATTCATGCCTGTTAACAAGACTAACCTCAAGCTTAACAGATTATAAAATGTAACAGTTCATTATTCTCCTTAGATCAGATGTCCATTTAACTTTGCTTCACCCTTTGATCAGGAACACTAATGATGTTGTCATCTTCAGTAATCTTTAACATCATCACTTAATATATTACACAGAGAAATAAGGTTGGAGTCATTCGAATCAGTTATCAGAATTAGTGTGAAGATCTCAAGGATTTCTAGTGAAGTTGGTTATATTTGGTAGAAGACTTAACAATGGTTTGTATGGGTATAATACGAAGGCGTGAGAGTGGAACTAGTCATTTGCGAACCAGACCCTTGCACTAGACATCAATTATCTGTGAAAGGAAATGGAGTATTAATTTTTAGAAATACTGTTAAGTGGTTTTTGTATTCGAGAGGATTGAAAATATTTTAAAGTGCAAAGACATGGAGATTAGACGGCTTGAAGATACAAAGGACTACAGCCCGAGAATTTACGGGATTTATTTTAATCAATGGCTGATTTTTTATTAAATGAATGAATGGAAATAAATTCATTTATTTATTTAATTTTGCATCAACAATTGACTTTGGAAAAATAAATTAATATTTTGATTTTTTTATTAAATAAATAAATGAAATTCCAATTCATTTATTTATTTAATTTAACATCAACAATTATTTTATTATTATTTTTCCCGAGTTCGCATTTATTCTTGCATGCATGCGTTTAATTTATTATACAAAAGAAACACTCAGTTCATATAAGAAGAAAATGCAGGTCAGTTTGTGGTACTAGTTTGATAAAATAAAGTAATGATTTGTTTCTTTCATTTTTTCAAAGAGGAGCGCGTGTGTGTAACTCTCGTCCTGGCTGGTTCATTCAAACAGCGCGTGCTATACACTCCCATGCTACTTTGTTCATTTGAAGTTTTAAAGAAAGGAATTGGACCTGCTTGTGGTCAGATTATTTATTTTAATAATTGATATGCAAAAGAATGCAAGGAAATGAATCAGAAGAGCTCGGGACTTGCTTTAACACATGGAACCTACGTGAACTTTTTATTGCAAATTGGTTGTTGCAGCGCAGCACTCACATGACAACCACTCTCGTTGATTCAAGTTAATTGGTTTTATTAACTTGGAGTTTTCTTATATTAATAATCAAATGAAGTTAACTTGCAGCCGCGTACAAATTGAACAAGGAGAATGGGTTGCAAGTCATGGATTATTCTAAGGCATATATTCCTCCGAGCTTCAAGCAGTTGCAAGTTGAGCTTTTATAGCTCCTTGAAATTGCCACTTGCTAAGTAAACTTCTTCCCTAGGTAGAAAGTTGCGCAAGTAAGAACCCTATGTACTATCTAGTCGCCACTCACATA
The DNA here is from genome assembly GCF_009905375.1 of Apium graveolens. Classification (NCBI taxonomy): domain Eukaryota; kingdom Viridiplantae; phylum Streptophyta; class Magnoliopsida; order Apiales; family Apiaceae; genus Apium; species Apium graveolens. Next base: position 163,265,583 of record NC_133653.1, on the reverse strand, counting down.
AAAAACCAAGTAAAAGATCATCCCGAACACTCTTATATGCGTAAGTGGGTGGTTAAAGATTTTTTTTAAGTAAAAGCAAGGCTAGAGGCACAAAGCATTCTAAGAGTACAAGGTCGCAAGTAGAGGTGGTCAAACGTGCGGGTTCGAACCGCACATTCGGGACCGGCTCGTATGGAAACCGTAAAATATTCGGCCCGAATCGGGTCGGTTCAAACCCGCACAACCCGCCGAAAGAAGCGAACCGAATACGAATTTAATTTTAAAAAACCGGAACCGGCACTAACCCGCACGACCCGCACAGGCGAAGCCCGCGTGAGCCGCACGAACTATGCAACCCGCACAGCCCGCACAGCCCGCACGGCCCGCACGGGTGTGCGTCACGCGCCGTTTCCATCCATCTGTTCTCTGCAGTGTTGCAGTCTGCACTCCAACGGTAACCTCCTCCGGCAACGTTACACTCTGCACTCCAGTCTCCAACGGTCGTAAAATCTCAGCTTATAAATATGTACATACAACAACAATCAAAATTCACCATCTCAATCTCTGTCTCTCTCATCTCAAGTCTCAATCCAATCTTTATTTCTCCATTTCTTCTCCGACTTCAGAGCTTCAACAACAATTTAATTCACAGCAATTCAATTCACAAATTCACAGATTCACAGCAAGTTGCGAGTTGGGCGGGTTAACAGCAATTCAATTCACAAATCAACTAACTCAGAAAAATGGAACAAGGCAGAGGGAGTATTTCTTCTCAAGGTTCAACTCCGGCGACTTCGATGCTACCGCCTCGACCCAGATCCACGTTTAATACCGAAGAAGGTATTTCATTTTCCTGTTTATTTTTGTGTGTTTTTGGTTTTTGAAGGTATATTAATAATAGTATATTGTTTATATATATTGTTGATTATTTTTATTCGATTTTTGTAAATTAATTTTTATAAATTTCAGTTTACAAAGTTTATTCGATTTGTAATTTGACTTTAAATATTAAATTTTATTCGATTTGTAATTTGTAAATTCGTTAACTAATTTTATTCGTTTTGTAAATTTCTGTAGGTGCTACGAGTTCGAGACAATCATCGCACGTTTGGACATATTTTTCGAAAGAAGTTGTGCCGGATAATCCGAATAGATTTAAAGTACATTGTTTGATTTGTGTACAAAATGGTAGACCACATCAACCATTTAGTTACGCTCGAGGTACCGGCACGGGAACACTAAACCGACATTTGGAGAATATTCACTCTATTACGAAGGCGAGTCACGAAAGCGGAGAAGCACGAAGAGGTCCACAACAATCGCAACTCGGTGGTTTTATGACATCAACGGGAGGTGGAGGTATGCCTTTTTCCTATAGTAGAGATAGAATGATAGAAAGTTTTGCTACTTTTGTTACACTAGACGAGTTACCATTTTCTCACGGTGAGAGTGATAATTTAGAATATATGATGAAAACTATGATAAATCTGGCATTTAGAAAAATTCCTAGAAACACACTAAAACGGCACACAATAACACAATATCATTGCGCTAGAGTACAATTAATTGAATTTTTTCGAGAATTTGATGGTATGGTTTTGTTAACTAGTGATTGTTGGAGTTCGAGTCAAGGTGAGCCTTATATATGTGTTACCGTTCATTGGATTGGTGTCGATTACATGTTACAAAAACGAATTATTGCATTTGATGTTATGGACGAATCACACACCGGCTATAATATTATGTCTAGAATTTTAGATACAATTAAGGAATTTAATTTGTTTAACAAGGTATTCACAATTTCCTTAGATAATGCTGCTAATAACAACAAATGTATTAATTATATTAGGACCGAAATTCCTTTAGTTTTAGATGGAGTATTTTTACACATTAGATGTTGTGCTCACATAGTTAACTTAACGGCTCAAGTAGGAATTCAACAAATAACTAATTTATTAGAACCTATTAGGAAGGTAATTAAGTATCTACGTTTGGCGGGTAAATATAGGTCTAGGTACAAGAAATTGTGTAAAGAAAATGGACTAAGGCCGAAAAATGGGGTATCGATTGTCCTACAAGATGGAGCTCGACATATAAATTACTTGTTGAAGCAATTAAATATAAACCCATTATTACCATCTTATATAACGACGATCCAATTCACCAATACGAAGGAGGAATTATTACCGAGGAAGATTGGGAATTATCATCTACTGTACGTGACATACTTTATTGTTTTGCGCATGCTACTAAGGTTTTTTCTTATGTTTATGAACCAAATGTACACCATTGTGTCATTGAATGTGTTAGCATTGTTACTACTTTAAAGGAATACGAAGAAAATGATAATTTTAGTGATATTATTAAGGATATGAAAATTAAATGGATCGAATACTTTACCGAATTTCCGTATATTTATGGTATTGCATGTCTTCTTGATCCCGGTGTTAGGAAGGAAGGTTTAGAAAATATGTTAGAACATTATTATGCAGTGTTAGGAGTTTCATATAATCATGTTTTATATGTAACTAATTGTTTAAATTTGTTGTTTCGTCTTATAGATATGTATGCTCCAAAAACTCAAAGTACTATACCATCGAAGAGCAGTAATACTTCTAGTAGGTTTAGTAGTACTATTTCATCTATACTAACCAAAAAACAAAAATGTAGAATTTCCGAGTCATCTACCGTACCTTCTTCTGCCACTAGTATGGTTCGCGAATTTTTTTCATATAGTTATGAGTTAAATGATGATTTTGATATACTAACATGGTGGAAGAATCATGAGTTACAATTTCCGGTTTTAGCAAAAATTGCAAAGGACATTTTAGTTGTACCGGCTTCTACAATTGCGTCCGAGTCCGCTTTTAGTGCAGGCAGAAGAGTGTTAGATGAGAAGCGATCCAGTCTTGCGCCAGACGTTGTAAAGATTTTAGTTTGCAAAAAAGATTGGGATCAAGCCGATAAAAGACAACAAGGAAGAAAAGAAGACTCCGACGATGACGACGAGCCATGGATGACAATGGATACTTCATCCGAATCGGGAACCTCAACTAACGAACAACTTTAGAACAAATATTTAATGTAATTTTTTTAAAAGTTTTATATTATTTGATTTGTAATTTTTTAATATTTGATGCGGTTTGTTCCGTTTTTTTTAGAGAGGAGTCCTCTCACATCATTTGTAATTTTTTTAAATTAATAAAATTTATAAGAGGTACCGTCCTCTTTCTAACCAAAAATTTAAAATAATAAAATTAATTGATTTACAAAGAACTTGGTAGTTTTTTCAAATGAATATAGCTATGATGCATAAAAACAATAAAATAACTAGTTCTTGACAGATGTGACAATTCTATCCACAAATTGACAAACACAACACATGGAAAAGGACAGGCTGCTCAACCCGCCAACCCGCCTGTTCAACCCGCCAGCGAACCGCCCGCGAACCACCCGCGAACCACCCGCGAACCGCCCGCGAACCGAGCCGAATCCGGGTTACCGTATGTCAGCTCAACCCAGCCCGGCCCGATTCGCTCGCCTCCCAGTGCCGGTTAAGTGTTCAATTTTTCCGGTTCCAACCCGGCCCGGACCGCCCGACCCGCACGGTTGGCCACCTCTAGTCGCAAGTGAACAAAAGTGAACAAAGAATGCAAGCTGTAAATTAATTTACATGGTCAAGCCACATATTTTATTCTTCTCTCCAGCCTACCAGCTCTATCTAATCAAATCAGTAGAAGATTGAAAGATATACACTTCTCACCACATTCAAGCGAAACTCTGCAAAAATATTTTCTCGGAGAATTGTTCGATTTCATTTATTAAAATTAAGGAGAGAAGTATTGTCCAATTTGATTCACACCTCATTAAAGTCTTATATTTTGTTACACTCATTATTTGTAGCCTCTTTGTGTGTATTGATTATCATTTGATAAAGAAGCTATGGATTTTTAGAGTGATAAAAAGAACCCTAGATTGATAGCTATTGTATTTGTTTCTTTTTATACTTGTTACTTCAAGTCATTTATATTCGAAGTTGTAAGCAACCCTTTGCGGTTTAATTTCTTAATAATAAGAATTATTCCATTAATCTCCTTGTGTTTTTTTGTTTCATTTTAGTTTTGATATTCCGCTGCATTAAATCGATAAAAACGAAGAACATACATTCACCCCCCTCTATATGTACCTTTTGGACCTAACAATTGGTATCAAAGCCTACTGATCGATATACAGATCAGATCCGTAAGATTAGTAATTTTTGTGTTGGTTTTGGTTATTGCAGAGTCTGGGAGTGCTTTGGGTGTGTAAATCTGATTTGGGTTTATTTATGGTCGTAGTGTTCTTGACTGTTGTGGATTGGTTGATTGATTGGTATTGGTGGATTTTGACTGTTTGGGTTATCGTATTTTGAGACGTTGTATTGCAGAATTTTCGTAGATCTGAAAGTATGAGCACTCGGATAGTTAATGGCATCAAGGTTCCTTCCTTCAGTAACGTCAGTGAAAACAACTATAAATTGTGGAAGAAAAAGATCACTCTATTTATTTCAGTAGTAAACCCTGATTACAAGGGAATTTTATAGAGTGGTTTGTTTGTACCAAGAAAGGACATTTATGTAACTACAGATTCAGACAATAGAGTTCCTCAAGAGTTTATCCCAAAGGATCTGTCTGAATACAATAATAGGGATAATGAATTAGTTTCTTTGGATACAACTCTTCGATCAATTTTAGTTGAGTCAATGGATTCCAATATGCGTCACTGGATTAAGGATTGTATTAGTGCTAAACACATGTGGGAAACCATTAAGGCTATAGTGGACATAAATGAGGATAAAAATAGAACAAATTTTATGATGTCTGAATATAAGGAGTTTAAATCTCTTTCTAGTGAAAGTATCAATCAGTTGCTTTGAAGGTACACCCAACTTTTGGATGAGAAGAGTACACTTGGGAAGAAATACTCACAGAAACGGATAAACAGGAAGTTTATTCTTACCTTATCCAACCAAGTGAAAAATAAAGTGTCATCCAACAGAGAAGGATTAGATTTCAATATAATGACATTGGATGAGATTTATGGCAAGTAGAAGATCTATGAAGCTGAGGAAAAGCAGAGAAATGTCAAACATGGATTAGAGACAGTGAACAACAGAAACAAGACCATGAAAGAATCAATATGTCCTATAGTATAGGAATACAGAATTCTCAAAGAAAATGTTGAAGGATCACTGACCTCAGAAGCTTCTACAAGTGGATCAAATCTGATTGGAAAAGGAGAAACTACAGATGACTATTATACTTTGGAAGAACTTGAGAAATTAGAAGATCAAACTATGTTTAAGAAGGCTTCTAAATGTAGTGCCTTAAATTCAGAAAAAAATCCAAATATAAGGTTAAGTCATCTAGTGGAGACAATCAAGATCTTGAAGATGGAGAATCTACAGAGTTGGTATCCAGGGAATTCTGCAAGAAACGGCTGATTGAAGGAAACACACATGAATAGTGTGATAGTGAAAAAAGGGACACTCTAACAGTGAAATGGAAGAGTCCACACGACCAAATGAGAAAGAAGCTTGTCTGAGAAGGAATGAAGATAGACAGTAGAAACATCAGGACAAAGAGTTAGGGCAGTGGTGAAAAGCACTGGAATGGTACAGATGTAGAGGAAGAAAAATTCAATGATCCAAAAGCATAGGAAACCTCTTCATGACAGGTATCTTCTGAGATCACTACTACTATATCCTGGCCTGATTGCAAATATTTTGATAAGGATTGAAGAATAGAATTGTTTGAACTTCATGCTAGTGTGATCAGCTTTAAATAGGAAATAAATATAATAAAATCTAAGAATAGATTGTTGTTCAGTAGGCAAGAAGAACTAGGCCTAATTACAGATGAACTAGATAATCTTAAGAAACATAATGAATGCCTAGAGAACATGGTCAAAGCCAGTGAGGATTTAGATGTTGTCCATAGGAGTCAGATAGCTGAGTTAGAATCTAAGTTGAAAGATTATCAGAACTCTGCTATTAGTGCAAAGGAAATAATTGACAACCAAATTGGTGGAGCCATAATTGACATTGGATCCAGTGATATTGGACAGAAAATATGATAGAATCGGAGAGTGTTGATAATGGTAAATTAAACTCTTTAGATACATCACAAGCTTCTGAAAAGGTCAATAATTTGTTATGCAAAAAGGCCACTCCTGATTCTTTGAATGAAGATGAGGTGCTTGTTGAGGATTATGTATCTAGTGCCGAGGAGTCAACTGTAGAGTCATATCAGGAGTCAACTTCTAGTGATGAACCTAAAACTCACTTAAATGATAGAGATGTTCACATGTCTAAGAATAAAAACAGACGCAATATAAATGGAAACTTAGGTGTTGACATTAAAAAAGATCCAATAAAAACTAATTCTTCTAGGAAGTTATGCTTTAAATGTAATCCTGCTTCGCATCTTGCATATGCATATACTATGAGTAAAGTAGACAAAGGTAAAGTTCATAATAAACATTGCATGCCTACCATGCCTAGTTCACATTCCTCATGTCATAAATCTAAATGTATGCCATGTGCTTTTAATACCTTGTCTTCTTATCTTAACTTGATGCATTTTCCATTCACTACTTGTAAGCCGAATGATAAGAACATGAGTAGAAAGCATGATAGGGCAAATACTATTAGTCCTCCTAAGGTTAAGAAGGAAACTTCTACTTGGAAGCCTAAGAGATTCCTAAGGCTTCTAAAGAGAACAAGGAGACAGTCGATGAGAAACAAAAGCATATTAAATTTTCATATAGAATTATTCATAATGTGATTCTATCTAAGTCCCCTGGACCCAATTTAGTTTTGGTACCAAAGAAAACTTGATCCATAATGTAGACAGGGCAAGAAAAACTGAAGTGAACCATGTGAATTTTAAACATTGGATGTTTAATACACAAGAGTTCGAGGATAGAAGCCTGCTATCATATGTGGACAACTAAGCTGGCCCAGTAGTTACCTTTGGAGATGACAGCAAAGGAATCACTACGAGATATGGCGTAAAATAAGTAATGTCATCTTTCACTCAATATTGAAATGCATATATTTGTTAAATATTTGTTGTAGTTATTTGTTAAATTTCTACTTTAATAGTCTGGTTTATGGACCCTGAAATAATTCAACTTTATTATTTGCTCCATAAGTCAAATTTTTAAAGTAATAGCAGCATCACACCTCTCATAATTTAATTCAGTGGTTTGTGATGAGATTAACAGCATTATTATTTCCCGGTAAAGTAATTATTTAAGGGGGTTGGATACAATTACTAAACAAATCGATGTTTATGAAAATAAATTAAGAACAGATGAATCAAATAACATTTTATATTGATGCTTGATAAACTGTTACAAAACTCTGTTAAAAACAATATTCTTAAGAGCTGCTAGGTTAATCGAATACCCGAGTTGTGCTCTATCACTTATATTATGATAACCTATTCTGTGTTTATATACTAAACTTCTACAAATCAGTCCTATATCAATTACAAGATATGTTACAATATAACTCTAATACTTTACATATTTAAATCAACTACGATCCTATAAATCAACACCTTTTGATTTATCTCGAAGTCATGACTTAACATCCAAGTCATTCTTCAACAGATAACTTTGATCAACGGATAAGTATTTTAGCTTCAACGGATAATCATTCATATATATCAATGAATGACTAATCAATTGTCAACGGATGATATTGAAGCTTTCAACGGATAATCATATTACAACAGTTGACCATATTGTGATTGTGACATAAATCCTGATCTTCGAATTCGCCAATTCTTAACAATCTCCCCCAATTTATGCTTTGCAGAATAAGCATAAATTCCAATAGAATTGTCTAGTGCCAAAAACCAGATAGACAAAATAAGTAGTGTAAAACTTACTTTGTTTCAGATGTAGATCTTCATATTTCTTAATAGACTATGCAGTATCTCTGAACAAAAGCTTTAACCCTGTCATCAATGTGATATCCCGTATTTTTCGGAATTATTATTATTATTTTAATATGTTATGTGATTTTCTGATTTGGAAGGAGTAAAATGGTGGATATTTTATTCATATTTGACGAGTTCGTGTTATTAAATAGTAATGTGCTAATTGTTAAGTTTTGTATCGATCCTTCTTAATTTCTGAAAATATTTACTTAAATGTATTATTTTGAAAAGTTTAATTGAAAGCCGATTATTTTATTGATATCGGTAAATTGAGTTCATTTTATAATATTAGGGATTGAATGGATATTATGTCAGCTATGTAAAGTATGTAATATTAATTGTGTGTGACTCAGTTGTGATTGAGGATTATTTGTATTATAAATTATTGAGTTGTATCATTTTCTTTTTATCTTTAAAAAGTGATTTTATTGAAAATTTATTTTCATAAATATTTAAATTATCTTTAAAATTATTTTAAAGGTTTTATAATTTTAGTAATTATTTATAGGAATTTATAAAATTTAGAAAATAACATTTCGTCAATTATTTATCCCTAAATGATTTTCTGATTGTATTTAAGTTTAAATTTAGTATTAAATTCAAGGATATTTCAAAAAATATGAAACTTACATTTTATTACTATTTCAATATTTCGAGAATTTTAAAATTATTTCGAAAAATTTTCAGGTTATATTTATCTGCACATTTTCGATAATTGATTTAGTTTAGAAGCATATCTGTTAAGCATTCACACACACCACGTTTCTAGTTGTATGTTATCTTGTGTGATTTGATTGATCTTTAGTCTCCTAATTGCATTTGTTGAGATGTCATGTGTTGGTTGGTTTAGTCATTGCGATGGGGATCGCTGCATTTCATGTAGTTTGCATTCATGCATGTTTTTATTTTGTTTTTGAATCTGTGACGCTTGACGACAAGCATCGATTTAAGTTTGGGGGTGTGATAAGTGGCATTTTATACCACTTAGAACGTCTTATAATGGCTTGAATTGATGTCTTGAAATCAAGTATTTTTGTGTATTTGATGTGTTTTTCTAGTGTTTTTGCATTTCAGGGTATAACTTGGGTAATTAGGGAGATTTCATCATAATAAGCCTAGGGAAGTACTTGGAATCAATTGCGGGGAGTTGTGCGAAGAAATCAGCAAAATCAGAAGAGAAGAAGTGGAATTTTCCAAAAACTGTGTAGGCGCCCGCCTGGAGAGCAGGCGCCCACGTGGGAATGGGTGCGGCCACATGGGGTCGTAATTTTAGAATCTGGATTTTCTAATTTGACTTCTATTAGGCTTCTGACGGCGCTGTCTCTTGTGGACTCTTATATAAGCAATATTGGAAGACGTTTCACAACAACAAGTGACAAGCAAGGAGTAAGGAGAGAAGATTAAAAAGATCATTTTACCACACCTCAATGAAGAAGAGGAAGCATACGTTATCTTGTAATTCTTTTATTCGTTGTAATAGTGGATGCTAGTTTTCTTTACTTTGAACCTTAATACTCTTATGACGTACTATGATTTTATTAAGTATTTTTATTAGTTTATATCATTGTGTTATTATCATATTTTCATATGAACCCATGGTGACGATGAGTTCTGTCATGGGCTAATCATGATCATGGGGTCGTAGCGGATTTACTATGGATTTCTTTAGTTAATTATTCAATACCTTGGTATGTGATGATTGTATGATATCTAGCATAGGTTGTGCTTATTCGTCTTATGTGCATCGCGAACATATAAGATAGCCAGTTAATCTCTTGTGAGGCGACAGTGAATCTTGAGATTTAGAACTTGCCATGCTAGCATAGGTTCATGTATTGTATGCATGATTAGTGGGTAACTCTAACCATTTTACTTGCCCTGTATAATCATAATGAATAACTTGCGCTTAAATCATTATGTTGTCAAATTCTGTAGACATATAGGGTCTCAACATAATTGATGCCTATTCAACTTCTGTCTTAATTGTGGATGCTTGGTAGAATGGTAATTGTGCAACGAAAGTTGGCTTTTATCAGTTTCGTGTTGTTCGATTAATATCATTACCGTTACATGCTAAGGGTAATAATAATAACTATTGAATGAAGTAGTAATGAAGTTATGATCTCATGTGTGTTTAATATTGTGAATTCAAGTGTTAATTTAAGTGTTTAATTCTCGTAGTTAATAATTAGTTAATCAATCTTAAGTGTTATTGTCTTGACATTGAGAAGTATCATACATTGGTGAGTAAGTGTTAATTAAATATAATTAATCAGAGTCTCTGTGGGAACGAACTAGAAATCATTCTACATTACTTGTGAATGCATATACTTGTGTGAATTATTAGCGCATGCTTTGTGCCTAACAAGTTTTTGGCGCCGCTGCCTGGGATTCGGTGTTAATTTGTTTAGTTTATGTACTTGCCATCAGTGGTCATTAGGACTCATTGATTAAGACTTGTTACTTATTGTTTCCGGTTGTGTTTCAGGTACTCTAGCGAGCGTTTATGCAAACACGTTCTCGCACTCGCAAGAGGACTCTAGATACGGCTGAGGAGACAGATTCACTTCTTGACATTCCGGAGAAGTTAGATTTTGAAGATTCAGATAAAGAGAGTGAAAAGAAAGAACCGGTAATCATGGGTGAGCGTATAGTTCCAGCAGATCCAGTTTTTATGGACTTTTCTCGGCCTAAAATTGATGACATTCAGTCAAGCATCATTCATCCGGCTATTGAGGCCAATAATTTTGAAATCAAGCCGAGCACTATTCAGATGGTGCAGAATTATGTTTCTTTCGGAGGTGCTGTGACTGAAGATCCCAACATGCATATCAGGAATTTTGTCGAGATCTGTAGTAATTTCAAATATAATGGTGTTACTGATGAGGCTATCAAGCTGAGACTTTTCCCATTCTCTTTGAGGGATAAAGCTAAGGACTGGTTACATTCGTTACCATCTGGGTCCATCACTACTTAGGAAGATCTTGCGCAAATGTTTCTGGTGAAGTTCTATCCAATGGCCAAGATTGCAGCTATGAGGAGTGTTCTTACTCAGTTTGCGCAGCAACCAACAGAATCTATGTGCGAAGCTCGGGAGCGCTATAAGGAGATGTTGAGAAAGTGTCCACATCATGTTATGCTTGACTGGATGGTGATCACTGGGTTCTACAGGTTTGGGGGCCCAATCTCGGCCCATGCTCGATTCAGCTTCTGGAGGCACCTTGTGGGCCAAAAGCTATACTGAGGCCTATAATCTCATTGAATGTAATAACCCCAATTTTTGGAATTTTTGAAACCCCGATGAATAGTAACTTTTGCTGATGATGCTGATTAAGAAAAATTATCAGACCACACTATATAGGAGTAGCTGTTATGGAAATTCTAAGATCGTATCAGTATTCCATAAAGTAAATAAGTGTATGTAAAGGTCGTCAGAATCCAAATTCGAACACTTTGATTTTTCCCGAAAATCTACCAGATACCGAAAGAATTGAGTATAAGGTAACATGATAAAAAGGATTTAAATTCAAGGATTTTTAGAGAGGATCATAAAAGGAATATAAAATATTGAGAAAGGTTTAGGGAAACCTAAGTAATAAGATCCCATGTATGATCCCTCAAACGATAAACGAGAACGAAAGTTAAGCGAACCGTATAACAGATAAGCGATCATTAGCCAAGTAATTAGGGATTAATCAAAGAGGTTAGTGGATGATGATGTCATCACACCAACAAGAAGAAGACAAGTGTAAGAGGATGACATGAGAAAGATGACATAGGCATGGTGACATAAGCATGACAAATGGAGGGATTTGTTCGTTGATTGTGAGCCACACAATTTTTACCATGGTAACAATCTAATTAACAACAAAGGAAGTAACCAAGCTAAACACCACACAAATCATTTAATCAAACTAGAAACATTTTTACTTCACTTTTTCTTCCCTTGCTATCGGCCAAAACCAGAGCAGCAACTTCAAACTAATATATCTCCTTCAATACTCACTCAAATGTTGTGTTCTATAGCTCGTTTGAAAGATATTGAGATGGCCTACAACTCATGTTCACAAGTCTCGTCGAAATAAGCATGGTAAGACCCTCATTTTTATAGTTCTTTAAATCGGACTTTTAGAAACTTCAAAACCTAACTTTGTGTTCTTGATTTCTTTGGAAAGATCAAACTTGTAGGAGGTTAGATTAAGGCTCCCTAAGGCTTCCTAGTAACTTAACACCTACCAAGGAAGGTATCAACTTCAAACCCTAGCTTTGATTTTATGATTCCATTAAGTTTTATTGAAGCATTGTTAGTATTAAGGCTTGATCTTTGATTATAAGTAGTTTTGGTGGATTTGTATTGGTTTTGAATATTGGGTCTTTGATTGGTTGGATAAATTGGTAAAACTTGGAGTTGGGGACTGAGTTTGTAGTATGATGGTTGAATATTGTTGTATTGGTTGTTGTGAGTGAATTGATGATAATTTAGAGTGTTAATTAAATTTGAAATAGCGTAAACATAAACGTCGTCATGCCCGATTTACCTTAGACTATTTTGTTCTTAACTTCAGGACCCGTGAACTCACTCTTAGATTCTGACCATTGCCATTTTTAGATAGTTCATGTTACGATCTTCGTTTTGATGTGTGGTTCGCTTGAATCCGATGTACGGTTTAGGAGAAACGACTGTTTTAAGTAACGGCGTTTCGCGAACAAACCATTACCCCTCGCCTTACTTTGAAACCTTGGTTAAGGCCCTTAAATGACGAATTGGAGTATGAATCAATTATGTAAAGTGGATTAGGCAGTTGCTAGGGTACTCGCGAAAGAATCGCCTTAAAATTCTTAATGGTTAATTTATTAAAAATGGTGGAGCTGAGGGTACTCGAGCGACTTAAGTGAATCGTTAAGCGCAAAAGCGAACGTTAGGGTTCAATTGGTTAAAGTCTAGTTTCTTAAGCGACCGGGGTTTAATTCCGACTTATGTTGTTGTTCATAGGGTATCGGACCCACTCTAAGCTTAAGTCTATCCGGGAGCACTCAGGCAAGTTTTCTACCCGTTATACTGTTGTTGTGATGTATATATGCATATGCATTCTCTTGTGATAAGTGCATGATTGTTATTAGTAAATCTTGCGATATATTGGAGCATGCTGATATGGTATATATGCATGCCTGTTTCGTAATCTTGATATCTAATTATTGATTCAAATGCTTATAAGTTGCATAATACATATGCTAGAGATAAGCAGTAGTTGCGTATACCCTTAGTATAGGGGACCCAAAGATGAACATTTTCTAAACCGGGAGTCGATGTTCCCGAGTATAATATATATATATATATATTTATATATATATAGATAGTTTTCAAAACTATTAATTGAATAAGGTTTATTCCATAACTTTATTTTATTTAATGAATATTATTTTGAATATTCATTCGAGGACTTATGACTCCGCTTATTTTATTAAATGAATATTATTTTGAATATTCATTCGAGGACATATGACTCCGCTTCTTTTATTAAATAATATTATTTATTTTATTAAAGAATAATGTTTCGATAATCAAACTTATTTTCGATTATTCAAATAAAGATCGTACTTTCGTATAAGTATATCTTTGGTTATTTATTATTCATTTCAAGTATAAGTTTTAAAACTTCTACTTCAATTATTTTTATAAGGATTATCCTTATGGGAATATTATTTAAATAATAATATTCAGATATTTTCTAATATATCGGGACTGATTTATTTCATTAAATCAGCATTACTCCAAACATTCTTAAAAATGTTTTCGAGTCTTCAAAATGATTTTAAAAGTTAGAGCAGATCCCAAAACTCGTTTTCAGATTTAAAATCTTCCTTTCGAAGTAGACTTGAATATTCGCTCAAAAGTCTAAGGGATCCGGCTCTGTGGTATATTTTATATTCGCAACGAGGTTGCTATTTTCGGAAAACAATTTGATTACTTGCCCAATGTTCGGGAAGTAAGTCCATCTAACTGAGTCGGCATAAGCGAAATGCCGGGGTACGGTCTATCAAAGTGTAAGTTGCTGGGTGGCAGTCCATCAACGCGTAAGAGGCCGGGTGGCGGTCCAGCACAAGGTCCTAATTTGGCCAGGGTGTTGACCGGTGGGGGATTCATCCATCTACTAGTAGAAAACGTTACTTATTCGTATCTTTGCCTAATCAGCAAGATATCGGGTTTATGCCAAAATTCTTTTCTTTCCAAATTCATTGGATATTACAACTCTGTTCATACTTTACATGATAGAGGTTTTCAGGAAATGTATGAGAGATATATATGGATATATATATATATATCGAAACTTAATGAAGTATCTCGTAACATCATTTCATTCAATAATATTTCAAAGATTGAATCTATTCAAATCTTATCTTGTAGTCTCATCTATGTGATGAACTTTTGAAACTGATTATACCTTGAACGGTGGTAGTTCAAGTAGTATTCAGAAAAGATATAAGTATATTGGAGTATCTCGTAACTTCACCTTTTCAACTTATATCTGGTTAATGATTATCTTATGCATGACAAAGATTTTCAGAAAAACGTTGAGACAAGGTTAGATATATGAGATCACCTTGCTACGATATTTTTATACAGTTATAAACTGGAACTCTATGTATATTATGCATGGAAGAGGATTCTAAGATTTTGAAAGTAAATATACTTATACTGAATATGTAATAACCCCAATTTTTGGGAAATTTTTGAAACCCTTATGAATAGTGTTTTTGCTGAATGAGAAAACTTTTCATGCCACACTATGTAGGGGTTCTGATATGGATATTCTGAGATTTTATTAGTACTTTATATGGGATATAAGTGTATGTAAAGATCGTCAGAATTCAAATCCGAACACTTTGATTTTTCCCGGAAATTCACAAGATACGGAGAGAATTGAGTATAAGGTAACAGGATAAAGAGGATTTAAATTAAAGGATTATAGGAGAGGATCATAAAAGGAATATAATATATTGAGAAAGGTTAAGGGAACCTAAGTAATAAGATCCCGGGTATGATCCCTCAAACGATAAACGAGAACGAAAGATAAGCGAACCGTAAAACAAATAAGTCACCAAGAGACAAGCTTGTACAAGAAGCCAGGGATTGTGACATCATCAAACCACAAGGTGTGGACAAGTGGGAGCATTATGACATGTGCAAGGTGACATAAGCATGACATGGGAAGGAAGGAGGTGTGGTGGCTTTGTAACCACACAAATTCAAGGGCAAGAAGGTAATTGACTAAAGCAAGCACAAAAACCAAGCAACCAAGCCAAGCAAATCATTTTTCATCAAAATCAAAAAGAAACCAAGGCATTGTTCTTCATGCTCTCGGCCAAAACAGAATCAGAACACTAAAACTGCTGTATCTCCTTCATTTCTCACTCAAATATTGTGTTCTATAGCTCATTGGAAAGGTATTGAGATGGCCTACAACTCTTGTTCACAAGTCTCGTCCAAATAATCATGGTAAGACCCTCATTTTTACAGTTCTTTAAATCGGACTTTTAGAAACTTCAAAGCCTAACTTTGTGTTCTTGATTTCTTTGGAAAGATCAAGCTTGTAGGAGGCTCCCTAAGGCTTCCTAGCAACTTAACACCTCCCAAGGAAGGTATAAACTTAAAACCCTAGCCTTTACTTTATTTGTTAGTAAGTTTAATGGTTGGTGTTGTGAAATGAGAAGCATGGATTGTGATTATTAGTAGTTTGGTTTTATTTGGAAGTGTTTTGGTAATTGAAGATTGATTATAGTTCATAGGTCTTGATTGTGGTTGTTTGAGTTGAAAACCTTGGAGATTATGGACTGATGTGGTATGGTTTAGGTGAAGTTTTGTTGTATTGATGGTTATGAGTTGGTTGGTGGTTAATTGGAGTAGTTTAATCATTGGTAATCGCGTAAACATAGCCGTCGTAACGTCCGATTTTCTTTGGACTGTTTTTGTGCATAACATTAGGACCCGAGAACCCCCTGCTAGATTATGACCACTGCCATGTTTAGATAGCTCATGTTACGAGCTTCGTTTTGATATGTAGTTCGTTCGATTCCGATGCACGGTTTAGGAGAAACGACCGTTTCAAGTAACGGCGTTTCGCGAACGAAACTTTTCCCCTCGCCTTACTTTGAAACATAGGTTAAAGACCAAAAAGGGTTAATTAATGTATGAAACATTTATGGTAAGTGTGTTAGGCAGTTGGTAAGACACTCGCGAAGGAATCGCTTTAAAACTCGTAAAGGTTAAATTATTAAAAATGGTGGAGCCGAGGGTACCCGAGCGACTTAAGCAAATCAGTGAGCGCAAAACAAGCGTTAGAGTCTAAGTTAGTTAAAGTATAGAATTACAAGTGATTTTGGTTTAATTCCAACTTACTTGTTGTTTATAGGTTACCAGACTCGTCCCGAGCCATTCGTAACCCCCAGTCGCTCAGGCAAGTTTTCTACCCGTTATACTGTTGTTGTGATGTAAATATATGTATATGCATTATCTTGTGATATTGCATGATTGTTATTAGCAAATTTTGCGATATATTGGAGCATGCTAATATGGTATATATGCATGTCTGTTTCGTAATCTGGTTATCTATCTGTTGATTTCAATGCTTATAGTTGCATAATACCTATGCTAGAAATAAGCAAGTAGTTGCGTATACCCTTAGTATAGGGGATAAAAGGTGAACATATTTCTAAACCGGGAGTCGATGTTCCCGAGTATATTATATATATATATTTATATATATATATATGGATATAGTTTTTAAAACTATGGATCGAATAAGGTTTATTCGATACCTTTATTCTATTATTTGAATATTATTTGAATATTCATTCGAGGGCTTATGACTCAGTTTATTTTATTATTTGAATATTATTTGAATATTCATTCGAGGGCTTATGACTCAGTTTATTTTATTATTTGAATATTATTTGAATATTCATTCGAGGGCTTATGACTCAGTTTATTTTATTATTTGAATATTATTTGAATATTCATTCGAGGGCTTATGACTCAGTTTATTTTATTATTTGAATATTATTTGAATATTCATTCGAGGGCTTATGACTTAGTTTATTTTATTATTTGAATATTATTTGAATATTCATTCGAGGGCTTATGACTCAGTTTATTTTATTATTTGAATATTATTTGAATATTCATTCGAGGGCTTATGACTCCTTTTATATTATTTATTGAATATTATTTGAATATTCATTCGAAGGCTTATGACTCTTTTATATTATTTATGAATATTATTTGAATATTCATTTGAGGATCTATGACTCCGATTATGTGCTGTAATATATTCTTTATTTTATTAAAGAATAAGGTGTAAATAATCAAACTTATTTTCGGTTATTCAAATAAAGATAATACTTTTATATAAGTATATCTTTGGTTATTTAATATTCGTTTTAAGTATAAGTTTTAAAACTTCTACTTCAATTATTTTTATAAAGATTATTCTTTATGGGAATATTAATTAAAATAATAATATTCAGTCATTTTCTAAAATATTCTGGGGACTGATTTACTTCATTAAATCAGCCTTACTCCAAACACTCTTTAAAGTGTTTTCGAGTCTTCAAAATGATTTTTAAAAGTCAGAGCGGATCCCAAAACTCATTTTTATATTTAAGATCTTCCTTTTAAGGGGATTTAAATACTCGCTCAAAACCTGGGGAATCCGGCTCTGTGGTGTATTTTATATTCGCAACAAGGTTGCAGATTTGGTAAATGAATTGATTACTTGCCCAACGTTCGGGAAGTAAGCCCCTCTCATTGAGTCGGCATAAGCGACAGGCCGGGGTACGGTCTATTATTGTGTAAGTGGCTCAGTGGGAGTCCATCAAATGCATAAGTGGCTGAGTGGCAGTCCAGCATAGGTCTTAATTATGACCAGGGTGATGACCAGTGGGGAATTCGTCCATCTACTAGTAGAAAAGGTTACTTATTGGTATCTTTGCCTGATCAGCAAGATATCGGGTTTATGCCAAAATTCTTTTCCTTTCCAAAATTCATTGGATGTTTCAAACTCTGTTCATACTTTACATAACAGAGGTTCCAGGAAATGTTTAAGAGATATATATATGTGGATATATATATATCAGGACTAAATAAAGTATCTCGTAACTTTATTTCATTCAATAATATTTCAAAGATTGAATCTATTCAAATCTTGTCTTGTAGTCTCATCTATGTGATGAACTTTTGAAACTGATTATAACTTGAACGGTGGTAGTTCAAGTAGTATTGGGAAAGATATAAGTATATTGGGGTATTTGGTAACCTCATCTTTTAAACTTATATCTAATTAATAATTGTCTTTTGAATGACAAAGATTTTCAGAAAAACGTTGAGACAAGGTTAGATATATGAGATCACCTTGCAACGATATTTTTTATACAGTTATACACTGGGACTTTGTGTATATTATGCATGGAAGAGGACTTCCGATATTTTGAAAAGTATATATGTATATATACTGAATATTTTGCGACTTCATCGCATTAAGATATCAAACTTGGTTCATTTCTTTTGACCAAGACTTTCATGAGTATTATGAGTAGGCTCATATATTGTAAATCATTATACATATTATTTTGGTGGGCTTGCTGCTCACCCTTGCTTTATTTCTTCATCACACAACAACAGTTAGGAAAGATGGCCAGACTCCAGCAGACCCAGCGCAAGCGCGTGGGAAGCGTCCCGCGTCTTCCCGTTGATGTTGTAGCTGCTATAGCTGCAGAGGTAGATCTATTGTAGATCAGACCATCTACTTTTGAGAATCAATTATGTATAATTATAACTTGTGGCAGATAATGGCAATTAACTGTAAATTTATCAAGTAATCATTTTGGGTTGTAATAACTTTTAAATTGTGGATTCAAAGACTTGTACTTATTTAAATTTCATCTCTGAGACTATAACGGGTTGTGGTGTGTGTTAGTGTGGGGTCACAGCATAAGGTTATTTATTATTAATTAAGTGAAGTGATATTGTGGAAAGAAAGACCGTGACGACCCGGATCCCCGACCCCGGATCTGGGGGTGTTACAGAAATGGTATCAGAGCTAAGCGTTATAAACCTCAGAGATGATGGGACGTTAAGATAATAAGTTCACTAAGATAATAAGAACTCTTGCCAAGTTCATAGTCGGACTACCTAACGTAGTACTGACAGTTAAAACCCTTATGGGAACCCTTATAAATGTAGCGATAGAAGCGTAGTTCGTTATCGTATAGAGTAGCGGGACTCCGAACCCTGAGGTTGAGGAGCAACAGCGCGATGATGTTTTATTACTAATTGGAGATCGGATTGTGGATCCGATAGAGTGTCCTAATGCAGGACCAGATGATGTTGATATTGAGGATGTAGCGGTTGAGGATGTTGTCCTAGATGGGATTATTGCTGAGGAGGATCTCGTGGAGGATCCTAACAAGAATGAATAAAGGACCACTGATGAATTGATGACCATGGTTAGGGCAACTCCCAGAGGTAGGATTGGCCGGTCACTACCGGAGGTTCGTTCAAGTTGTAAAGATAGTAGCCCCTTTAACGCGGCTTACTAGTAAGACTGAGAAGTTCGAATGGACAGAGAAATGCGAGAATAACTTTTAAGAACCGCAACAAAGGTTGGTGACGTTCCCTATGTTGGCGTTGCCGGATGGAAAACGAGATTTTGTGATGTGTAGTGACGCTTCGCATAAGGAATTAGGGTGCTTCATATACAGCACAACAAAGTAATCGCGTACGCGTCAAGACAATTAAGGGAATATATAATTCGATATCCCCACCCATGAGCTTGGGCTCGTGGCAATAGTTTTTTTTTTTTTTTTTTTTTTTTTTTTTTTTTTTTTTTCCCTAAAGATTGGAGGCACTACTTGTATAGAGAGAAGTGCGAGAATTACCTGAGCCATAAAGTGCTCTAGTACATTTTTCACGTAGAAAGAGCTCAACATATGCCAGAGGAGGCAGTTAGAGCTAACCAAGAATAATGATGGGGAGATTCTTTATCATTCGGGGAAAGCCAATATGGTGGCTGATGCCCTTAGTAAAAAGGAGAGACTCAAGATGATAATGCCTTTTGGAGAGTTTATAAGAGATTTTGAGAAAATGGAAATAGAAGTGAAGGTAACCGGAGCCGGTACCGAAAAGCTGTTTGAGATTGCAATACAGCCCGAATTATTGGAAAAGATCATATTGTGCCAGAAAAAGTTATGAATGAAGGCAGAGAGCCAACAATTAGATAAAAGATTAATATCGAGAAAGATGATAAGGGAATAATGAGGTATTCCTATAGAATTTGGGTTCCGAAAGTTCAAGAGTGTAAGGATGAGAACTTAGATGAGAGCCATGGTTGAGGAATAAGATTTAGAGCAAACCCTGAACGCGATAGTCAGGGAGGTCGCCATCAAGATAGAAGGAACCCATGACATAATGGAGTGGAAAATGAGGATTTTAAATTAAAAGATGACCCCAATTATGGGGAGTAGGATGAAACATTTCATAATAAGGAAACAGAAAGTCGAGTAAGGAAAGGAGACCCGAGACGGTACTCCTATACGGCAATTCATGGACCTGTCTAGACAGAACTTAGACTATTATCCCCAACCACCACTCTGAGGAGACAGTGCGGTGGGAAATTCTTTCATGACCTTTAAGTCGCTAAGCTCTCAGAGTTCCAAGGAACAAGCTGACCCAGTCGAGGCAAGAGCCTGGCTAAAGGAAATAGATGAATCATTTGAGATTCTAAATGATTGACGAACCACAAAAGACTGTTTTGTCACTTACCCTCCCAAGAGAGAGACCACCCGCTGGTGAAAGGCCAAGGAAGGCACGGAGCAAGAGATTATAATAAACTGATTAAAGTTCAGCCAATTGTTTTCGGGATCGTAATTCCCAAGGTTATGGAATAGTGTAAAAGCTTTAGAGCCAGAACAAAGGCAGACGAGTATGATGAATTATGAATCTAAGCTGTAAAAGTTGTTAAGATTCGTTCTGAAGACGCGAATCCAGAATGACGGGATATTTGAAATCAATGCTTATGTTGTGTTGGTTCATGAAATAATGATAAGAGAAAGGAAAATAAAAAGGAATTGAAGTGGAAAGGAATAAAAAGGCAACAGAGTTTGAGGAATGATAAGGGAGTTGGGTATGAGGAAACCCTAAAGACTCCTATTAATAGAAATAGAAAAGTATATGATCGTCAGGATGAGGGTGATTCACCATGAGTTAAAGTTGACGGTTGAAGGCATAAGAGATGCATATAGTTTATCCCCTGTAAGTTGGGAGGATTCGAGGAAACCTTGAGATAATTCGAAGGATAAATAATGAGACGCGGATAGACTAAGGGGATAAGAAAGTAAGAAATTAAGAAAATTGGATGAAGGAAGTGACCTTCAAGAAGGTGAAGTGTAAGACCGGTGGCATGATACCCAGAAAGGGAGACGCCAGATATGAAAGATATCCCAACATTAAGGTGACTGTTGAGATAAACAACAAAAGTAAATAAGGAATTATTAAGAAGAAGTTCACGTTGAACACGACCAATATCTTCCAGAACATCCATGTTATCGTTATCAGATTAGGCAAGAAAAGCGGATAACCGTTGTTATCTTTTGGAGGCCATTTTGATTAACCTCATTTTGTATACAGATGTTATTGTGAAATTAGGCATTTACTATCGAGGTGGGAATGATTGAATAAGATACCCACATCAGGGATATATGACTTTATTTATCCATGGAAGGATGCTTGTACCTTTTTAAAGGTGGAATTAAGGATAGAACATCGGTAACTTAAAACGAATCCTAGGGGAATGCATAAAGGTTGGCATTTCACCCTTGATAGGGATAGTGTGAGTTTTGACAGTATGATTGGGAAAGGGTTAAGGTAACAACAACCTTTAAGAATCAGTGGAGAAATTTTGCAGAAGTATATAGACAATGGTTCTACTATTAGTAAATGGTATTGT
Source organism: Apium graveolens (assembly GCF_009905375.1). Taxonomy (NCBI): domain Eukaryota; kingdom Viridiplantae; phylum Streptophyta; class Magnoliopsida; order Apiales; family Apiaceae; genus Apium; species Apium graveolens. The sequence goes on along the minus strand of NC_133653.1, from coordinate 163,243,616 downwards.
GATATGCCCTGTATCTAGGGAATACAGGAGGAACGATTGAAGGATAACCTTAGAGGTTTTATAAGGAAAAAGGTAATATTCAAAATTCTCAAGAATAGAAATGTGGATAAAGGAAATATGACGTAATTATAATGATGCCAAATGGGGCACGTGTTAAACCACGAGAAAGTATGGATCGAACCAGTAATGGTCGAAATTGTTCAGGGCAATTAGGACTTAAGATAAAAGATGTTCTAATTATGATTGAGAGTCAGTCATGACAGTGATTAACCTCTAAAGACTGAGGGGATAACTTATGGAAAAATGGAAATTTTTTTTTTTTACTCATCAGATATTAAAGAAAAGTATTTTCACATAAGCTGTGATTGAAATAAGGTAGAAAATTTATTTGGAGGTGGTTAAAATGACATTGACTGTAAGGAACTATTACTATCAGGAAAGGCCAAAGAGGTGGCCGACACTTTAACGGTAAAAGGAAAAATTATAGGCGCGTGTGCCAAAAGAATACAGTGATGATGGTTAAAAATGTGAAGGTTGAATTATGGTTTGAAAGATTGACATTCCTTCTGATGACTGTGCAATACCCAACCGTAATAGTAGTTGGTAAAGGTTTAAATTGTGTAATCGCCATGAACGGGCTATCTATCTTAGAAGGTCCTATCTTGAGATAAGCCAGGACCATGTTTCAAAAAGGACCAAACAAACCTTTGAGTTAAGTCTTCTATTGAAGGCATATGATTAAGAATGGTATTAACCTGCTATCGGTGCTTTGATTGAAACTCTTCTGCAAATTTATATGCTTCATGTCATGTATGTATGTCAGGATCAGGAGTGTTCTTCATGAATCAGGAATGGTGATTATGTTACCTCCTTAGAAGGATTTGATACGACATGGATAGACTCCGTATGGTTAGCTATTAAGACTTCATGGAAAATGAATGACTACAGTGGGTCAGTGGTGGATCATAGTAAGGCAGCAATGATTCTGCGAGTAATGAGCTGATTACAACCGTGAGAGTTGTATTGGAATGGGTGTTGAGATTGAGTACCACTAATCGGGTCGTGGTAGTGTATAAGTTATCATTGATAGACTAATTAAGTAGAGTATCTACCTAGTGAATAATTATTCTTTCTTATCAATAGAGAGTCGTATTATTATACGAGGAAGGATGCGGTGCAAGCATAGAATTTCTAGTAACGATGATGTATAGAATGAGATCCCAGATTCGATTTTCGATGTCGAGGGAGTTTCAAAGGTGATTATGTATAAGCTCGAGGAAGAGTGTGGGTCCATAGAATGATGGACGGGATAGTGAAAATATTTAAGCATGCAAAATGCGAGGCTATAATGCTCGATGCTGATATAAATACGTATATGTTTTGTTCTCCTATGACAAACCTCTATAGTTCAGAGGTAGATTCCAAGCCAGATATTTTGTGGCAGTATATATTTTTTTTTCATATATACAATTCTCTTCAGTTCGTTCTTTTCTCTTCTTTTCATTTCATGTAAGCTGAGAAGAACAACCCTTCCAGAAGGGGAGGTATTGCCGAATGACTATCTATCTTTGTGATAGAAGCCTAGTAGGATACCACATGTTGTTTAATTGCTTGTCAAGTACTAAAGGCTGGCCACCTTCTGTACTAACTATGCGATATAACAAGTGTTCATGATCATAGTGATCTCTCAACAAATTCCTTTACTTCTATTTGATTGATCAAATTTTGGAAAATAGAAACAACTGAAAAAGGAGTAATAAAGTGGTGGTAGTATGCGGAATGGGAACACATTCGTGATACTAAGGTTGACGTGGTTATTAAAAGGTTATAGAACGCTAACGAGCAAAAGTATAACCAGTATAATATTAGGAACGGAAGGTAGTAGCGATTACAAACTGGAAAAGAATGGGTATTGAGAAGCAGAAGCTCTAATGATAAAAGCTATAATGAGAGTCTGTGCAATAGACTTGAAAGAAATTGGAATGATCACTTAACACGGAGTGAGTTTTCTTACGACAATAGATCATATGTCAGTATTGAGATATCGCCTTATGAGATCCTTGAGGGAAGACAATATCGATCTCCCTTATGTTAGGATGAAGTTGTAGAGCGCAAGATGCTCGGACCCGCAGTAGTCCAAAGGACCAGGGATATAATAGATCTAATCAGAGGACGGCTGGTAGTAACCCAAGATGGACATAAGAAGTATGTTGATTTGACACAAAAGGATAAAGAGTACGAAATAGGGGACCTAGTAATGTTATAGGTATCCCTTAGAAAGGATTGATGAGATTCGGAAAGAAAGGAAAGCTAAGTCCACCAATTGTTGGACCCTTGGATATATTAAGGAGTATTGGGAAGTTAGCATATGAGCTAGCCTTACCCCAGAACATGTAGCAAGTCATAGCGTGTTTCACGTATCAATGTTAAGAAAGTGTAATTCGGATGCTAGACAAATAGGGGCATATGAGCGCATAGACATGCAACCCGACGTAACCTATATGGAGCAACCAGGAAGGGTTATAGAGTGAAAAGGAACAAGTGCTTAGGGGAAGGATTATCAAACTAGGCAGAGTTTGGTGGCAGGACCACAATATGGGAAAATTTACTCGAGAGTTAGAAAGTGTAATGCTAAGAAAGTATCCCCATTTGTTTTCTATTTAATTCCGGGACGGAATCCTTTTAAGGAGGGGAGACTGTAATAACCCCAATTTTTGGGAAATTTTTGAAACCCTTATGAATAGTGTTTTTGCTGAATGAGAAAACTTTTCATGCCACACTATGTAGGGGTTCTGATATGGATATTCTGAGATTTTATTAGTACTTTATATGGGATATAAGTGTATGTAAAGATCGTCAGAATTCAAATCCGAACACTTTGATTTTTCCCGGAAATTCACAAGATACGGAGAGAATTGAGTATAAGGTAACAGGATAAAGAGGATTTAAATTAAAGGATTATAGGAGAGGATCATAAAAGGAATATAATATATTGAGAAAGGTTAAGGGAACCTAAGTAATAAGATCCCGGGTATGATCCCTCAAACGATAAACGAGAACGAAAGATAAGCGAACCGTAAAACAAATAAGTGACCAAGAGACAAGCTTGTACAAGAAGCCAGGGATTGTGACATCATCAAACCACAAGGTGTGGACAAGTGGGAGCATTATGACATGTGCAAGGTGACATAAGCATGACATGGGAAGGAAGGAGGTGTGGTGGCTTTGTAACCACACAAATTCAAGGGCAAGAAGGTAATTGACTAAAGCAAGCACAAAAACCAAGCAACCAAGCCAAGCAAATCATTTTTCATCAAAATCAAAAAGAAACCAAGGCATTGTTCTTCATGCTCTCGGCCAAAACAGAATCAGAACACTAAAACTGCTGTATCTCCTTCATTTCTCACTCAAATATTGTGTTCTATAGCTCATTGGAAAGGTATTGAGATGGCCTACAACTCTTGTTCACAAGTCTCGTCCAAATAATCATGGTAAGACCCTCATTTTTACAGTTCTTTAAATCGGACTTTTAGAAACTTCAAAGCCTAACTTTGTGTTCTTGATTTCTTTGGAAAGATCAAGCTTGTAGGAGGCTCCCTAAGGCTTCCTAGCAACTTAACACCTCCCAAGGAAGGTATAAACTTAAAACCCTAGCCTTTACTTTATTTGTTAGTAAGTTTAATGGTTGGTGTTGTGAAATGAGAAGCATGGATTGTGATTATTAGTAGTTTGGTTTTATTTGGAAGTGTTTTGGTAATTGAAGATTGATTATAGTTCATAGGTCTTGATTGTGGTTGTTTGAGTTGAAAACCTTGGAGATTATGGACTGATGTGGTATGGTTTAGGTGAAGTTTTGTTGTATTGATGGTTATGAGTTGGTTGGTGGTTAATTGGAGTAGTTTAATCATTGGTAATCGCGTAAACATAGCCGTCGTAACGTCCGATTTTCTTTGGACTGTTTTTGTGCATAACATTAGGACCCGAGAACCCCCTGCTAGATTATGACCACTGCCATGTTTAGATAGCTCATGTTACGAGCTTCGTTTTGATATGTAGTTCGTTCGATTCCGATGCACGGTTTAGGAGAAACGACCGTTTCAAGTAACGGCGTTTCGCGAACGAAACTTTTCCCCTCGCCTTACTTTGAAACATAGGTTAAAGACCAAAAAGGGTTAATTAATGTATGAAACATTTATAAGTGTGTTAGGCAGTTGGTAAGACACTCGCGAAGGAATCGCTTTAAAACTCGTAAAGGTTAAATTATTAAAAATGGTGGAGCCGAGGGTACCCGAGCGACTTAAGCAAATCAGTGAGCGCAAAACAAGCGTTAGAGTCTAAGTTAGTTAAAGTATAGAATTACAAGTGATTTTGGTTTAATTCCAACTTACTTGTTGTTTATAGGTTACCAGACTCGTCCCGAGCCATTCGTAACCCCCAGTCGCTCAGGCAAGTTTTCTACCCGTTATACTGTTGTTGTGATGTAAATATATGTATATGCATTATCTTGTGATATTGCATGATTGTTATTAGCAAATTTTGCGATATATTGGAGCATGCTAATATGGTATATATGCATGTCTGTTTCGTAATCTGGTTATCTATCTGTTGATTTCAATGCTTATAGTTGCATAATACCTATGCTAGAAATAAGCAAGTAGTTGCGTATACCCTTAGTATAGGGGATAAAAGGTGAACATATTTCTAAACCGGGAGTCGATGTTCCCGAGTATATTATATATATATATTTATATATATATATATGGATATAGTTTTTAAAACTATGGATCGAATAAGGTTTATTCGATACCTTTATTCTATTATTTGAATATTATTTGAATATTCATTCGAGGGCTTATGACTCAGTTTATTTTATTATTTGAATATTATTTGAATATTCATTCGAGGGCTTATGACTCAGTTTATTTTATTATTTGAATATTATTTGAATATTCATTCGAGGGCTTATGACTCAGTTTATTTTATTATTTGAATATTATTTGAATATTCATTCGAGGGCTTATGACTCAGTTTATTTTATTATTTGAATATTATTTGAATATTCATTCGAGGGCTTATGACTTAGTTTATTTTATTATTTGAATATTATTTGAATATTCATTCGAGGGCTTATGACTCAGTTTATTTTATTATTTGAATATTATTTGAATATTCATTCGAGGGCTTATGACTCCTTTTATATTATTTATTGAATATTATTTGAATATTCATTCGAAGGCTTATGACTCTTTTATATTATTTATGAATATTATTTGAATATTCATTTGAGGATCTATGACTCCGATTATGTGCTGTAATATATTCTTTATTTTATTAAAGAATAAGGTGTAAATAATCAAACTTATTTTCGGTTATTCAAATAAAGATAATACTTTTATATAAGTATATCTTTGGTTATTTAATATTCGTTTTAAGTATAAGTTTTAAAACTTCTACTTCAATTATTTTTATAAAGATTATTCTTTATGGGAATATTAATTAAAATAATAATATTCAGTCATTTTCTAAAATATTCTGGGGACTGATTTACTTCATTAAATCAGCCTTACTCCAAACACTCTTTAAAGTGTTTTCGAGTCTTCAAAATGATTTTTAAAAGTCAGAGCGGATCCCAAAACTCATTTTTATATTTAAGATCTTCCTTTTAAGGGGATTTAAATACTCGCTCAAAACCTGGGGAATCCGGCTCTGTGGTGTATTTTATATTCGCAACAAGGTTGCAGATTTGGTAAATGAATTGATTACTTGCCCAACGTTCGGGAAGTAAGCCCCTCTCATTGAGTCGGCATAAGCGACAGGCCGGGGTACGGTCTATTATTGTGTAAGTGGCTCAGTGGGAGTCCATCAAATGCATAAGTGGCTGAGTGGCAGTCCAGCATAGGTCTTAATTATGACCAGGGTGATGACCAGTGGGGAATTCGTCCATCTACTAGTAGAAAAGGTTACTTATTGGTATCTTTGCCTGATCAGCAAGATATCGGGTTTATGCCAAAATTCTTTTCCTTTCCAAAATTCATTGGATGTTTCAAACTCTGTTCATACTTTACATAACAGAGGTTCCAGGAAATGTTTAAGAGATATATATATGTGGATATATATATATCAGGACTAAATAAAGTATCTCGTAACTTTATTTCATTCAATAATATTTCAAAGATTGAATCTATTCAAATCTTGTCTTGTAGTCTCATCTATGTGATGAACTTTTGAAACTGATTATAACTTGAACGGTGGTAGTTCAAGTAGTATTGGGAAAGATATAAGTATATTGGGGTATTTGGTAACCTCATCTTTTAAACTTATATCTAATTAATAATTGTCTTTTGAATGACAAAGATTTTCAGAAAAACGTTGAGACAAGGTTAGATATATGAGATCACCTTGCAACGATATTTTTTATACAGTTATACACTGGGACTTTGTGTATATTATGCATGGAAGAGGACTTCCGATATTTTGAAAAGTATATATGTATATATACTGAATATTTTGCGACTTCATCGCATTAAGATATCAAACTTGGTTCATTTCTTTTGACCAAGACTTTCATGAGTATTATGAGTAGGCTCATATATTGTAAATCATTATACATATTATTTTGGTGGGCTTGCTGCTCACCCTTGCTTTATTTCTTCATCACACAACAACAGTTAGGAAAGATGGCCAGACTCCAGCAGACCCAGCGCAAGCGCGTGGGAAGCGTCCCGCGTCTTCCCGTTGATGTTGTAGCTGCTATAGCTGCAGAGGTAGATCTATTGTAGATCAGACCATCTACTTTTGAGAATCAATTATGTATAATTATAACTTGTGGCAGATAATGGCAATTAACTGTAAATTTATCAAGTAATCATTTTGGGTTGTAATAACTTTTAAATTGTGGATTCAAAGACTTGTACTTATTTAAATTTCATCTCTGAGACTATAACGGGTTGTGGTGTGTGTTAGTGTGGGGTCACAGCATAAGGTTATTTATTATTAATTAAGTGAAGTGATATTGTGGAAAGAAAGACCGTGACGACCCGGATCCCCGACCCCGGATCTGGGGGTGTTACAGAATATTTTGCGACTTGGTCGCGTTAAGATATCAAACTTGGTTCATTTCTTCTTGACCAAGACTTTCATGAGTACTATGAGAATGCTCATATATTGTTAATTATTATACATATTATTTCAGTGGGCTTGTTGCTCACCCTTGCTTTCTTCTTTCATGACACAACAACAGATAGACAAGATGAACAGGATCAAGCTCCCAATTCGTGAGCGGATAAAAAACGTTCCGCAGTTTCCTGTAGGCGTTGATGCCGTTGTAGCTGATGTAGGATCTACCAATAGGCTAGGATTTCAACTTTTGATGTACCAGACTTATGTATATTTCTGAATTGTAATAATGGCAAGGAATATGTAAATTATTCAGAAACCCTTTTTATGGTGAAATGGTTTATAATTGTGGAATAAAATGACTTGTGTTATTTTTGGTATTTATCTCTGAGAATATAACTTGTGGTGTGTGTGTGTGTGTATATTGTGGGTTCACAGTACGCAGTAATTGGTTGACTGTTAAGATTAAGTATTGATAAGGGAAATAGAAATCGTGACAACCCGAATCCCCGACCCCGGATTTGGGGGTGTTACAGAAATGGTATCAGAGCTAAGCGTTATAAACCTCAGAGATGATATGACGTTAAAATAATAAGTTCACTAAGATAATAAGAACCCTTGCCAAGTTCATAGTCGGACTACCTAACATAGTACTGACAGTTAAAACCCTTATGGGAAACCTTATAAATATTGTGATAGAAGCGTAGTTCGTTATCGTATATGGTAGCGGGACTCCGAACCCTGAGGTTGAGGAGCAACAACGCGATGATGTTTTATTACTTATTGGAGATCAGATTATGGATCCAATAGAGCGTCCTAACGCGGGACCGGATGATGTTCATATTGAGGATGTAGTGGTTGAGGATGTTGTCCTAGAAGGGATTGTTGCTGAGAAGAATACCGTGGAGGATCCTGACAAGAATGAATAAATGACCACTGAGGAATTGATGACTATGGTCAGGGCGACTACCAGACGTAGGATTGGCCGGTTACTACCGGAGGTTCGTTCAAGTTCATAAAGATAGTAGCCCCTTTAACGCGCTTACTCGTAAGACTGAGAAGTTCGAATGGATAGAGAAATACGAGAACAACTTTCAAGAACTGAAGCAAAGATTGGTGACGGCCCCTATGATGGCGTTGCCGGATGGAAAAGGAAATTTTGTGATGTGTAGTGACGCTTCGCATAAGGAATTAGGGTGCTTCTTATACAGCACAACAAGGTAATCGCGTACGCGTCAAGACAATTAAGGGAATATAAAATTCGATATCCCCACCCATGAGCTTAGGCTCGTGGCAATAGTTTTTCCCTAAAGATTGGAGGCACTACTTGTATGGAGAAAAGTGCAAGATTTACACAAACCATAGGAGCTCTAGTATATTTTTACGTAGAAAGAGCTCAACATATGCCAGAGGAGGCGGTTAGAGCTAATCAAGAATTATGATTGGGAGATTCTTTATCATTCAGGGAAAGCCAGTGTGGTGGCTGATGCCCTTAGTAAAAAGGAGAGACTCAAGATGATAATGTCTTTGGGAGAGTTTATAAGAGATTTTGAGAAAATGGAAATAGAAGTGAAGGTAACCGGAGCCGGTACCAGAAAGCTGTTTGAGATTGCAATACAGCCCGAATTATTGGAAAAGAACATATTGTGCCAGAAAAAGTGATGAATGGAGGCAGAGAGCCAACAAATAGATAAGAGATTAATACCGAGAAAGATGATAAGGGAATAATGAGGTATTCCTACAGAATTTGGGTTCCAAATGTTCAAGAGCTTAAAGATGAGATCTTAGATGAAAGCTAGTTTGAGGAATAAGATTTAGAGCAAACCATGAACGTGTTAGTCAGGGAAGTCGCCATCAAGATATAAGGAACCCATAACATAATGAAGTGGAAAATGAGGATTTAAAATATGTAGGATGACCCCGATTATGGGGAGGAGGAGGGAACATTCAGACTAAGGAAACAGAAGTCGAGTAAGGAAAGGAGACCCGAGACGGTACTCCTATACGACAATTTATGGACCTTTCTAGACATAACTTAGACTATTATCCCCAACCACCACCCTGAGGAAACAATGCGGTGAGAAATTCTTTCAGGACCTTTAAGTCGCTAAGCTCTCAGAGTTCCAAGGAACAAGCTGACCCAGTCGAGGAAAGAGCCTGGCTAAAGGAAATATAGGAATCATTTGAGATTCTAAATGATTGACGAATCATAAAAGACTGTTTTTGTCACTTACCCTCCTAAGAGAGAGGCCACCCGCTGGTGAAAGGCCAAGGAAGGCACGGAGCAAGAGATTATAATAAACTGATTTAAGTTCAGTCAATTGTTTTCAGGAAAGTACTTCCCAAGGTTATGGAGATAGTGTAAAAGATTTAGAGCCAGAACAAAGGCAGACGAGTATGATGAATTATGAATCTAAGTTATAAAAGTTGTCAAGATTCATTCTGAGGACACGAATCCAGAATGACGGGATGTTTGAAATCAATGCTTATGTTGTGTTGGTTCATGAAATAATGATAAGAGAAAGGAAAATAAAAAGAAACTGAAGTGGAAAGGAATATAAAGGCAATAGAGTTTGAAGAATGATAAGGGAGTTGGATATGAAGAAACCCTAAAGACTCGTAGCAATAGAAATAGAAAAGTATATAATCGTCAGGATGAGGGTGATTCACCATGAGTTAAAATTGATGGTTGAAGGCATAAGAGATACATATATTTTATCCCCTGTAAGTTGGGAGGATTTGAGGAAACCTTGAGATAGTTTGAAGGATAAGTAATGAGACGCGGATAGACTGAGGAGACAAGAAAGTAAGAAATTAGGAAAATTGGATGAAGGAAGTGACCTTCAAGAATGTGAAGTGTAAGACCGGTGGCTTGATACCCAGAAAGGGAGACGCCAGGTATGAAAAATATCCCAACATTGAGATGACTGTTGAGATAAACAACAAAAGTAAATAAGGAATTATTAAGAAGAAGTTCACGTTGAACACGACCAATATCTTCCAGAACATCCCTGTTGTCATTACCAAATTAGGCAAGGAAAGCGGAAAAAAAACGTTGTTATCTTTTGGAGGCCATATAAATTGACCTCATTTTAAATAAGGTTGTTATTGTGAAATTAAGTATAGACTATCGAAGTGAGAATGATTGAATAAGGTAATCTATCAAGTATATATGACTTGATTTAGCCATGGAAGAGTGTAAGTATCTTTTAAAGGTGGAATTAAGGATAAAACTCCGATAACTTGAAATAAATCCTAGGGGAATGCATAAAGGTTGGCATTTCACCCTTAATAGGGATAGCATGAGTTTTGACAGTATGAATTGGAAAGGATTAAGGTAACAACAACCTTTAAGGATCAGTGGAGAAATTTTTTAGAAGTATATAGACAATGATTCTGGTATTAGTAAATGGTATCTTGATATGCCATGTGCCTAGGGTGTACCTGATGAAGGATTTAAGGATAACCTTAGAGGTTTTACAAGGAGAAAGGTAATATTTAAAGTTCTCAAGAATAGAAATTTTGATGAAGGAAATATGACGTAATTATAATAATGCCAGGTGGGGCACGTGTTGAACATTAAGAAAGTATAGATCGATCCAATGAGGGTCGAGATTGGTGAAAACAAGAAAGACCCAAGATAAGAGACGTCCTAAGTATGATCGAGAGTCAGTCGTGGCAATGTTCACATCTAAAGACTAAGGCAATGACTTATGGAAAAATGGTGATTTTTTTTCTCACCAGGACTTAAGAGAAGCATTTTCACATAAGCAGTGATTGAAATGAGGTAGAAAATTTAGTTGGAGGTGGTTAAAATGACATTGATTGTAAGGAAATTTTACTATCAGGAAAGGCCAAAGAGGTGGCCAACACTTTAAGTGTAAGAGGATAATTATCAGCGCTCGTGCCAGAGGAATACAGTGATAATGGTTAATTCTGTGAAGGTTGTATTATGGTGTGAAAGATTGACATTCCTTCTGATGACTGTGCGGTACTCAACCGTAATAGTAGTTTGGTAAAGATTTAATTCATGTAATCGCCGTGAGCGGGTTTTTTATCTTAGAAGGTCCTATCTTGAGATAAGCCAGGAGCATATTACGAAAGGACTAAATGAACCTTTGAGCTTCATGTCTCCCAGTAAAGAAATATGGTTAATAATGGTATTAGCCTGCTATCGTTGCTTTGATTGAAACTCTTCTGCAATTTTATCTGTTTCATGTCATGTATGTATGTCAGGATCAGGAATGTTCTCCACGAATCATGAATGGTGATTATGTTACCTCCTTAGAAGGATTCGATATGATATGAATGGACTCCGTATGGTTAGCTATTAAAACTTCATGGAAAACGAATGACTACAGTAGGTCAACAGTGGGCCATAATAATGCAGGAATGATTCTGCGAGTAATGAGCCGATTACTTACAACCGTGAGAGTTGTATTGGAATGGATGTTGAGAGTGAGTACCACTAATCGGGTCGTGGTGGTGTATAAGTTATCATTGATAGGCTAATTAAGTCGATTATCTACCTATTGAATACTTATTCCTTCTTATCAATAGAGAGTCGTATTACTATAGGAGGAAGGTTGCGGTGCAAGCATAGAATTCTAGTAACGATGATGTCTAGAATGAGATCCCAGATTTGATTTTCGATGTCGAGGGAGTTTCAAAGGTGATTGTGTATAAGCTCGAGCAAGAGCATGGGTCCATAGAATGATGGACATAATATTAAAAATATTTAGGCATGTGAAATAAGATGCTATAATACCTGACGTTGATATATATACGTACATGTTTTGTTCTCCTATGACAAACCTCTATAGTTCAGAGGTAGATTCCCAGCCAGATATTTTGTGGCAGTATATTTTATATATATACAATTCTCTTCAATTCATTTTTTTTCTCCTTTTCATTTTGTATAAGCTGAGAAGAACAACCCTTCCAGAATGGGAGGTATTGCCGAATGACTATTTATCTGTGTGATAGAATCCTAGTAGGATACCACATGTTGTTTAATTGCTTGTCAAGTACTAAAGGCTGGCCACCTTTTGTACTAACTATGCGATATAACAAGTGTTCATGATCATAGTGATCTCTCAATAAATTCTTTTACTTCTGTATGATTGATCAAGCTTCCAAAGATAGAAGCAGCTAGAAAATGAGTACTGCAAGTGTGTTATCTCCAAAATCGAAACGCGTTCGTGATACTAAGGTTGACGCAGTTAGTAAAAGGTTATAGATTACTAACGAACAAAAGTGTATCCAGCATAGTATTATGTACGGAATATAGTAATGACTACGAACAAGAAAAGAAGGAGTATTGAGAATCAAAAGCTATAGTGCTAGAAGCTATTATAAGAGTCTGTGTAATAGACTTGAAAGAATTTGGAATGATCATTTATCGCGGATTGAGTTTTCTTATGACAATAGATCATATGTCATTATCCAGGTGTCGCCTTATGAGATCCTTGAGGGAAAACAATGTCGATCTCCCTTATGTTAGGATGAAGTTGTAGAGCGCAAGATGCTCGGACCCGCAGTAGTCCAAAGGACCAAGGATAGAATAGATCTAATCAGAGGACGGCTGGTAGTAGCCCAAGATGGACACACGAAGTATGTTGATTTGACACGAAATGACAAAGAGTAGGAAGTAGGGGACCTAGTGATGTTATAGGTATTCCCTCAGAAAGGATGGATGAGGTTCAAAAAGAAAGGAAAGCTAAGCCTACGAATTGTTGGACCCTTTGAGGTATTAAGACGTATTGGGAAGTTAGCATATGAGCTAGCCCTACCCCCGAACATGTAGCAAGTTCATAACGTGTTCCATGTATCAATGTTAAGGAAGTGTAATCCGGATGCCAGACAAATAGGGGCATATGAGTGCATAGACATGCAACCAGACGTAACCTATATGGAGCAACCATGAAGGGTTATAGATCAAAAGGGGACAAGTGCTTAGGAGAAGGGTTATCAAACTAGTCAGAGTTGGTGGTAGAACCATAATGTGGGAAAATTGACTTGAGAGTTAGAAAGTGCAATGCTAAGAAAGTATCCCTATTCATTTTTATCTGATTCTGGGACGGAATCCTTTTAAGGAGGGGAGACTATAATAACCCCAATTTTTGGAATTTTTGAAACCCTGATGAATAGTAACTTTTGCTGATGATGCTGATTAAGGAAAATTATCAGACCGCACTATATAGGAGTACTGTAATGGAAATTCTAAGATCGTATTAGTATTCCATAAAGTAAATAATTGTATATAAAGATCGTCAGAATCAAAATTCGAAGACTTTGATTTTTCTCAAAAATCTACCAGATACCGAAAGAATTGAGTATAAGGTAACATAATAAAAAGGATTTAAATTCAAGGATTTTTAGAGATGATCATAAAAGGAATATAAAATATTGAGAAAGGTTTAGGGGAACCTAAGTAATAAGATCCCATGTATGATCCCTCAAATGATAAACGAGAACGAAAGTTAAGCGAACCGTACAACAGATGAGCGGTCATTAGCCAAGTAATTAGGGGTTAATCAAAGAGGTTAGTGGATGATGATGTCATCACACCAACAAGAAGAAGACAAGTGTAAGAGGATGACATGAGAAAGATGACATAGGCATGGTGACATAAGCATGACAAATGGAGTGATTGGTTGGTTGATTGTGAGCCACACAATTTTTACCATGGTAACAATCTAATTAACAACAAAGGAAGTAACCAAGCTAAACACCACACAAATCATTTAATCAAACTAGAAACATTTTTACTTCACTTTTTCTACCCTTGCTCTCGGCCAAAACCAGAGCAGCAACTTCAAACTACCATATCTCCTTCAATACTCACTCAAATGTTGTGTTCTATAGCTCGTTGGAAAGGTATTGATATGGCCTACAACTCCTGTTCACAAGTATCGTCCAAATAAACATGGTAAGACCCTCATTTTTACAATTCTTTAAATTGGACTTTTAGAAACTTTAAAACCTAACTTTGTGTTCTTGATTTTTTTGGAAAGATCAAGCTTGTAGGAGGTTAGATTAAGGCTCCCTAAGGCTTCCTAGCAACTTAACACCTACCAAGGAAGGTATCAACTTCAAACCCTAGCTTTGATTTTATGATTCCATTAAGTTTTATTGAAGCATTGTTAGTATTAAGGCTTGATCTTTGATTATAAGTAGTTTTGGTGGATTTGTATTAGTTTTGAATATTGGATCTTTGATTGGTTGGATAAATTGGTAAAATTTTAGTTGGGGACTGAGTTTGTAGTATTATGGTTGAATATTGTTGTATTGGTGGTTGTGAGTGAATTGATGATAATTTAGAGTGTTAATTAAATTGGAAATCGCTTAAATATAAACGTCGTAATGCCCGATTTACCTTAGACTGTATTGTTCTTAAATTCAAGACCCATGAACTCACTGTTAGATTCTAATCATTGCCATGTTTAGATAGTTCATGTTATGAGCTTCGTTTTGATATGTGGTTCGCTTGAATCCGATGTACGGTTTAGGAGAAACGACCGTTTTAAGTAACGGCGTTTCGCGAACAAACCATTACCCCTTTGCCTTACTTTGAAACCTTGGTTAAGGCCCTTAAATGACTAATTGGAGAATGAATCAATTATATAAAGTGGATTAGGCAGTTGGTAGGGAACTCGCGAAAGAATCGCCTTAAAATTCTTAATGGTTAATTTATTAAAAATGGTGGAGCCGAGGGAACTCGAGCGACTTAAGTGAATCGTTAAGCGCAAAAGCGAACGTTAGGGTTCAATTGGTTAAAGTCTAGTTTCTTAAGCGACCGGGGTTTAATTCCGACTTATGTTGTTGTTCATAGGGTATCGGACCCACTCTAAGCTTAAGTCTATCCGGGAGCACTCAGGCAAGTTTTCTACCCGTTATACTGTTGTTGTGATGTATATATACATATGCATTATCTTGTGATAAGTGCATGATTGTTATTAGCAAATCTTGCGATATATTGGAGCATGCTGATATGGTATATATGCATGCCTGTTTCGTAATCTTGATATCTAATTGTTGATTCAAATGCTTATAAGTTGCATAATACCTATGCTAGAGATAAGCAGTAGTTGCGTATACCCTTAGTATAGGGGACCCAAAGGTGAACATTTTCTAAACCGGGAGTCGATGTTCCCGAGTATAATATATATTTATATATATATAGATATAGTTTTTAAAACTATTAATCGAATAAGGTTTATTCGATAACTTTATTTTATTTAATGAATATTATTTTGAATATTCATTCGAGGACTTATGACTCCGCTTATTTTATTAAATGAATATTATTTTAAATATTCATTCGAGGACTTAAGACTCCGCTTCTTTTATTAAATAATATTCTTTATTTTATTAAAGAATAATGTTTCGATAATCAAACTTATTTTCAATTATTCAAATAAAGATCGTACTTTCGTATAATTATATCTTTGGTTATTTATTATTCATTTCAAGTATAAGTTTTAAAACTTCTACTTCAATTATTTTTATAAGGATTATCCTTATGGAAATATTATTTAAATAATAATATTCAGATATTTTCTAATATATCGGGACTGATTTATTTCATTAAATCAGCATTACTCCAAACATTCTTAAAAATATTTTCGAGTCTTCAAAATGATTTTAAAAGTTAGAGCGGATCCCAAAACTCATTTTCAGATTTAAGATCTTCCTTTCGAAGGAGACTTGAATATTCGCTCAAAAATCTAAGGGATCCGGCTCTGTGGTGTATTTTATATTCGCAAGGAGGTTGTTGTTTTGGGAAAACAATTTGATTACTTGCCCAATGTTCGGGAAGTAAGTCCATCTAATTGAGTTGGCATAAGCGACAGGCCAGGGTATGGTATATCAAAATGTAAGTGGCTGGGTGGCAGTCCATCAACGCGTAAGAGGCCGGGTGACGGTCCAGCCCAAGGTCCTAATGTGGCCAGGGTGATGACCTGTGGGGAATTCATCCATCTACTAGTAGAAAATGTTACTTATTGGTATCTTTGTCTGATCAGCAAGATATCGGGTTTATGCCAAAATTCTTTTCTTTCCAAATTCATTGGATATTATAACTCTGTTCATACTTTACATGACAGAGGTTTTCAGTAAATGTATGAGATATATATATATATATGGATATATATATATATCGGGACTTAATGAAGTTTCTCATAACTTCATTTCATTCAATAATATTTCAAAGATTGAATCTATTGAAATCTTATCTTGTAGTCTCATCTATGTGATGAACTTTTGAAACTGATTATACCTTGAACGGTGGTAGTTCAAGTAGTATTCAGAAAAGATATAAGTATATTGGAGTATCTCATAACTTCACCTTTTCAACTTATATCTGGTTAATGATTATCTTATGCATGACAAAGATTTTCAGAAAAACGTTGGGACAAGGTTAGATATATGAGATCACCTTGCTACGATATTTTTATATAGTTATAAACTGGAACTCTGTGTATATTATGCATGGAAGAGGATTCTAAGATTTTGAAAGTATATATACTTATATACTGAATATTTTGCGACTTGGTCGCGTTAAGATATCAAACTTGGTTCATTTCTTCTTCACCAAGACTTTCATGAGTACTATGAGAATGCTCATATATTGTTAATTATTATATATATTATTTCAGTGGGCTTGTTGCTCACCCTTGCTTTCTTCTTTCATCACACAACAACAGATAGACAAGATGAACAGGATCAAGCTCCCAATTCACGAGCGGATAGGAAACGTTCCGCAGTTTCCTATAGGCGTTGATGCCGTTGTAGCTGGGGTAGGATCTACCAATAGGCTAGGCTTTCAACTTTTGATGTACTAGACTTATGTATATTTCTGAATTGTAATAATGGCAAGGAATATGTAAATTATTCAGAAAACCATTTTAAGGTGAAATGGTTTATAATTGTGGAATAAAATGACTTGTGTTATTTTTGGTTTTCATCTCTGGGACTATAACTTGTGGTGTATGTGTGTATATTGTGGGGTCACAGTACGCAGTAGTTGGTTGACTGTTAAGATTAAGTATTGATAAGGGAAATGAAACTCGTGACAACCCGAATCCCCGACCCCGGATTTGGGGGTGTTACATTGAAACTATGGCTGCAAACGAGTATCAAAACCCAACTCAAAGGATGATGCCTGGGAAGGTACCAGGTATTTTGGAAGTTGATGCAGCTACAACTATTAGAGCGTAGCTCCAAGCGCTGTCTATGAAAGTCGATTCTTTAGCCAACTATGGAGTCAATCAGATAACTATTGTCTGTGAGCTTTGTGTAGGATCTCATGCTACAGATCAGTGTTCTCTTGTTAATGAATCTGTTCAGTATGTGAACAATTATAAGCGATCGCAGCAGCCTGTGCCAGCTACTTATCATCCTAATAACATAAATCATCCCAATTTCAGCTGGAGCAACAATCAGAATGTTGTTCAGCAACCATATCAGAAAGCTGTAAGTAAATAGTTTAATCCACCTGGATTCCAGCAACCTCAGCAATATGCTCAAAGGCAATCATATCCTTAACAAGGAGGTGCTGCTCCACCTTCTAGTGTTGATTTCGAGGAGCTAAAGCTGTTGTGCAAAAGTCAAGCTATTTCTATTAAGACCTTGGAGAATCAAATCGGTCAAATAGCCAATGCCTTGCTCAATCGTCAACCTGGCACACTTCCCAGCGATACTGAAGTGCCAGGCAGGAAGGAAGCTAAGGAGCAAGTCAAAACTGTTACCTTAAGATCTGGAAAAGTTGCTGAAGCTGAAAAAGCAAAAGATGGAGGAGCTAAAGTTGTAGATGAAGAAGAAAAGCAAAAGGAGAAAGAGGGGGAACCAAGGAAGACTACTGTTAAACACACTCTGCCTGAGGGTAATACAGGGGAGAAATAGCTCTATCCTCCACCACATTTTCCTAATAGATTACAAAAACAAAAGCTGGATAAGCAATTTGGTAAGTTTCTGGAGGTGTTCAAGAAACTTCACATCAACATACCTTTCGCTGAGGCTCTGGAGCAAATGCCTAGTTATGCGAAATTTATGAAAGGTATTCTTTCAAGGAAGGTGAAACTGGATGATCTTGATACCGTTACTCTAACGGAAGAGTGCAGTGATGTGGTGCAACAAAAATTACCTCCAAAGCTTAAGGATCCAGGTAGCTTCATCATTCCTTACACCATTGGCAAGTTGTCATTCGACAAGTGCCTTTGCGATTTGAGAGCAAGCATCAATTCGATGCCGTTGTCCATCTTCAAAAAGCTAAATTTTCCTGATCTGAAGCCCACCTACATGTCTCTACAATTGGCTGATCGTTCTATTCCATACCCACGAGGCATCATGGAGGACATGTTAGTAAAGGTGGACAAGCTCATCTTTCCTGCAGACTTTGTCATTCTGGATTTCGAGAAAGATAAGAAGATTCCCATAATCTTGGGAACACCTTTCTTAGCTACAGGTCGTACCTTGATCGAAGTGCAAAATGGTGAACTTACTATTCGGGTGCAAGATCAGGATGTAACATTTAATGTATTCAATGTGATGAAATTCCCTATAGAAGATGAGGAGTGCTTCAAGGTGGATTTGATTGATTCTACAGTAACTTCAGAACTTGATCATGTGCTAAGGACTAATGCCTTAGAAAAAGCCTTATTGGGGGAATTTCACAGTGAAGATGAGGAAGGCAATGAGCAACTACAATATCTAAATGCTTCTCCTTGGAAACGAAAGCTAGACATGCCATTTAAATCTCTTGGTAATACGGATCTCAAGAATGTTGAGGGAAAGCTCAAACCATCTATTGATGAAGCACCTACTTTGGAGCTTAAACCATTTCCTGAACACTTGAGGTATGTTTTTTAGGTGATGCATCTACTTTTCCTGTTATTATTGCATCTGACCTTTTAGGTAATGATGAGGACAAGCTCTTGAGGATCTTGAGAGAATTCAAATCGCCGTTGGATGGACTATAGCAGATATAAAAGGGATCAGCCCGTCGTATCGCATGCATAAAATTCTGCTAGAGGAAGGTAGCAAGCCGACTGTTGAGCAACAGCGAAGACTTAATCCTATCATTAAAGAAGTGGTGAAGAAGGAAATTCTAAATTGGCTGGATGCAGGAATCATATATCCTATTTCTGACAGTTCTTGGGTGAGCCCCGTGCAATGTGTACCTAAGAAATGAGGTATTACTGTGGTAGCAAATGAGAAGAACGAGCTCATCCCCACTCGAACAGTCACATGATGTAGGGTATGTATGGACTATAGAAAGTTGAATAAAGCCACGAGGAAGGATCACTTCCCTCTTCCATTTATTGATCAAATGCTTGACAGGTTGGCTGGTCATGATTATTATCGTCTTATGGATGGCTATTCGGGTTATAATCAGATTTGCATTGCACCAAAAGATCAAGAAAAAACTACTTTCACTTGTCCATTTGGCATATTTGCTTTTCACAGAGTTTCTTTTGGCTTATATGGTGCACCTGCCACTTTTCAGAGATGCATGATGGCTATATTCTCTGATATGATTAGAAATAATATCAAAGTGTTCATGAATGACTTCTCTGTCTTTGGACATTCATTTGATGAATGTTTGAATAATCTCTGTTTGGTGCTCAAAAGGTGTGTGGAAACTAATTTGGTGCTCAATTGGGAAAAATGTCACTTCATGGTGCAACAAGACATCATTCTTGGGCATAAAGTCTCTAGAAAAGGCCTTGAGGTGGATAAAGCCAAGGTGGGGGTCATTGAAAATCTTCCGCCACCTATTTCTGTTAAAGGAATTCGTAGTTTTCTTGGTCATGCAGGTTTGTATCGGCATTTCATCAAGGACTTCTCTAAGTTATCTAAGCCGTTGTGTAACTTGCTCGAGAAAGATGTGCCTTTCAAATTTGATGATGAATGCTTGGCAGCATTCGAGACTCTCAAGAAGAGTTTAATAACTACACTAGTTATTACGGCACTTGATTGGACAGAACCTTATGAGATGATGTGCGATGTAAGTGATTATGAAGTGGGAGCAGTTCTTGGGCAGCGTAAGAATAATAGCTATGACTTTGAACTATACCAATTTGGAAAGATTAATTCAGGATCTACAATTGTTACTTATAGTTCATTAACCAATTCTATGATTTAAGAGTCTCAAATACTAAGTTACTTGCGAAAACAGGGCTGAATCTGCTTATGCAGCTGTTTAGTTTAAAGTTTCTGAATTCGTTACTTAGTCATTTTTAGCGAGTCTTACCATTTTGGAAAGGTCGCGAAATATCCTACAACTTTTATGTTTTAAACTTTTCTGTTTAAGTTCATCTAGGTGTTGTAAAATATCATTCTTCCGAGGCTGATTAACTTAAATTTTAGGTTCGATGGCTATTTTGTATGTTATAACTCGACATATGGTTTCGTGCTAATATATGTGATCGCTAGTTATTATTTAATAGATTAAATATATGAACCTATAGTATAGAAGTGTTGGTTAGTGATTTGATATGTGCTTTCTAGTTTATTAAATTATAGATTTAATTTAGCATACTAGATGACATACTTGACTTGTGCACATGTACATTGACTTGTTATTTGTATATGTGATAGCAACGATGTGTCTTATGAAAATACATGTTAGTATATGCCTATTTGAGATTGAGTTTAGTTTCTAATTATTAGAGTGTGATTTGAATATGTGTATAGTTACTAGTCTATGTGATATATGTGTAAGGTGATTTATTTAAGTGTTTACTCAAGTTGAATTGGTGATGCTAAATTATATAACTGTAAGTTCAAATATTATAAATTATTAAGTATACTTAATTGTTTAGGTGCCGCAAGTCTGGGCGGGTAATTTTCCTTAATTGTTTAGGTGCCACAAGTCTGGGCGGGTACTTTTCTTACTTGTTTACTTTTATGTTGCTGCAAGTCGAGGCAACTTTATTTTGTTTGGTTATAAGATTAAATTGGGGAATTGAAAAATAGGTGGATAGTCCTAATTACGAATACTTCATGCCAAAATTTTCTAAAATTCCCCTGTATCTAAATCTATTTGACTTATTTGATTTCAATGATTTGAAAGCATGTTATGATTGTTAGTCGTAACACGTATAGGATATGTCTGGGTAAGAACATTGAATGACTTGTGGGTTGTATTTGTGGTGTGGTTATTTAGGGTATTGTCCATATTACGAATAGGTCATGCCGAATTTTCCGTAGAAATATTATCATAAGTTACGCATTCTCGTGTTAAATAATATTCTGAGTTGGTAGTAAGTTTTAAACTATAATGTGTGCTACTTGTTTTATGCTATATAATGTGCCATATATATATACATATATATCGCGAAAGGGTAGAAATAAGATAATCGTTTCAGAAGGATACTAAAGTAGTATCTTTTTGCTTATGATAGGATCGGGCATTAAGGGCGTGAGACCAAGCAAAAGAAAAGAAAAAGGGAGAGTTGCATAGTGGTTCAGTAGTTACGGATGGTTCGTGATGAACAAAACCAGATGTTGGGGATCAAGACTAAAGTTGGATAAGATTTCATATCAGACCGCAGTAATTGCATTAGCGACATATCAAAGAATTAAGAATAAGAAATGGTGACGTCTTGAGAAAGCATCATGAGATATTTGTGTTATTGCGAGTGTGCTAACTGCTAAAAACCCAAAGGCAAGTATCCCTATAATCTCTTATTGTTCAAGTGATATTTATTTTAAATCTTATTATGCAAGTATTGCTTTTCCTATTTTTAAGTTCAGAATAGATAAATATTCTACATATCGCTGAGTTAAATGCTTATTATGTAAATACTCTTCTGCTATTCAATGTTCAGAATAGCTAAGTGATTTTACTCATTAAATTACTGGATTTACAAATGTTTTGAGTTTTGAAAAAAATGAGTTGGTTTTGCGAGTATTCATGCCCAAGTAAATGGGCGAATAAAATTTTATAAGGGTGTCGAGTATTATGACTCCTTTCAATAAAATGATTTAAGATTGTATGGTTGCGTAAGAGGCCGTGGCGGCGGTCCAGCGGAGATTTAGGTATTATACAGGATATAATACCATTAGGCCGATATGTGCCTTGGGTGCCCCATTTGTTTAGTTGGATATGCTTCGGCATAACCGGTGTTGCTCCGCGGCTGATCACCGACGACAACACACCGTCGTTCGAGGATTGCAATCTAAATTATTATATTGCTTTTGGACATATTACAAGGAATGATTTATTAAGTATTTTGTTTTCGGATAAAAGATGAAATGTGGTTTTGATTCAGTTTCTTATTTTGAGAATACTTAGTTTGTTGTTGAATATCAAAGGTGGTATTAGTACAGATGATTGGTGTTGACTTCAGTATGGGATGTTGTGAGCATCAAAGTTTGTAGTGATATCTAATTTGATATGATAACAAAATAAGTATTAATTTCAAGAGTTCGGTTTTGAGTAAAGTTTATGATTCAATCCATAATTATTGTTTCTTGTTGGTGTTGTTTACGATATTTCCGTAAACACTGTTTTACGAGTTTTTTTCTCGTTAAGATTCAAAGTATTGCTGAAGCATTTCGCTCAAAAATATCAAAATGGTTTTGAATACGATTAAGGAATCAATTCTGAGGTTCCTCCACTAGAATTTTATGATTGAGCAATTATGATTTTAACGGTTCTGCTCTGTTGCAGATGTCAGTTTTATATCAAAAGACCCCATATATATGTCATAATGATCTTGCTGAGCATTTCTTCCGCTCATACTTGCCTGTTTTTAAATTTAACCTCTAGTGAGGATTAGCTTGCGCTACTTAGCTGCGTAATTCGAGGAAGCAAAGAAGAAGCTTTTGGAAGGTGGTTGGTCCAGGGTTTGCGGGCTAGTGTAAGTTTTATTCTATAGAGTTGTTTATATTATATTGTATTATATTTGTGTTATTTTATTTGGGGCTAGTATACTTCACTTCAAAGTTATACTAGTGGATTTAGTTTTGAGTTGGAATTTGTTGAAAAGAGTTTTACAAGAAAGTGAAAAATTTATTTGTGGAATTTGGATATCTTGTTTCTAGAACTGTAACCTTAAAAGATCTTGGATTAGTTTGGGGTCATAAATAATAAATATCTTCCGCTGGCATTTATTTATTGATTAAACATGTTGATTTAGATTGAGGTTTCATAGTGACGACCAAATCCTCTGACCCCGGATTTGGGGTCGTTACAGGTTGGTATCATAGCTGAGGTTATAGTAAACTAGAAACAAGAGTGTGTAGGAGTGTGTATAGCTATGTGAGGACGATTGAGCTCATATCGAGTTCGTGTTGGACTATTGGGTATAGTACCAACAAATAAGTTAAGATAGGTGCATTCGTTTGAGATGGTTGTGCTGGGCTGGATGGAACTCCGGGAAGCTGCAAACTTCTATGGTGGAATCTTTCAAGGCCACTACGATTCGACGACCAAAAAGAAATAATTGTTAGAGGATATATTCCCTAACACTCATTTTCAATCATATATGTGTTTTAAATGTGCCAGAGCCTGTCATGAAGCCTATTTTTCAGGTTTTGATAGCTCTGCCAAGTTATGATAATTTAACTTCCACTTTTCTTATTTGGTGGATGGTTTCTTGGTAATGTGACACCACTTGCTCATTTGGTGCCATAATTTTGTTCTCTGGACTTCATTTCCTTCAGAAATATCATCTTTGAAATCTTTTCAGTTTTATTCATTTGATTTTGGATTCTTTTGATATTCTTTTATTCTGACTGAGATGAACAACCCTAACTATAGGGGACGCAAGGTATACCTGTCTGTGTGATAGGAGTTGGATGGGACACCATCACTTATGTGTGTTGTGAATACATGAAGGTTAACAACCTTTAGTAGTGTCTTAATTTGGACACGCAATACCAAATTCATTTGATCATATTGATCTCTCAGTTATTCCTTCATTTCAACAATACTTTTTCTCAAATTCAGATTTTGGTCCGTTATGATATCAAATTCTTTTCTTTTTAAAATTCCATGATTTTATCATCTCAAATATACGAAGTTATGCCTACCGAGTATGAACAAGCCACTTTGGTCAATGTAAAGTACGACTCCGTGTTAGAGATACCCTGAATGAAAGTGGATTGTAATGTGATTAAAATATCAGCGCTATGCAGTAAAATCAGTCGGTTTCTCTATATATCTCTATCTATCTCTCTTTCTTTCTCTTTCTTTTTATCTCCCTATCTTTCTTTCTCTCTATCGGTGAAACGGATTATACTGAAAAGTTGGTCAAATTCTAAAAGGAAGAAATAATAGTGTGAAGTGAGGCCCTCATGATAATTATGTCCTACAAGGAATGCAGGGTGGTAATTGATATTTCGGAGAAGTGATATTATTAGGAATTGGAAAGTGGGCCAGGAGATTCCTAGTGCTCTATTCTGCTGATTCCGAGGACGGAATCCTTATAAGGGGGGTAGATTGTGATATCCAGTAATTTTAGGAATTTATATTAGTAATATCTGGATGATTTTATGTGATTGTTTCAAATTGGGAGGGAATAAAGTTGTGGATATTTTATTCTTCTTTGATGAATTCATGTTTTTAAATGATTAATGTTTTAGTTGATAATTGTGGTATCGATTCCTGTCATTGATGTGAGAGTATTTAATTATTTTTACTATTTTCAAAATATACTTGGTTTTATCTAGATTCTCCCTCGTAGCAGGTGAATTGTGAAAAAATTTGAAAATAGTATATAACGACTATTTTGTTACGTGTTAAATGAATAATATTATATGAGTTATTTGAATTTTATGATATTTATGTGAATTGGTGAATAAATATTTAAAAATAGATTATTCCAGTTTGGCGAGTCAGTAAAAGGTTTGAAGTGTGATCAGTGATTATACAAAAGGAATTATAAATAAAGGATTAAATATAAAATTGGTGAGTATGCGATTTTATTATTTGAGAGATGTGATTATGTGTTATTTGATTAATATGTGAGTGACACTGTGGTCAAAATATTTTTTTTGTAAGATATTTTCATGATTTATTATGTGAAAAATGGGGTTTAGTGGATCTTTAAATATTTTTATTAAATCATATGTATATGATTAAATTGTGAAATTTATTTTATTATCTCTATAATACCCTTAGAAATATTTTAGAAATAATAGTTGGATTTATTTTGAGGTTGAAGTATTTTAAAATGATTTTATGAGCTTTATTTCTATTTTTGAGTATTATTTTGTAAAATTCGTATAAAATAAACCGTATGCTCAAAAATTATTTTAAAAATATGGGTAAAAAGCTAATTTCGTGTTCTACATTTTAAAATTATAGTTCATATCATTTTCAGCCTTTACAGAACAGTTTTATAATTGTTAATTTCATTTTAAGCATTTTAGCACAAAAGTAATGTAAAATAAAAATCTGCAAAATGACCAAAATGCCCTGGCATCATCTTTATACCCCAGCAGCTTCTTCTCTGCTGTTTACCTCTGGAAAAGCCTCTCGCTACTTCCTCTCTCTCTCTCTAACTTGATATACTCTCTCTCTTCGATTTCTTCATTGATTCTTGGTCGTTTTTCGATCCGATACCGTGGTTGTGCTCCTTGTTGCTTCCTCTATAACCCTCGTACTTGCATGTTAGTGTTTGTTCGAAATTTTATTTGACCCATTTCGGGTTTCATTCAAAATTTTTGAATTTTGTTATGATTGTGATGATTATGCACGGAATTGATATGGGTTTTACGTTTTAAAGCTTTAATTGGGTTCAAGCGTGATTGGGAATCCATTTTGGGTACCTCCGTGTAATCCCACCACCGACCGTGAGCTACGATGAGTCGGTGGAGTGGGCAGTAATGTTCTTGAGCCCGAAATTTCATCCAAAACACTTTGTCTCCTCTCGTAATTTTTAATTTCGAATTATGGGCTTGAATTTTCAGATTTTTAGTTTCAAGTTTTTGGCGATTGGCTCGTTATTTGGTTGAGTTTTGGGATTTAAAGATTCATTCTGGTATGTTTATTCCGTGTATGACATGAGTTCATTCAGTTTTGTTGGATCGTTGAATAGCATATTGTTTTGAAATATATAATCGATAAGAATTGAGATGTTGAATGTTGGGTAAAGAATATATGATTTTACGATAAGGTCATGGAAAAAAAAATGTATGTTGTGTTGTATTCTTCCTAAGTTTTTGAATATAATTTATGCTTCATTAGGTTTATGCATAGGATAATTGATGTTATTGATTTGGTAGTATATGTAATTTAGAGGTTATATGAATATAAGATTTGGCTAATGATGTTGTGAATTGTGTTGTCAAATCCGTTTAGAAATAAGCTGAGTTCTTGTTAAATTTGTAGCTTTTAACTAGTTTATCGTATGATAATTATTTTGTACTCTCTGGAAAGATAATGGAATTATATACAATTTTCATTCTTTGTATTTTTCCAAATTCGGCCTGGAATTATAATAAAATCTGCCATTTGTAAAATATGTCCTGTTATTTCAGTTTGATACATCCTGACTTCAAAGATTCGTACTAAATTCATTATTTTAGCTATGACTTTGAACTATACCAATTTGGAAAGATTAATTCAGGATCTACAATTGTTACTTATAGTTCATTAACCAATTCTATGATTTAAGAGTCTTAAATACTAAGTTACTTGCGAAAACAGGGCTGAATCTGCTTATG
Source organism: Apium graveolens (assembly GCF_009905375.1). NCBI lineage: Eukaryota > Viridiplantae > Streptophyta > Magnoliopsida > Apiales > Apiaceae > Apium > Apium graveolens. Next base: position 163,216,820 of record NC_133653.1, on the reverse strand, counting down.
CAGCTGTTTATTTTAAAGTTTCTGAATTCGTTACTTGGTCATTTTTAGCGAGCCTTACCATTTTGGAAAGGTCGCGAAATATCCTACAACTTTTATGTTTTAAACCTTTCTGTTTAAGTTCATCTAGGTGTTGTAAAATGTCATTCTTCCGAGGCTGATTAACTTAAATTTTAGGTTCGGTAGCTATTTTGTATGTTATAACTCGACATATGGTTTCGTGCTAATATATGTGATTGCTAGTTATTGTTTAATAGATTAAATATATGAACCTATAGTATAGAAGTGTTGATTAGTGATTTGATATGTGCTTTCTAGTTTATTAAATTATAGATTTAAGTTAGCATACTAGATGACATACTTGACTTGTGCACATGTACATTGACTTGTTATTTTTATATGTGATAGCAACGATGTGTCTTATGAAAATACATGTTAGTATATGCCTATTTGAGATTGAGTTTAGTTGCTAATTATTAGAGTGTGATTTGAATATGTGTATAGTTACTAGTCTATGTGATATATGTGTAAGGTGATTTATTTAAGTGTTTTATCAAGTTGAATTTGTGATGCTGAATTATATAACTGTAAGTTCAAATATTAATAAATTATTAAGTATACTTAATTGTTTAGGTGCCGCAAGTCTGGGCGGGTAATTTCCCTTAATTGTTTAGGTGCCGCAAGTCTGGGCGGGTACTTTTCTTACTTGTTTACTTTTATGTTGCTGCAAGTTGAGGCAACTTTATTTTGTTTGGTTATAAGATTAAATTGGGGAATTGAAAAATAGGTGGATAGTCCTAATTACGAATACTTCATGCCAAAATTTTCTAAAATTCCCCTGTATCTAAATCTATTTGACTTATTTGATTTTAATGATTTGAAAGCATGTTATGATTGTTAGTCGTAACACGTATAGGACATGTCTGGGTAAGAACATTGAAATGACTTGTGGGTTGTATTTGTGGTGTGGTTATTCAGGGTATTGTCCATATTACGAATATGTCATACCGAATTTTCCGTAGAAATATTATCATAAGTTACGCGTTCTCGTGTTAAATAATATTCTGAGTTGGTAGTAAGTTTTAAACTATAATGTGTGCTACTTGTTATATGTTATATAATGTGCCATATATATATACATATATATCGCGAAAGGGTAGAAATAAGATAATCATTTCAGAAGGATACTAAAGTAGTATCTTTTTGCTTATGATAGGAACGGGCATTAAAGGCGTGAGACCAAGCAAAAGAAAATAAAAAGGGAGAGTTGCATAGTGGTTCAGTAGTTACGGATGGTTCATGACGAATAAAACCAGACGTTGGGGGATCAAGACTAAAGTTGGATAAGATTTCGTATCAGACCGCAGTAATCGCATTAGCGACATATCAAAGAATTAAGAATAAGAAATGGTGACGTCTTGAGAAAGCATCATGAGATATTTGTGTTATTGCGAGTGTGCTAACTGCTAAAAACCCAAAGGCAAGTATCCCTATAATCACTTATTGTTCAAGTGATATTTATTTTAAATCTTCTTATGCAAGTATTGCTTTCCCTATTTTCAAGTTCAGAATAGATAAATATTCTATATATCGCTGAGTTAAATGCTTATTATGCAAATACTCTTCTTCTATTCAATGTTCAGAATAGCTAAGTGATTTTACTCATTAAATTACTGGATTTAAAAATGTTTTGAGTTTTGAAAAAAATGAGTTGGTTTTGCGAGTATTCCTGCCCAAGTAAATGGGCGAATAAAAGTTTATAAGGGTGTCGAGTATTATGACTCCTTTCAATAAAATATTTTAAGATTGGATGGTTGCGTAAGAGGCCGTGGCGGCGGTCCAGCGGAGATTTAGGTATTATACAGGATATAATACCATTAGGCCGATATGTGCCTTGGGTGCCCCATTTGTTTAGTTGGATATGCTTCGGAATACTGGTGTTGCTCCGCGGCTGATCACTGGCGGCAACACACCGTCGTTCAAGGATTCCAATCTAAATTATTATATTGCTTTTGGACATCTTACAAGGAATGATTTATTAAGTATTTTGTTTTCGGATAAAAGATGAAATGTGGTTTTGATTCAGTTTCTTATTTTGAGAATACTTAGTTTGTTATTGAATATCAAAGGTGGTATTAGTACAGATGATTGGTGTTGACTTCAGTATGGGATGTTGTGAGCATCAAAGTTCGTAGTGATATCTAATTTGATATGATAACAAAATAAGTATTAATTTCAAGAGTTCAGTTTTGAGTAAAGTTTATGATTCAATCCATAATCATTGTTTCTTGTTGGTGTTGTTTACGATATTTCCGTAAACACTGTTTTACGAGTTTTATTCTTGTTAAGATTTAAAGTATTGCTGAAGCATTTCGCTCAAAAATATCAAAATGGTTTTGAATACGATTAAGGAATCAATTCTGAGGTTCCTCCACTAAAATTTTTATTCAGCAATTATGATTTTAATGGTTCTGCTCTGTTGCAGATGTCGGTTTTATATCAAAAGACCCTATATATATATGTCATAATGATCTTGCTGAGCATTTCTTCCGCTCATACTTGCCTGTTTTTAAATTTAACCTCCAGTGAGGATTAGCTTGCGCTACTTAGCTGCGTAATTCGAGGAAGCAAAGAAGAAGCTTTTGGAAGGTGGTTGGTCCAGGGTTTGCGGGCTAGTGTAAGTTTTATTCTATATAATTGTTTATATTATATTGTATTATATTTGTTTTATTTTATTTGGGGCTAGTATACTTCACTTCGAAGTTATACTAGTGGGTTTAGTTTTGAGTTGGAATTTGTTGAAAAGAGTTTTACAAGAAAGTGAAAAATTTATTTGTGGAATTTGGATATCTTGTTTTTAGAACTGTAACCTTAAAAGATCTTGGATTAGTTTGGGGTCATAAATGATAAATATCTTCCGCTGGCATTTATTTATTGATTAAACAGGTTGATTTAGATTGAGGTTTCATAGTGACGACCAAATCCTCTGACCCCGGATTTGGGGGCGTTACATCCTGTGTAATCATAATAAATAACTTGCGCTTAAATCGTTATGTTGTTAAATTCTGTAGACATATAGGGTCTCAACATAATTGATGCCTATTGAACTTCTATCTTAATTGTGGATGCTTGGTAGAATGGTAATTGTGCAACGAAAGTTGGTTTTTATCAATTTCGTGTTGTTCGATTAATATCATCACCGTAATATCATCACCGTTACATGCTAAGGGTAATAACAATAACTATTGAATGAAGTAGTAATGAAGTTATGATCTCACGTGTGTTTAATATTGTGAATTAAAGTGTTAATTCAAGTGTTTAATTCTCGTAGTTAATAATTAGTTAATCAACCTTAAGTGTTATTGTCTTGACATTGAGAAATCATACATTGGTGAGTAAGTGTTAATTAAATATAACTAATCAGAGTCTCTGTGGGAACGAACTAGAAATCATTTTATATTACTTGTGAACACGTATACTTGCATGAATTATTAGCGCATGCTTTGTGCCTAACACGTGGCAATTGTTCCCTCCTTCTATTTGTTACTACGTATTGTTGTGATTCCACAAAGAGAAAGAAAAACAAAACAAAACGTGTCAAATCCTAAAACTACCCAGCATCACCACCCCACACCTGCGCTTACCTCCGCCCCATCCTTTCCTGTTTCCCTCATCTCCTCATCTTCTCTGTCTTTCTGCTCTCTCATCTCCCGGTATATTTTTATACTTTTAATTTTCAAAAATTCATATATCTCAAATCGTTTGTCCAAATTTTAATTATTATATATAAAAATGATCAGCGCTTCAATATCTACACTTATGTATATATATTGCGAGATTTTGAGAAGAAATTTGTGGAGCATATTTCCATTTGATTCATTTTCGGGGCGTAGAAAAGGAATCTGACGATGTTGATTACTCCACATGGCGTTTCAGCGTGTGCACGTCTAAGCCTATGAATTTCGGATTTTTTTGGAGATATTTTCCTGACATCAAATACTCTCTTGAGGTGATCAGAATTTATTTTAGATAAGGATTCGGAGATTCCGCTTTTGTACTTGGGTACATTATAACATGTTATATATTTATTTCATAATTTTTAGAAGCTGTTGTAGAAGTCGTTTTTGGCCGTATTTTTCGTTTCTGGCGTGTTTATACGTGTAAATATAAGTTATTGTGTATTTTAAATTTATTGATTTTATTAGAGTATAGTTGGATTGTATTGTTTGGGATTGATTTTGAGGGGTTCTGACCCCGAGGAAAAGTCCGTTTTACAAAGACGTTATTTCGATTTTTTTATAAAATATCTATTTTAATTTCGAATCATTATCTTTTACTATTTTTGAAAATCATAATTTGATTTAATTATTTATAATTTATTTTGAATAACTATTTATTTTTTTAATTAATTGATTAATTCATTTAAATAATTAATTTCATTTATAAATAGTTGAATGAAGTGTAATTATTTATAATTAAGCCAAAAATATTTTAGGATTATTTTGAGTTTTTAAAAAAATATATATTAGTATTGAATATTCAATTAAAATTATTATTAATTGTATATCCTTATGTTATTCGTAGAAAACAGACCGTTCATCCGTTTAATACGAAACAAACGAGTCTAGACTCAGAAAAATATTATGCTTCTATTAAAAATACTTTTGAGGCATAAATTATTTTGTTTTAAAATGTCACTTATTTTGCAAGTCAGTTTTGAGTCACGTATTTATCCAAATGTCGAACTTTGACTCGATTTTAGTTTTAAAAGTACCGAGTCAAATATTTTGATGAACCGAATCATGTGTTATATAAATTATGTGATACGTGGATTATGTGTGTACATGATATATGAATGACGTGCGTATGTGAGTTGTAATTCTTGTGTTTGACTATTTTCCCTATGTGTATGCTATCGTTTAGGTAGACGATAGGGTTTTGACGTGTAATTCGTCGAGTAATTATTATGTAGATAATTAAGACGTATCTTTTAATTATAGAAGCGGATCGTTCGAGTTGATCGGGACCAGACATTGAAAAGAATGAAATGGAATGGTATTGGATATCTGGCTATTAGTAATCGCAGCAGCATATCAGTGAATTCTTGGAATAAATGATGGTGATGCCATGAGATGTCAGAATGAGGGATTGTGTTATTACGAGTGTGCCTAACTGCTAAAAATCGAAGGCAAGTTTTCTATGCTATTCTAATTTCAGAATAGTTCAAAATTTTACATATTAAACTTCTTAGCTCTTTTTATGCTAGTATCTTTACTATTCTAATTCTAGAATAGTTAAATGTGTTACATATCTCACTGAATTAAATGCTTATTATGCAAGTACTCTTCTACTATTTTATGTTCAGAATAGTTAATTGTTATACTCATCCAATCATTGGATTTATAAATGTTTTAGATTTTGCTAAAGATGATTTTATTGCGAGTATTCCTGCCCAAATGAATGGGGGAATAAAATTTATAAGGGTGTCGATTATTATGACCCCTTTCAATAAAATGTTTTAAGATTTGATGGCTGCGTAAGATGCCGCGGCGGCGGTCCAGTATGAGTCATGTATTATACTTGGCTATAATACCTTGCTAGGCCAATATGTGCCTTGGGTGCCCCTTTTGTTTAGTTGGATATGCTTCGACATATCGATGTTGCTCTACGGCTGATCACAGACGGCAACACACCGTCGTTCGAGGATTCCAATCTAAACTATTATTTCCAAATTATTTTGGTAATCATATAATTAATGATTTATCAAGTGTTTCTTTTTTGGATAAAATATAGAACGCAATTTTGATTCAGTTTCTTCTTGATGTCGATACTTAATGCTGTTAAATATCAAAGGTTGTATTAATATATATATGATTGATGTTGACTTCAGTATGAGATATTGTGAGCATCAAAGTTAGTATTGATATCTAATTAGATAAGATATCAAAATGAGTATTAATATCAAGAGTTCGGTTTTGAATAAAAATTATGATTCAGTCCATAATCACTATTTCATATTGTTGTTTACGATATTTCCATCAACACTGTTTTACGAGTTTTATTCTCGTCAAGATTTAAAGTATTTCTGAAGTATTTTACTCAAATATATCAAAAGGGTTTTGAGTACATTTAAGGAACTAATTCTGGGATACCTTAACTAAATTTTCTGATTCAGCAATTATGATTTTAAATGTTCTGCTCTATTGCAGATGTCGGTTTTTATATCAAAAGACCTTATATATGTTATAATGAACTTGCTGAGCATTTTTTCACTCATATTTGCCTGTTTTTTAATTTAACCTTCCAGTGAGGATTAGCTTGTGATGTTTAGCCGCGTAATTCGAGAAAGTAAAGAAGAAGCTTTTGGGAGGTGGTTGGTCCATTATTTGCGGACTAGTGTAAGTTTTATAGTGTAAGGTTGTTTATATTATATAATTTATAGTTGTGTATTATATGGTTGGGCCTAGTATACTTCTTTTCGAAGTTATACTAGCGGGTCCAGTGTTGAGTCTGAAAATGATTTTAAAAGAGTTTGAAAAGAAAGATTAAAATTTATTTATGGAATTTGCATATCTCGTTTCTAGAACTGTAACCTTAAAAGATCTTGGATTAGTTTGGGGTCCTAAATGCTAAATATCTTCTACTGGCATTTGTTTATTGATTAAACAAATTATTTTTTATTGAGATTTCATAGTGACGACCAAATCCCCTGACCCCGGATTTGGGGGCATTACAGGCTGGTATCAGAGCTGAGGTTATAGTAGACTAGAAACGAGAGTGTATAGTTAAGTAAAGACGCTTGAGCACATATCGAGTTCCTGTTGGACTATTGGATATAGTACCAACGAGTAAGCTAAGGTAGATGCATTAGTTTGAGATAGTTGTGTTGAGCTGGACAAAACTCCTGGTAGTTGCAAACTTCTATTGTGGAATCTTCCGAGGCTACTATGATTTCAACAACGATGAAGATTATCGATATCCTTAGAACATGAAGAAGTGTCTAGAATCGGATGATGAGTCAACATAAGAGTTCAAATAGAAGATAAGTATTAAGACCTTGGAAATACCTTCTCTTTTTATAACTTCTTTTGACATTTCTCAAAAAGAGGTATCTGTTAAATGATATAATCCCTAACACCCGTTTTCAATCACGTAATGTGCCAGAGGCTGTCATGAAGCCTATTTTCAGGTTTTGATAGCTGTGTCAAGTTGTGATATTAAAATTTCCAATCTTTTTATATGGTATATAGTTTTATAGGCGATACGCCAACACTTAGCCATTTTATGCCAGAATCTTATTTTCTGGATTTCATTTTTCTCCAGAAATAGTAGCTTTGAAACCTTTTCATTTTTGATCCAAGGATTTCCCTAACAATTCATTTATTATAATTTTTTTTTATTCATTTGATTTTAAATTTATTTCTTATTCTTTTATTCTGACTGAGATGAACAACCCTAACTATAGGGGACACAAGTTATACATGTCCGTGTGATAGGAGTTGGATGGGATGCCATCACTTGTGTGTGTTGTGACTACAAGAAGGTTAAAAACATTTAGTAGTGTCTTAATATGGGCACGAAACACCAAGTTCATTTGATCATATTGTTCTCTCAGTTATTCTTTCATTTCAACAATACTTTCTCAAAAATTCAGATTTTTGGTAACTACAATCGTGGGACACCCGTTATGATATGAAATTCTTTTCTTTCCAGAGTTCCATGATTTTATTAGCAAAATATTTAAAGGTATGCCAACCAAATATGAATAAGTCACTCTGGTCAATGTAAAGTAAAACTTCGTGTTAGAGTTACCATGAGCGGCAGTGGACTGCAATGCGATTAAAATATCAGTGACGTATAACAAAGTCAGTCTATTTATTTACTTCTCTCTCTATTTATCTCTATCTCTCTTTCTTTTTCTTTCTCTTTATCTTTCTCGCTATTCTTTCTCTCTCTATCAATAAAGTGATTCTATGGAGAAACTGGTCAAATGATATGGGAATAAATAATTGATTCTATGAGAAAGAACGATGGTGCGGAGTGAAGCTTCCGTGATAACTGTGTTGTATAAGGAATTTCAGTGTTATTTGAAATTTTGAGAAAAATTACGTATGCAAGATTGGAAAGTTGGCCAGAAGATCCCTAGTGCTCTTTTCTACTGATTATGAGGATGGAATCCCTATAAGTGGGGTAGATTGTGATATCCCATATTTTTCAGAATTATTATTATTACTTTAATATGGTTATGTAATTTTCTGATTTGGAAAGAGTAAAATGGTAGATATTTTATTAAATGGCAATGTGCTAATTATTAAGTTTTATATCGATACTTGTCCTTTTCTGAAAATATTTACTTAAATGAATTTTTATCAAAAGTTTATTTGAAAGTCGATCATTTTATTGATATCGGTAAATTGAGTTCGTTTTGTAATGTTAGGAATTGAATGGATATTCTTGAAGGGTTTCGATTACATAAACGCTATGGAAATAGTAATTAAAAACGTGCAAAAACAGAATTTTTGAAACCCACCGCAGGATCCATGTGAAAAATAGATATTTAATTTGTAGATCAGATTGTTTACCTTAAGAAGCTTTACAAATTGGTTGAATAATGGAGATCCAAAGATTGTTCAGTCACCACGTATCCCGCTCTCGCGATTTGCGCTCTATCGGTATCCACAAGAATGCTTGAACTCAAGGATTGGATGTGTACTAGCACAAACTCGCTTCTTCTTCCTCTTTCCATCTTCTCTCTTGATGGCTAGGTTTTTAGTAAAAGTCTACGCACAAAATCAGCCACATAAGAGATATTAAATTGAGAGTAGAAAAGAATTATAACTCTTAACTAATTAGGAGTTATTATTAATTTGAAATTCCTATTTGTATAATAATTAAGTCACACTTAATTATTGAACAACTAAATTTCATAACTGATATTAGTAAATTCGAATATTATTATTTATGTAATTAATTAAGTCATACTTAATTAATATTATAAATAATTTGAAGTACTTTAATTAATTTAAATCCAATTTAAATTAAATATCCTTCAAGCATTCTTTGTGTGTGACCCTATAGGTTATTATTACGTTGGCAACGAATTTTAAATCTAATTTAAAATCATAAACAATGAGCGACATCTAGTAATACATCATTGCTACCCAAGTAATAATAATTGAATCGGTGATCGATTAAACCTTTCGTGAATAATGTACAGTGTAATATAAACCATTTAACCAAATATTATAGATTAAACTAGAGGCATGTAATGTGTTATCCTCATGTAGTTTAATCCAAGTTTCCTTGATCAATGAGTAGACTATCATATCAAATCAACATTTGAGCGTGGCCACGCATTTCATAGTTTAGCTCACACAAGAGGCCAATAATATCACTTCTAAAATATGAGGGTTAAATCCTATCTAGATCATTCATATTTCTCATATAATTCATAATATACCCAATGTCCACTTTTATCATTACCCGGTCAAGGATAACTTTTAATGGAATCAATGTATATTAATTCTCGTATAAAAAGATAATGACTTTAGGTCTAAGGACCATTACATCATTATGACCGTGAGAATTACTTATGACATAACAGACATGTAAAATCTCATATCGGGTCTGTCCAGCACCATGTACATTTACATATGCATGTGTTTTTTAATTTAGTATCACTATACCTATGTTCAATGAGATGTGATCATCAGTCAACAAACACACTAGTCTTAATGCATTATTATTGTCCCTTAATAATAATACTCGACTAAGGACCTTTAGAAATAATTATACTATTCTCATAATCTCATTTTTAAGTCACATACTTAGAGATATAGAATTGCATATCATATTCCAAGGACATTTATTAATCTAACATTTATATCGCAGTAAATTAAAAATTAATAAATTATAAAGGGCATAATCGATAGAACATAAACATTAATAATCGAACTGTCTTAAACTAAAACATCATAGTGTTATCTCTAGGGCACAAACACTAACAATCTACCTCTTGCACTAGAGCCAATCACCCATGTGTCTAATACTCGTGGAACTAGTAAGACCATCGTGCTTCTGCTGCGACAAATCCTTAGTTTGTGGGTCTGCAACACTATCATTATTATGCACTTTACATTTATATCTCTTTGATCATTAATCTCATTAATAAGGTGATATCTGTTACGACCGGTATTTCTAGAACTTATCTATATATAATTGTGTGTTTAAAATTGAGATTTAAATTATGTTGAATTATAAATGTGGATGATCTATATTTTGAGTGCCTATAAATTAAGTGTTTAACGTATTTGTTATATAAAAAATTTTGAAAGGAAAATCTTATTATTTAGTATTTTTAAATGATAATCAAAAGTATTTCATTCTATATGAAAAATCGATTTTTAAAATCTTTTAACAACAAATTTTCAAATTTTATATCATTAAATTTCTAAAATCATAAGCTATTTTATAATATTTATTTTTGTGATTTATGGAAGTGTATTTATTTTTATAGCAATTGTTTTATATAAATTAGTTGATTTTTAATTTGCAATTAACTTAGTTGCCCATGCATGCATTTTTCTCCCAAACACAAGTTAAGGGCAAACTTGGAAATTCTAACCCCACTAACTACTACTTTACTAGCCAAATTACTACCTTATCCTTGCATGCAAAATGACACAAGCTTTCTTAAGGGTTACTCTTGTCAATTCTCACTTCCACTCACTTTCTAGTCAAATCAAAACCATAAAAATCAAGTACAAGTTATCATAATCACACTCATTCCACTCCACCCTCACCTTTCTTCTCCCTCTCCCTCTCCCAGCCCTCTCTCTCAGCCTTCACTCTCGGCCGAAGCCCCCCCACCCCCCATTTTCTTTATTTTTCATTCAAAAATCCATCTTCCATTTAAGTAATCTTACTTCTCATATCTTGTTCTTTAATAATCCAAAGAGTTTAGGGTGAAAAATCTATGTTTTGATCTTGCATGGTAGTGTTTTGTTAAACTCAAAGTGAACACCCTTGATTCTTGTGAATCTAAGGCTTTCACCATGAGATATATTGTAATAAGGTTAAGAACGGCTATACATGAGTGTGTCACACTCATGCAAATGTTGTTTTCTCCCTAATCCATTCGCCCATGACTTGTTAAGAGCCGAATGGATGGTGTTCTTGTTTCCTTGTTGATTTTTGTGTGTTTATGTGATAATAGCTTGGTTTTGGAAATAAAAACTTGATAAAAATCTTTGCATGCCAAGTGATCACATTAGTTATGGTTAATTCTAGGCTTTCATGTTGATTCTATGATGAAATTTATATGGAAACCATATTATTTTGGCTTGTATGTTCGAAATCATGTATGCATTGGTTCAACTCATGATTTTCGAAAGTTCTTGATTATTTGGATTGATTTTTGTTAATACTCTGTAATTTCAGTTAAGTTAGGATATTAATTATGATATGTGCTCCTTTTTATATGTTTTTGATTCGTATATATATAGAAGATTTAAGTTGTTATTTTCGAAATTGAGATGATTTATAATTAGTATATTATTTTGACTCTTGTTTTGCTATATTGCACTCTAGGTAAAGATGATCTCCACTAAGCCAATATTGTGTGTGGGAGTGTTAGTTTAGTAGGTTTCCTTGGTTGAGGTTTGGTTTGGGTTTTGATTGATGTTTGGTTTGGTTTTTCAAGTGGGAAACATGGTGGAAAAGGGTACATTAGATTCTGCAGAATTTCAGTTTGGTCCCATGAGGTTTATAGTGAGATTTGACCTTGTCATTCTAATGCACTTTGAGGCCCAAGTCACCAGAAGCTAGTACTAGGGGTATAATACATATTTTAGGTGTTTGTTAGAGGTTTGTAGGTTGTTTGGTTAGGTGCACGAGTGAAAACACTAAATCTGTCCAGCAGGGGACAGTTTTACCATGACCTAAATCATTTTTGAACAAGCCGATGTTAAAAACATTTTTAACATCGGTCCTTAATGACAACGAAGTCTATGAGATGATGTCTATTGGTCCTTTTCTTTTAGTGAGATTTGACCATGTCATGGCTAGGCCCTCACTAGGCCTTGGTTGGCCGTAGTTAGAGGGAGTTCTGAGGTGTTTTTCCAGCCATAGTTCATATGAATTGAGTTAGGATCATTTGTCACAAGTTAGTGCAAATCAGGACACTTTTCTGTCCAGAAAATAGGGGAACATTGGACTTTAAGCTTAGGCCTAGGAAGGCCCAAGCTAGGCCATTGAGTCACACCAAGTTTGGGAGTTACCTTATGATCATAAGAGTCTAGTGTAGAATTTTGGGATGTAAACTTGAGGAGTGAGGGTGTCAATTGTTCTCATAAACCCATTGGTGTCATCCTGAAAAATCAGTATAATGAGCACATTCACTTAACATTTAGTTCTAGAGCACTTATGAGTGAGTCCTAGGTTGACCATCATAGTTGTAAGATAGTATAAGGTCAGTAGATGTAGGGCCTAGGTCAGGGTCAATAGAAACTTGATGGTTTAGAAAAGGCACTTCGAGTTTCGAGGTCAATATTAGGAGTTTTGACTAGTTTAGCATAACTAAGTGACTTGAGTAAGTGGAGTGAGATCATCCAAGTTAGTAATTCAATATAGTGTGTTGATGTATTATTATATATTTAAATGTGTTATGTGAGCATATGTGGCTATGTGATCTAGTATGCTTATAAGATAATTGTAAGCATGTATGTGTATATAGGCCTAAGTGCCAATGTGCTTACTTTCGGTTTATAAATAGGTTGAGTTGGTGATAATATATTATAATGAGGTTATTATTAATTTGTGTAGGCTCTCGAGACGAGGGTTAACTTGCCATTAAAGTCAAGTAGAGCTCCCTGTTGCTCCCACCTGCCAGTCAAGTGAAGCCTTTCTCAATGCAAGTGTTTCAACCTATCTTTTTATGTTTACACTGCAAGTGTGTGTTAACCTAGGTTTTATATATGATGCGAGTATTGTAATTCACCTTGATATACATGTTTAAATGACCCAAGTGGTTTCAAATCTATCTTTCTTATTGCATGCAAATGCCATGAACCCCCAAGTATCTATTGTAAGTAGTTTAACTTTACTTGGAGATTGCAATGCAAATAATTCAAAAGTCATACCATGCTAGTATACCAAAATAATTGTGATGCTTAACCCTATGTAAGTTGTATTTAGTAACCTTATCTTGACACCTAATAGTCAGTTATTCCTCAAAGTTGTTCATATATGCTTGATAACTCTATTCTTATCCTTAAACCATGAGAACCTATTAAACTTTGAACTGATACTCACCCTCTTTATATTTTAAAGACCTATGTCTTATCTGGAACCACTATATTGAACCTAGTTTGACTTAATTCCTTTATACTATCCAATAACCATGTTAAACCGCAATACCAAATCCCTTGTGAATAGAAACTTTGCAATTTCATTCGACAAGTTATCAGTCTAATTGATCATGGCCTTAAAGTTCATTGAACCTATTCTATGTGCTTCGAAGTTGATCTAGAACCCTTGATAAAGACATTCACTGTTTAAGAAATTAACCGTCACTTGACATCGGTTTTTAAAATAAAAGGTTAAAAGTGGATTTTCAGTCCCAAAGGGGGACAAATGTCTTCTTAGATAGTGGATCTGGACTGAGACGCAAGTCCTTTTCGCTTTTATATTATAGGCTTAAAGGTTGCCTAGGGATCCCATTAATGTTCTAGAACCCAACGAGGTTTTGGATTACTTCGCGGATGATCACCGACTGTAATCCGTAGAGTCATAAAATGGTTTTGATAAAGAAATGGTTTTTAATTGTTTTGTTACAAATAAATGATGCCATCACCCTGAAAGTTTATCTCTTGTTATTATATTATTGGATCTTTCATTTCCACTATTATCCTTTCATTTTTGTTTATGTATTATATAGCACTTATTGAGCATTTTGCTCACTACTTGCTTTCACCCTGATATTTCAGCTAGCAGATATCGTTAGATTCAAGCAGACCGCGTGTAAGACTTGTGATGCCGATTTGTATGTTGGAGCTCAGGTAGATTAGTGATCATTTTGTGTGAGGACTCGATTTTTAATTCAGGTGATAATAGTTAATAGGATTGGGCTGTTCCAAACCCTAAACTGTAAGATCTTTGTTTCGGTGTATATATTTCCATTTATTAACTATTGTAATTATTCGTATAGTTTTCTTTTATTAAAGTTGGGGTGTGACAGGTTTTGGTATCAGAGTTACAGTTTAGAGTCCCTGGACAGCCCAAATAGGTTATAGAATATATACATAGGTTATAGAATATTATGCAAGAGTGTGAGTATAGGTTAGGCGAATCCATTGTTAATAATTCTCTTATATATATCTATGTACTTTTTGGAAGCATAGGGCGCATTCCTCATCATCCTCTGAACCGTCTGACACAATTGCTTTCTCCGTGTATGCTAAGTTGAGGCGTGAGTTCGACAGGCTTCAGGGCAAGTACGATCGACTGTTAGAGCGATTGAAGAACCTGTATCCGGACAGCTGAAATTATGGAGGAAAGCCTAAGGAGCAGATGACTGCGAGACTTGAGACCTTGGTTCAGTACGTTAACACTAAGCTTGATGAGATGCCATCGCACCGAGACCGTACCAGCCAGTATACTATCCAGATGATTGTGGATGAACTCCAGAGTATTATGAAGATGCTTCGTGAAGAGAAGACTACCGAACCCCGTTCTGATGGAATGGAGCCTTAGTTCTTTCCATTATCCACTTTTCATGACGTTGTGTTGTTGGATTTTGTAGAAATCCATGTTGTTTTCCTTTAAATTAAGCATGTTATCCCTAGATTCAGACTTTATTTTGATCTTGACGTACCTTGACCTTAATTTCGATAATTATGCACTATCGTTCTATTTGCTTTCAATTGTTCTTACGCCTTATATGCATCACCCTTATTGTTTAATTTAAAACCTGATCGTATACATGAGTATAATGACTTGTGACACCCTAACCTTGAATTATATGCATTGTTCATACCTGTTTTGATATAACTTTCATTTCAGGATCATGCCACCTAAAAAGAAGAACCCGACAACAACTTCTACCACAGATCCTAATATTCTTCGATTGTTGGAAACCTTACAAAAGCAAACAAATGCTATAGCTCAACAACAAAGAACTCTTCAACAAAAATTTGAAAACCAAGATAACCGTGAACCACACCAACCACCTAATCCACCAGTACCACCTCGACAAGTTATCACTTTCAAAGCTTTTCAGAATGTGAATCCACTTGCATTTCATGATACTACTGATCCAGTAATAGCTAACACATGGATTAAGGAAATGGAAAGAGCTTTTGAATTGGTACAACTAGGAGACGATCAGAAGAATCCATATGCTACTTACTTTCTAAAAGGTGAAGTCATCTATTGGTGGGATTCAGTAAAAGCTATGGAGGCAAATCAGTCGGTTTCTTGGGAAAGGTTTAAGAAGTTATTTCTGGAAATGTATTACCCTAAGTACATGCAGAATCAGATGGAGCTTAAATTTCTTGAATTGAAGCAAGGAAGTATGTCTGTATTGGAGTATGAGAAGAAGTTTGTGAAGCTGTCAAGGTTTTTAACAAAGTAGGTGAATACTGAGGAGGAAAAAGCAAAGTGCTTCTAACAAGGATTAGATCCTTGGATCAGAGATAGAGTGGCTATGTTTGAGATTGATACTTATGTTGTAGTAGTACAAAAAGCTGCTCTGATTGAGAGTAATGGGTTGCAGTCAAGGAAAGAAAAGGATAACAAAAAGAGAAAGGTTCCATTTTATGGAGAGAAGTCGAAAGCCGGAAGCTCACAAGAAATGAGTGTGAAAAGGACTGGATAACACAAAGGTGGAAATTTTCAGAAGAACGAAAATTTGAATAAGAGACAAGATCCTAAGGGGAACAACCAGTCAAGCCAAGGACAAGTTGGAGAAAATAGATTTCAGAGACCAGAGTGCAAGCACTGTGGAAAAAGACACCCAGGAGTGTGTAATAAGCTGAACATGACATGTTATAGATGCAACCAGAAGGGACACTTGGCTAATGAGTGTAAAGTACAGAAGCCGGGAGTTACATGCTATAAGTGTGGAAAGGCTGGACATATAGCTAGGGAATGCAAGTCAACTGGATTAGTCAAGGCTTTGATGAATGTGGCAAGTAGTAGTGCACACGTGCCGCTGAGGTATTGGCATTACCCCCACCATCTACAACAACTCTACAAGCAACAACAAGGACATTTGATTTAAAGATGAAGGACGCTGTTCAGAATTCTGAAATGATAGCAGGTAAACTTTTAATGAATAATGTTGAAGCTAAGGTATTGATTGATTCTGGAGCTACTAGATCTTTAATATTAGAAACTTTTGTTGATAAACTTAAATGTGATAAAATGACCTTGAACGAGGTAATAGATGTGGTAATTACGAATCAAGAGAAGATTCCTGTGAGTCAAATCTATCCTAAGTGTGAGATAGATATTTCGGGGCATAAATTTTCAGCAGACTTGATACTTTTCAAGTTAGGGGAGTTTGATATAATCTTAGGCATGGATTGTTTAGGAAAGAATAACGCTCAGGTAAATTGTAAATCTAAGAAGGTGTATTTAAGGACGCAAAGTGGAGAGAAATTGGTATTTAAGGGTCAGAGGCAAGAGCGACTGTTTCTTACAATCGTCCAGGCTAAGAAATTGCTTAGGAAAGGTTGTGAATCGTTCCTAGCCTATGTAGTAGATTTAGAAAGAGATAGCCTCATCACGGAAGATATTTTAGTAGTTAACGAATTTCAATTGTGTTTCCAGATGAACTACCAGGTTTACCGCCCGATCGACAAATTGAGTTTGAGATCAACCTTGCTCCAGGAATGGAACCAGTTTCGAAGGCACCTTATAGAATGACACCAGTAGAAATGAAAGAGTTGGTGAACTAGCTGCAAGAACTTTTAGACAAAGGAGTGATACGGCCAAGTACGTCGCCATGGGGAGCACCTGTTTTATTTGTAAAGAAGAAGGATGGAAGGATGAGGTTATACATAGACTATCGGGAGTTGAATAAGATGACGATTAAGAACCGTTACCCGCTATCAAGGATAGATGATTTATTTGATCAGCTGAAAGGAGCTAAGTGTTTTTCCAATATTGATTTAAAATCAGGATACCATCAATTGAAGATCAAAGTAGACGACATCCCGAAGACAACATTCAGGATAAGATACGAACATTATGAATTCTTGGTGATGCCTTTTGGGTTGACTAATGCCCCTGCAGCATTTATGGATCTGATGAACCGGGTATTTAAAAAGTATTTGGAAAAGTTTGTAGTGGTATTCATTGATGATATTCTTATATATTCAAAGTCAGAAGAAGAACATATGCAGCATCTATGGATAACATTGGAGATACTCCGGCAAAAGAAGTTGTATGCCAAGTTTTCTAAATATGAGTTCTGGTTAAAGGAAGTTCAATTTTTGGGACATGTTATTGGAAGTGAAGGAGTCAAAGTGGATCCGGAAAAGATTGAGGCAATTATGAGTTGGGAGAGACCAAAGACACCTACGGAATTGTGAAGTTTTCTAGGATTGACGGGATACTATAGAAGATTTGTTAAAGATTTCTCGAAAATCGCCACGCCATTGACTAAGTTGACTAGGAAGAATCAGAAATTTGAATGGAATGCAAGATGTGAAGATAGTTTTCAAGAATTAAAGCAGAGGTTGGTTACTGCCCCGGTGTTAATATTACCTGACAATCAAGGAGACTTTGTGATTTTTAGTGATGCCACACATAAAGGTCCGGGTTGTGTGCTAATGCAACACAACAAGGTGATTGCGCATGCATCAAGACAGGTGAAACCACATGAATTGAAGTATCCTACACTTAACTTGGAATTAGCAGCTATAGTATTTGCACTTAAGATTTGGAGACATTACCTTTACGGAGAAAGGTGTGAGATCTACACGAATAACAAGAGTTTAAAGTATATTTTCACTCAGAAGGAGCTAAACATGAGGCAAGGGAGGTGGTTGGAGTTAAATTAGGACTATGATTGCTCGATAAATTATCAGCCGGGAAAGGCGAACGTGGTAGCTGATGCTTTGAGTAGGAAAGAGAGGTTGAATATTGTAACAGTACCAAAGGAATTATCTGAAGAAATTAAGAGATTTAGATCAGAACTTTATGTTTGCGGAAAAGTTAAAGAGATTTGTCATACTATGACTTTTTAGCCATCATTGTTGGAAAAGATAAAGAAATGTCAGGAAGAAGTGATGAAACAGGAGAATAATCAACTGACCGCAGAAGAGATTTGTACTCAAAGGGATGAACAAGGTATACTAAGGTTTTCCTCAAGAATTTGGATTCTTCATGTAACTGAATTGAAGAATGAGATATTGCAAGAAGCTCACAATTCTAGATTTTCAATCCATCTGGGAAGCACCAAGATGTACCAGGACTTGAAGTAGAACTTTTGGTGGCCAAATATGAAGTGAGAAGTAGCAGAATGGGTTGCGAAGTGCTATACTTGTCAAAAAGTGAAGGTAGAACATCAAAAACCAAGTGGATTAATTCAGCCCTTAAATATTCCAGAATGGAAGTGGGAAAACATTTCCATGGACTTCATAGTAGGATTACCACGAACAAAATTCGGACATGATGCTATATGGGTTATAGTTGATCGCCTTATGAAGTCGGCACATTTTCTTCCAATTAATAAAAGGTCTTCATTGGACAGATCGGTCCATCTGTATGTGCGTGAAATCGTATTACAACATGGCGTGCCTGTATCGATAGTTTCAGATAGAGATCCATGATTTAATTCGAGATGCTGGAAGTAATTTCAAGAAAATCTTGGCACAAAGTTAAACATGAGTACGACGTATAATCCGCAGACCGATGGTCAAAGCGAAAGGATAATTCAAACAATTGAAGACATGATGCGTAGTTGTGTGATTGATTTTACAGGAAGTTGGGACGACCACTTGCCATTGATAGAATTCTCCTCTAACAACAGCTATCACTCCAGTAGTGGAATGCCACCATACGAAGCATTATACGGATGAAAGTGCAGATCACCAACCAGTTGGGATGAAGTGGGAGAAGGAAAGATTCTAGGCCTGAAATTGGTGCAACAAATGCATGAGATAGTCAAATTGATTCAGAAGAGATAACTTGCTTCTCAAGATAGGCAAAGAAAGTATGCAGACTCTGCTCGTAAGGACATTAGATTCCAAGTAGGTGAAGTCGTATTACTGAAGCTATCACCGAGGAAATGATTATCTAGATTTGGCAAGAAAGGGAAGTTAGCACCTATATATATTGATCCTTTTGAAATTTGAGTCAAGTAGGGAAGGTGGCCTTTAAATTAGATTTGCCGCCTCAGTATCAGCATGTGCATAATGTATTTTATGTGTCATTGCTTAAGAAGTATAATCCTGATGCCAACCATGTGATAGAGTATAAACCAATAGAGATTCAGACAGACCTATCATTTATGGAGCAACCTATCAAAATACTCGACTGGCAAGAAAAGAGTCTTAATAATAAGTTTGTTATGTTGGTAAGAGTACTTTAGAGAAATCCCAAGGTTGAAGAGTCAAAATAGAAACTAGAGTCGGATATGCGTAGCCGGTATCCTCACTTATTCTCCTTGATTCTTAGGACAGAATCCTTTAAGGGGGAGATGATGTTATGACCGGTATTTCTAGAACTTATCTATATATAATTGTGTGTTTAAAATTGAGATTTAAATTATGTTGAGTTATAAATGTGGATGATCTATATGTTGAGTGCCTATAAATTAAGTGTTTAATGTATTATTTATATAAAAAAATTTGAAATGAATATCTTATTATTTATTATTTTTAAATGATAATCAAAAGTATTTCATTCTATATGAAAAATCGATTTTTAAAATCTTTTAACAACAAATTTTCAAATTTTATATCATTAAATTTCTAAAATCATAAGCTATTTTATAATATTTATTTTGTGATTTATGGAAGTGTATTTATTTTTATAGCAATTGTTTTCTATAAATTAGTTGATTTTTAATTTGCAATTTACTTAGTTGCCCATGCATGCAGTTTGCTCCCAAACTGAAGTTAAGGGCAAACTTGGAAATTTCAACCCCACTAACAACTACTTTACTAGCCAAATTACTACCTTATCCTTGGATGAAAAATGACACAAGCTTGCTTAAGGGTTACTCTTGTCAATTCTCACTTCCACTCACTTTCTAGTCAAATCGAAACCATAAAAATCAAGTACAAGTTGTCATAATCACACTCACTCCACTCCACCCTCACCTCTCTTATCCCTCTCCCTCTCTCGGCCCTCTCTCTCTCGGCCTTCACTCTCGGCCGAAGCCCCCCCACCCCACTTTTTCTTCATTTTTCATTCAAACATCCATCTTCCATTTAAGTAATCTTACTTCCCATATCTTGTTCTTTAATAATCCAAAGAGTTTAGGGTAAAAAATCTATGTTTTGATCTTGCATGGTAGTGTTTTATTAAACTCAAAGTGAACACCCTTGATTCTTGTGAATCTAAGGCTTTCACCACGAGATATATTATCATAGGGTTGAGAATGGATAGACATGAGTGTGTCACACTCATGCAAATGTTGTTTTCTCCCTAATCCTTTCAGCCATGACTTGTTAGAAGCTGAATGGATGGTGTTCTTGTTGTCTTGTTGATTTTTGTGTATTTATGTGATAATAGCTTGGTTTTGGAATTAAAAACTTGATAAAACTCTTTGCATGCTAAGTGATCACATTAGTTTTGGTTAATTCTAGGCTTGCATGTTGATTCTATGATGGAATTTATATGGAAACCATATTGTTTTATCTTGTAAGTTCGAAAGCATGCATGCATAGGTTCAACTCAAGATTTTCGAAAGTTCTTGATTATTTGGATTGATTTTTGTTAATACTCTCTAATTTCAGTTAAGTTAGGATATTAATTATGATATGTGCTCCTTGTTATGTGTTTTTGATTCGTAAATATATGGAGGATTTAAATTGTTATTTTCGAAATTGAGATGACTTGTAATTAATATATTATTTTGACTCTTGTTTTCCTATATTGCACTCTAGGTAAGGATGATCTCCACTAAGCCAATATTGTGCAAGGGAGTGTTATTTCAGTAGGTTTTCTTGGTTGAGGTTTGGTTTGGTTTTTGATTGATGTTTGGTTTGGTTTGGTTTGGTTTGTCAAGTGGGAAACATGGTGGAAAAGGGTATATTAGATTCTACAGAATTTCAGTTTGGTCCCATGAGGTTTAGAGTGAGATTTGACCTTGTTATTGTAATGCACTTTGAGGCCCAAGTGACCAGAAGCTATTACTAGGGGTTTAATTCAGATTTTAGGTGTTTGTTAGAGGTTTGTAGGTTGTTTGGTTAGGTGCACGAGTGAAAACACTAAATCTGTCCAGCAGGGGACAATTTTACTACAACCTAGAAATGGGGAGTTTTGACCATGTCATGGGTAGGCCTTCACTAAGCCTTGGTTGGCGCTAGTTAGAGGGAGTGTCTGAGGTGTTTTCCAGCAATAGTTTATAGGAATTGAGTTAGGATCATGTGTCACAAGTTAGTGCAACTCAGGACACTTTTCTGTCCAGAAAATAGGGGAACATTGGACTTTAAGCTTAGGCCTAGGAAGGCCCAAGCTAGGCCTTTGAGTCACACCAAGTTTGGGAGTTACCTTATGATCAGAAGAGTATAGTGTAGAATTTTGGGAGGTAAACTTGAGAAGTAAGGGTGTCAATTGTTCTCATAAACCCATTGGTGTCATCCTGAAATCACTATAATGAGCACATTCACTTAACATTTAGTTTTAGAGCACTTATAAGTGAGGCCTAGGTTGACCATCATAGTTGTAAGATAGTATAAGGTCAGTAGACTGTAGGTCCTATGTCAGTGTCAATAGGAACTTGATGGTTTAGAAACGACACTTCGAGTTTCGAGGTCAATATTAGGAGTTTTGAGTAGTTTAGCATAACTAAGTGACGTGAGTAAGTGGAGTGAGATCATCCAAGCGTAGTAATGAAATATAGTATGTTCATGTATTATTATATATTTAAATGTGTTATGTGAGCATATGTGGTTATGTGATCTAGTATGCTTATAAGATAATTGTAAGCATTTATGTGTATATAGGCCTAAGTGCCAATGTGCTTACTTTCGGTTTATAAATAGGTTGAGTTGGTGAGAATATATTATAATGAGGTTATTATTATTTTGTGTAGGCTCTCGAGATGAGGGTAAACTTTCCATTAAAGTTGAGTAGAGCTCCCAGTTGCTCCCACCTTCCAGTCAAGTCAAGCCTTTCTCAAGGCAAGTGTTTCAACCTATCTTTTTATGTTTGCACTGCAAGTGTGTGTTAACCTAGCTTTTATATATGATGCGAGTATTCTAATTCACCTTGATATACATGTATACATGACCCAAGTGGTTTCAAATCTATCTTTCGTATTGCATGCAAATGCCATGAAACCCCAAGTATCTATTGCAAGTAGTTTAACTTTACTTGGAGATTGCTATGCAAGTAATTCAGAAGTCGTACCATGCTAGTATACCAAAATAATTGTGATGCTTAACCCTGTGTAAGTTGTATTCAGTAACCTTATCTTGACACCTAATAGTCAGTTATTCCTCAAAGTTGTTCATATATGCTTGATAACTCCATTCTTATCCTTAAACCATGATACCCTATTATACTTTGAACTGATACTCACCCTCTTTATATTTTAAATACCTATGTCTTATGTGGAACCACTACATTGAACCTAGTTTGACTTAATTCCTTTATACTATTCAATAACCCTGTTAAACCGCAATACCAGTTTCGAAGGCACCACATAGAATGGCACCAGCAGAAATGAAAGAGTTGGCGAACCAGCCGCAAGAATGGTTATACAAAGGAGTGATATCGGGAGTTGAATAAGATGATGATTAAGAACCGTTACCCGCTACAAAGGATAGATGATTTATTTAATCAGCTTAAAAGAGCTAAGTGTTTTTCCAAAATTGATTTAAGATCAGGATGCCATCAATTGAAGATCAAAGAAGACAAAATCCTGAAGACAGCATTCAGGACAAGATACAGACATTATGAATTCTTGGGGATGCCTTTTGGGTTGACTAATGCCCCTGCAGCATTTATGGATCTGATGAACCGGGTATTTAAAAAGTATTTGGACAAGTTTGTAGTGGTATTCATTGACGATGTTTTTATATATTCAAAGTCAGAAGAAGAACATATGCAGCATCTATAGATATCATGGGAGATACTCCGACAAGAGAAGTTGTATGCCAAGTTTTCTAAATGTAGTTCTCGTTAAAGGAAGTTCAATTTTTGGGACATGTTATTGGAAGTGAATGAGTCAAAGTGGATTCTGCAAAGATTGAGGAAATTATGAGTTGGGAGAGACCAAAGACACCTACAGAAGTGCGAAGTTTTCTAGGATTGGCGGGATACTATAGAAGATTTGTTAAAGATTTCTCGAAAATCGCCACGCCATTGACTAAGTTGACTAGGAAGAATCGGAAATTTGAATGGAATGCAGGATGTGAAGATAGTTTTCAAGAATTGAAACAGAGGTTGGTTACTACCCCGGTGTTAGTATTCCCATACAATCAAGGAGACTTTGTGATTTTTAGTGATGCCTCACATAAAGGTCTGGGTTGTGTGCTAATGCAACACAACAAGGTGATTGCGTATGCATCAAGACAGCTGAAACTATATGAATTGGAGTATCCTACACTTGACTTGGAATTAGAAGCTATAGTATTTGCACTTAAGATTTGGAGACATTACCTTTACGGAGAAGGTGTGATATCTACACGGATCACAAGAGTTTAAAGTATATTTTCACTCAGAAGGAGCTCAACATGAGGCAAAGGAGATGGTTGGATTCAATTAAGGACTATGATTTCTCGATAAATTATCATCCGGGAAAGGCGAACGTGGTAGCTGATGCTTTGAGTAGGAAAGGGAGGTTGAATATTGTAGCAATACCAAAGAAATTATCTGAAGAAATTAAGAGATTTGAATTAGAACTTTGTGTTTGCGGAATAGTTGAAGAGATTTGTCATACTATGACTTTTCAGCCAACATTGTTGGAAAAGATAAAGAAATGCCAGGAAGAAGTGATGAAACAGAAGAATAATCAACTGACCGGAGAAGAGATTTGTACTCAAAGGGATGAACAAGGTATACTAAGGTTTTCCTCAATAATTTGGATTCTTTATGTGACTGAATTGAAGAATGAGATATTACAAGAAGCTCACAATTCTAGATTTTCAATCCATCTGGGAAGCACCATGATGTACCAGGACTTGAAGCAGAAATTTTGGTGGTCAAATATGAAGCGAGAAGTAGCATATTGGGTTGTGAAATGCTATACTTATAAGAAAGTGAAGGCAGGACATCAAAGACCAAGTAGATTAATTCAACCCTTAAAGATTCCAGAATGGAAGTAGGAAAATATTGCCATGAACTTCATAGTAGGATTACCATGAACGAAATCCGGACATGACGCTATATGGGTTATAGTTAATCGCCTTACGAAGTCGACACATTTTCTTCTAATTAATGAAAGGTCTTCATTGGACAGATTGGTCCATCCGTATGTGCATGAAATCGTATTACGACATGGCGTGCCTGTATTGATAGTTTCGGATAGAGATCCACGATTTAATTCGAGATTCTAGAAGCAATTTCAAGAAAGTCTTGGCACAAAGTAAACATGAGTACGGCATATCATCTGCAGACTGATGGTCAAAGCGAAAGGACAATTCAAACAATTGAAGACATGCTGCGTAGTTGTGCGATTGATTTTGCGGGAAGTTGGGACGACCACTTGCCATTGGTATAATTCTCCTATAACAACAGCTATCACTCCAGTAGTGGAATGCCACCATACGAAGCCTTATACGGACGTAAGTGCAGATCACCAACCAGCTGGGATGAAGTGGGAGAAGAAAAGATTCTAGGCCCGGAATTGGTGCAATAAATGCATGAGACAGTCAAATTGATTCAGAAGAGATTACTTGCTGCTCAAGATAGGCAAAGAAAGTATGCAGACCCTGCTCGTAAGGACATCAGATTCCAAGTAGGTGAAGCCGTATTACTGAAGGTATCACCGAGGAAAGGATTGTCTAGATTTGGCAAGAAAGGGAAGTTAACACCTATATATATTGGTCCTTTTGAAATTTTGAGTTAAGTAGGGAAGGTGGCCTCTGAATTAGATTTGTCGCCTCAGTATCAGCATGTGCATAATGTGTTTCATGTGTCATTGCTTAAGAAGTATAATCCTGATGCCAACCATGTGATAGAGTATGAACCTATAGAGATTTAGACAGACTTGTCATTTGTGGAGCAACCTGTCAAAATACTCGACTGGCAAGAAAAGAGTCTTAATAATAAGTTGGTCAAGTTGGTAAGAGTACTTTAGAGAAATCCCAAGGTTGAAGAGTCAACGTGGAAACTGGAGTCGGATATGCGTAGCCGGTATCCTCACTTATTCTCCTAGATTCTGAGGACAGAATCTTTTAAGGGGGAGAGGATGTTATGACCGGTATTTCTAGAACTTATCTATATATAATTGTGTGTTTAAAATTGAGATTTAAATTATGTTGAGTTAAAAATATGGATGATCTATATGTTGAGTGCCTATAAATTAAGTGTTTAATGTATTATTTATATAAAAAATTTGAAAGGAAAATCTTATTATTTAGTATTTCTTAAATGATAATCAAAAGTATTTCATTCTATATGAAAAATCGATTTTTAAAATCTTTTAACAACAAATTTTCAAATTTTATATCATTAATTTTCTAAAATCATAACTTAATAATCTTTTAGCAACACTAGTTTTGGTTAATTCTAGGCTTGCATGTTGATTCTATGATGAAATTTATATGGAAACCATATTATTTTGGCTTGTAAGTTCGAAAGCATGCATGCATAGGTTCAACTCATGATTTTCGAAAGTTCTTGATTATTTGGATTGATTTTTGTTAATAATCTCTAATTTCAGTTAAGTTAGGATATTATTAATGATATGTGCTCCTTGTTATATGTTTTTGATTCGTATATATATGGAGGATTTAAGTTGTTATTTTCAAAATTGAGATGACTTGTAATTAGTATATTATTTTGACTCTTATTTTGCTATATTGCACTCTAGGTAAGGATGATCTCCACTAAGCCAATTATAGTGTGTGGGATTGTTAGTTCAGTAGGTTTCCTTGGTTGAGGTTTGGTTTGGGTTTGTATTGATGTTTGGTTTGGTTTGTCAAGTGGGAAACATGGTGGAAAAGGGTACATTAGATTCTGCAGAATTTCAGTTTGGTCCCATGAGGTTTAGAGTGAGATTTGACCTTGTCATTGTAATGCACTTTTAGGCCCAAGTCACCAGAAACTAGTACTAGAGGTATAATTTAGATTTTAGGTGTTTTTTAGAGGTTTGTAGGTTGTTTGGTTAGGTGCACGAGTGAAAACACTAAATTTGTCCAGCAGGGGACAGTTTTACCGCAACCTAGAAATGGGGAATTTTTACCATGTCATGGGTAGGCCCTCACTAGGAGTTGGTTTTCCCTAGTTAGAGGGAGTATCTGAGGTATTTTTCCATCCATAGTTCATAGGAATTTAGTTAGGATAATGTGTCATAAGTTAGTGCAAATCAGGACACTTTTCTGTCCAGAAAAGGGGAATATTGGACTTTAAGATTTGGCCTAGGAAGGCCCAAGCTAGGCCTGTGAGTCACACCAAGTTTGGGAGTTATCTTATGATCATAAGAGTCTAGTGTAGAAGTTTGGGAGGTAAACTTGAGGAGTAAGGGTGTCAATTGTTCTCATAAACCCATTGGTGTCATCCTGAAATCACTATCATGAGCACATTCACTTAACATTTAGTTTTAGAGAACTTATGAGTGAGGCCTAGGTTGACCATCATAGTTGTAAGATAGTATAAGGTCAGTAGAGTGTAGGGCTAGGTCAGGGTCAATAGGAACTTGATGGTTTAGAAAAGGCACTTCAAGTTTCGAGGTCAATATTAGGAGTTTTGACTAGTTTAGCATAACTAAGTGACTTGAGTAAGTGGAGTGAGATCATCCAAGCTTAGTAATGCAATATAGTGTGTTAATGTATTATTATATATTTAAATGTGTTATGTGAGAATATGTGGCTATGTGATCTATTATGCTTATAAGATAATTGTAAGCATGTATGTGTATATAGGCCTAAGTGCCAATGTGCTTACTTTCGGTTTATAAATAGGTTGAGTTGGTGAGAATATATTATAATGAGGTTATTATTATTTTATGTAGACTCTCGAGACGAGGGTAAACTTGTCATTAAAGTCGAGTATAGCTTCCAGTTGCTTCCACCTGCTAGTCAAGTCAAGCATTTCTCAAGGCAAGTGTTTTAACCTATCTTTTTATGTTTACACTGCAAGTGTGTGTTAACCTAGCTTTTATATAATGCGAGTATTCTAATTCACCTTGATATACATGTATACAAGACCCAAGTGGTTTCAAATCTATCTTTTGTACTGCATGCAAATGCCATGAACCCCCAAGTATCTATTGCAAGTAGTTTAACTTTAATTGGAGATTGCTATGCAAGTAATTCAAAAGTCATACCATGATAGTATACCAAAATAATTATGATGCTTAACCCTGTGTAAGTTGTACTTAGTAACCTTATCGTGACACCTAATAGTCAGTTATTCCTCAAAGTTGTTCATATATGCTTGATAACTCCATTCTTATCTTTAAACCATGAGACCCTATTATACTTTGAACTGATACTCACGCTCTTTATATTTTAAATACCTATGTCTTATCTGGAACCACTACATTGAACCTAGTTTGACTTAATTCCTTTATACTATCCAATAACCCTGTTAAACTGCAATACCAAATCCATTGTGAATAGAAACTTTGCAATTCCATTTGATAAGTTATCAGTCTAATTGATCATGGCCTTAAAGTTCATTGAACCTATTCCATGTGCTTCGAAGTTGATCTAGAACCCTTGATAAAGACGTTCACTGTTTAAGAAATTAACCGTCACTTGACTTCGGCTTTTAAAATAAAAAGTTAAAGTGGATTTTCAGTCCCAAAAGGGGACAAATGTCTTCTTAGATAGTGGATCTGGACTGAGACGCAAGTCCTTTCCGCTTTTAAATTATAGGCTTAAAGGTTGCCTAGGGATCCCATTAATGTTCAAAAACCCAGCGAGGTTCGGGATTACTTCGCGGCTGATCACCGGCTGTAATCAGTATCGTCATAAAATGGTTTTGATAAGAAATGGTTTTTAATTGTTTTGTTACAAATAAATGATGTCATCACCCTGAAAGTTTATCTCTTGTTATTATATTATTGGATCTTTCATTTCCACTATTATCCTTTCATATTTGTTTATGTATTATATAGCACTTTTTGAGCATTTGGCTCAATACTTGATTTCACCCTGATATTTCAGCTAGCAGATATGGTTAGATTCAAGCAGACCGCACGTAAGACTTGTGATGTCGATTCGTATGTTCGAGCTCAGGTAGATTAGTGATCGTTTTGTGTGAGGACTCGATTTTGAAATCAGGTTGTAATAGTTGATAGTATTGGGCTTTTCCAAACCCTAAACTGTAAGATCTTGGTTTCGGTGTATATATTTCCATTTGTTAACTATTATAATTATTCGTATAGTTTTCTTTTGTTAAAGTTGGGGTGTGACAATATTGAAAGCATCAATATATTCGGCTTCCATAGACTCATCAATGTTGTTGCTGTGAACAATTCAAGTTAACATAAATTATATTTAGACAAAATACAAAACAGACATAAACACGTAATCATTCTTATCTATCTAGATATCAGGTTCAGAAACTAGTATCGGTGTAACCCTTTACTACCAGCTCCCTATCTTCTCTATACACAAAAAATAAATCTTTAGTCCTCTTTAAGTACTTAAGAATATTCTTGAAAACTATCCAGTGACTCTCACCTTGATTAGACTAGTATCTGATCGGCATGCTCAAAGCATATGAAACATCATAATAAATATATATCATTGTTCACATTACAGATCCAACTGCTGACGCATCTGGAACTTTCTCAAACGGCCCTTATCATCTAATGATTTAGGGAGCAATTATCTTTTGAGATCACTATCCCATGAGACATCGAAACATATCTTTTCTTTTTCTCTTGCATCATAAAATGATTTAAAACTTTATCAATGTATGTACTCTGACTAGGTCGATTAATCTCTTCAATCTATCTCTATAAATATTGATCCCTAATATATAGGTAGCATCGCCTAAGTCTTTCATCGAGAAACAATTTCTCAACCAAGTCTTAACATCCTATAGAGAAGGTATGTCATTCCATATATGTTATATATCATCTACATATAATACTAGGAATGTCACATGGCTCCCACTAACCTTCTTGAAAACACATGGTTCATATTCATTTTGAATAAAACCAAACTCTTTGACCATTTTATCAAAATGAATATTCATTCTCCTTGAGGCTTGCTTCAATCTATAAATAGATAGAAGCAACTTACAAAATATATTAGCAAATTTGGATTGATAAAACCCTCAGGTTATATCATATATACATCTTATTCATGGTTCCCATATAAGAAAGCAGTTTTGACATCCATTTGCCAAATCTCATAGTCAAAGTAAGCAACTATTTTTAACAAAATCCTGATGGACTTCACCATAGCAACTGGTGAAAAGTCTCATCATAGTCTATACCATAAATTTTTTTGAAACCTTTGGCCACTAGTCGCAACTTATAGGTTTGTACTTTACCATCAATGTCAGTTTTCTTCTTGATAACCCAATTGCACCCTATAGGTTTTACCCCTTCGAGTGGATCAACTAAAGTCAATACTTTATTTTGATACATGGATTCCATCTCGGATCTCTCGATGTCTGGACGGTTCATAGCATCTTGGTAGGTGAGAGGCTTTATCATTATCTGTAAGCATCACATCACCATTTTGAGTCAAGAGAAATCCATAATTTCTCCCAAACTCATAGTGAATCCTACTAGATCTACGAATAACCTGTGTTTCTTGGACATGATTACTTTCAACATTTTGATGTACATCCTGATCTTATTCCAACTTTGGTTCAATGTTATCATGTGGTTCTCGATCTTCATCGAGATATATTATCCTCCCACTGATTTTCTTAGAAAGTAGTTATCCCTCAAGAAATACAGTGGCCTGAGCAACAAACACTTTGTTCTCGGAAGGATTATAAAAACTATACCCTAATCTCACTTGGGTATCCCACAAAATAGCATCTATTTAATTTTGGTCCAAGCTTTTCAGAGGCTAAACATTTTACAAACGCTTCACGTCCCCAAATTTTCACAAATGACATGCTATGACATTTATCACTCTATATCTCAAATGGAGTATTTTGAACCGCTTTAGTCGAAACTTGGTTAAGTGTATATGCAGTCGTTTCTAGAGCATAACCCCATAAACTGAATGGAAGATCTGCTTGACTCATTATCGGTCGCACTATGTTCAAGAAGGTACGATTCTCCTCTTAGAATCTTTATTTCATTGAGGTGTTCCAGAAGGAGTAAGTTATGATACACTATCACACTCCTTTAAGAAACTCTTGAAATTGAGGCTTAAGTATTCTCCTCCACGATCTGATCGTAGAACTTTTATACTTTCCTCTATTTGCTTTCTACTTCAGCCTTATATTCTTTGAACATTTCCAAAGAATCAGATGTGTTCTTCATAAGATATACATTTCCATACCTACTGAAGTCAGCAGTAAATGTTATGAAGTAGTAAAAGCCACCCCTTGCCATCATACGCGTTCGACCACATACATCATTATGTATAAGTCCTAATTGTGCGGTCGCCCTTTCACCTAATCAGGTAAAAATAACTTTAGTCATTTTTCCAATGAGACAAAGTTCGCATCTTCCGTATGATTCAAAATCAAACTTATCCAAGTATCCATCTATATGTAACTCAGAAATGCGTTTTTCATTAATATGGCTTAACGACAATGCTAGAGGTAATGTTTAATTTGAGACCTCTTAGAACATATAAATTTTTAACTAATTGTGCAACATTATAAGTCTTATCATTAAAATAGAATAAACAACTATTGTTTATTTAATTAAAATGAAAACCTTTCTTGTCCTGACAAGAAATTGATTTAATGTATCCGCTAGAGGCAGGCAGTAATAACAATTTATCAAGTTCTCAATCTCGCCTTATGGGAAAAATTAGGTATCGAGTTCCATCAACTAGAGCAACAACTTTTGCTCCAATTCTAACCCGATACCCGAAGCTTGAACATTGCTGGTCTTCTTCTTTAGGTCTTCCAAAAAAGCTCAACAATTTAACTTCCAATCATTCAGTTATTTCCACAAAAGTGATAATCATCTCCTTTAGCAACACCGCTATCAGGCTTCAAAAGCCCTTTGGGATTGGACTTTGGTTTAGCACCAAATAAGATCAAATCTTCAGCTTGCTTGTCCACTTTCCTTTCCCATTTTCATTCCATGTGTACATCATCAATATACTTAACAACTCAGTTAGTATTCTGTCTATCTTATTCCTTTTGTTCTTAACAAACTAAGAATAGAAGTTGTTCTAAGATTGTTTGATCAAATCAATCTGAGTCTCTAGACTATTCTTGAAACCCAAAATATCAAGGTACATATACCTATCATCTTTAGAACATATGGTCTAACCGGATATCATTCTCCCATTAATGCAAAAGTATGGTGCCTTATTATTCTCAAATTTTTCTAGCGAGCCTATCCTTCCAACATCCTTTAAAGGTAATCAATCATATCATAA
This sequence comes from Apium graveolens, assembly GCF_009905375.1. Taxonomy (NCBI): domain Eukaryota; kingdom Viridiplantae; phylum Streptophyta; class Magnoliopsida; order Apiales; family Apiaceae; genus Apium; species Apium graveolens. The sequence continues at coordinate 163,184,940 of NC_133653.1, read as the reverse complement.
GCATCATTATGCTCTTATTGCTTCTAAAGCTCAGCACTCATAATTACAAGCATGAGACATGAAACATTAGTTGCATAATCAATTTGCTTATGGTAAGCATTTTGTTTAGCACATGTTTCATTCTCAACTAGAAGAAATAAGGGAGGGGTTTGAGTGACATCCTTGAACCTGAGGACAGTCCTCAATTTCCCATGTCAATTGAGAAAATTATTTCATGTCATCTTGTCCTTCTCAAGGACTATTACATAGAGTAGTTATTTGTGTTATTTATTGTTTGATATCTACAATATTAAAGTGCATAAAATGACTTAGTCTACAAATGATCATTAAATTATGTCCAACTGATTATTCATATATATATATATATTCATAATATATATCTCCCACTATTTTTATCAAATCAATAGACCTAACTATTAATTCAGAAAGAATATCTTCTATATCCTTTCTAGTGAGCCAAGATCCATATTTCACCATGTGTTAGGTCATCGGCTTTTCTTCTAAAACATGATTATTTAGGTAGATAATATTTATCAATTATATCAACTATATAACTCTTGGATAGCTTGGTGGAACAACATTTGTTCATATTTATCTAATAAATTTTGCCAAATTCTATGCCTCTAAGTGCACAATCCTATTGTGGTAACTTAGTTAAGTCAAACCCAATAGTCAAAAAGTATGAATATACTTCAACACATCTCCCATGATAGATGGGAGTACTTAGGTTTGGCGAACCCACTCCTTGTCGATCTAGGGGTTAACGCATTGGACTTATTGGAAGGAATCTGACCAACTTAATATTAACTTAAGTGTTTTGTTAATTATAAAACGATCATGATCCCATCATAAAGAGATCCTCAATTATTCCTTGAATAAAATACTTCAATCAATATCCGTCAATGGTTTAATTTCCAGGTAGTGAGGGAGTCACAACGGTCTCTCTTAAAACCCACAACCTTACAAGATCAATGAACTCACTTTTGACAAAATCGCCCCATGTCAGAAATAAAGAAAATTTATATTTTATTCCGTGTTTCATAAACACGAAAATCTCATAATCGTTTGTTCATTTTAAAATCTTGAGTCGTTAGAGATTTTATCTTATTTAGAAAGCATGGCATGGGTGTCGTATCTAATACATACATCTTTAATCTAATTAAGCATGCATCTTTATAAACTACTCTACACAAACATTCATCATATGCGCATATATATGTAAAGTGTAATAAATAAATATGGTTGATTATGGCTTCATCCTATGTGATCTTCATCTAGCTAATGACAAAGATCTAGGTCAATCTAAGGTGAAAAAGGAATACAAGCTAACTATTACATGTCTTCTTTCTTGTATTGCTTCCTTGGATGGCCTCCATATGAGATTACTATTCCTTGATCTTCAAATATTCATGTCTTCATGTACATTACATGAATGAAAAATAAAAACTAATCTAATGTATTTACAATAAGAACTCGAGTTACATTCGAGATTTAATAATTACAAGATCAAACGACATGCAAGCCGTATTTAAAAAACCAAAACCATTAACCTAAGGTCATAAGCCATAACCATCCACCATGCTCAACTAACACATAAGAACATGTTAAATACATAATATGATCTTAACATATCATACCCATCATTATCTAATCATAAAAATCAAATATGGCAAAAATCAGAAAATTCGAAATTAAATATGATAACATTAAATCGTAGATTACAGGGCCTAAATAACGTCAAATGCCTTACAGATTAGTAGATAATAAATTAAGCTATCAGTTTTGTCCAAACGCTCGATTCCATATGAAATAGCGTATTCGTTCGCCAAAATAGGACACCAGACCCAGATTTCAGCAAATCCGCTGTATCCGATTTAGAATCATATCAAATACGATTCTTATAATAAGAACAAACACAAAACATGTAGATATCATTATATATATAGATTATATGATCATCATATGATTATAATCTCTCATGAATATCATATATTCATAACATATATATACATACATATGTATATACATAACAACATGCAAAACATACAAAATCGCATAAATAACAGTCATGGAATATTGTATAAATGCTATCATCATAAAACCAGTAAACAAATAAACGAATTAAACACTTTTCGCAAATAGATCTGATGCCATTGAAGGGTTTCGAGCACATAAACGTAACGAAAATAGTAATTAAAAACGTGCAAAAATAGAATTTTTGAAACCCACAGCAGGATCCATGCGAAAATAGAAATTAATTCCTAGATCAGATTGTTTACCTTAAGAAGCTTTGCAAATTGGTTGAATAATGGAGATCCAAAGATTGTTAGTCACCACGTATCCCGCTCTCGCCATCTACGCTCTATCGGTATCCACACGAATGCATGAACTCAAGGATTGGATGTGTACTAGCACAAACTCGTTTCTTCTTGCTCTCTCCATCACCTCTCTTGGTGGTTAGGGTTTTGGTAAAAGTCTTACGCACAAAGTCAGCCGCACAAGAGATATTATATAGAGAGTAGAAAAAGAATTATAACTCCTAACTAATTAGGAGTTATTATTAATTCAAAATTCCTATTTGTATAATTATTAAGTCACACTTAATTATTTAACAACTGAATTTGATAATTGATATTAGTAAATTCGAATATCATTATTTATCTAATAATTAAGTCATACTTAATTAATATTATAAATAATTCGAACTACTTTAATTTAATTTAAATCCAATTTAAATTAAATAATCCTTCAAGCATCATTTGTGTGTGACCCTATAGGTTATTATTACATTGACAACGAATTTTAAATCTAATTTAAAATCGTAAACAATGAGCGGCATCTATTAATACATCATTGCTACCCTGGTAATAATAATTGAATCGGTGATCGATTAAACCTTTCGTGAATAATGTACAATATAATATAATCCCTTTAACCAAATATTATAGATTAAACTAGAGGCATGTAATGTGTCATACTCATCATAGTTTAATCCAAGTTTCCTTGATCAATGAGTAGACTATCATATCAAATCAACATTTGAGTGTGGCCACGCATTTAATAGTCTAGCTCACACAAGAGGCCAATAATATCACTCCCATCTAGATCATTCATATTTCTTATACGATTCATAATATACCCAATATCCACTTTATCATTACCCGATCAAGGATAACTTTTAATTGAATTAATGTATATTAATTCTCGTATAGAAATATAATGACTTCAGGTCTAAGAACCATTACATCATTATGACTGTGAGAATTATTTATGACATAAAAGACATGTAGAATCTCATATCGGGTCTGTCCAGCACCATGTACATTTACATATGACTGTGTTTTTGACTTTAGTATCACTATACCTATGATCAATGAGATGTGATCATCAGTCAACAAACATACCAGTCTTAATATATTATTATTGTCCATTAATAATAATGCTCGACTAGGGATCTTTGGAAATATTGATACTATTCTCATAATCTCATTTTTAAGTCATGTACTTGGAGATATAGAATTGCATATCATATTCCAAGGATATTTATTAATCTAACATTTATATCGCAGTAAATTAAGAATTAATAAATTATAAAGGGCATAATCAATAGAACATAAACAATAATAATCCAAATGTCTTGTATGTATTATTAATTGTGTGTGACTCAGTTGTGATTTAGGATTATTTGTATTATAAATTATTGAGTCCTATCATTTTCTTTTGGTCTTCAAAAGTGATTTTGTTGAAAATTTATTTTCATAAATATTTAAATTATTTTTATAATTATTTTTATAATTTTATAATTTCAATAATTATTTATAGGAATCTATAAAATTTAGAAATTAATATTTCGTCAATTATTTATCCCTAAATGATTTTATGATTGTATTAAAGTGTAAATTTAGTATTAAATTCAAGGATATTTCAAAAAATATGAAACTTATATTTAATTAGTATTTGAATATTTCAAGAATTTTAAAATTATTTCGAAAATTTTTCGGGTTATATTTATCCGCACATTTGTTTGTTAAATCATAAAATGCTGGTGTGATGCACAATTCAAAAATATTTTAAAAATTATGCAAAATTTATTTTATTAGTTTTTAAATATTCCGAGAATTTTAAAAGTATTTCGGTATTTTTGAGTTAGATTCACTCGCAACTCGATTCGTTAAACTGTGAAATACGAGACAAAACTAGGATTGCAGACAGAAGCATGACACGTGTAAAATTTCTGTTAATCCATTTCTACGTGGCAATTGTTCCCTCCTTCTATTTGTTACTACGTATTTTTGTTATTAAAAAAAGAAAGAAAAAAAATAAAACGTGCAAATTCTAAAGCTACCCAACAACCCCACCCCACACCTCTGCTTACCCCCGCCCCTTTTTTTTCCGTTTCCATCATCTCTCCATCTTCTCTCTCTTACTGCGCTCTCATCTCCCGGTATATTTTTATAGTTTTAATTGTCAAAAATTCATATCACTCAAATTGTCCGTCCAAATTTCAATTGTTATATATATAAATGATCAACGCTTCGATATCTACGCATATGTATATATATTGCGAGATTTTGAGAAAAAAATTGTGGAGCATATTTCCTTTTTAATTTATTTTCGGGGCGTAGAAAAAGAATCTAACGGTGTTGATTACTCCACATGGCGTTTCAGCATGTGTACGTCTATGGCTATGAATTTCACCCTTTTCTGGAGATATTTTCCGGACATCAAATACTCTCTTGAGGTGATCAGAATTTATTTTGGGTAAGGATTCCGAGCTTCCTCTTTTGTACTTGGGTATATTATAGCATGTTATACATTTATTTCATAATTTTTAGAAGTTCTTATAGAAGTCGTTTTTTGCCGTGTTTTTTGTTTCTGACATATTTATACGTGCAAATAAAAATTATTGTGTATTTTAAATTTATTGATTTTATTAGAGTATAGTTGGATTGTATTGTTTGGGATTGATTTTGAGGGGTTCTGACCCCGGGGAAAAGTCCGTTTTACAAAGAGGTTATTTCGATTTTTTTGTAAAATATCTATTTTAATTTCGAATCATTATCTTTTATTATTTTCGAAAATCATACTTTGATTTAATTATTTATAATTTGTTTTGATTAACTATTTATTTATTCATTTAATTAATTAATTCATTCATTTAATCAATTAATTTCATTTACAAAAAGTTGAATAAAGTATAATTATTTAAAATTAAGCCTGATAATATTTTAGGATTATTTTGAGTTTTTAAAAATATATATTGGTATTGAATATTCAATTAATATTATTATTAATTGAATTATCCTTATTTTATTCGTAGAAAATAGACCGTTCATCTGTTTAATACGAAACGAACGTGTCTAGACTCAGAAAAATATTACGGTTCTATTAAAAATACTTTCTTGCAACACCCTCCAGACCCGGGGTATAAGTCCGGGGGTTACTAGCTAATTACCATTCATGTATAATAATTAAACAGATATATATGTAACCCTTTTAATACTTAACCAATATCTTTTTAGGTTAAAGTATGAAATAAGAACCACACTCTAACTTTATTACAAGCCAAATTTAAATTCTCACAAAACTCTCTTTATTACAAACCATTGTCTAACAGATTTTTGTTAAATTACATTCATCTTTATTCAACACACACATCAACTATCTATACTACACCTGCTCAGTTAACTCAAAGTTTTCCTCCTGAATTGGGATTATCACTTTTGGTATTAGAATATCCCGCTGCTTGACCCGTTTCTTTACCACGCGAGTTCTGATAGGTTTTATTTTCCTTCTTAACAGAAAACAATAAGGTGAATAACAACCAAAAAGGGGGTGAGTTATGAGTTGCTTAACAAGTCTGCAATATATAAACAGTGTTATAATAAACTAAATGAACCGGTAATTTGGTTACATCTACAAAGATATAACCTCTTAAGACTAGGACAAAGGCCATGATCAACGAGTATCAATAAACTAAACTGGACACAAGTTCGCAGCTATATCCTGCTGATGAGCCAGGATACAGTGCAGATCCGTACCTTAATGTATAGATCCATTCGGGTACCCAGGCTCTACGGCCCAACACAAGGATCCGGTTAATTCCCGTTCCGTAGGATCAAGTGTATACCTGATCTTAATCGTCACCATCGAGTCCATAGAGGAGCAACCAGAACAATCGGTATGCTTTGATGTATCCCAACATCGGAATATATCAAGATATATGTATATATATAGACTATTGGAATATGAATAGAGGATTTAACGAATTAGGAGAAATAAGGAATCAAAATAAAATATGAACAAAGAAATAATAATTGTGTATCAGTGTTTGTGAACATGAGTTATCAATGTGTAACTGCGATAAGAATATGAAAATAATTCACTATTCTGAAATTAGAATAAGGGAAAAACTTTCCTTTCACATGATCTACTCCAAGTGTATCACCTTCCTCTATCACCAGCTCGATTTGCCTTGTTGGATTTATTTCTATCAAAGAAATAGGCTTATTTAGTCATCTCGCATTTCAATCGCGTCTCAAACCGACTCCACATAGCCCTTATCGTTTACCCATACACGTAGTATTGAGTCGTATAATAATTAATAACAATTAGAACTCAATTAACCACATAATTTACATAGCACATAAGTCACATAGTCATTCTAGGTTTAAAATAATTTTTAGAATCGAATTCGACTCGTTATTCGCTTTACTGAACAATATCTAGCTCGTTTCCTATTTTTCAGGATTTATTGGACCAGTCTCTATACGTAATAAATCTTATAAGTAAATAATTATCGAAAGTTGACTCGCTTCGAAAAGAAATTGGGATTTGAACAATTCATTTTTCTGAGTCGAAGGGCTTTCGTTTTGCTTAAATCGGGTAAATGGTTCAATTATTATTCAATCACTAAGAATAAATCAATTTATTGTTCAATATAATTAATTATTCCTAATTATTGAACCCTAAAAATATTTCTAAATATTTATTTGGGAAAAATCAGAAATAAAAATGATTTTTCCATAATTTTTGGAATTAAAATGAATTTATTATGATTTATTGAAAATAATTTGATTAATTATCAAAATAATTGATTCATTTTTAAATAAATAATATTAATAAATAAATAATAATTAATTAAAGAAATAAATAATTCTAATTTTTAGAAAATATTTCAGAATTATTTATAATATAAATCAATTAATTAAATAATTAATTAATCAATTTATAAAATAATTAAAAATGATTTTATAATTAATAAAAAGTAAAAAAGTTATAACTGGAATTTCTGACAAATCAGATCAAACACGGGTCAAAATCTGGGTCGTGAAGACCACGCCGGTTTTTACCCAGAATTCGGTCACCGGAGCATATTCCCGTGGCCCATTTTCAGCCAAAAACACGCTCGTTTGGTCTGTTTTTCATGGGATTTCAATTCCAAATCACTCCAGCTATCCAACTCCAGCCAAAACTGACCAGAAACATCCATGTATCACAATCTCCGGTGAAATCGACCAAAACTCCGGCCAAAGATCAATCTAACGATTCTGTACATGAAAATTCACGTTCTATAGTTCAAATCAAAACTTATGAACTCTACAATCAAACCCCTAACACCCTATATACCTCAGCTTTCTCAAAATAAAAAACGTATAAATCAAAAATTGACATAAACCCTAATAATCGAACTTTACTATCCAGGAATCGTTTGTTCAATTAAATACCATGAATTGATCAGAAATCATCATATAAAGCTATTCATAACATCAAATCATTCTAATAACCCTAGAATCAAAAAGTCCTAATTCAGGTATAAACCCTAAAAATTAAAATTGAAAAATAACGAATCAAAACTTGAAATTGATACCAGAAATCGAAAGAACAGATCAAGAGGATGAATTTTGATACTCACATCGATCGATTTGATGCAAAAATCAACTCAAAATCACGGCTTGATTGTTCAACCCGACCCAAAAATCCTGACCCGAAATTCAGAGAATTTACTGATTTTTCTGATTTTTAATTTTTAATTATGAATAATTAAATAAAAATTAGGCTATTTATAGGAGGTAAAATAATACTCCTAATTAAAATTAAGGCCCTAATTATACATCTATTAAAATTAATTGGCCCCAGATTTTATAATTTTTGAGTATTAATTTTTAACTTTTAAATTTTTAATATATACAATATATATGTCAAAAATTCCCAAAAATTATGAATAATTCAAAAATGCAAAGAAATAGTATAATTGATAGTCCAAAAATTTTATAAAAATAAAAATGTAATTTTTGTGGGGGTTTTAACACCCAATTGGGGCCGGAAAAGTCATTTATCGCGAAACAAGGAAATTTATAAAATATCTAGATGTTCAGAATAATGCAATGGTACAAGCCGTTCTAGGAAAAATAAGACCAATTATTTTATTTGATATATCAACTATTAAACATAGTTCGGGTTGTATAATTTTTGATGCAGAAGCTGTTAATATCAGATAAAATATCCGATAAATACCCGGAAAATATCCTGCCAATACGGAACACACGTAACACATAGCAGTTAGGGTTTTATACTTAATTACATATAAATGACATAGTAACACATAATTTATCTTTATTACGATATAATACAAGCGTAATTTCCCAGTCGTTAAACTTTCGAGACATAAATTCGTTTATTTCGAAATGTCACTTGTTTTGCAAGTCAATTCTGAGTCACTTATTTATCCAAAAGTCAAATTTTGACTCGATTTCAGTTTTAAAAGTACTGAGTCATATGTTTTGATGAACCGAATAATGTGTTATATAAATTATGTGATACGGATTATGTGTGTACCTGATATGTGAATTATGTGAGTCAGAATTCTTGTGTTTGACTTTTTTCCTTACGTGTGGCTATTGTATGGGTAGACGATAGGGTTTTGACGCGTAATTCATCGAGTAATTATTATGTAGACAATTAAGACATATCTTTTAATTATAGATGCGGATCGTTCGATTTGATCGGGACCATATATTGAAAAGAATGAAATGGAATGGTATTGGATATCTAGCTATTAGTAATCGCAGCAGCAGCATATCAGTGACTTGTTGGAATAAAAGATGGTGATGCCATACGATGTCAGAATGAGGGATTGTGTTATTACGAGTGTGCCTAACTGCTAAAAATCAAAGGCAAGTTTTCTACGCTATTCTAATTTTAGAGTAGTTTAATATTTTACATATTAAACTGCTTAGCTATTTTTTTGCTAGTATATTCATTATTCTAATTGCAGAATAGTTAAATGCTTTACATATCTCGTTGAATTAAATGCTTATTATGCAAGTACTCTTCTACTATTCTATGTTCAGAATAGTTAAGTGTTATACTTATCCAATCATTGGATTTATAAATGTTTTAGATTTTGAGAAAGATGATTTTGTTGTGAGTATTCCTGCCCAAGTGAATGTGGGAATAAAATTTATAAGGGTGTCGATTATTATGACCCCTTTCAATAAAATGTTTTAAGATTAGATGATTGCATAAGAGGCCGCGGTGTGGGTCCAGTGTGAGCCATGTATTATACTTGGCTATAATACCTCGTTAGGCCAATGTGTGCCTTGGGTGCCCCTTTTGTTTACTTGGGTATGCTTCGACATACCGATGTTGCTACGCGGCTGATCACCGACGACAACACACCGTCGTTCGAGGATTCCAATCTAAGTTATTCTTTCCAAATTATTTTGATAATCATATAATTAATGATTTATCAAGTGTTTCTTTTTTTGGATAAAATATAGAACACAATTTTGGTTTAGTTTCTTCTTGATGTCGATACTTAATTTGTTGTTAAATATCAAAGGTGGTAATAATATTATATGGTTGGGCCTAATATACTTCTTTTCGAAGTTATACTAGCGGGTTCAGTGTTGAGTTTGAAAATGATTTGAAAAGAGTTTGAAAATAAAGATAAAAAATTATTTATAAAATTTGAATATCTCGTTTCTAGAACTGTAACCTTAAAAGATCTTGGATTAATTTGGGGTCCTAAATGTTAAATATCTTCTACTGGTATTTGTTTATTGATTAAATAGGTTATTTTGGATTGAGATTTCATAGTGAAGACCAAATCCCCTAATCCCGGATTTGGGGGCGTTACAATCAATCTTTTTCCACTGAATATCTTCTAACTTGATCTTCAGATTCTTTTCATATTCTGTTATGTCAGATAATTGATAGATAGCAACCCTCAGACTTATGATTTGTGCTCTTTCTGTCATCATGTCTTCCAATGAAACATAGCAAGTTTTTCTTCCATCAGGATTCATAGTTATATGTCTCTGAGTCAGATTCCAGTAAGAAAAGGTTTGAGTCTGTAGATTACAAGCAAAAATACTTTGATCTACTCAAACAAAAGGAAAGGGCTTTTATTACACAAGAGAGTGACTGGGCAGCTGATGGTTTGGATGAAGATGAAGATGTCAGCTATGTCAATCTAGCCCTTATGGCCAAGTTCCTCAAGCAATCAGGTAATCACTACAAACCTTGCACATTTATCTAAAGCTGGGTGTAATGATGCAATAAATGACATGTCTACATAATTGTATCATTTGCGTGTTACACTTAAGTCTCTCACTAAGGAAAATGCTAAAATGAAAGAAAACAACTTGTTTTTAAGTGAGAGGAATAATGTGCTTGAGTCTCAATTTGTTGAGTTTGAGAAACTAAAAATTGAGTGTAGGATTGCCAAGGAGGAATTAACTGAGTCCTTGAAAAAGGAAGAAATCTTGAAGAAGTAGCTCGATCGTGAACAAGAGGTGAATAAAGCATGGAAAACATCCAGAGATGTTCATGCTCAAATCACCAAGGTTCAAGGAATTGAGTCTTTTTTTGATGAAGCCTGGAAAAAGAATAAGGAGAAACTAGAACCTATTTTGGTAGATGGGTTGCTGATAGATGTAGACTCGACGAATGATGAGGACTATCCGTCGGATAACAAAAACTGTTATCCGTCGAATGATAAAAATCCTCATCCGTCGGCTGTAAGCAAACCCATTAGCAAAGCCAAATTAATCAAGCTAAATGATAAGTATGGGTCTGTTTCCAAGAACTTTGTTTCAGGAGAGTCAAGTCAAGCTAAGAAAGGAAAAAAGGCTAATGTTGGTCACATGACTGTCAAACAGTTAAGTGACAGACTTGAGAAAATAGAGGTAAAAACAGAGACTAAAAAGAAAAACAATAGGAATGTTAATGCAGGGATTAACAAACACAATAACTACACACCTGATAAATATGCTCCTCAAAAGATCTGTGTCAAGTGTGGTAGTGTAAATCATTTGTCTGTTAATTACAAATTTGCCATGCCTACTCCCATGTCTGGTCAACCTCAATTTCCTAACATAAATGCCATGCCTCCCATGCCTGTTAATGCTATGCCTACACAGAACATGAATGCACAATTTGCTAATATGCCATTTGCACCTAATCCATATTATGCTGCATACAATATGCCTCAAATGCCATTTAACATGCCTTACTGGAATAACATGTTTGCACCAAGCATGCCATTTCCTGTTAGCCATAACATGCATGATAATTCTATTGCATTTAGTGGTTTCAAAGGTACAACCCAATTGACTAAGGAAGAATCTGAAATTCCTAAGTCAAATGAGATAAGGCCTAAGAAACAGAAGAAGAAAGCTAACAAGGCAGGACCCAAGGAAACTTGGGTACCAAAATCAACTTGATTTGATTTTGATGTGTGCAGGGAAACAGAAAGAATCTTTGGTACTTGGATAGTGGATGTTCAAGACACATGACCGGTGATTCTACCCTGCTCACAGAGTTTAAGGAGAGAGCTGGCCCAAGTATCACTTTTGGAGATGACAACAAAGGTTATACTGTGGGATATGGCTTGATTTCAAAGGACAATGTCATCATTGAAAAGGTTGCCTTAGTGGATGGTCTCAAACACAATCTGTTGAGTATCAGCCAGCTTTGTGACAGAGGCAACTCAGTAACCTTCAACAAAGAAGCCTGTGTTGTGACTAACAATCAAAACAACAAAGTGGTTCTCATTGGTGTGAGAAGAGGAAATGTGTATCTAGATGACTTCAACTCAACTAAAGCAGAATCTGTAACTTGTCTTCTCAGTAAAGCAAGTCAAGATGAAAGTTGGCTATGGCACAAGAAGCTATCCCATTTAAACTTCAAGACCATGAATGAGCTGGTAAATAAAGAGCTAGTTAGAGGCATTCCTCTAGTGGAGTTTAAAAAGGATGGACTGTGTGATGCCTTCCAAAAAGGGAAGCAGATCAAAGCATCATTCAGGAAGAAACTTGATTCAGCAATTGAAGAGCCTCTGCAACTCCTTCACATGGATTTGTTTGGACCAGTCAATGTATTGTCAATCTCAAAGAAAAGATTTTGCCTAGTAATTGTAGATGATTTCTCAAAGTTCTCTTGGACATATTTCCTAAAGTCTAAAGATGAGACTAGTGAAATCATCATCAATCACATAAGGCAAGTTAACAATCATCCTGATTTCAAAGTTAGAAGAATCAGGAGTGACAATGAAACTGAGTTCAAGAACTATGTCATGAGAGCATTTTGTGAGGAAAATGGGATCTTGCATGAGTTTTCAGCATCAAGGACTCCACAATAGAATGGAGTAGTGGAAAGAAAGAATAGATCTCTTATTGAAGCTGCAAGGACAATGTTTGAAGAATCAAAATTACCAACATATTTCTGGGCTAAAGCTGTAAACACTGCATGCTACACTCAGAACATCTCTCTGATTAATCAAGCAAGATGCATGACACCTTATCAATTGTTCAAAAACAAGAAGCCAACTCTAAACTTTCTTCATGTCTTTGGCTGTAAATGCTATATTCTGAGAAATCAAACTGATCAAAATGGGAAGTTTGATGCTAAAGCGAATGAAGGAATTTTTGTTGGATATGCTGTTGGTAAAGCATATAGAGTCTACAATCTAAGAACCAACATTGTTGTTGAATCTATACATGTTGTGTTTGATGATAAAAAGATTGAAGGACTAAAAGATGGAGATTACCATGAGAGCTTCAAATTCGATAATGTTGAGATGGTCAGTGATGAAAGTGATGATGAGAGTGATCAAGAAACAATGTCTAAGGATAATGCAGACAAATCTACCACCAATGAAGCACATAACTCAACATCCGTCGAGTTATATAATGCTTCATCCGTCGGAAGGCAATCTGTGTTATCCGTCGGAAGACAACCTGCCTCATCCGTCGGTACTCAAAATTCACCATCCGTCGGGTTATCTAAAGGAGCAGGAAATCAAGGAAGGTCACCTATAGAAAGTACCCCTTTCACAAATCAAAGATGCACAAACTCAGGGGGAGTTTCTAGCAATCAAAACTCAATCACACATCAAGACAACATTGAGGTCTCTTCATCTAGAGCTAATCTACCTCAACCAAGGAAATGGACAAAAGATCACCCCTTTGAATTGATTATTGGTGATATTTCTTCTAGAGTTCAAATCAGGAGAGCAACTCAAGAAGAATATCTATACAGCAGCTTTCTGTCAAAGGAAGAACCAAAGAAGGTAGAAGAAGCCTTGTTAGATTCTGATTGGATTTTAGCTATGCAGGAGGAGCTAAACCAATTTGAAAGGAATAAAGTTTGGAAGCTGGTACCCAAGCCTAAAGGAAAGAATCCAATAGACACCAAATGGGTATTCAGAAATAAGATGGATGAAAATGGCATAGTAGTAAGGAACAAAGCCAGATTGGTTGCTAAAGGTTATTGCCAGCAAGAAGGAATAGATTTTGATGAAACATTTGCTCATGTTGCAAGACTTGAAGCCATCAGAATCTTCTGAGCCTATGCAGCCCATGCCAATTTCAAGGTCTATCAAATGGATGTCAAAAGTGCCTTTCTGAATGGAGATTTGGATGAAGAAGTGTATGTTAGTCAACCTCCTGGCTTTGAAGATCCAAATTTTCCAGAGTATGTCTATTATCTACTGAAAGCACTTTATGGACTGAAGCAAGCACCTAGAGCCTGGTATGACACTTTATCAAAGTTCCTTTTGGAAAATCACTTCACAAGAGGTACTGTAGATAAAACTTTAATTTTCAGAAATGTTAATGGCTCTAGCATACTTGTTCAAATTTATGTAGATGATATTATCTTTGGCTCTACAGATGAGAAACTTTGTAAAAAGTTTGCCAAACTGATGCAAAGTAAGTATGAAATGAGTATGATGGGAGAACTAACTTACTTTCTTGGTTTACAAGTTAAGAAAGTTAGTGATGGAATATTTATTATTCAAACTAAATATATTTTTGATCTTTTAAAGAAGTTTGATCTAATGGATTGCACATCTGCAAAAACTCCCATGGCCACTGCAACTAAGCTTGAACTAAACACTACTGAAAGGTCTGTGGATATTTCAAGCTATAGAGGCATGGTTGGCTAACTTCTGTACTTAACAGCTAGTAGGCCAGATATAATGTTTGCTACATGTTTATGTGCTAGATTTCAGGTTGATCCTAGAGAGTCTCACTTAATAGCTATTAATAGAATTTTCAGATATCTCAAGGGAACACCAAAACTTGGCATTTGGTATCCTAGAGATTCTGGTTTTGATCTAACTGGTTATTCAGATGCAGACTATGCAGGTTGCAGAATTGACAGAAAAAGCACAACAGGAACTTGTCAATTTCTAGGAAACAAGCTTGTGTCCTGGTTCAGTAAAAAGCAAAATTCAGTTTCTACTTCTACAGCTGAATATATTGCTGCTGGCAGTTGCTGTGCACAGATCCTATGGATGAAAAATCAATTGCTAGACTATGGTCTGCAGGTTGAGAGGATTCCTATTTTCTGTGATAACACAAGTGCAATTTCCATCACTGAAAATCCAGTGCAACATTCAAGGATAAAGCACATAGACATCAAGTACCATTTCATAAGGGAACATGTAATGAATGGTACTGTAGAGTTACATTTTGTTCCAAGTGAGAAGCAACTTGCAGACATATTTACCAAGCCACTGGATGAATCCACCTTTTCTAAGTTGGTAAGTGAGTTATGTATGCTTAATTACTCTTGAATCTATCTGAGTTATTTTGCAAGTTGAAAAGTAGCCAAAAATTTAACTGATTTTTAGTCATGAATGAAATTTAGACTAAGTCAAAATTTACATCTCGACGGATGACCATTATCCATCGAGTTAAGTCATCTGTTGATATACAATATGCAAATAAAAATCAATTATTTTTCTGGAATCTTTTAAAACTCGACGGATAACAGTTTATCCTCATCCGTCGAAGCGTCTAAATCTTAACCGTTAATTCCCTGAACATTATCCATCGAGTATACTTACAGTTTGTAAGCATTATATGACGGATACTGAGTGGAATTTTTACAGTTTATTTTTTAAAACGGCTAATTTAGGCAATTTCTATTGGGTAATTTACTTCTCTTTATTATTTTTATCCGTTGTTTTTGAGCAAAGTATAAAAGCTTATTTCATTCTAATCATTTTCTTTTATCATTCTCAAATTCAACTGTGTTTATTTCATTCTCTCTCAAGAAAAAAATTATCCTTCTCTTCAAGCTTTCCTTCTCTAACAATGGCACCTGTAGTAAAGATTATGTCTCAGACTGGGTTCATTTATGAGAAGAACAACTTCACTGCTTTGATCAACAAGGGCATTCAACAATCAGAAGACTATCACAAGATGATGGGCTTCGTGAAGAACTGCAAGTTAAGTTTTGCCATGCTGGAATCTCCCACAATCTTTTGTGAAGTTGTAGAAGAGATGTGGACCTCTGCAATTTACAACTCTACTGACAAAACCATCACTCTGACCATCAAAGGTAATGAATTCTGTATCAATAGTGATGTGATAAAAGCATGTTTCAAGATTCCTGATGATAATGTAACTTCACCACGCACTGACACTGATTTGATCAATATGCTTAACTCCATGCATTATGCACTTCCTACTAATAAGCTAAGTGATATTAGGAGATTAGGTCTTAGGAAGGAATGGAGTTTTATGTGTGATGTTGTAACTAAAGTTTTCTCTGGAAAAATCAGTAATTTTGATTCTGTGAACATTTCCATGCTTAACATGCTATACATGCTAGTTACAGACAAATTTTATAATTTTAGTGACCTTGTCATAAATGAGTTAGGTTTTAAACTAGGTGAGTTAGCCAAAAGGGGAAATAACATATATTATTCTAGATTTTTTATGCTATTGGCTAACCATCTTTGTCAAGAAATTGCACTTGAGAACCCAAACAACAAATTAGCTTGTTGGGTTCAAGAGAGAAGAATCATTGCAGATTTGAACAGAGCCAACCACCACAGGGATGTGCCAATGTTCTATTTCCCTGTAATGCTGATACCTCAGGTAAGTGAGGTAAGTTCATCCATACCCTCAACTATTCCAATCTCCTCTATTTCTTTGACTTCAGGCATAGCTATGGCAACTGTGTCAATGACCAAACAGTTGCCTACCAAAGCTGCCAAATCAACTGTAATATCCAAATCTAAATCAAAGAAAACCCCCTCTGGTATCTCTCAAAAGATACCAGTTGAAAAATCTACCAAAGCCAAAGAGGGGAGTGTGAAGGAGGGTCAGATTGGTGAGGAAAGGGGTGAACATCAAAGAAACCCCAAGGATAAGGTTGGAGAGTTGAGTGAATCCCATCCTAGCCACACTGCAGTTTCCCAACAAACTGCAGTGCTTAAAAAGGACAAAAGCTCACTTCTAGCTGCATCCTCCCAAAAGGATGTAGCTATTGAACAAAGCTCTCATCCAAGAGCACAGGCCAAAAGGGTTAGGGACACAAGCTCACCCCAAACTTACACTAGAAAGAAGAAATCCAAAACAACTGGGGATGCACAGGGCACACACATAGTGCAAACTGGTGCTAAAGACACAGTCCCTGCACCTTCTCAAATTCAGATTGATGTGGCTCCAATAAATATGGAGTCACAGGCAAAATCTCTTATAATAGAAGCCACTGAAACACCATACTCACCAACTAACTCACTGGAAGTGGATATGATAAACACTTCAATTCCTGATTCCCCTTCTTTAACTCTGTTGGGGAAGCCAAAATCTAGTGCAAGTGAGCATCATCTTTTAGATGAGTTTTTGGCTCACTTGCCAATTCTTTCAGATACTATTGTGACATATGTGCCTCAAATAACCTCAGTCAACACAGAGTCAACAATAGTTTCTCTTCCCACCTCATTCATTTCTACTCTCTCGTTGGATATTTCTCATCCGTCGAGTAGTGATTGTATCCCGACGGATAAGCTTAACAGCAGTTTTCCGTCAGATAGCTTTACCACTTACCCGATGGATATCACTTATCCGTCGAGTGTCTCTGCACAACTTCAAACTTCAATTATTTCTAGTGCAGAAGATTTAGTGATAATACAATCACTCTTAGGATTGAGAGAGGAGAGTGCTTTGAGTGAGAGGCTGGGTTGCTCCCAGGCAAAAGGAGATGAAAAGAGTGAATCTCAGCAATCCATTTATTCAGGATTGGCAAAAGTGAGTGAGAGGAGTCCCACCTTAGTAGGTGAAGGTGAGGGTATGAGGGTGGAGAGCCAGAGTGAGACCCTGATGCAACAAAAGAGAGAATATGAGAGAAAGGCAGGTACAGGAGAAATAAGGGTGGATCCAGCCATTGCTAGTGAGTCAATGATTGTGGATGATGCTGAAAAGGAAAGATAATTTCAGCAACATTACAAAGCTGTAATTGATAACATTTCCTTGGATGCTGACACTTTTACTCATCCTGTGTCAGCCTATCAATTGTTGGCTGCTCAGGGCAATGTGGAGGCAGAGCAGACTTTGAATTTGGTGCATACCACAGAATCTCTTCAAAGAGATAAAGCTGCTGTGAACAGGATGCCTTCTCAAGCTGGAGAGCCATCTGAAGAATTTGGAGTAAATTCTAATGATGATGACTCTGGTTCTTTGGATGGAAGCATGAACTTAGGGGGAGCTGAAGGCCCAAGTTCTGCTTTAAGTTTACCTGAATGGGCATGGGCAAAAGATTCTACACCAGGACAATTTGAGGTGTCTTTGGTCAAACAAGTAATAGCTATTCAACAGGCCCTTCAGGAAACTTCAGATTCGGGTACCAAGGCTGTTCTTCAAGCTCAACTAGACTCTCTACATCTAATGAAGATCCACCACTTAAGACAGAATCTCAGTGTGGATGAATTAAAAAGAGATATAGCTGACTTGAAGACCTATAACTCTGAGAAGCTGGATTCAGTAATGCCATATGGTACCGTGCAAGATCTACTACTAAGATTGAGGAGAGAATCAGACTCTGAAAAGAAGCTAGCCAAGCTGGAAAATAGAGTTCAAGTTATTTAAGATTCAGTGGCTATTCTTCTTCAAAATCATCAGACTCAAACAAATCTTCTCATGCAACTGGCTAAAGCACAAGGCCTAACTCCTCAACTTGATGATAACAAAAAGGGGGAGAGAGAATCAAGTAAGGGGGAGAAAGGACCAACAGAGGGGGAGAAACTTCAAGTACAAATCAGCAAAGTAATTGTACCTTCAATTACTATCTCCAAGCTACCAATTGCAGATGGCAGATGGTATAGATCTAATTAAAGCAGCAGCAGCAAATTTGAAAGTTGCTGAAAAAGGAAAGTTGAGTTTGATCAACTGGGATAAGATTGATGAGGAGATACAGAAAAAGTTTAAACTAGTCAAGGAGCCAGTTAAGTCAGCCATCCATCACTCTCATGTCAAGCCAATAAGTGTGAATGAGATGAGCATGAACTATCTGGAGAAATGACAATCTTCCTGCATCAAATCACAAAAGGCTGAAATAATTCTCAAACCAAGGGAAAATTATCCAAAGTCATCTTTGAAGAATCCCTTGGACACTGTGTATGAGACACCCAAGCCTGATGAAAAGAAGCTTCTGTCAAGATCCATTTTCTTCTACAAAGATCCAGCTGATTCAGCCTCAAAAAGGAGAATTACTAAGATATTTAGAAATGGAAAGGAAATTTGTGTGGTAGCTGGACATCCACAATTTGCTCAAGCAAAGAAAGAAGAGAAAGCAAGATTAAAGAAGGAAAAGAGGCAAGCTGCTCTAGATACTAAGAAATCTAAACAAAAGAAAGAGCAGATTGTCATCTTGGCCAAGCTACAGGCTGTAAACTCTTCTCAACAAATTCCCTCTCAAACATCTGAAGCTGCTGAATCAAAGAAGAAGATTGAAGAATAGAAGAAATCCCCAAGAAAGAAGGAATTAGCTAGAAGAACAAAAAGGAAACTGGATGTTGTTGACAAGGAATTGGAAGATCAATTTCCTAAGGAATCCACACCAGCTAAAACTCAAGCATCAAAGCCCTCTGTGGTATTTGAAGACATAAGCGTGGTGGACCCCTACAGGAACATACATGGAGAGCCTATTGTGCCAAAGGATGAGCCAATAGAATGGGATAAATTACCAATTCCTGACTTCAACTTGCCAATCCTTACCAAGCCAAAAAGGACAAAATCAAGGGCAGTCAAGAAAGTGAAGCTGTCACCTCTCAAATCCAAGTTAGTAGTTAAAGCTCAACCCAAGGTCAACAGGGGAGACTACTTGTACTTGTGTGACATCAAAGAATTCTCAGATCTAAACCTTTATCTGGAGGAACTGGATGAAGTAAGGGCAATTGATGCATACAGAAACCTACCTGAAAGGTTGGTGTTCAAATACAAAGGAAGAAGGGAGATTCAGTGGCCTCTTCACAGGATACTTCAAGAAAGCCAAGTTGTGTTGATCAAAGTCTATTCATCCTTCAAGAAAAACTTTTGGTTTAATGTAAGTTCAAGAAGACTAGTATTGAAGAAGATTGAAGAGCTGAGGAGTGTTAGAGCTAAAGATGCACTCCCAAAGACTCTAATCATCCCATACACAGGGAGAAGAATGCATCTAAGGCCCTACTGGCTGATGGAATTCATGGATGACAAGGGTGTGAGAAGATTCTTCAGACTAGAAGACCAATTGAGTATCTCTAGCAATGAGCCTCTCTTGGAGATGCAAGAAATGCTAGATCTCTTAGAATCTGATGAACTAGAATTCCACAGGCAGCTCCAGAATCAAATTGAAGAAAACAACAGAAAGCTTGGAAGAAGATCCAGACCTTCAAGAAACTAGAAAAACCTGCTCAGGCTAGAGGAGCATTTTGAACTGACTGTGAGCCAAACCTTGTACACTTTGTTTAATTGAAGCACTTTCAGTTTTATCTACTTATCTTTAAAGATATATGTTTAGGATGTTTTGTTATCATCAAGTGTCTCTTAATTTATGGATACAATTCCAGTAGACATAAATTGGGGGAGATTGTTGTGAATATGTTGTGTACTTGATGATCACTTAAACAAAACATCTAAGTAGATTTTACTTAGTGAAATAATGTAGCACTCGACGGATAAGAATTATAGTCCTGACGGATAACTCATTATAGTCCCGATGGATGATTAACTTATTATCCATCGAGTGAGTAGCTTATGTAATAATAAGTTTGTAGCACAATGATGTATGCACCTTTGTATAGAATCTGCAGTAGCATATAAGTCATGTTGACTTTAATTAGATATGCAGAATAGGTTGATTAATTGTACATAAGTAATGTCTTGTAATTATGTATAAGTGAAATGAAGTCAAGTGCCAAAATAGCTACCGACGGATGATTAACAAAGTCTTCGACGGATGATCAAATGACTATGAACGGATGTTTAACATAGCAGTCGACGGATGATCAATCAAGTCATCAATGGATGATCTGAAAGTCGACGGATGATCATATCAAGAATTCAAACATCAGTTGAACAGTGAAAGCTGACACATAGCCGTCGAGTTGGATACAAACACATTGTGGAAGCTCATTAACTGGGTAATAGAGGACAAAAAGTAGCAAATATTAAGACTGTTAGATTTTATATTTGTTCAGTCTTTTTGACTTTGTAATCTTGGTATTATATAAACCAAGAGAGTAGCAAATAGAAAAAAAATTGAGATAGTTGAGAAACACAAAAACAGAGAAATCTTTGTAAGCTTAATCTTTAGCATTTCCTGTATTCTCAGAAGTTCTATTTTGTAAGCAGCTGTTAGCATTTCTACACACAGAGTCCTCTCGATATATTATATATATATCTCTGGTGGAATTGTTTAAATCCACCAGAAAGTTTTTAAAGACTCTTGTTTTTAATTACTTGTGTTTTGATTCATTTGAGTTTATATTCCGCATTGTGCTAATCAAAACAAATATATCAATAATCGAGTTGAACATTTTTATTTCAAGAAAAAGGTTCAAGAATTCTATTCAACCCCCCTTCTATAATTCTTGCTACATTGTCAAGGGACTAACAAACACCTTATCTTAGATCTGTCAACAGATCCAGTTTTGTAGCCATTCTTGCCATCAGAATTGTACTTCCCATTTTCCTTCCAGCTGCTGTCTTTGTTAAAGAACTGTCCTTTATTCTTGAAGTATCTTGGCTTCTTTACTCTAATATTAGAGAATTTCCTAGCCAAGTAGGCCATTGACAGATCTAATTCATCCAGTTCTTCAAGAGTATAGAACTCATCCTTTTCCAATTCCAGAATGACTTGTTCCTGTGAATCATTTGTTCTTTGCTCACTTGTTGAGACAACTGGAGTTTGAGATCTTGGTTCATCATTGGATGTTTGACTTTTATTTACAATTAAAGCACTTAAGCCATCCACAACATGTCCTTGACCAGATCTCAATGATTGTCTTTGAATCATCTGTAGTTCATATATTTTGAGAATTCCATATAGAACTTGTAGTGTTATTTTGCTAAAGTCTCTCCCTTCCCCGATTGCGGAGATTTTCTGTTCCAAATGATCAGGAAGAGTAAGCAAGAACTTTAGATTCACTTCTTCAGCTTCATAGTACTTGTCATGAAGTTGCAAGTCATTTATCAGCTTGTTAAATCTTTCAAACACATTAGTAATGCTTTCCTTTGGCTTAGCCATGAAACCCTCATATTGTGAAAACAGTATTCTCCTTTGATTTGATCTAACTTCCTCAGTTCCCTCATAGAGTATTTAAATATTTTCCCATATTTGCTTGGCAGTGTCAAAGTTGACAATGTTTTTGTACATTACATTGTCAAGTGACTTAATTAACATTAATTGCAAGTTGTTATCCGGGGAGACTTTTTATTTTTCAGGATCAGTATACTCAGCAGGATCTTTTGGAGCATAAAGGTCTGGGATATGCCTGTCTCCATCTGTAGATTCCTCAATTCTAACGGTAAGAATGAAAGGTCCATCGTTGAAGATCTGAATATAGAGTGGATTAGCCATCTTGATAAACAACATCATTTTCTTTTTCTAAAGAGTGTAGTTAGCTTTGTCAAAGGTAGGAATTTTGATGCTACTGATTTTCTGTGTATTCATTCTTCCAAGATCTTGAATCTTGAATTTTGATGCTCTGATACCACTTGTTAGGTAATGAATAACACACGGGGGGGGGGGTGAATGTGTTTTACTATTTTTAGGCTTTTCTTGAATGTTTATCATTTGAACAAAGTAAATTAATTCTTGTAATGAAATGTGTTCATGTAGAAATTCAGCTTGCAGAAAATAAAGAACACAGATCTTCAAAACTCACTTAATTTTATTTTAAAATTAAGACTATTTTGCTACAAAATTTCTAGGCTCTTTGTTGGTAAAGAGCTTAGCTTCTCCTTGAGAGTATTACAAGAAATTTGATCTAAATTGTTAAACTGACTAAGGACCAGTGTTAACTTTATAGTTCAGTTAACTGCTGGTCTACACAGGGTGTAATAAGACATGCTATTAGCTTTTCTAAACTGTCACTTGTCATTTCTATTTATAGAAAAGTAGATCTTCCATTTCTTGCTTAGCATATCTTTAGCATCCCGTGTTCACTTTAATCTTCCTCTGTCAGTTAATCTTTACCATTGATCTTGCACACTCTCCAAGCTGCGTTTTGTAGACTTGTCAATCCAGCTGTTGGATTGTTTGTTGATTGATTATCTTGGATATTGAATTGATCTGCAACTCTGTACTTTGAGATTGTACTTCGAGATCTCCATTTTAGGTCTATAGAACACTTGACATCTCGATAAGTATATTGACTTATCGAGATCTCTAGTACTCCATATTTGGTATGGCTTGTAGAGGTCTTCAGTTCTCTAAAAGAGAATTTTGAGCTTTCAAGATCTCTAGTCTTCACATCTTCACTTTGACTTGTCGATAACTCTTAGTACTTTAGTAGTTTCTTGTCTTGTCGATATCTCAGAGTTCTCTAGTCAAAATTCAACTTGTCGATGTCTCTGAGTTCTCTAGTGAATTTTGACTTATCGATATCTCTGAGTTCTCTAGTAGACTTGGACATATCGATAACTCAGAGTTCTCTAATGAATGTAGACTTGTCAATAAGTCTGAGTTCTCTAGTGAAGAAATGGCTTGTCGATATCTCCAATCTTCATATCTTCAATTTGGCTTGTCGATATCTCTGAGTTCTCTAGTGAAGAAATGGCTTGTCGATGTCTCCAATCTTCATGTCTTCAATTTAGCTTGTCGATATCTCTGAGTTCTCTAGCAGCTTTCCTGACTTCTCGATAGGACATTCTGGAGTTCTCGAATGACATCTCTATAACATTAAATATGTGACTTGTAAAGATCTTGACTTAGAGTATTTTCCTAAAATAAATTTATTCAACTCCAAGCTTCTTCATTATTCTTCTGAGGCATGATCTTCTTGATCTTCTTCCAGATAGAATTCTTAGGCTTGAAACTGTTTACAAAAAAGGCTCTAGTCTGCTCTTTTGACATTTTTACAGACTTTAAAGGTTACAAGTACAAAATACAGATTAAGATAAAAATACAACTTACTTAGGGTTGGCCCCAAGCTTAGCTGATTCCCAAACAGTAACAGTTTATTAATCTCCTTTTTAGATCAAATGTCCATTTGGCTTGCTTCATATTTTGATCAGGGATACCAATGATATTATTATCTCTAGTAATCTTTGACATCATCACTAATATTTTACATATTGGCTTGCTTCAACACCAGCTTCTTTTTCCAGAATACCTTGGTTTTCATCAACAACACTTGTGACTTGTGAAAAATTTTCCAGTTTAGTAGTCACAGAAAATTCTTCAACTCTTCTCTCTTTGATCTTCTTGCTTCCTCTTTTAATCTCCTTTTGTTCTCCCTTATTACCTCCATCAGAATTTTCATCATTAGTACCAATCAATGTCAGATGTTTGCATTTAGATTTGACAATTTTCTCCCCCTTTTTGGCATCATCCCCAAGCAGTAGAGAAAGAATCAGCTCCACTGAATTCTGTATTTCAATAAGTTGATCAGACATTTGAACTTGATGAGCTTCCAATCTAGCTTGACTGGCTTCAATTACGGATTATCTAGAAACTATTGGTGAAATTTGTGTTTGAATTTCCTGATGAGTAGTCAGCTTTGAAGCAATCAATGATTCTTTAATCTGGTTGATTTGATTAGTTGTTGCTTCATGAGCTGTGTGTAAGGATCTGACAACCAAAGTAGACGCCTTCAGATGATTTAGCAAATCAGGATTTACAATCTTCTGTTCTCCTGTTTCCAGACGTTCAAGTGCACGTGTACTAGCAATAGGATAGTAGAATTTTTCCAATAAGCATTCCAGAGATTATCAGAATAATCATGCTTCTTCTTAGCATCTAACTCTGTCATTTTTTATTGTTGAACATGCATAAGCATATCTTCAGGAAAGAAAAGATCATTCTCAAGATCTAACATACTAGTAGATACATGAGTTTCTTTACCATCATTAGATTCTTAAATAACAGCTGGATTTTGCAATAACTTCTGAATTTCATCTTCAGCTTCATTCTGCAGAATAGAATTATAAAGTGATCCAGTGGCTTCTGAATTGGAGCTTCGATATCTTCCAGAACTTCAGTTCCTATAACATGTTGTGGTGAATCTGAAATGGATGAATCTTTATGAATGAATTATTGTGCTACTATATCTTCAGCAATAAAAGGGACTATCTCATGTGGTGAAATAGAAGAATGTATGGACTGCAAGAAAGTATCAGTACTTAGACTTGCAGGGAGATTAATAGCCTTTGATACTTCAGAGTGTTCTTGAGATGCAATAGACTGTTGTTCAGCAACTGTTCCATGAGTACTCTGAGCATCTGCAAACATATAGAAATTTAAACTTAATCTCTCTATTCTTTTAAAGTTGTCTCGTTACTCCTCACACCACACATCTCATTACTTATAATAGTCAGCGCTTTCTCCCAAGGATTACTAAATCCTATCTCTCATCTACCTCTCCTTTTTCCAGGAAAGATTCTGCCTCTCTTAAATTCTGTTTTTCTCTCAATCTTTTCACACATCTCATAATAAAAAGGTTCAGAAAGATTGTCCTACAGAAATATGAGGTGTTTAAAGAAGGGTGATATGTGATCATATAACTAGAGGTAGTCCTTTCTAAGGTCTAGATGTAATCATATCAACATAATTTATATCATGAAAAATATACTATAATTGCTGAAAGAACTGAATCAGTATTTTAATTAAATATTGATAAAGTAATACCAGTATTTATACCTTGTGAATCTGAAGAGGCAGATTCCGTGCGACCATTCAGATGTGGTACTAATAGAATATCAGTAGACCTGTGAGATAGATGAACTCTACCTTCAGCATCAATAATAAGAGTCACTACAGCAGGAGTAAGGCTTGCATTGCAACTTTGATGCAATGGTTCTTGTGTAGCCAGAGAATTAGGAGTTTCTGGATGACTTTGATAACCAGGTTCTTGTGTACTCTCCTCCACAATTGCAGTAATAGACTCTTGAGTATTTTTAATCAGAGGCTCTTGTTCTTCAATAACCGCGACACCACTTTGAGGTGTAAGTTCTTGTGGGATTGAATCAAGAAAAAGTCATTTTCCTTGTAGCCTCCTGACACTAGATTTTACTTGCTCATGAGAGACTTCCCTCGCTCTCTTGTGATGTTGTATGACTGGAGTTTCAGACAGTTCTACAAGTGCCTCAGCAGTAGACTGTATATCAGAATGTAGATTTGATGCATTCCGTATCTCTTCAGCAATTTTCTGTTTAAGCTTGAGCAAATGTTGATTGTAGTATGCTTTGAACAATCTTCTTCTCTTTGGTCTGGAATTTTTATGAGGATTAAAAGCTATGCAGGTGAGGAATCAACTAGTTTCGGAGAAGAATCAGACGAAAGGTTTGGAAATCTGGAAGATAAGGTAGCATTGTCCTCATCCGAATCTGATTCTAATCCAGAAAGTACAAGTTTCCTCTTCACAATTTTCGTAGGTTTTGAAGAATGAGGAACTTGAGATGCTTCACTTGTCGACTTAGCTACAACATGATTTGTAGCTTTTTGTACTGAGTGTTTTTGTCCTTTTATAACAAGTGTCTTATGAGAGACACTTGAAGTGGCTTCTGTTTGAGATGGTTTTAGTGTTTGAGTTGTTGTGCTGAGGTGAACTGCAAGGGGGTTTCCAATAGTTATCTCCTGCAGCTTAGCACTCTAACTATTAAGCAAACCATAAGTTTCAGGAAGCCTTGCTAAGAGCAAGCTTCTTGAAACTAAAGGTAACCTCAAAGGAGCTAAATGCAACCGCTTTTCATCTTGTGAAATTAAGTCAGAAAAAGCCCTTTTCGTCAACTTAAACACAGACACAATTTGATTAGAGGGGATAGGGATATTAGGAAAACAGACATTGAAAATCAACTGACAGAATCTAGCATAGTATACTGTATTTCTATCAGCATTTATCCTATCACCAATAGAAGACAGAACTACTCTACCATAATCATAATGTGAACCATGAATCAGAGAGTACCCTATCTGTTATGTCATGATGGATAAGGCATCAAAATTTGAGGATTTGTTGTTGAACGCCTTTGTGATACAATCAAAGAAGAAATTCCATTCCTTCCTAAGCCCATTCCTTTTTAACTGACCAAGGTTTTTCAAATCCTTGTCATAACCAATCTCAGTAAAGAATCTCTTCATCTCATTATCTCTGACTAAACTTGAGTATAAGGTATGAGTAGGAAACTGCAATGCATCTCGTACAGTTTGAGGAGTTATTATCCTTGTTGTAGTGTCAAATTTGAAAACAAGGCTTGGAGATCCATTAGCTCCTCCATTATCAAATACACCAGTTCTCCAGATAGCAAGCACCTGGTCACCAGAGATTGTGGGTGAAGCTGTGAGAGCAAACCCAATCTCACTGGATCTAAGAAAGTCCTGAAAGATGTGAAAATCAACTTTCACACTATTGTGACAAAATAGCTGAATAGTTGTTAGTCACAAACTTGGCACCACCATAATCAAATGGTTTAGAATTAGCATGTGAAGTCATGGTTAATTTTTCAAGAAAGATGTATGAGCAGTAGCTGGGGTTTCAGATTTTATGATTATGAGAAGGGTAAAGTAGTGGAGAGGAAATAGCACATATAAGTAAAAATATTATTTAGAATCAAAAACTGATTTTATACAATACTTTTCTCCACTAATTCAGTCACGTTCAGTTTAATAGAACACGCGGCAACATACGACTGACTTAAAAAGTAATCATGTAAACGTGTGTTACTGTATGCACAGTTCCCGAGAATAAGATAAAGCATTAAATGAACATGTTCCTAACACTTGCTCAACAGTAAACATCTGTAACCATGAGAAATTTCCATCTGAGGCCAACTTCAAACTTGTAATTACAATGTTGATTTAAGCATTATTCTTATTAAAAATAGTCAATCAAAGTTTGACCATTAACAACAAGTAATCACTTCTATCAGGATTTATTAACTACTGAGTTAAACTATTAGTCAAAACTAGTTTAACTGACAACAGAGTTTATAAGCACAATCAGTAGTTCAACATGCAATTTCACATAAGATCATTTAGCACAGTTTGCATGTTATCATGGTATCAAGCATTTAGCATAAAAATAAGTATCTAACAAGTACTGAGAAATAATAAGATACCATGCTTCAAAATATATCAGCAGACTTAATTATCAGAGTTTGAGAACTATCCAGAAATCATTCCCAATTCATTCACCAGTCTTGTGAATATGGCTTCACAGAGAGGCTTGGTGAATATATCTGCTATTTGTTGATTTGTTGGAACAAAGATCAATTCCACTGTACCAACTTCCACATGTTCCCTTATGAAATGATAATTGATACTTATATGCTTAGTCATTGAATGTTGCACTGAATTTCCTATAATTTCAATAGCACTTTGATTATCACAATATATAGGAATAGAAGAATAGTCTAACCCATCATCCAGCAGCTGATTCTTCATTTATAGAATCTAAGCACAACAACTTCCTGTAGCAATATATTCTGCTTCTCCAATTGAGGTGGAAATTGACTTTTGTTTCTTGCTGTACCAAGAAACTAATCCGCCTCCAAGAAATTGGCAGCTTCCAGAAGTACTTTTCCTGTCTATTTTGCATCCTGCAAAATCAACATCCGAATATCCAATTAGCTTAATGTCTGAATCTTTAGGATACCATAATCCCAGATTTATAGTGCCTTTGAGATACTTGAAGATTCTCTTTACAGCTAATAGATGAGGTTCTCTAGGGTCAGCTTGGAACCTTGCACAGAGACAGGTAGCATACATGATATCAGGTCTACTAGCGGTCAGATATAGGAGTGAGCCAATCATACCTCTGTAGTTAGTTATATCTACTGAAGAACCAGTATTTAAATCTAACTTGGTTGCAGTGGCCATAGGAGTTGATGCAGTTGAGCAGTCCTGCATTCCAAATCTTTTGAGTAAGTTCCTGGTGTATTTGGCTTGATTTATGAAGATCCCTTCATTAGTATGTTTGACTTGTAACCCCAGAAAGTAACTCAACTCTCCCATCATGCTTATTTGATACCTGGACTGCATTAGATTTGCAAATCTTTCACAGAGTTTATCAGTAGTAGATCCAAAAATGATATCATCAACATATACTTGTACTAATAACAAGTCCTAAAAGAGAGTTTTATTAATTATACCTCTTATGAAATCACACTCTAGCAGAAATAGAGCTAGTGTTTCATACCAGGCCCTTGGAGCTTGCTTTAATCCATAGAGTGCTTTATCCAGTAAGCAGACATGATCTGGATACTTTGGATCAATGAACCCTGGAGGCTGTTCAACATAAACTTCCTCTTATATTTTTCTATTTAATAATGCACTCTTTATATCCATTTGGAACACCTTGAACTTCTTGTGAGCGTCATAGGCAAGAAAGATACATATTGCCTCTAGCCTTGCAGCTGGAGCAAATGTTTCATCATAATTAATACCTTCTTGTTGTGAGTAACCTTTTGCAACCAGTCTTGCTTTGTTCCTTGTAACAATGCCCTCACTGTTAGTTTTGTTTATGAACACCCACTTTGTGCCAACTATTGATCTGTTCTTTGGTCTTGGCACAAGAGTCCATACTTTGTTCCTTTCAAATTGATTGAGCTATTCTTGCATTGTTGTGACCCAATCAACATCTTGTAGAGCTTCTTCAACCTTCTTAGATTCAGTTTGAGATAGAAAAGAATGATAGAGACATTCATTCTCAGTGGCTTTTCTTGTCCTTACACCACTGTTAGGGTTTCCAATGATCAAGTCAGGTGTGTATGACTTAGACTATTTTCTTGCTAATGGAAGTTGACTCCTTGATGAAGAACCTCCCCCTTGATCCATGAATTCTCTATTATTTCTTTGAGTAGTACCACTGTTGTTTCCTGATGCTCACCCTGAATCAGTGTTCCCATTGTTATCAGTATTTGACTCACCAGAGTTTGAGGAAGATGATTCTGATGATCTTTCTACTAAATTTCCTTGAGATGTATCACTTGTAGTAGTCTCTGGATTTGATTCATGTTGCTCCCCCTCAACATATGCTTCAGTGTCAGAATAATTTCCATTGTCTTGTGGAATCTCAAAGCTTTGAGTGATATCAGGACTTACTGTATCAGACTCAGGATTTAAAAGTTCAGCATAAGGTACTTTATTTTCAAATCTCAACTTGTCATGGTCATCTGCATCTTCTAGACCTGTTATCTTCTTGTCATCAAAAGATACATGTATAGACTCCATGATTGTTCTTATTCTCAGATTGTAAACTCTGAAGGCTTTTGTAGTCAACGGATATCCTACAAATATTCCTTCATCAGCTTTTAGATCAAATTTGGTAAGCTACTCCGGATGAGTTTTGAGAACAAAATACTTATAACCAAATATATGAAAGTATTTCAAATTTGGCTTCTTCCCTTTCACCATCTCAAATGTTGTTTTTCCGTGCTTGTTGATCAATGTCGAATTCTATCTAAAGCAAGCAGTCTGCACAACCTCAGCCCAAAAGTAGGTAGGCAGTCTTGCTTCTTCAAGCATGGTTCTTGCAGCTTCTATTAGAGTTCGATTCTTTCTTTCAACAACTCCATTTTGTTGTGGAGTTCCAGGAGCAGAAAACTCTTGTTTTATCCCCTTGAGTTTGCAGAACTCTTCTATAGAGCTATTCTTGAATCCAGTTCCATTATCACTTCTTATGATCTTCACTTTGTATGTTGATCCTTTTTCCAGCTCCGTCACATGATCAATGTAACACCCCCAGATCCGGGGTCGAGGATCCGGGTCATCACGGTCTTTCTTTCCACAATATCACTTAACTTAATTAATAATAAATAAGCTCATGTTGTGACCCACACTAACATACACCACGACACGTTATAGTCTCAGAGATGAAATTGAAATAAGTACAAGTCCTTGAATCTACAATTTAAAAGTTATTACAACCCAAAATGATTACTTGATAAGTTTACAGTTAATTGCCATTATCTGCCACAAGTTATAATTATACATAATTGATTCCCAAAAGTAGAATGCCTGATCTACAAATAGATCTACCTCTGCAGCTATAGCAGCTACGATATCAACGGGAAGACGCGGGACGCTTCCCACACGCTTGCGCTGGATCTGCTTGAGTCTGGCCATCTTCCCTAACTGTTGTTGTGTGATGAAGAAATGAAGCAAGAGTGAGCATTACAGCTCGTAAGATAATATATAGTGTAAACAATAATGCAAGTATCTAAATGGATAACTTACTAGAAACCTTTATCAAGTGTAAGGTAATTACTTACTGGATATAAGCTTAAAGAAAGATGAAGTTACCATTTACTTCACTATACTTATACCATTTTAGAAATCTACTTGAACTACCACTGTTCAAGTATGCTAAGTTTTCGAAGTTCATCACATAGGTGGGACTACAATATAAGACTTGAATAGATTCGACCTTTGAAATATTATTGAATGAAATGAAGTTACGAGATACTTCACTAAGTCCCGATATATATATATATATCCATATATATATATATATCTCATATATTTCCTAAAAACCTCTGTCATGTAAAGTATGCACAGAGTTGCAATATCCAATGAATTTTGGAAAGAAATGAATTTTGGCATAAACCCGATATCTTGCTGATCAGGAAAAGATACCAATAAGTAACCTTTTCTACTAGTAGATGGACGAATTCCCCACTGGTCATCACCATGGCCGCATTAGGACCTATGCTGGACTGCCACTCAGCCACTTACACATTGATGGACTCCCACTGAGCCACTTACACTTTCATGGACGCCCACTGAGCCCATGTTGCTTATGCCGACTCAAATAGATGGACTTACTTCCTGAACGTTTGGAAAGTAATCAAACTGTTTTCTCAAAACAGCAACTTTGTTGCGAATATAAAATACACCACAGAGCCGGATCCCTCAGGTTTTGAGCAAGTATTTAAATCCCCTTTGAAAGGAAGATCTTAAATATAAAAATGAGTTTTGGGATCCGCTCTAACTTTTAAAATCATTTTGAAGACTCGAAAACATTTTAAAGAATGTTTGGAGTAATGCTGATTAATAAAATAAATCAGTCTCGATATGTTGGAGAATATCTGAATATTATTATTTAAATAATATTCCCATAATGGATAATCTCTATAAAAATCATTGAAGTAGAAGTTTTAAGGCTCATACTTGAAATGAATAATAAATAACTAAAGATATACTTATACGAAAGTACGATCTTTATTTGAATAATCGAAAATAAGTTTGATTATCGAAACATTATTCATTAATAAAATAAAGAATATTATTTAATAAAATGAGCGGAGTCATAAGCCCTCGAATGAATATTGAAAATAATATTCATTAAATAAAATAAGCGGAGTCATAAGTCCTCGAATGAATATTCAAAATAATATTCATTAAATAAAATAAAGTTATCGAATAAACCTTATTCGATTAATAGTTTTGAAAACTATATCTATATATATATATATATGTTATACTCGGGAACATCGACTCCCGGTTTAGAAAATGTTCACCTTTGGGTCCCCTATACTAAAGGTCTACGCAACTACTGCTTATCTCTAGCATAGGTATTATGCAACTTATAAGCATTCGGATCAACAATTAGATATCAAGATTACGAAACAGGCATGCATATATACCATATCGGCATGCTCCAATATATCGCAAGATTTGCTAATAACAATCATGCACTTATCACAAGAGAATGCATAAACATATATACATCACAACAACAGTATAACGGGTAGAAAACATGCCTGAGCGAATGGGGGAGGTAAAAGGCATGGGACGAGTCTAGTAACCTATAAACAACATATAAGTTGGAATTAAACCAAAGTCGCTTAAGAATCTAGACTTTAACCAATTAGACTCTAACGTTCTCTTATGGTCGCTTATACCCTTGACGATTCACTTAAGTCGCTCGAGTACCCTCGGCTCCACCATTTTAAATAAATTAACTATTAAGAATTTTTAGGCGATTCTTTCGCGAGTACTCTACCAACTTCCTAATCCACTTTACATAATTGTTTCATACTCCAATTAGTCATTTAAGGTCCTTAACCAAGGTTTTAAAGTAAGGCGAGGGGTAATGGTTCGTTCGCGAAATATCGTTACTTAAAACGGTCGTTTCTCCTAAACCGTGCATCAGATTCAAGCGAACCACATATCAAAACAAAGCTCGTAACATGAACTATCTAAACATGGCAATGGTGAAAATCTAACAGTGAGTTCACGGTTCCTGAAGTTAAGAACAAGAACAGTTTAAGGTAAATCGGGCATTACGACGGCTATGTTTACGCGATTACGAAATTTTAAACTACTCCAATCAATCCACAAATCAACCCACAATCAACATTACACCCAAACTCCATTCATACCTCACTAAAACAGCCCCAACATCTCAAGATTTCCAATTTATACTACCCCCAAACATGAACTAAAAGTTATACTTAATTTCATTAACCAACAATCCAAGATTTACAACTCAAACTCATTACAAATCCAACCAAACTCTAAATATACAAGAATCATACTTCTCATGAACTATACCAAATATAACAAGCTCTAAACATTCAAAAGTAAGGCTAGGTTATAAGATTATACCTTCCTTGGTGAGTAGGAGTACTAAGGAGCTTAAAACAACCCTTGAAAATCCTTACAAAAGCTATATTTAAACAAAAACACAAGATCAAAAGTTTCAAGATCTTGAAAACACTATTCACCCTCTTCTTCCATGAATTATTGAAAGATATTGTGAAGGAAATGGAAGCTTAGATTCATAGGATAGCTATATCTATGCATAAGGAACCTTGGGTAATTACCTCATAAATTATCAAAGCTTGGATCTTGGAAATTGATTTTTTTCTCCTTGAAAAAGAGAAAGGGCCGAGAGCTTGCTTTCTTGAAATGAAAATTCAAGTTTTGTGTTATGATTTTCTTGGCTTGGTTGATATTATTTTGTTTGTTAATTAACTTTTTACCATGGTAAAAAATGAATGGCTCACAATCAACCAACCAATCCCTCCATTTGTCATGCTTATGTCACCATGCCTATGTCATCTTCTTACAATTGTCTTCTTCTTATTGGTGTGATGACATCATCACCCACTAACCTCTTTGATTAACCCCTAATTACTTGGCTAATGGCCGCTTATCTGTTATACGGTTCGCTTAACTTTCGTTCTCGTTTATCGTTTGGGGGATCATACCCGGAATCTCATTACTTAGGTTCCCTTAAACCTTTCTCAATATTTTATATTCCTTTTATGATCCTCTCTTATAATTCTTGAATTAAAATCCTTTTAATCATGTTACCTTATACTTAATTCTTTCTGTAACTGGTGGGTTTTCGGGAAAAATCAAAGTGTTCGAATTTGGATTCTGACGATCTTTACATACACTTATATACCATATAGAGTACTAATAAGATCTCAGAATATCAATAAAAGAACCCCTACATAGTGTGGCATGAAAAAGTTTTCTTATTCAGCATAATCAGCAAAATCACTATTCATAAGGGTTACAAAAAGTTCAAAATTTTTGGGGTTATTACAATCAAGAAGAATGGATGGAGATTTATCCTTGGTGTGCAGAAAATACACCCATGTGTATCTTGTAAATTCATCAACAATCACAAATGCATACCTCTTCTTGGAAATATACATAACATTAACTGGACCAAATAAATCAACATGAAGTAGATGATATGGTTCAAGAATTGAGGATTCAGTTTAACTCTTGAAAGATGTTTTCCTTTGCTTGGCTTTCTGGCATGAATCACATAATCCATTAGGAGTATAATTGCATTGGAAAATCCTCTTACAAGTTGAGGTGAGAAAGTCTTTTATGCCAGTTACAGCTGTCTTCCATAGATGCTCTACTAAGTAGACAAACTTCTGAGTTATCAGTTCTTGTGAAGAACCTGGCTTCATACAGACTACCATGTCTTACACCAGTCAATGTGATCTTGCCATCAGACTTACTGACAATTTCACAATTCTCCTTATAAAAATTGACATGGTAATCTATGTCACAAATTTGACTCACACTGATCAGATTATGCTTGAGTCCTGCAACCAGAGCTATATTTTCAATGATGACATTTCCAACTTTGATTTTTCCATATCCCAAGATTTTTCCTAAGTTGCAATCCCATAAGAAACGCTTGGGCCAACCTTCTCCTCAAATTCTGATAGCAGGGATTTATAACCAGTCATATGTCTTAAGCATCCATTGTCCAAGGCTAGAGCATTCCTCTTGTCACCCTGCAATCAGTAATTTGAATCAGTTAGTGTTTTTAAGGACCCAGACTTGCTTGGATCCTTTGGCCTTTTTAAGTTTATTAATATATGCAGTAAAAGACTTCAGAGTTTATGTTAACATTCTTACTATCAGTATTTATACATGCAAAAATAGATTTTGATTAAATTAAAGAGGGTTTCAGTTTATAAAATCATAATACAAACTGTGATACTCTTTACATGTATAAATAGAATTCCAAACACTTCCACAATTAAAACAAGGGTTCTGTGGTTTATATCTAGCTGTTCCATTCCTAAACTCTGATTTAGAAGGAACAACTTTTATATCTTTATTCTTCCTGCAAGAATTAGCAAAATGATTAGTGCTACCACAGTTTGAACATGTCTTTCTAGGTGCATTAGGAGGGGTTACATAGTTTCCATTCTTACTAACACCTACCTTGCCATTCTTATTCTTCCTAGACCTTTTCCTCTTGTCTTTCATGTGTAAATCCTTCAGCTTTTGCTTAAGCTGTTTCTGAGTTATTGAACCAATATTTACTGAGTTTGTGTGAACTTGTTCACTCTTCTCAGTAATTAAGTATGATCTAAGTGATGAGGTAGTTCCTTCCTCATGGATAGATTTAACATTATTAGCACTTCGATTAAACTTAATGGTCTTTATTTGAACCTTATTCAATTTGACCTGACTATCAGTTTTTATTGGTTCTGTTATCTCAGTTTCTTTTCCACATTTCTTATCAGAATTAGATCTAGTTGAATATCCTAATCTTGATCCCCAACAATCTTTTTCCAAGATTTCCTGAGTTGACTTTCTAGAGTTATCCAAAGTTTAATGACTTCTCTCTCCGTAGCTAGCTCCTTTTCTAGATAAGCATATTTTTCTAACAACTTTTCTTTAACATAAACAACATTATCTCTTTGTTTTTGAATTTTTAGCATGGAAAGCAACTCAGTTTCTAGGTAATCATTCCTTTTCTTAAGCACAAAGTTTTCACTCTTAATTCTATTATTCTCTAAGGTCTGATCCCTATAACTAACATGCAGAGTCTTAAGAAATAATCTTAATTCAAAGATATCATCAGTATCAAATGCAAGAGTAGACTGAGGTACCTTTAATTTAACATTGTTGGTCTCGGCATCAGTATTTTCCATGAGAACATAATTTATCCATCATATGAGTCTGATGAATCATCCTAGTTTCTCTTTCTTGAGATCAAAGCTTGTTTCTTCTCAGATCTGGGTTTTCTGCAGTCAGCTGCAAATTGTCCAAGTCCATCACAGTTGTAGCATCTCTCTTTTGACTTTTCAGGTTTTCCAGATCTAGCTTCCTTCCAATCAGTATCTCTTTTGTTGTTCCTCTTATCAGAGTTTGAGGAACTGGAGCCTTTTCTAGAAAATCTTCTCCCTTTCTTGAAGTTTCTGTAGACCATCTTCTTGAAGCTTTTAACCAGTAGGGCATCCATCTGATCCATATCTTCATTGTTGTTATGATCACTATCAGTATCTGATTCAGTATCAGGATTTGAGTCATCATCAGAATTTGATGATTTAGTATCTGACTTAGAAATCATGGCTTTCCCTTGGGAGTAGCTTTTCCTCCTAGCTTTCTCATTTGGCTTTTCTTCAACTTTGAGTGCAACTGGTCTAGATTTTGATCCTTTCCTCTTGCTCCTTTGCTCCATCTCTTGTTCATGAGTTTTCAGAACTCCATAGATCTCATCTAGAGGCGTGATGTCGAGTTGATAGTTATCCCTGATCGATGTGACTTTAAAGTCCCACTTTTCAGGAAGAACAAGTAGGAACTTCAAGTTTGAGTCTTCCAAATAATATTCTTTATTGACAAGGGATTAGTCATTCAGCAACTTATGAAATCTATCATAGATCTCAGTTAGGAATTCATTGTCCCTCGAGTCAAAGTGCTCATATTCTTGAGTAAGCACTGTCCTCCTGTTTTCTTAATAGCAGTAGTACCTTGACACTTTACTTCTAAAGCATCCCATATCTCTTTTGAGTTTTTACATCCAATGACTCTGTTGGACATAATACTATCAAGACTGTTGTGCAGGATATGTCGAACCTTAGCATCCTTCATGATTGATGAGATGTCTTCAGGAGTGTATTCCTTCCTATCTTTGTCAATAATCTTCTCTGGTTCTCCTGCAACTGAAATAGCTACCTTCATTGGTTTATGAGGACCATCATAGATCCCGCTTAAGTATTTAGGGTCTATGGCTTCCAAACACATGGCCATCCTGACTTTCTAGATTGGATATTCATGCACTTTCAGGATGGGCACCTTGATTGCTTCATACCTACTTATGTTGTTGTTTATCTTTGATGTGGCTGGGGGTTTTGGCTTCGGATCCAGATTCTGTGTTTCTTCTTCTCCTTTGTCTGAAATGGTTGATCAATCTTCAGATCTTAAACTGTTTGTGCGTTAACTGTTACGACCGGTATTTCTAAATCTTATTTATAATTGTGTGTTTATATTTGAGATTTAAATTGTGTGGAATTATAAATATGGGTGATCTATATGTTGAGTGCCCATAAACTAAGTGTTTAATGTATTAATTTATACAAAAAAATTTGAAAGGAAGATCTTATTACTTAGTATTTTTAAATGATAATCAAAAGTATTTCATTCTATAGGAAAAATCGATTTTTAAAAATCTTTTAAGAAAAAAAAATTTCAAATTTTATATCATTAAATTTCTAAAATCATAAGCTATTTTATGATATATATTTTGTGATTTATGGAAGTGTATTTATATTTATAGAAATTGTTTTATATAGATTAGTTAATTTTTAATTTGTAATTTACTTAGTTGCCCATGCATGCATTTTACTTCCAACACAAGATAAGGGCAACCTTGGAAATTCCAACCCCACTAACTACTACTTCACTAGCCAAAGTACATAAATAACCTTGCATGCAAATCTTGCTAGTAGTGGAAGAATGATAGAATAATTAAATTTAACTCCACTTACTACATACCTTTGAATATTATTATTGAGAATGGCTAGACATGAGTGTGTCACACTTGTGCAAATGTTGTTTTTACCCTAATCCATTCGGCCATGACTTGTTAGGAGCCGAATGAATGGTGTTCTTGTTGCTTTGTTTGACTTTTGTATGTTTATATGATAATAACATGGATTTGGAAATAAAAACTTGATAAAACTCTTTGCATGATAAGTGATCATATTAGTTATGGCTAATGCTAGGCTTGCATGTTGATTCAATGATGAAATTTATATGGAAACCATATTGTTTTTGGCTTGTAAGTTCGAGAGCATGCATGTATAGGTTCAACTCATGATTTTCGAAAGTTCTTAATCATTTGGATTGATTTTTGTTAATAAACTCTAATTTCAGTTGAGTTAAGATATTACAATTTGTGCTCTTTCTTATATGATTTTGATTCGTGTATATATGGAGTATTTGAGTTGTTATTCTCGAAATTGTGATGACTCTTAATTAATGTATTATTTTGACTCTTGTTTTGCTATATTATACTTTAGGTAAGGTGATCTTCACTAAGCCAATATTGTGTGTGGGAGTGTTAGTTCAGTAGGTTTCCTTGGTTGAGGTTTAGTTTGGGATTTGGTTGATGTTTGGTTTGGCTTTTCAAGTGGGAAACATGGTGGAAAGGGTACATTAGATTCTGCAGATTTTCAGTTTGGTATCATGAGGTTTAGGGTGTGAAATGACCTTGTCATTGTAATGAACTTTAAGGCCCAAGCCACCAGAAGCTAGTAATAGGAGTATATTCAGATTTTAATGTTAATTAGAGGTTTGTAGGTTGTTTGGGTAGGTGCACGAGTGAAAACACTAAATTTGTCCCGCAGGGGAAAGTTTGACTACAACCTAGAAATGAGGAGTTTTGACCATGTCATGGGTAGTCCCTCACTAGGCCTTGGTTGGCCCTAGTTATAGGGAGTGTCATAGGAGTTTTTCCAGCCATAGTTCATAGGAATTGAGTTAGAATCATGTGTCACAAGTTAGTGCAAAACAGGACACTTTTCTATTCAGAAAATAGGGGAACCATGGACTTTATATAACACCCTCCAAATCCGGGGTATAGATTTGGGGCATTATTAACAACAATTACCAACTAAACCTGCACAAGCGGAATATAAATATAATAATTACCCCGGACTATCACTACTCAGGATCTTTTAAGGTCTGAGTTTGAAAACAAGAATCACATACTACACTTTATTACAAACCCAACTAAATAAAACCTGTCTCAAGAACTCTCTTTGTTACAAAACTTTATTCTATCTACAGTCTCACTACACAACTTTTATTCAAACTACACAAGACTTTTATTCAACCCAACATTACTACTTATCCTGCTACACCTGATCTGGCAATTCAAAGCTCTCTTCGGGAATAGGAAGGAACACTCTTGGTATAAGAGGGTCCCGCTGCTTGACTCGCTTCTTGACTATGCGGGTTCTGATGGGTTTCATTCTCTACCTTAACTGTAAAACAATAGGAGTAACAATAAAAAGGGATGAGCAAAAATTGCTCAACAAGCCTGCAACAATATATATAGTATAAAAAAAGAGAAATGAGTGAAACAATAAGCTGCTGGTCGGAACTGTTGGATTTTTAACGCAGCGGGGGCATGACAAAACACTTTTACACATATAAAACCCAAATAAAAACATATAAATCGTGAATAAAAATTCGAGGGATCGAATCTAACCTTTAAAATAATTCGGAGACAACGATCAAAGATCCTTAGCAGTTGCTCCTCAAGTGTGAAGCACTCCACCGGTATCCACCAAGAAAACGATGTTAAAGAGGAGGAAGGAGGTGGAGAGAATTGGGTTTTCCAAACTTTTTGGGTTTTTGGGTTTCGAGGTTGGAATAAAATTAGGGTCTATAATAGTGTATTTATAGGCAAAATTTTCAGCTGAAATTTTCCCATAAATAATATTATTATTATCCCATTTATTATTCTCATTAATAATTAAAACACCTTTTAATTATTAATCCTTTTTCTAAACACTTTAGAAATAATTCTCTCTCTTGATTTAATTTCCAAAAATTAAATCCTTAATTAATAATATTAAGAACTTTTCTTAATTAATTTATAATCAATTAAATCTCATTTAATCAATTATTAAATTTGCAAATTAATTATTTATTTCATAAATAAATAATTATTAGTCATTATTAATTAATTCCTCCACCATTAAATCATTCTCTTTTTATGGTGTGACCCTGTAGGTTCAATATTAAGCCAGTAGTAGAAATAAATAATAATAAAACTATTTTTTCATTATTTATATAAATTCTCTAATTTATTAAATATGATTAATTAATTAATCACATTTATTCTACATTGTGAGTGATGCTTCTCAACATATCGCGACTATCCGGATATTATGAATTCACTGCTTAGAATACCAAGAACCTGTCAGTGAATAGTTACCGTACAATAAACTCCTTCTACCCTACAATGTCCCGATTAAATACAAGGCATGGATCTCGTGTCAAGCCTTTCTAATTCAATCACTTTGCTTACCATTTACTATGCGTAGTTCTATGCAAATTAGAAACTCCTTTCTAATTTTATTTACTCTGGCCAGAGATTCCTGAACTAGCATAAGTGGATCAGCCTTGAACATTCGCTTCCTTCACTGGAAGGGGTAGATCCTTTATTGATCATACACTATCTTCGTGTACAAATTCCTATACCCAGAAGAGCCCTAATAATTGTCCCTGGAGACTAAGAACTAAACCAAAGCATAGTTCAGTGTACAGAAGATGACTATGATGACCTCAAGTCTAAGGATACTCGTACAACTATCACTGTGTGAACAACTGCTGACACGTGAGTGAACTCCATCAGTTGTTCAGCTGTACGAGTCATGTTCAGTGAACTTATTCTATAATAAGCACCTACATACTAGCTATAAGGTCACCACACAAATGTCTATGAGAACATACATCCTTCATAATGAAGCAAGCATAGTATGTACCGATCTTTGCGGATTATTAATTACCAGTTAGTAATCCTATGACCAGGAACTATTTAAGTTTAGAGTTATCATCTTTTTAGGTCTCACTATTATGATCTCATCATAATCCATAAAAAGCTTTACTCTAAACTATGGTATATCTTATTTAAACACTTAAATAGATAGAGCCCGTAATAAAAACAAAACAAGTCTTTTATTAATATCAATGAAATCAAAACATATTACATAAAAGTTATTCCTAAATCCTAATACATGATTGGACTTAGGACATATTCCTTTCAATCTCCCACTTGTACTAAAGCCAATCACTCTGGTATCCAATACCCATCTTGTCTTCATGACGATCAAAGTGACTTTCATAAAGTAGCTTTGTGAGTGGGTCTGCTATGTTGTTATGTGTGTCAACTCTAATTCAATACAATACAAGAAATGTTACCGCGCTCCCACTAACCCTTTTGTAGACGCATGGTTCATCTGCGTTTTTGATAAAATCAAACTCTTTGATTGTCTCATCAAAACGAATGTTCCATCTTTCGAGAAGCTTGCTTTAAACCACATATGGTTCCCAGTAGCTTACACACTAGGTTTTCATTTCTCTTGGAAAGAAAACCATCTGGCCAATTTCCAAATCTCATAGTCGTAGTAAGCAGCAATCGCAAGCAAAATCCGAACTGATTTTAACAGGGCTACAGGTAAAAGGTTTCATCAAAGTCAATCCATTGCCTTTGTTTGAATCCTTTTGCCACAAGGTTGGCCTTAAAGGTCTCCACCTGGCCATCTGCTATAATCTATCTTTTGTATACCGTATACATAGATTCCATTCTGGATTTCATGGCACTATGCCATTTCTCTGAGTCAACACTACTCATAGCCTCATTATAGGTCACAGGGTCGTCATCATCAATGATCAACAACTCATTGTCATTCTCAATGACAAGGCCATAATACCTCTCAGGTTGGCGAGACGCTCTCCCTGACCTATGAATGGGCTGTTCCACAAAAGGTTGTTCAGTCAGAACAGGTGTTTCCACTTGATCTGTAGTAGTTTGTGCTTCTTGAACTTCATCAAGTTCAATTTTGCTCCCACTGTTTCCTTCAAGGATAAACTCCTTTTCCAAGAAGGTAGCATGTCTGGATACAAACACCCGATGATCGGTGTAAAAGTAATACCCTAAAGTCTCTTTAGGATATCCCACAAAACTACATTTTACGGATCGATATTCCAGCTTATCTAGGTCAACTTACTTGACATAAGCTGGACATCCCCAAATCTTAACGTGTTTAAGACTCGGTTTCCATTCTTTCCATATCTCATATGAAGTTTGAGGAACAGATTTGGAAAGCACCTTATTCAGTAAATATGCTGAGGTTTCCAATGCATAACCCCATAGGAATACTGGAAGATTTGCATAGCTCATCATGGACCGAACTATGTCTAATAAAGTTTGATTTCTCCTTTCAGATACCAATCTGGAGGCGTCCACTGAGAGACTATACCATTTACTTTGAGATAATCTAGAAACACTCCATTAAAGTATTCACCACCTCGATCTGATCGAAGAGTTATAATACTATATGTGGTTGTTTCTCCACTTCATACTTATATTCTTTGAACTTTTCAAAGGCCTCAGACTTGTGTTTCATCAAACACATATCCGAATCCAGATCTATCATCTATGAAAGTAATGAAGTATGAAAATCCACCCATGGCTTGCGTAGACATTGGTGCACATACATCTGTGTGTACCATTCCTAGCAAATTTGCAGTCCTCTCTCCATGTCTACTAAATGGAGACTGCAGTGCCACAATAAAGTGAGATTTTCATCATCCCTTTTCTTTTATTAGTTTGTTCAAATTGA
This sequence comes from Apium graveolens, assembly GCF_009905375.1. Classification (NCBI taxonomy): domain Eukaryota; kingdom Viridiplantae; phylum Streptophyta; class Magnoliopsida; order Apiales; family Apiaceae; genus Apium; species Apium graveolens. Next base: position 163,141,873 of record NC_133653.1, on the reverse strand, counting down.
AGTAAATTATGTCACATATATACAGACCATTATTTAAAGCACCACGTCCATAAAGAATATTATCTCTAAGAATAGAACATTCATTATTCTCAATAATAAATGAAAATCCAGCCAAGTCTAACATGGGAATAATATTCCTCACAATCGAGGGAACAAAATAACAATTATTTAAAACAATAGTCTTGCCCATAGGCATATGTAAATGAAATGATTCTACATCTGCAGCAGCAACTCTTGCTCCATTTCCCATCAGTAGAACCACCTCCTCTTCCTCAAGAGTCCTACTTCTCCTTGGTCCCTACAACAATTGCAGATATGAGAACCACAGGAGGTATCGAATACCCAAGTAGAAATTTGATTTAATGACATATGTACTTCTATCATGAACATACCTGAATCAGAAGCGGTAGTCTCACTACCCTTCTTCTTCTTCAATTCTGCAAGGTAAACCTTGCAGTTCCTCTTCCAGTGCCCCACCTTGTTACAGTGAAAGCAAACAACTTTGCTCTTGGGGTCTTCAGCTTTTGGTGGAACCGGCATTTTCTCACCTACTTTCTTCTTCTTGGAAGGGTTCCTCTTCCTTTTCTTAGGATTGGAACCTTCACCAATTAGAAGAACAGAACTCTTCTTAGGGGGAAAATTCGATTCCGCAGTCTTCAACATGTTGTGGAGTTCAGGCAGGCTGATATCCAACTTATTCATGTGAAAGTTCACAACAAACTGCGAGAACGAACTCGGAAGCGATTGCAAGACCAGGTCTTGGCTCAGCTCCCCATCCATTACAAAACCAAGTTGTCCAAGACGTTCAATCAAATTGATCATCTTAAGTACATGGTCATTCACAGATGATCCCTCGGACATCCTACAACCGAACAGCTCCTTCGATATCTCATATCGAGCTGTCCTCCCCGCCACATCATACAACTCTTGTAGATGCATGAGGATAGTGTGAACATCCATATGCTCATGTTGCTTCTGTAGCTCAATGTTCATGGAAGCTAGCATGATGCATTGAGCAATATTTGCATCATCTATCCACTTACGATACATAACATGTTCATCATTATGTGCATCACTAGCAGGTTCAGTAGGCATAGGTGAGTCAATCACGTATTCCAGCTTCTCAATCCTGAGAACAATTCTCAAGTTTCGAAGCCAGTCAGCATAATTTGGACTAGTCAATTTGTGAGAATCTAGTATGCTCCTGAGTGATAGTGCAGAAGATATAACGTACAAAGTAAATCTGTAAATGATAAACACATAACAACACTTAGCAAATATTCGATTTCATTTCAAAACACTATATGAATCGGGTCTTTATTCATAAGTGGCTCCCACTAGTTTTCCTAATTTATTCAACCCCCTACGTGAAAAATTAAGCATTCATAATGCTAGTGGGAATAGGGATCCTACATTCCATTACACGACCCCGGCTGTAGCACGAACCGCCATGTAATGTTCAATAAGCAGACAACTCTTGTCAATTACATCTCATGTTATTCCCTAATCAAACTTTAGCCTCTTGAATAATTGAGTCTCGGCTGTAGCACGACAAACTCAATATTCTAAGTCAAGTCTAACCCAACATTCCGTACAGTTGAATCAGTCCCCAAAGGCCCACGGCTGTAGCACATACCGACCTTTAGATTCTTATTCAATGTACACATCTCTATGTAATAGACAAGTATTTCTTATTTCGAAATCAAAGCCCTCGGCTGTAGCACGAACCGACAATGATTCAAAAATAAGAACTACTTTTCTATCATGTTGGAAGGCTATGACCGACACAAGCCCGTTGTGTCATTGGCCAATTACTACTTGATATTATTTAATTTTAGAGGGATTATATTATGTTACAATCATAATCGTATTATGAAGAGATTCTTCCTTTTAAATTAAATATTTCAAATAAATAATCAATAATCAGATGATTCCCAGATCGGGTGGAGCATTGTCAAGAGGCGTCACTTAATAACCCTTTCTTACAGATAGAAATCTGTTGTTGACAGAATCATCCTTTCTCTCATATCAAAAATTCATATTCAATTACGTGTTTCATAAACACAAGAATCTCATGATTGTATTCATAATATTATTATTAAGGTTATGAAACAATTTCACTATACTAGGTTGTCTAACAAACGCCTTATGTTTATTTAAGTTCACCTAAATCTATCATCGCATGATAAACTAAGCATATATCACATATATCCACATGAATAAACATCAAGGTAGGTATGTTATATCATCTAGCACATTAGTCTAAGCATTATACATCTCTATGTATCACATGAAGCATTTAAAAGCAATTAAAAATAGTCAAAAACAGCTTAAAAACACTTCTGTTAGCTATAAACAGTTCGAAACAATTTCATAAAATATCAAATAATATACCATTAGAAGCGTCTCGAAAAGACGAATCCAACGGCACCAAAAACACCCTATTCTGAGCTTCCACGCGCCCGCACATGCCGAAAGAAGATCTCCCATGCGCCCCCACGCGCACACGCGCTCTCAGGCGCGTGTGTGACTGTTCCCCACGCGCCCCACGCGCACACGCGCGTCACGCGCTCGAACCCCAGTGCTGACGTCAGCATGACGTCATCTGATGATGTCAGCATGACGTCAGCATCCGTCTGACCTTTGACCAGCGCGTGGCTGACACGCGCCGCGCGTGACACACGAGCGCGTGTGCCCCACGCGCGCGCCAGTCGCGCGGTCCTTCAGTCTGCTTCGAACGTCGTGCTGTCAGATCTCTCTTTCTGTGCCGCAGCACATCACATGTGCTTTGTCTCCTTCTTTAATTCGGTGCAATCAACAGGGACACATAGATGCAGAAACAAAAACAAATATATATATACCTACAAATAATATATATATATATATGATTTATCTAATTACGAATTTAATTACAAGAACTTCAAAAATTCATAATAAAAAATCTATACATCATAAAATTATGAAAAAAATACCCAGACGATCTACAACACTTGTAGAACCCAGATCAATATTCAAAATTATTCTGAGAAACGATTTCTCATCAGACAAAATTAATCCATGATATAACTTGTAAAAATCATAATTAATTCATACAAGCACATAAAATTCTGAAATTTTTACCACAGATCTATATGCATACAACCTATGGCTCTGATACCATTATTGGATTTTTAACGCAGCGGGGGCATGGCAAAACACTTTTACACATATAAAACCCAAATAAAAGCATATAAATCGTGAATAAAAATTCGAGGGATCGAATCTAACCTTTTAAATAATTCGGAGACAACGATCAGAGATCCTTAGCAGTTGCTCCTCAAGTGTGAAGCACTCCACCGGTATCCACCAAGAAAACGATGTTAAGGAGGAGGAAGGAGGTGGAGAGAATTGGGTTTTCCAAACTTTTTGGGTTTTCGGGTTTCGAGGTTGGAATAAAATTAGGGTCTATAATAGTGTATTTATAGGCAAAATTTTCAGCTGAAATTTTCCCATAAATAATATTATTATTATCCCATTTATTATTCTCATTAATAATTAAAACACCTTTTAATTATTAATCCTTTTTCTAAACACTTTAGAAATAATTCTCTCTCTTGATTTAATTTCCAAAAATTAAATCCTTAATTAATAATATTAAGAACTTTTCTTAATTAATTTATAATCAATTAAATCACATTTAATCAATTATTAAATTTTCCAATTAATTATTTATTTCATAAATAAATAATTATTAGCCATTATTAATTAATTCCTCCACCATTAAATCATTCTCTTTTTATGGTATGACCCTGTAGGTTCAATATTAAGCCGGTAGTAGAAATAAATAATAATAAAACTATTTTTTCATTATTTATATAAATTCTCTAATTTATTAAATATGATTAATTAATTAATCACATTTATTCTACATCGTGAGTGATGCTTCTCAACATATCGCGACTATCCGGATAATATGAATTCACTACTTAGAATACCAAGAACCTGTCAGTGAATAGTTACCGTACAATAAACTCCTTCTACCCTACAATGTCCCGATTAAATACAAGGCATGAATCTCGTGTCAAGCCTTTCTAATTCAATTACTTTGCTTACCATTTACTATGCGTAGTTCTATGCAAATTAGAAACTCCTTTCTAATTTTATTTACTCTGGCCAGAGATTCCTGAACTAGCATAAGTGGATCAGCCTTGAACATTCGCTTCCTTCACTGGAAGGGGTAGATCCTTTATTGATCATACACTATCTTCGTGTACAAATTCCTATACCCAGAAGAGCCCTAATAATTGTCCCTGGAGACTAAGAACTAAACCAAAGCATAGTTCAGTGTACATAAGATGACTATGATGACCTCAAGTCTAAGGATACTCGTACAACTATCACTGTGTGAACAACTGCTGACACGTGAGTGAACTCCATCAGTTGTTCAGCTGTGCGAGTCATGTTCAGTGAACTTATTCTATAATAAGCACCTACATACTAGCTATAGTGTCACCACACAAATGTCTATGAGAACAGACATCCTTCATAATGAAGCAAGCATAGTATGTACCGATCTTTGCAGATTATTAATTACCAGTTAGTAATCCTATGACCAGGAACTATTTAAGTTTAGAGTTATCATCTTTTTAGGTCTCACTATTATGATCTCATCATAATCCATAAAAAGCTTTACTCTAAACTATGGTATCTTATTTAAATACTTAAATAGATAAAGCCCGTAATAAAAACAAAACAAGTCTTTTATTAATATCAATGAAATCAAAAAATATTACATAAAAGTTATTCCTAAATCCTAATACATGATTGGACTTAGGACATATTCCTTTCAGGAACAACCATCTGAATCTGTATAGAATAGTAATTTGCCAATGCTGGCGAGTACCAAATGAACAAGACTGGAAACAAGAACCAACATATGCACTATAACCTGCTGATCAGTCAGAATATAGTGCGGATCTATACCCAACTGCATAGACCCAACCAACATAAGGAGTACTCAGGCAACTATGGCCTATTAAATAATGGTCTAGGTAAAACCCAGCCCGTATAGTAACCATCCAGTCCAAGGCTTAGCATCCGGAACAATCGGAATGCTATTGATATATCCCAACACCAGGATATACCAGAGTATATGTAACAAGGGTAAAGGAATTAAAATATGAACAGGGAATTCAATAAATTGGGTAAATCAAGAATTGAAATAAAATTGGAAACAAGCAATAATAATTGGATAACAGTGTATATGAACAATGATTATCAAAGAGAACTGATACGATAGAAAAGAAATATAAATCACTATTCTGAATTTAGAATAGGGGAAAAACTTGCCTTGCGCGTACTTAACCTGGTTTAACTCACCGCCTTCTGACCCTAGCTTGCTTGGCCTTGCTTAAACTGAACAAATCATGGAAAGATAGGCATTTATATAACTTACTATATACGTGTATCTTGAATTGATAACACGCAACCTTATCAGTCTACCCATGCATTTCTATCTGACTCGTATATATACACATACATTTATACAGCACATAGGTTCATATAATCACATAAAGCACGTAGCACATAAAGCACATAATTAATTTCTAGATTTATAATTATTTTTAAAATCAATTCTAGACTTATACCTGCATTACTAGTCTTATCTGATTTTATTATAATTTTTCGGGATTTATTCGGCTCAATTATACTCCTACTAGGACCTACAAACTATCAATTATCACCAAACCACTTTCTTTCGGAAGAAATTATAACTTACAACTATTTTTATTGGATTCGTCTCATTTTTCTGAGTCTAGGGGTCTTCGTTTCGCTCAAATCGGACTAACGGTTGAATTATTATGAATTAAACAAGATTTAATTAATTAATAATTAATTATAAATAATTAATTATAATTAAACAATCCTTAATCATATTTTTAAATAATTAATTAATAATTATTGTATTTTAAAATAATTAATCCCTAATTATTAGGAATTATTATTATTTATTACAAATTATTATTACTTATTCAATCAGATCGATTATTTACAAATAATCAATCGATTTAATTAACCGATACGCTATTTATCAAATAACTATGAATTACTCAAATTATAAATCAACTTAACGATTAATCACTCGTATAACTACGAGCTACTCGCAATTCCCACATAATTACCGAACTATTCTATCATTATTGAAACTCATACGATTCGCTATACAGATAATTATCGATAACTATTATACGATACGAATAATTATCACAATATTATTCGAATAACTAACGCTCGAATAATAATTCTAATTACCGAATCATTATTCGCACTATTAACTAATTATTAGATTATTAATTACCTTACTTAATTATTTCTAATCCTTATTTACTAATTAATTACCTAATTATTAATTAATTACCCAATTATTAATTAATTAGATTTTTAATAAATAATTAAATAAATAATTAAATAATTAATTAAATAAATAAATTCGAATTTATAATTTAATAAAATAAATCAGAAATAATAAATACTATTTTTGAGAATATCAAACTAATTTTTAATTAATTTTTAGAATTATTAAAACTGATTTTTAATTACTAAAATATAAATAATTAATTATTTTATTCAGAAACACAAAAACATAACACGATTTAGGGTTTTTAGGATTGAACCCGGGTCGAAACCGGGTTGCCACCGGGTCGTCCCCGACCCGATCGGGTCGGGAAGAACACCGCCCTGCAATCCCAGAATCCGACGCTGGCGGAAATTTCCGGCGAGACGAAACGTTCGATTCCAACTTGCTTCTTCTGCGTTTTCGACATACAGCAACAAAACGATGCTCCCCTTCTGCTTCCTGGCCTTTCCCCGTCCTCCTTCCTCGTCGAACACAGCCGGAGATGAAGAACGACGGCGGCGTCGCCGTTTTTCCGACGAGCACGAAACCAAAGCCAAACACCACGAATCCGGTACCATTCGACTCGCACAACAACGATCTACTCATCTCCAACAACAATAACATCAAACAACACACAGAGAATCAAACCCGAATTCAAGAATTAAACCCGAAAACACGAAATTAAAATCAACTCAACAATCAACAAAAATAATCACATAAACAGAAACTACGAATCACCAGCTTCAATTTGACTACTTACACGCTCGATTTGGTTGTCGGAATCACCTTCAAAATCGCGATTGATCATCCTGCCCTGTTCTTCACAGAAACCCTAACCCTAATTCCTTTTTCTTTTTCTTTTTATTTTCTGATTTTTCTGTATAATTAACTAATTTAATTACTAATAAATCAGGTATTTATATTTATGAAAATAATACCCCTAAGTAAAATTAAGGGTCTAATTATAATCCTAATAAAAATATTTGGCCCCAATTTTTATAATTTTTGGGTATTAATATTGAATTTTTAAATATCCAATAATTACAAAATAAATCCTAAAAATTCCCCAAAAATTGTGAAAATTACAAAAATACAAAGAAAATGATATATGATAATTTCATGATCATATAAAAATAAAAATATAATTTTTTTGTGGGGTTTTTGGTACCCGAAGGGGTCCGGAAAAGTCGTTTTTCGCGAAAAAGGTCAATTTGTAAAACGTCTAGGGGTTCAGAATAGCGATATGGTATAGGGCATTTTTAATAAAATAGAGCCAATGATTTTGTTTGAAATACGGGCTTTTAAAACATAATTTTGAGCTATACAGGTTTTAATATAATATAAATAACTGACGATAAAACGCTCAATAAATATCCAAAACACGTTTGGATCAAAACAGCCAACACATAACACATAACAGTTATGGTTTAACGACTTAACACGTTTAATCACATAATAATACACATAATTTATCATTATTGTAATATAATACAGGCGTAATTCCTCGGTCGTTACACTTTAAGCTTAGGCCTAGGGAGGCCCAAGCTAGGCCTTTGAGTCACACCAAGTTTGGGAGTTATCTTATGATCAGAAGAGTCTAGTGTAGAAGTTTGGGAGGTAAACTTGTGGTGTAAGGGTGTCAACTGTACTCAAAAAACCATTGATGTCATCCTGAAATCACTATAATGAGCACATTCACTTAACATTTAGTTTTAGAGCACTTATGAGTGAGGCCTAGGTTGATCATCATAGTTGTAAGATAGTATGAGGTCAGTAGAGTGTAGGGCCTAGGTCAGGGTCAATAGTAACTTGATGGTTTAGGAAAGGCACTTCAAGTTATGAGGTCAATATTAGGAGTTTTGACTAGTTTAGCATAACTAAGTGACTTGAGTAAGTGAAGTCAGATCATCCAAGGTTAGTGATGCAATATAATGTGTTGATATATTATTATGTCCTTAAATGTGTTATGTGAGCATATGTGGCTATGTGAACTATTATGCCTATAAGGTAATTATAAGCATGTATGTGTATATAGGCCTAAGTGCCAATGTGCTTAATTTCGGTTTATAATTAGGTTGAGTTGGTGAGAATATATTATAATGAGGTTATTGATATTTTGTGTAGGCTCACGAGACGAGGGTAAACTTGCCATTAAAGGCGAGTAAAGCTCCCAGTTGCTCCTACCTGCCAGTCAAGTCAAGCCTTTCTCAAGGCAAGTGTTTCAATCTACCTTTTTTTTACACTGCAAGTGTGTGCTAACCCGGCTTTTATATGATGCAAGTATTCTAAATCACCTTGATATACATATATACATGATCCAAGTGTTTTCAATTCTATCTTTCGTATTATATGCAAGTGCCATGAACCCTCAAGTAAGTAGTTTAACTTTACTTAAAGATTGTTATGCAAGTAACTCAAAACTCATACCATGTTAGTATACGAAAGTAATTGTGATGTTGAACCATATATAAGTTATACTCAGTAACCTTATCTTGACACCTAAAAGTTAGTTATTCCTTAACGTTGTTCATGATTTCTTGATAATTCTATTTTTACCCCTAAACCATGATACCCTGTTATACTTTGAATTGATGCTTACCTCCTTTATATTCTAATACCTATGTCTTATCTGGAACCACTACATTGAACCTAGTTTGACCTAACTCTTTTCAATAACCTTGTTAAACTTCATTACCAAGTCCTTAAAAATCTTGTTTAATATTGTAATATCTTTAAACATTAAATTGTTGATCTATCTAAAGCCAACCCTATATAGTTATAACTAACAACTTTAGTTCTAGCACCCTGAGTTAATGTCATGAACTCAATATAACCCTGATTATTTGGTTAATACCCTTATGTTTAGTGATCAGATTCCTTGGGAATAGAAACTTTGCAATATTCGTTGATAAGATATCAGTTTAGTTGATCATGGCCTTAAAATTGATTGAACCTATTCCATGTGCTTCGAAGTTGATCTAGAAACCCTGATAAAAATGTTCACTATTTAAGAATTTAACCATCACTTGGCATCAGTTTTTAAAATGAAAAGTTAAAAGTGGATTTTTAGTCCCAAAGGGGGATGAATGTTTTCTTTAAATAGTGGATCTGGACTGAGACGCAAGTCCTTTCCGCTCTTAATTTATAGGCTGAAAAGTTGCCTAGGGATCCCATTAATGTTCTAGAACCCAGCGAGGTCCGTATTACTTCACGGCTCATCACCGGCTGTAATTCGTAGCGTCATAAAATGGTTTTTGATAAAGAAATGGTTTTTAATTGTTTGTTACAAATAAATGATGCCATCACCCTGAAAGTTTATCTCTTGTTACTATATTATTGGATCTTTCATTTCCATGGTTATTCTTTCACTCTTGTTTATGTATTATATAGCACTTGTTGAGCATTTGGCTCACTACTTGCTTTCACCCTGATATTTCAGCTAGCAGATATGGTTAGATTCAAGCAGACCGCCCGTAAGACTTGTGATGCTGATTCGTATGTTCGAGCTCAGGTAGTATAGTGATCGTTTTGTGTGAGGACTCGGTATTGAAATCAGGTTGTAATAGTTAATAGTGTTGGGCTATTCCAAACCCTAAATTGTAAGATCTTGGATTCGAATGTATTTATTTCCTTTTGATAACTGTTGTGATTATTCGTATAGTTTCTTTTGTTAAATTTGGGTTGTGACATTAACAGCAAGCCCTGATACCAATTGTTAATCCCTTAATCAACTATAGAGGGGGTGAATACAGTTAATACGATCAAATAGACAAAACTTCAACGGAATCAAATAGTTTGTATATAAATCTTATAAAAATTTATTACACAAGTACTCTCTCGAAAGGATGAACAAGATATCCTTGAGAGCTGCTAGGTTATGCGAAAGATATAACAATATCGCAATGCATATAACATGAACCTAAACTATGCTTTTATAGAGCACAACTACCAATGTATAAGGAATCCTATTCTATTAACAACAAGGAAACCTATATAATTGCTTCTGAGATAAAGTCCTCCACCGCCTTGAAATTCCTGTTTCCTTTTCATCTTTGAAGATCAACTGATGTGACAAATACTGACCTCATCATCCATTGACATCATTCGTCGAATATCAACATCTATCGATATCTTCATCCGTTGATGCTTCTATTCATCATTCGTTGATGCTTATTAATCATCATCCATTGATGCTTCTGATAGTTCTTGTTTGATATCATCAATTGCTCCTAACATCTTATTTATCATCATCATCATAAGAATTGGTATTTCTCCTCAAAACCGATTCAAGTTAACATTTTGTCTTCTGTGATACTATCTCTCCTTTTTGGCATCTAGACTCTGTAGTAGAGAGAAAATAACATCCAACTTGGAATTTGTAGTAATCTGACCAGCTTCCAAAGCTATCAGTTTGTCAGATATATGATCTTGTTTTGCTTCCAAGCTAAACATTCTCTTTAGCAAACCACTTTTTTTATTTGTACCTTTGACAGCCACAGAAAGATCAGCGAGCTCTTCTCTAATTTTAACATTATCTTTCTTGAATACAGAGAAAGAAGAATGCAGTCCTTTGACTAAAACTGTAGCGAGTTTGATAGATGGTTTCATATCAGTGTTTGAAACTAAATAAATAACATGATCAACAAAAGTTTGAGCAGATTCCTTATCTACCTGACGGGGCTGGCGCACAAAAAGCCTACAGAACTTACGAGCGTTCTTTACCCGCCTACGGACAGCAGTCCTGGTATGATCCATGCTGGTAGTCTGTTGTGATATGATATATAAAAGCAAGGGTGAGCATTATAGCTCAGCACGGTATATATCCCCATAATTAAGTATGTAAGGATAAATAAAACCAATAATTATACTTTGTATCTCCAAAGCTTTCTGAAAGTTTATATTCTTGTCAAATTTATAATATTCTCAAAATCAACTACAATAATATATCCACCGGATACTTGTATTCATCTCTTTCTGAAAATCATTTTATACTCGTACTCATTTTATTTCAAAATCTCAAGATGTTACTCGAACCAAGATTCTCAAATGGGTGTGGTATATAGTCATCAACATCCCAATTTAAAACTCAGCCTTATTGGCAGATTTCTCAAATGGATTTGATATATATTCATCAATATCCTTGTTTAAAACTCAGCCTTATCGGCTCTCTGTTGTATATTTCATAACAGTTTTTCCAAAATGGAAGAAAAGGACTATACTGGAATAAACCACGTATCGGTGATCAGCCGAATACGAAATTTTCTCTACTAGTAGAAGGAATACAAACCTAGCCGCCTTTGGACTCATCAAGACACTACATGGTGGTTTCCCATTGCCGTGCAAGTCCGAAAGTCAATGGTCACATAGACCATATAACCATACAATGCGCCACTCCGCGCTTGCATTATGAGCCACTCCGCGCCTGGTCACTGCCCGATACCACTCCGTGCCGGGCAGGCCATATTCCAGTCCCAAAACAATTATATCTTTTGCTCAAAATCCTTTTTCGAAGGAATAGGTCGTTAAAAGTTGACCTTTAAATCAGATGATTTATTCATCACTTTGAATTCAAAATCCTTTTTCGAAGGAATAGGTCATTTAAAGTTGACCAGTAAATAAGATGATTTATTCATCACTTTGAATTCAAAATCCTTTTTCCAAGGAATAGGTAATTTAAAGTTGACCAGTAAATAAGATGATTTATTCATCACTTTTAACTCAATTGAACTTTGGGAGTTGTCGGAGTGTTGAATTTAAAATCATTTTCAAATCCCTATATGTAGTAGGGTGACACATATATTACTCACTTGTTCTTTATTGAACGAGAAAGCAAAACTCTTATGCTTCTAGACTAAGTTCCCTAAGGTTTTGATACGTTTCAAATGATTAATCTCTTTCAAGAGTTTTGAATAATTTAGAAAGTACCTTTGGGAACTATGTCTATTTTTAAATAAGTTTTTAGAAGTCCGGAGATACTAAATATCTAAGGTCTCATAATAATTTAAGAGGGATTCAATGAATTGATAAAATCTCATAAATAAAACATCTCTGTATAGGGTTCAATGAATTAATAAAAACCTTAAATACAAAATATTTCTGGATAAGGTCCAACGAATGGAGACACCTTAATCAAATAATCAAAACAGGATTTGGTATCCTATAATTGCTCTTTGAATAGTTAAATCTTTATTAAATAACGTGAAATGATTTATAAACTATTCAGTATATTTTTAAATACTTTCTGGATATTTAATAATTCCTTAAGTATCGCTTTATAAAATAATCAATCAAGTAAGGGTGTCCCTTAAATGAATAAACCAATATTTCTCGAAGTTTAAGTCAAAATCTCAATCGTTCGCTTGATATATATATTACACGAACGTACTTTGTTTATCGAAATAGAAATCTTTCGCGTCCGGCTCTCTCTGGAATTAAATCGTTATTAAATTATCTCCGACTCCCATTATCATATAATATATTTGAAATACGTTTCAATTTCTCATACTCGTGTAAAACGAAATTTGTTTTTGTAAACAATCGCATAATTCGTATGCATTGATATCATAGACAAGCATATATATTGGAACTGTAAATCATGGCATCAATATCACAACAGTATATATATAGCATGGATAGTATGAGATAGGGTTTCGAAAACTTGCCTCGAGTAATCGAAGTGGTATGGTCTCTGGTGTTTGGTTGGCGATCTATAAACAAGAACCAACGGTCTAAGTTAGTACGCGATTAACGTCTCGATTTTATTAAGCAACTTTCGCAACTACTCAAGTATAACGAATCTTCGATCGTCACATTCTCAACACTTATATTCTCACTTTATAACATGGTCGAGTTTTGAAATCGATCGTTCGCTTTAGAAAGTCCATTTCGAGTTTTAAGCTCGAACGTGAGAAAACGCGTGTCAAAACTAGGTTTTTATGCGTTTCTCGCTTGCGCTCGCTTTACCAAAACATTTTTATAAAATGGAAATATTAATATTTTTTCAAAATTCTTTTTGAACAGTCTTCTCGACTGTCATATACATTTTTCATAATTTTTCCAGAATCTTGAAATTAATTTAAGTCCTTCAAAATCACTATGCAAGTGGACTTAAGTGCAGTTGGCTAATCGCAGAAATCTTTTACACTAAAACGACCATAACTCCTAAAACGTAAGTCTTCTCATGATGATCTATACATGTATAGAAACTAAAAAACAAGATCTATCTAGTCATGGCCAGTGGTTTTCAAATTTTAACAATTTTCATGGCCGAATTCCCTGCAGAAAACAGATCAAGTGCAAGAATGCCCAAACTCAATTTCTACTACTTGATCTTAACACAATCACTACTTATAACCATCATAAACACAAGTACTTCTCAAGATCCACCCACATACACCTTATATGCTCTATCTAGTACCACATACATGGATTACAACTCAAGATCTCAAGCCTTTAGCAAGAACATAATCAATACAAACTCAAACAAACACAATCCTTTCGATCTTAACACTACAACAAACATAACTCTTAAATCCAACCATAAAACCTTAAAGGGTTGAAAGTTATACCTTCTTTGATACTAGGAAGGTTAGTTCTACGATGATTGAGGCTTGGTTTGCTTAGAAAACACTTAGAAGGGCTAGATCCTTAAGAAACAAAACCAAGAAACAAGTTAGAATTTCGGAGTTACCTTTCCGCACCTCAAACATTTTTATAAAATTGAAAAAACATAATTTGAGGCTCAAATTTGGTACGAAACTTACCCATGATATAGAGAAGCTATGGTAAAAATTTCATGATATTTGAATGAGTATATTTTGAGTTATGAATTTTTCTTTCCCCCTTGCTCAGAAAACCCGAACTGCTGGAATGAAAAATGGGAGAGCTTTAAGTGAGGGAAAAGGGTTTGTTTTCTTTTGTGGCTAAAGTGTGGGAGTGTATAATGAATATATGGGATATATGCAGCAGATTTGACGATAATTTAGCAAAGGTATGGGTTGGTTTGATTGTGTGGTGAAGTGAGAAAAGGGAGAAGTATGGCTTGTGTACTTGTTTGTCTCCCATTACTATTCAACACTATTCCACTAACTATTCTAGTTAACTTCTAATCATCTAGTTACACTCCTAAATACTAGTTATGACTTGGTTATGCATGGCCAACTTGCATGGGATTTAATTTCTCATTCGTTTATTTATCGTAAATGCAATCGTCGTTCCATTCCGATAGTTACCACGTATAACGACTTGTTTCGTAGCGATTTCTTTTATCGCTTATAATCCTATAACCAATTCCATTCCTTCTCTTGATCATAGAAACACCTTGATATATATTTATTTCACGTAGTATTCCCGGTTCTACGCCATTCTTTACGGATACGAAAACACGTAGTATAATCGTGAATCTTCGAATTCCGTCGGCTTTTACATTCACTTATTTTCCTCGATAAACAAGAATGTGATCTCGGATTCTCAAAATTCCACTATTCATTTTATAATGATCCCCATACGTATTACTTAATCAGCTCAAGTTACTATTCACAGAAGTTTTAAAAAATTACAAAAATCAGGGTTCTTACATCTCCAATCTCAGGATGAAGCTTATGGGGACTGTATTTAGAAAGGTCCACGTATCCCTATGAGAGCTGCTATAGGAAATGAAGCATCTATCCCAAAACCTAGAGCATACTGGTATGATCCAGACATTGAACAAGATAGAAAGGATAAAAAGGCCATGAACATTTTGATTAATGGTGTTGATGGTGACATGTTTGACTACATTATAAACTGCAAAACTGCCAAGGATGTCTGGGAAACTATTCAAGTTATATGTGATGGAACTGAGCAGGTAAGGGAAAACAAAATGCAACTCTTGATTCAGCAATATGAGCATTTTCATAGTGAAGAAAGTGAGTCACTCACTAACATATTTAGTAGATTTCAAAAGCTATTAAATGCTCTAAAGTTGCATGGAAGAGTCTATCAAACAAAGGACTCAAACCTCAAATTTCTTATATCTCTACCAAAGGATTGGAAACCCATGACAGTCTCTCTAAGAAACTCACAAGACTACTAGGAATTCACCTTGGATAGACTGTATGGAATTCTAAAGACCTATGAACTTGAAATAGAGAAAGATGAGAAATGGAAGAAAGGAATAAAGAAGGGAGGATCTATTGCATTAGTTGTTGAGCAAGAAAAGGAGAAGGAGATAAATATTGAAGCTGTTGAATCTACACCAAACTCTAGAGTTTGTGAAGGCAAAGGAAAAGGGCTAGTAGCTGAACATGAAGACCAACTTAGTCAAGATGACATGGATGACATGGATGAGCATCTTGCTTTTCTGTCAAGGAGGTTTGCCAAGCTCAAATTCAAGAAAAATTTTTGGAGCAGCCAATCCCAACAGAAACATGGTTGATAAGTCTAAATTCAAATGTTTCAAGTGTGGCTTGGCTGGTCATTTTGCTAGTGAATGTGGAAAGTCTGATTCTGGTAAAAGGAAGTTTGAGGCTGTTGATTATAAACAGAAATAATTTGAGTTGATCAAACAAAAGGAAAGTGCTTTCATCACATAAGAAAATGACTGGGCTGCTGATGGATAAGAAGATGATGAAGATACAAGCTACGTCAATCTAGCACTTATGGCCAAATCAGATGAAACAGAGGTCAGTTTATCTAGTAATCAGGTAATCACCACTAATCTATCATAGTTATCTAAAGCTGAATGTAATGATGCCATAAATGATATGTCTACTGAATTATACCATCTGCGTGTTACACTCAAGTCTCTCACTAAAGAAAACACTAATATTAAATAGAACAGTCTATTTTTAAGTGAAAGAAATACTGTGTTAGAAACTCAATTTATTGAGTTTGAAAAATTGAAAATAGAATGCAAGATTGCTAAATATGAATTGACTGAATCCCTTATGAAGAGGATATTTTAATAAAGCAGCTTAAACGTGAACATGAAGTAATTAAGGCATGGAAATCATCTATAGATGTCCATGCTCAAATTACTAAGGTTCAAGGTATAGAATCCATCTGTGATGCAGCCTGGAAAAAGAACAAGGAGAAGCTTGATTCCAATTTGGTTGAAGGACTTTCAACGGATGTGGATTCGATGAATGATGAAAATTATCCATGGAATAATCAAAAGGATTATCCGTCAAAAGACAATGAGCCACATCCATTGAGTGTAAGTAAACCAGTTAGCAAAGCTAAATTAGCTAAGCTAAATGAAAAGTATGAATCAGTTTCTAAGAACTTTGTTCGAGGAGAAACAAGTCAAGTGAAACAGAACAAGAGAGTCAATGTAGGGCATCTGTCAATTAAGCAATTAAATGACATATTGGAGAAAATTAAAGTAAGAGCAGAGACTAAAAGGAAAAATAATAGAAATGGGAAAGTAGGGATTAACAAACATAACAACTACACATCTGATAAATTTGCACCAAGAAAAGTTTGTGTTAAGTGTGATAGTGTTGATCATTTATTTGTTAATTGCAAACTTGCCATGCCTGTCTCCATGTCTACACCTCCTTCATTTCCAAGTATGCCTACAGTGCCTGTGAATGTTATTCCTGCACATAATTTGAATGCACAGTTTTCTAATATGCCATTTGAACAAAATCCTTACTATGCTACATTTAGTATACCACAAATGCCATCTAGCATGCCATATTGGAATACCATGTTTTCTCAAAATATGTATTTCCATGTTAATCAACCCGTGCATGATAATTATGCAATGATGAATGGTTTTAAGGGTTCTACTCAATTGACTAAGGATGAACTTCAAATGCCCAAGTCAAATGAGGACAAACCTAAGAGACCTAACAAAAAGGCTAACAAAACCGGACCCAAGGAAATTTGGGTACCAAAATCAACTTGATTTGATTTTGCTGTGTGCAGGAAAACCAAAAAAATCTTTGGTATTTGGATAGTGGGTGCTCAAGGCACATGACTGGAGATTCTACCTTGCTTACTGAGTTCAAGGAAAGAGCTGGCCCAAGTATCACTTTTGGAGATGACAACAAGGGTTATACTGTGGGATATGGCTTGATTTCAAAAGACAATGTCCTCATTGAGGAAGTTGCTCTAGTGGATGGACTCAAACACAACTTGTTGAGTACCAGCCAACTTTGTGATAAGGGAAACTCAGTGACATTTAATAATGAAGCATGTGTTGTGACCAATAAGAAAAGCAACAAAGTGGTTCTTACTGGAGTAAGAAAAGGAAATGTGTATCTAGCTGACTTCAACTCATCTAATGCAGAATCTGTCACTTGTCTTTCCAGTAAGGCAAGTCAAGATGAAAGTTGGCTGTAGCACAAGAAGTTGTCCTACCTTAACTTCAAGACTGTGAATGAGCTAGTCAGGAAATATTTGGTAAGAGGAATTCCATAGGTGTAATCTTCCAAGGATGGTTTATTTGATGCCTGTCGGAAAGGGAAAAAATCAAGGCATCATTCAGAAAGAAGCTTGTTTCAATAATTGAAGAACCTCTACAACTACTACACATGGATTTATTTGGACCAGTCAATGTATTGTCTATCTCAAGGAAAAGATATTTTCTAGTAATTGTGGATGATTTCTCAAAGTTCTCTTGGACATATTTTCTAAAGCCTAAAGATGAAGCTAGTGAAATCATCATCAATCACATAAGACAAGTCAACAATCATCCTGATTTCAAAGTAAGAAGAATTAGGAGTGACAATGGAACTGAGTTCAAGAATTCTGTGATGAGATTATTTTGTAAAGAGAGTGGGATCATGCATGAGTTTTCAGCAACAAGGACCCCACAACAAAATGGAGTGGAGGAAAGGAAAAATAGATCCTTTATTGAAGCTGCAAGAATAATGCTAGAAGAATCAAAATTACAAACATATTTCTGGGCAGAGGCTGTAAATACTGCATGCTACACTCAGAATATTTCTTTGGTCAATCAAGCAAAATTCATGACACCCTGCCAATTGTTCAAGAACAGGAAGCCAACATTAAACTTTCTTCATGTCTTTGGTTGTAATTGTTTTATCTTAAGGAATCAAACTAACTAACATGGAAAGTTTCATGCCAAAGCTGATGAAGGAATTTTGTTGGATATGCAGTTGGAAAAGTATACAGAGTCTACAATCTCAGAACCACCATTGTTATGGAATCTATACATGTTTTGTTTGATGACAAAAAGATTGAAGGACTACAAAATGGAGATTTCCATGAAAGCCCCAAATTTGATAATGTTGAGATGATTATTGATGACATTGATGATGAAAGTGATCAAGAACCAATGCCTAAGGACAATATAAAAAAATTTACAACTAATGAATCACACAATTCAACATCCGTCGAAAGACCAAGTGCATCATCCGTTGAAAGACAATCCGCATCATCCGTCGAGAGGCAAGGAGCAACATCTGTTGATCCATCTACAGAATTTGGAAGTCAAGTTAGATCACAATCAGAAAGAACTCCAATTTCTAGTCAAAGATCCATAAACTCAGGGGGGAGTTTCTGACAATCAAAACTCTGTCACACATCAAGACAACAATGAGGCCTCTTCATCTAGAGCTAATCTACCTAAAAAGAGAAGATGGACTAAAGATCACCCATTTGAAAACAAGGAAACCAACTCAAGGGGAATGTCTATATAGCAGCTTTTTGTCTCAGGAAGAACCTAAAAAGATGGAAGAAGCTCTGTTGGATCCTGATTGGGTTGTAGCAATGCAAGAAGAGCTAAACCAATTTGAAAGGAACAAAGTATGGAAGCTGGTACCCAAGCCTAAATGAAAGAACTCTATTGACACCAAGTGGGTATTCTGAACCAAGATGGATAAAAATGGCATAGTAATCAGGAACAAAGCTAGATTGGTTGCTAAAGGCTATTGTCAACAAGAAGGGATTGATTTTGATGAAACCTTTTCTCCTGTTGCAATACTTGAAAACATCACAATTTTTCTAACCTATGAAGCCCATGCATATTTCAAGGTCTATCAAATGGATGTCAAAATTGTCTTTTCTAAATGGGGATTTGGAGGAGGAAGTCTATGTCAGTTAGCCTCCAGGTTTTGAAGATCCAAATTTTCCAGAATATGTCTACTATCTTTTGAAAGCACTTTATGCATTGAAGCAAGCACCTAGAGCCAGGTATGATACTTTGTCAAAGTTTCTCTAAGAAAATCACTTCACTAGAGGTACTGTTGACAAAACTCTATTCTTTAGTAATGTTAATGGTTCTAGCATACTTGTTCAAATTTATGTAGATAATATTATATTTGGCTCTACATATGAAAAACTTTGCAAAAAGTTTTCCAAAATGATGCAAAGTAAATATGAAATAAGCATGATGGGAGAACTAACATACTTTCTTGGTTTACAAGTTAAGCAAGTTAGTGATGGAATATTCATTAGTCAAACCAAATATATTTATGATCTTTTGAGAAAGTTTGGCTTAATGAATTGCACATCTGCAAAAACTCCCATGGCCACTGCAACTAAACCTGAATTAAACACTACTGAAAAGTCTGTGGATATTTCAAGCTATAGAGGCATGGTTGGCACACTTCTATATTTAACAACCAGTAGGACAAATATAATGTTTGCTACATGTCTATGTGCTATATTTCAAGCTGATCCTTCATAATCTCATTTAGTAGCTATTAAGAGAATTTTCAGATATCTCGAAGGAACACCAAAACTTGGCAGTTGGTATCCTAGAGATTCTGGTTTTGATCTAACTAGTTATTCAGATGCAGATTATGTAGCTTGTAAAATCGATAGAAAAAGTACTACAGGAACCTGTCAATTTCTAGGAAACAAGCTAGTATCCTGGTACAGTAAGAAGCAAAATCCAGTCTCTACTTCTACAGTTGAGGATGAATATATTGTTGCAGGTAGTTGTTGTGCACATATTTTATGGATGAAAAATCAATTGCTGGACTATGGTCTACAGGTGAATAAGATTCCTATTTTTTGTGACAACACAAGTGCAATTGCAGTTACTGAAAATCCAGTACATCATTTAAGGACCAAGCATAGTCAGACTTAACATTGATTGAAGCCCCCATTTTTTGGTTCCCATTGGGTTACCGTGGAACTTCATTTTGTTCCAAGTGAGAAACAACTTGCAGACATCTCTACCAAGCCACTTGATGAATCCACCTTCACTAGGTTGGTAAGTGAGCTAGGTATACTTAATTACTCTTAATCTATTTTTGATGTCCAAGCAAATTGAAATGCAGCTAGAGTAAAAGTTGATATTTCCTTTTTAAGATAAAATATTGACTAAGTCAAAATTTGTATCTCGACGGATGTTCATTATCCGTTAAAATTGAACATCCATTGAATTTTATCATCCATTGAAATATCAGTTATTACTCTGGGTAATTTAATTATCATCCGTCAAATTGCACTCAATCTTAGCCGTTAATTCTGAGCATTATCCGTCGAATTTACTTATAATATGTATGTATATTTCAACAGATAATCTTAGAATTGTGACAGTTTTTCTTATTTTTAAACGGCTATTTTGGGTTAATTTGATTGGTCACTTTATTTTACTTTCTACTTTTTGACAGTTTATTTCTGAGAAAGTATAAAAGCTAATTACATTTCTATTCTTTATTTTTATCTTTTTCAAAGCAATTTCTCTAACTTCTTCTTCCCAAAAGCAAAAACTCTCTTTCTGCAACTAATCTCAATCACAGCAATGGCACCCGTAGTCAAAATTATGTCCTCAACTAGGTTTATTTATGAAAAGAACAACTTTTTGGCTTTGGTGAACAAGCAAATTCCGGCATCTGAAGACTATCACAAGATGATGGACTTCATACTGAACTGCAAATTGAGCTATGCCATGCTTGAGTCCCCAACCATTCACTGTGAGGTTGTCGAGGAAATTTGGACTACAGCTGTGTTCAATTTAAAGGACAAGACTATTACATTCACTCTCAAAGGGAATGAACAATGTGTTAACTATGATGCAATTGAAAAGTGTTTTAAATTGCCTGAAAATAACACACTTGCTCCACACACAGACATTGATATGAGTAACATGCTAGTTTTTATGAGTTATGCTCTTGATGCCACTAAATTATGTGATGTTAGGAGACTAGGTCTTAGAAAATAATGGAGTTTTCTGTGTGATTCATTTATCAAGGTGTTTTCTGGCAACATAAGTAATTTTGATGTTGTATCTTACTCACTTGTTCACATGCTTTACATGCTTCTTAGTGATAAGTATTTCAATTTTAACACTTCTGTCATTTATGAGATAGGGAGTAAATTAGGGGATATTAAGAAGAGGTCTAAGAATATCTATTATTCTAGATTCTTCATGATGCTAGCTAATTTTATTTCTGCGAATCTCACCATTGAGAACCCAACAAACAAGTTAGCTTGTTGGGTCCAAGAGAGGAGAATTATTGCTGACTTGAACAGGGCAAATCATCATAAGGAAATTGCTCTTGTGTACTTGCCAATCATGGAACAGCCTTAGATAAGTGAGGTTAATGTCTCTGTCCT
This sequence comes from Apium graveolens, assembly GCF_009905375.1. Lineage (NCBI taxonomy): Eukaryota > Viridiplantae > Streptophyta > Magnoliopsida > Apiales > Apiaceae > Apium > Apium graveolens. Next base: position 163,119,978 of record NC_133653.1, on the reverse strand, counting down.
TACTAATTCTCAACCTCTTGCTTCTTTGCGAACAACTGTGGCAATGGTATCTATGACAATGACCAAACAGATGCCTACCCAAGAGACAAAACCAAAGGTTTCTAAATCCAAATCAAAGAAAGCCCCCTCTAGTATCTCTCAAAAGAAACTAGTTGAAGAATCCATTAAAAACCAAGAGGGGAGGGTGGAGGGAAGGGAGACTGGTGAGGGACAGGGTGAACATCAAAGAAGCCCTAAGGATAAGGATGGAGAGGTGTGTGCATCCCAGCCTAGCCACACTACAGTTTCTCAACAAACTGTAGTGCTTATTAAGGACATCAGCTCATTGCTAGTTGCATCCTCCCAAAAGGATATGACTATTGAACAAAGCTCTCAGGCAAGAGCACATGTCAAAAGGGTTAGGGACACAAGCTCACCCAAAACTTATGCCACAAAGAAGAAATCTAGGACACTTGGGGATACACAGGGTGCACACACTGTGTAAACTGCAGTCACAGACTCAGTTACTGCACCTTCTCAAATTCAGGTTGATGTGGCTCCTGTAAATGTGGAGTCACAGCCAAAATATTTAATAATTGAAGCACCTCACACACAAAAATCACCCACCAATTCTGTGGATGTGGACATGATCCATTCATCAATTCCTGATTCTCCATATTTAACTCTAATGGAGAAGCCAAAATTTACAGCAAGTGCGTATCATTTGTTAGATGATTTGTTGGCTCACTTGCCATTTCTTTCTGATTCTACTGAGAATACTGTACATAATCTCAAATCAATCACCATATATTCTACAGTAGTATCTACTCCAAACTCAATCATTTCTACTATCTCGATAAATATTGTTCATCCGTCGACTAGTGATTGTATCTTGACGGATGTGCTTAACAGCAGTCATCCGTTGATTCTTCCAACTACTACTTCGATGGATGTTTCTCATCCGTTGAATATTACTGCACAACTTCAAATTTCAACAAATGTTACAAGTACAGATGATTTAGTGGTTGTACAATCACTTTTAGGATTGAGGGAAGGGAGTGAAAAGAGTGAGAGGCCGAGTTGCTCTCAGGAAAAATGAGAGGAAAAGAGTGACAATCTGCAAGCTATTTCTTCCAGCTTGGCTAAAGTGAGTGAGTGGAATCCCACCTTAGTAGGTGAAGGTGAGGGTGTGAGGGTGAGGAGCCAAGGGGAGCCCTTGATGCAAAAAGAGAGAGTAAATAACAGAAAAGCAGGTACAGAAGAATGGGAAGAGCCCATTGTAAGTGAGTTAATGGATGTCAATGAAGTTGAAAAGAAACAGCTAATTCAGTAAGAATATCAAGTTGTCTTAGACTCTATTTCTTATGAAGCTGAGGCATTTACTCACCCTGTTTCAGCATATCAAGTTTTGGCTGAACATGACAATGTGGCTGCTGAAAGAATGCTTAATTTGGTGCACACTACTTCTTCTATGCAAAGGGCTAAGGATGCCATCACAAACATGCCACCCAAAGCTGGTGATGATGTGGATTATCCATCTGGTGGCTTTGAAGATATATTTAGGGATGAAGATGATTATGAAGGAGAGTTCATGGACATAAGGAGAGAAGCAGGCCCTAGCTCAAGGTCAAACACTCCATCTTCGATGTTTTCCAAAGAATGTGATGAGCATCATTTCAAATCCACTCTCTTTCAAATCATTCAACAAACTTAAACAGCTCTTCAAGCTACAACCAGTGCCAACACCAAGAAATTTCTTCAAGCACATCTCAACTTTCTTCAACTACACCAAATCCAATCTCTCCAACACAATATGGATGTCACTGCAATGAAAAAAGATATTGATCAAGTCAAAAAGGACATTGATGAAAGACTAGATGCTAAGTTTCCTGACATAATCATGCTAGATATCACAAGACAACTCAGAAAAAATTCTCATTTCTCATTTAGAAAGAAAAGTGAACTCCTTAGACACAAGGCTCCAAAACCTGGAAACCTAAATCACTGAAATCCATCTATATCAAGCTCAACAAACTCAACTACTTCAGAAACCGGTGGCTGCACAAACTTCATCCTCCACTCAACTTGATGCTAACAAAAAGGGGGAGAAAGACTCAATTGTTCCAGTTAGCCAAGGGGAGCCAACAAGTGAGGGGGAAAAAGTGCTAGACATACAAATCAGCAAGGTGATTGTTCCAGCAATTGCTTTCTCAAATGTTGGATTTTAATCGCAGCGGAGGCATGGTAAAACACTTTTTACACATAAAATCCAAATAAAAGCATATAAATCGTGGTAAAAACATATGGATCGATACTAACCTTTAATATGCGATCCAAAAGCAACGATCGGAGATCCTTAGCAGCTGCTCCTCAAACGTGAAGCACTCCACCGGTATCCACCAAGAAAACGACGTTAGGGGGGAGGAGGAGGTGGAGAGAATTAGGTTTTTATAAAAATTGGGGTTGGAATAAAAATAGGGTTTATAATAGTATAATTATAGGAAAAATTTTCAGATGAAATTTTCCATAAAATATTATTATTATTAACCCATTTATTATTCTTATTAATAATTAAAATACATTTTAATTATTAATCCTTTTTCTAAACACTTTAGAAATAATTCTCTCTCTTGATTTAATTTCCAAAAATTAAATCCTTTAATTAATAATATTAAGAACTTTTCTTAATTAATTTATAATCAATTAAATCTCATTTAATCAATTATTAAATTTGCCAATTAATTATTTATTTCATAAATAAATAATTATTAGCCATTATTAATTAATTCCTCCACCATTAAATCATTCTCTTTTTATGGTGTGACCTTGTAGGTTAAATATTAAGCCGGTAGTAGAAATAAATAATAATAAAACTATTTTATCATTATTTATATAAATTCTCTAATTTATTAAATATGATTAATTAATTAATCACATTTATTCTACATCGTGAGGGATACTTCTCAGCATATCGCGACTATCCGGATAATACGAATTCACTACTTAGAATACCAAGAACCTATTCAGTGAATAGTTACCATACAATAAACTCCTTCTACCCTACAATGTCCCGATTAAATACAAGGCATGGATCTTGTGTCAAGCCTATCTAATTTAATCACTTGCTTACCATTTACTATGCTTAGTTCTATGCAAATTAGAAACTCCTTTCTAATTTCATTCACTCTGGCCAGAGATTCCTGAACTAGCATAAGTGGATCAGCCTTGAACATTCGCTTCCTTCACTGGAAGGGGTAGATCCTTTATTGATCATACATTATCTTCGTGTACAAATTCCTATACCCAGTAGAGCCCTAATAATTATCCCTGGAGACTAAGAACTAAACCAAAGCATTGTTCAGTGTACACAAGATGACTATGATGACCTCAAGTCTAAGGATACTTGTACAACTATCACTATGTGAATAACTGCTGACACGTGAGTGAACTCCATCAGTTGTTCAGCTGGGCGAGTCATGTTCAGTGAACTTATTCTATAATAAGCACCTACATACTAGCTATAGTGTCACCACACAAATGTCTATGAGAACAGACATCCTTCATAATGAAGCAAGCATAGTATGTACCGATCTCTGCGGATTATTAATTACCAGTTAGTAATCCTACGACCAAGAACTATTTAAGTTTAGAGTTATCATCTTTTAGGTCTCACTATTATGATCTCATCATTATCCATAAAAAGCTTAACTCTAAACTATGGTATATCTTATTTAAACACTTAAATAGATAAAGCCCGTAATAAAAACAAAACAAGTCTTTTATTAATATCAATGAAATCAAAACAGATTACACATGGAGTTATTCCTAAATCCTAATACATGATTGGACTTAGGACATATTCCTTTCATCAAAGCCACCAACCTTGGACAGTATTGATCTAATCAAGTTAGCAGCTGCCAAGTTGGAGTCAAATGAAAAATTCAAACAACTTGATGTAGCAACAGTTGAGCAAGAGCTAGATGCACAATGGAAGAAGCTTGGTGAAAACATGAAGGAGAAATTTGGTCAAAGTGAGAAGCAAGACAAGCTCTTTTCACATTGCTCCAAATTAATACAAATTTTAGCAAATGAAATGAGCCTAGGGAATATGGAAAGGGGTCAACCCTCATCAATCAAGTCTCCAAAGGCCATTGTGATTTTGCAACCAAAAAGGAATTATCCAAAGAATTTAGAGTAGAATCCACTGGACCTATCTTATGAAACCCCTAGGCCAGATGAAAAGAAGCTGCTTGCAAGGTCTATTGATTTATCTAAAGATCCCAGAGACACGTGTCAAAGAACAGAATTGTTAAAATCTACGGTAAACTTATTTGTGTGGTGGCTGGACATCCATAATTTGCAGAAGCCAAGAAAGAAGAAAAGGTGAGGCTCAAACAACAACAAAAGCAAGCTGCTTTATAAGCCAAGAAGCCTGCAACCACAAAAGATACATTGCCTACTGTGACAACTGAAACTGTGAATGAAGAAAAGTAAGAAAAACCAAAGCAGACAAAAAGGAAGTTTAGATACAAAATTCATGCAAAGAGGAAGATAGACTTTGATGAAGATAAGGAAGACTATGACAATCCAATCTACAGCTTCAAGCCAAACAGTCATACCTACTGTGAAGGAGGCTGAATTCAAGGTTGATCCAAACATCACCTTTCATGGTGATCCTATTATTCCTAAGGATGAACCCATAGATTGGGACAACTTGCCCCTTCATGATCTAAACCTTCCAATCTTTAACAAACCAAAAAAGACAAAGGAAAGAGTAGTCAAAATAGTCAAGCCTACCAAACTTCAATCCAAATCTTTGGTCAAACCCAAGCCTGCTGTCCACAAAGGAGATCAACTCTACATCTATGACATCAAGGAATTTTCTGACATAAATCTCTATCTGGATGAGCTGGAAGAAGTTAAATCTATTGATGCCTACAGGCATCTTCCAGAGAGATTAGTCTTCAAGTATAAGGCTGGGAGAGAAATAACATGGCCACTTTACAGAATTCTCAATGAAGGCTATTCAACCTTGATGGTTGTCTTCTCCTCAATCAAGAAAAACTTTGGATTAAATATAGTTGTCAAGAAAATGGTGCTAAACAAGATTGAGGAGATAAGGAATAGTCCGAGAGGGCCAAATACACTCCGAGGGATATTGAAAATTCCATTCACTGGAAATAGGGTGCATTTGAGACCATTCTGGGTTATGGAGTTCAAGGATGAGAAAAAATCAGAAGATTCTTCAGATTGGAAGATCAGCTAATGATTGTAAGCAATGAGACTCTGAGAGAGATGCAAGAAAAGCTTGATCATACAAATGAGGACGAATCAGAATTTTATAGGCAACTTCAAAATCAAATTGGGGAAAACAATATGAAGCTGGGAAAGAAGACAAGGCAATCAAGGAAATGATTTAAATTTTCTCAGTATAGAAGAGCACCTTGAAAATGAACTGTAAGACTCTCTACAAATCTTTCTTTATGAGAATTTTCAATAAACTATAGCACTTGTACATTTTATCTACTTTATTTCATTCTGTATTAATAAAGTGTTTTGTTATCATCAAGTTTCTCTTAATTTATGGCTAAAATTTTAGTAGACATAAATTGGGGGAGAATGTTAGGAATATGTTGTGTACTTGATGATAACTGGAACAAAACACTTAGTAGATTTTAATTAAGTGTATTTGTAGCTTTCAACAGATGATCATTTCAACATCCGTTGAAAGAGTAACTTATGTAACAATAAGTGTAGTAGCATCTTCCTGCATATCCAAATGGCTTAATATAACAGATGATGTAGAATGTATAGGACATGTTAACTACTAGATTGATATGCAAAATAGGTTGGTTCATTGTAAATATCAGGTGCTTTGTAATCTTGCATAAATGAAATGGAGTTAATTGCCAAGAAAATAGTCTCAACGGATGATCAACCAAAGTTTCAATGGATGACCAGCCATAGTTTCAACGGATGATTAAGTGAAGCTTTAACGGATGTTCAAATTCAAAAGAGCAGTTGATAGTGACTTGACAGTCACATGCATTGGATGTATACAAATGGAATGTGGCAGCCTATTTGCAGGGTTTAGGGAACAAAGAAGCATTTCCATTTCTATGATAAACAGAAGATATTCAAAGATGCTGGATTGTGAAATGAAGAAGCATGAAATTAGACTTGTAATATTTGTCTTATTTACTTGTCATTTTATCATGTAACTTGGTGAGATAAACCAAGAGTAGCAAGTTGAATAGTAACTATGCAAGAAAGCAATATTCCAGAGATATAGATAAGGCAAAATCTGTAAAGAATTTCTCTGTAGTTATTGTTCAATTTGTAAACAGCTGTGTACAATATTTTAACACAGAGTTCTCTACATAATATATATCTCTGGTGGAAAGGTTAAATCCATCAGAAAGTTTTTAAGTACTTGTATTTAAATGCTTTGTGTTTGATTTGTAATCTAATTTCATTCCGCACCATTGCAAGATCAAACACAGTTATTTATTTGCAGAAGAACATTTCTTAAAACCAAAATGAAGCCAGAATTCCATTCAACCCCCATTCTGTAATTCTTGTTTATATTGTTTGAGAATAACAGTTTTTTAATATATCAAGCACGAATCAGATCTGCCATATATGTATGTTGATACCGTTTATTTGTGAGATTTCATATGCATGCTGTTATGTTGATTAATGATCAAACTGTTTATAGAGTTTTCTGCATATTCACATGATGTTTATGTATATGATGATACTAGCACATATTATTCTTCCATGGCTTATCAGTATGTGAATTGTATGTTATGCTTGATGTCTGGTTTATAGATAGTGATCTAAACTGTTGAACAGATGGTGTATTGACATGATCTGTTAAACGGGGAATGATTAGTATATATATGATACATGCTTCCAAAACTGCATATGATGCAGTAATGGAAGAGACTGGTTCAGATATGATCTGTTATTTTAAAATTGAGATTTCTATACAAGACTGGTCTTTTGTTGATGCACATAACTGATTATTCGTTGATGGATTTATCAGTTGATGGATTTATCCGTTTATGGATTTATCCATTGATGGATTTATCAGTTGAAGGATTTATCCGTTGATGGATTTGTGCAATATCAGTTGAAACTGCATTTGATGCAGTAGTGGCAGAGGCTGGTTAAGATATGATCTTTAGTTCTGAAATTAAGATTTATGTACAAGACTGGTCTTCCAAAATTGAGACCCCAGATCGACCTCAGTCGGGGTCTGCCGCCCCCGGACCCCGCCCGGGGGCAGCCGCCCCCGGACCCCGCCCGGGGGCAGCCGCCCCCGAAACCCCGCCCAGGGCTGCCGCCCCGGACCATCGCTAAATTTTGTTTTCTCAAGTTCTTTATTTGTTTACTTGAGCATGGTTCTAGTTATGGCATTAAGACCTTTAGATTAAAGTTTATGGTTTTAGTTTTATAAATACAACTTGCATGTCATTTTCATTATTCTAGTAACTATTTTACCTCGAATGTAACCCGAGTTTTCTTATGTAAGTACATTAGTATAGGTTGTTTTACTGTAATGTACTTCAAGAAGGCATGATTCAAGAGAAGAAGTAATAATCGAGATAAGAAGAATGCAGACTTGTAATTGTATTTATATTTTTTCACCATAGATTGACCTTAATCCTTTCATTAGCTTGAAAGAATCACTTAGGATGAAGGCCATAACCAAGCACGTTTATATACCACACTTTACATATTGACGTATGAATGTATGTATAGAATAGTTATGATGCATGCTTTAATTATATTAATCATGCATGAATGTATGTATTAGATACATCACCCATGCCATGCCTGCTAAACAAGATAAAATCTGTAACGACTCAAGATATTAAAATTTATAAACGATTATGAGATTCTCGTGTTATGAAACACGAAATGAAATATGAATCTTCTTTATTTCCGACATGGGGCGATTTTGTCAACAACGGGTTTATTGAACTTATAAGGTTGTGGGTTTTAAGCGAGACCGATGTGACTTCTCCACTACCTGGAAATCAAACCATTGACGAGTATTGATTTGAAGTATTTTAGTTAAGGAAAAATTGGGAATCTTTTTATGATGGGATCATGATCATTATAATACTAACAAAACCCTAATGGTTATATTAAGTTGTTTAGATTACTTCCAATATGTCCAATGCGTTAACCCCTAGATCGATAAGGAGTGGGTTCACCAGAGTGAAGTACTCCCATCTATCGTGAGATGGCATGTTGAAGTATATGATACTTTTTAGATCTTTGGGTTTGACTTAACTAAGTTACCACAATAGCATTGTGAACTCAGAGGCATAGAGTTTGGTGAGATTTATTGGATAAATATGAATAAATATTTTTCCACTAAACTATCCAAGAGTTATATAGTTGATATAATTGACAAATGTTGTCTACCTAAATAATCTTATTTTGGTGGAGAAAAGCCAAAGCTGACCTAAGATATGATGAAATATGGATCTTTGCTCACTAGAAAGTATGTATAAGATATTCTTTCCGAATTAATAGTTAGGGCTATTAATTTGATAAAAATAGTGGGAGATATATATTTTGAATATATATGTATAATCACTTGAACTTTATTTAATAATCATCTGTAGACTAATTTTTCTTATGCATTTTAAAAAATTTAGAAATCAAATGGCAAACAATTCAAACAACTTCTATGTGGGATCAGTCCTTCGGAAAGACAAGCTGGCAGGAACATACTTCCTTGACTGGAAAAGGAACTTGAGGATTGTAATCAAACAAGAGCGCAAGCTCTATGTAGTAGATATCCCTCACCCTGCACCTCACCCTGAAGGAGCATCCCTTGCTCAACATAATGTTTATCAGAAACATATCAATGATGACATGGGTGTTCAATATCTCATGTTAGCGACCATGTGTGCTGGACTTCAGAAACAACATGAGAATATGGATTATTATGATATAATTGAGCACCTTAAATGTATGTTTGAAGGACAGGCTCGTCAAGAGAGGTTTGATACTTTCAAATTGTTACACGCATGTAAGCGGGGAGAACGTGATCCGATTGTACTGCATGTTCTAAGGATGATAGGGTATATTGAGTACCTTGCCAAATTGGGTGCCCCGATTGCTATGAAGCACCAAATTGATCTAATTTTACAATCTTTAAACAACAACTATTCTCAAATTGTGATGAATTACAATATGAATGAGATAGATAAGAACCCCACTGAATTGTTGGCTATGTTGAAAACTGCTGAGATCAATATTCAGAAGGCGTCCCCTGCTCCCATGTTGATGGTGAATAAGGGGAAGGCCAAAGGGAAGGGTAAATGGAAAGGCAAGAGGAAGATGGGATCTAAATCTAATGCCAATCTGAATCCTGATCCGAGCAAGGCTTTGAAGCCTAAAGGTGGTGTTCCAAAGGTTGCTGATTTTCAGTATTGCAAGAAACCAGGTCATTGGAAGAGGAAATGTCATGCTTATTTGGAGGATCTGAAGAAGAAGAAGGCTGTTGTTGTTGCTTCTGATTCAGGTATTGATGTTATAGAAGTCAATTTTTCTACTTCTACATCTGGGTTATTAGATATTGAATGTGGTTCTCATATTTGTATAAATGTGCAGGAACTGCAGGGAAGTAGGACATTGGCGAAGGGAGAAGTCAACCTACGAGTTGTCAATGGAGCAAAGGTTGCTGCTTTAGCTGTAGGGACTTATAGTTTATCATTGCCCATTAAGCTTGTTTTAGAACTAGATAACTGTTTTTATGTGCCTGCAATTTGTAGAAACATTATTTCAGTTTCTTGTTTAGATAAGAAAGGTTTTTCATTTTTGATTTAGAACAATAGTTGATCTTTTTTATTCAATATTGTTACCTATGGGGTTGTACATTTGTTTAATGGTTTATATGTTCTTGATTTAGATACTCATGTCTATAACATAAATAATGATAATAAACGTATTAAGATGAAAGAATCAAATTAAACATACCTTTGGCATTATCGTTTAGGTCACATAAATGAGAAATGCATTTCCAAATTACATCAAGATGGTTACTTGGATAAGTTTGATTTTGAATTATACAAAAAATGCAAATCTTGTCTCATTGGAAAAATGGCTAAAACTCGTTTTACCAGACAAGGTGAAAGGGACACCGAATGATTAGGACTTATACATAATGATGTATGTGGTCCAATGCGTACGATGGCAAGAGGTGGCTTTTACTACTTCATTACATTTACTGATGATTTCAGTAGATATGGATATGTGTATCTTTTGAAGAACAAATCTGATTCTTTTGAAAAGTTCAAAGAATACAAGGCCGAAGTGGAAAATCAAACATGGGAAAGTATAAAAGTTCTACGATCAGATCGTGGAGGAGAATACTTAAGCCTCGAGTTTAAAGATTTCTTGAAGGAGTGTGGTATCGTATCACAGCTTACTCATCCTGGAACTCCTTAATGGAATGGAGTTTCTAAGCGAAGAAATTGTACCTTATTGGACATGGTGTGATCGATGATGAGCTAGCAGATCTTCCAATAAGTTTCTGGGGTTATGCTCTAGAAACGGCTGTATATACACTAAACCGAGTTCCAACTAAATCGGTTCAAAAGACTCCATATGAAATATGGATTCATAAACATCACAACATGTCGTTTATGAAAGTATGGGGATGCAAAGTGTTTGTGAAAATCTTGGTGTCTGACAAGCTGGGAGCAAAATCGGATAAATGTTATTTTGTGGGATATCCTGAAGAAACTAAAGGGTATAGTTTCTATAATCTTACCGAAAACAAAGTGTTTGTTTCTCAAACCGCTGTATTTCTTGAAAGAGAGTTACTTTCCAAGAAAATTAGTGGGAGGACAATAGATCTCGATAAAGATCGATTTGTGCAAAATAATATTGAACCAGAATTGGGAAGTAGGCTGGAAGTACATCAAGATATTCCTAATCCGGAAACACAGGTGACTTAGTGAATTTTGCATTTTTCCTGAATTTCATCTTTGCAAACCTCCTGGACAGAAAAGCCAGATGTTCATCAACATCATCAGAGTCATCTTGACTGGAATTGTCTTCATCCTCAGCTACTTGCTCCTTTCCCTTGCTTGATTCTGATTTGCTTGTGCCAATTTTGAGATTTGGCATTGGTTTTTCCTCATTCCTGGCTTCAATCTTCTCATTATCAGCTACAAGTGCAACTGATCCTCCTTTTCTCTTTCCCTTTTCCAACAGCTCATCTTGCTCCATCTCAAGTTCATAGGTCTTCAAAATTCCATATAATCTTTCAAGTGTGAAGTCCTTATAACCTTGAGAATTTCTTAGAGAAACAGTCATAGGCTTCCATTCCTTTGGTAGAGACCTCAGAAATTTTAAATTGGAGTCCTTGACTTGGTACATTCTGCCATACAGCTTCAATCCATTCAACAGTTTCTGAAATCTGTTGAAGGTTTCATTCAATGATTCTCCTTCTTCAAAATGAAATTTTTACGGCGACTCGCACTCATGCACTACTCATCATGCTCCCGCTCAACTTATATTACCCTTATTTATTCCTTTAAGTCATATTCACATTGTGGTCACTTCATTTTCCTAAGTATTTTGGGTTCATTCTCATTATCGTCGTTGGCTCCGCTTATGGATTCTCTCGGTTTCTACTCACGCGATCTCGGCTCCGACATTTTTATAAAATTGAGAAATCATTATTTTCACTTGAAAATTTTATGGAAGTTAGGAAACTGAATATTCTACTCTCTGTAAACATTTCATGATTTATAAATACTTTAAGTCTATCCTTTATATTTTCAAAGTTCGTAATTCGTATCAGTTTTTGTCGCGTAAATCACTTTTACTAAAACGACCATAACTTTTGATCCGTAAATCAGAATCAAGCGATTCAAGCGCCTAAAAGATCCTTATAACATTGTCTATCCTAAAAAAAGGTTATTTTTCAGGAATATAGTGTTTACAACTTCGGGACTTTCTGCAGAAATTTAAAGTTACGATTTGTTGGTTTTAATGAAGTTACGTTTACGATCGGGGTTTCGTTTACGCCCTAACTATTAACACAACCACCAACAATCATCATATCATCATCAAAACACAAAATACTCTCAAGAACATCATCTTCTTGAGGCAACAACAACCAACTTTAATCTACTTAACTTAAACACCAAGATTTCATCAATACTACTTGGTAAGCAAGGTTTACCACCACATACTAAATGGATCTTAAAAATGAACCTTAAATAAAGTTGGGCCAAAGATTTTTACCTTTATTGAAAGCTTGAGATGTTTTCTTGAGGATGGTGGAGGCTTGTAAGTGCTTGGTATGATTTTTAGAACCTAAAACCACCATTGAAATCAAGAAACCAAAGAGAGGTTACTATTCATACTATTCACTAGTGAGTTTCTTGAATTTATTCCACCCATCAAACCTTGATAAAAAGAGATGAAAGAATTTTATTACCTTATTTTAGTTGCTAGGTGGATTGGGAATTAATTGGGTGAATTTCAAGAGCTTGAACTTGGAGTTTGGAATTTGAATTTCTCTTTTTCTTCAATAGGGCCGAATGGAACAAATGGGGATGAGGGGTATTTATACTACTTTGGTTGCTTCTCTTGGATGCTTTGGATAGGTTGCTTCTTGGAAGGTGAGTTAATATCTTGCAACTTGATTTTATTCTTCCTAGTATAGCATTCTAGGTTTATTCTTTGTAGCAAATCTTGGAGACAAATCTTTGTAGCTTGCCAGCTTACAAGCTAACTACAAGGTTAGCTTCCTTAGCACACTATTTTGCTAGCTAGCTTGGTCATCCTATTATTAGCTCACTATTTGATGAAGTAACCATGGTTACTTCCTTACCATGGTTTAGTTAGTGCGTTACGTTTATTTAATCTTTTACGCGTTCGCTCGGTTACTTAAACGTTCTCTGTAATACTTACTCGTAAATGGTTCGCGATGTAATTCCTTTCGTATTTATTCCTTATATTTTTATTTATCCTACTTGAATATAAATCCATAGGATTTTAATCTCATAATTATATTGTAATTCCCATAATCCTCGATGAGTCATAAATACGGTCGTTTTTCAAAGTTCGTTTTCTTCAAAAACTAATAGCGTTTAAATACACTCATTTGGTACGTATAATCGTAATATCAACTCCGAAACTCATTTTCTCATGCACTACATAGTGTGGGCTCACAAGTTTTTCTCGTCTGTCAGGGTTACTATTCATTAAACGTTTTACAAGGTCTCAAAAATTCAAGTTATTACAGTCTTCCCCTCTAACAAGGATTTCCTCCCGGAATCAATTAGAAAATAAGTGGGGATATCTATTCCTCATTGTGTCTTCAAGTTCCCAAGTTGACTCTTCGATATTTAAATTTCTCCATAAGATCCTAACAAGCTTCACAGTCTTGTTCCTCAACACTTGTTCTTTCTGGTCCATTATCCTTACTGGCTGCTCGATGTAGGTCAGGTCTAGTTTTAAATCTACCTGCTCGTAATCTATTACATGTCGTGCATCTGCATGGCACTTCCTTAACATGGACACGTGGAACACGTTGTGTACTTGTTGCAAATTAGGAGGCAAGGTGAGCTCGTAAGCTAGAGGTCCTATTCTCCTCAAAATTTCAAAGGGTCTTATGAATCTGGGACTCAGCTTCCCTTTCTTTCCAAATCTCATCACTCTTTTCCATAGAGATACCTTCAATAGCACAGAATCTCCTACTTCATATTCCTTATCTTTCCTGGTCTGGTCGGTGTACTTCTTTTGTCTGTCCTGGGCTGCTGCCAGTCTTTTCCTGATGAGTCCTACCATTTCTCTGGTCTGCTGGGCTAACTCTGGTCCTAATATCTTGTGTTCTCCAACTTCATCCCAACACAGGGGAGAGCGACATCTTCTTCCGTAAAGAGCTTCATACGGGGGCATTCCTATGCTAGCGTGATAGCTATTGTTGTAAGTAAATTCGATCAGGGGTAAGTGGTCATCCCAATTTCCTTTGAAATCAATGGCACATACTCGTAGCATATCTTCTAAGGTCTGAATAGTCCTTTCGCTTTGTCCATCAGTCTGGGGATGGTAAGCGGAACTCATGTTTAGTCTGGTGCCTACGCATTCCTGGAAGCTTCTCCAAAATAGGGAATTAAACCTCGGGTCTCTATCTGACACTATGGCTACAGGAACGTCGTGCCTTACTACAATTTCCCTCAAGTAAATATCTACCAACTTGTCTATGGTGTATCTTTCGTTGATTGGTAGGAAGTTTGTCGACTTGGTCAGTCTATCAATGATAACCCATATGGCATCGTGATTGGTCTTTGTTCTTGGTAAGCCTGTCACAAAATCCATGGCTATATGCTCCCATTTCCATTCCAGAATTTCTAGGGGTCGTAATAGTCCACTAGGTCGCTGATGTTCCGCCTTCACTCTCTGGCATGTCAAGCACTTGCTGACCCACTCTGCTACTTCTCTCTTCATGTTAGGCCACCAATAATATTCCTTAAGGGCACGGTACATTTTCGTACTTTCTGGGTGGATTGAATATCTAGAGTTGTGCCCTTCGTGCAGCAGCTCATCCTTTAATTCTTGCACATTCGAAATCTAAATCCGGGATGCATACCTCATGATCCCTTTCTCATCCTTCTCGCATCTCACTTCTTCACCAGTCAATGTTCCTTTTTCCTCACTCATCTTCTTTTCCTGACATACTCGTATCTTTTCAGTCAGCTCTGGTACTAGCTTAATCTCAAATAATCCTTCCGTTCCCTTACTGGTCATCCTCACGTCAATTTCCATCTTTTCAAATTCCTTAATCAACTCCTCCGATGTCATTATTATCTTGAGTCTTTCCTTCCTACCAAGGGCGTCAGCCACCACATTGGCTTTACCCGGGTGATAAAAAAATTCATAGTCGTAGTCTTTTATCAACTCTACCCATCTTCTCTGTCTCATGTTTAGTTCTTTCTGAGTAAAAATATATTTGAGGCTTTTATGGTCAGTGTAGATCTCGCATTTCTCACCGTATAGGTAGTGTCTCCAAATTTTCAGGGCAAACACTATGGCTGCTAATTCTAGATCATGCGTAGGGTATCTGCTTTCATATTCCTTTAATTGTCGAGAGGCATACGCTATCACTTTGCTGTGCTGCATTAGTACACATCCTAATCCTTTAAGTGATGTGTCGCTGTATATGACAAACTCCCCCTTTCCATCGGGAAGAGCGAGCACTGGTGCTGACACCAGCCTCATTTTCAGCTCTTGAAAACTCTCCTCACATTTCTTTGTCCATACAAACTTTTCTGTCTTCCGGGTAAGTCTAGTCAGTGGACCGGCTATCTTAGCAAAGTCTTGCACGAATCTTCGGTAATATCCTGCTAAACCCACAAAACTCCTAACCTCTGTTGGGGTAGTTGGTCTTTCCCAATTTGATACCACATCTATCTTGGCAGGGTCAACTAAAACTCCTTTGCTACTCACCACATGTCCTAAAAACTGAACTTCTCTCGACCAAAATTCGCACTTCGAGAACTTGGCATACAATTTTTCATTCCTCAAGATCTCTAAGACTATCCTCAATTGTTCTGCATGTTCTTGCTCTGTCTTTGAGTAGATCAGAATATCGTCTATAAAAACTATCACACATATATCCAGGTACTTTTTGAACACTCTGTTCATCAAATCCATAAAGGCTGCGGGTGCATTGGTTAACCCAAACAACATAACTAAGAACTCATAGTGTCCATACCTAGTGCGAAAAGCAGTCTTCGGTATATCTTCCGGTTTGATTTTCAACTGGTGATATCCTGTTCTTAAATCTATTTTGGAAAAATATACAGCTCCTTTGAGTTGATCGAATAGGTTATCAATGCTGAGGAGAGGGTACCTATTCTTAATAGTCAGCTTATTCAGCTCTCGATAGTCTATACATAATCTCATACTGCCGTCCTTTTTCTTTACGAACAGTACTGGCGCTCCCTATGGCGACACACTGGGCCTTATCATTCCATTATCTAATAACTCTTGCAGTTGAGAAGCTAGCTCCTTCATCTCAACTGGGGCTAGCCTATATGGGGCCTTGGATACTGGCGCCGTTCCTGGTGCTAACTCTATAGCGAACTCTATTTCTCGGTCAGGTGGTAATCCTGGTAACTTCTCTGGGAATACATCCTCGAATTCATTTACTACGGGTATGTCCTGTATATTAGGGACTTCCTTCTTGGTATCTATCACATAAGCCAAATAGGCCTTGTTACCTTTCCTTAACAATCTTTTTTCCTGAAGCATGGTTAGAAATTTCTGGTTCTGTCATTGACCTTTAAACACTACTACTTTTTCATTCTACACTCTTATCTTTACTTTCTTCCGTTCACAATCTATTTGCGCTCCGTTACTGGATAACCAATCCATCCCTAAGATTACATCAAATTCTCCTAACGCGAATGGGATTAGGTTGACCTCGAAGATCTTCCCTTCTAATTTCAACTTGCACTTAGGGTGTACTTGATCTACAGGGATTATTTCTCTGTTTGTTATTTCCACTCATAATATCTCACGTAAGGGTATGGCATTAAGTTTTAACTTTTTAGCAAAATCTTGAGATATAAAAGACTTGGTTGCTCCAGAATCAAATAGGACATTTGCAAGTTCGGAATTTAACAAAAGGGTACCTGCTATCACGTCAGTGTTTCGGACAGCATCCTGCACAGTCATGTTTAAGGTCCTAGCAGCTGGGGGTCGGTTGGATGCAGCTTTGTTCATCCCTGAGGCTGGGGGCTTCAACGTTGGGCAATCCTTCTTCATGTGTCCTACCTTTCCACATTGGAAACATGTTACAATAGACCGGGTGCAGCTGTTGGCAAGGTGTCCGATTTGGTCACACCGGTAACATCTCAGAGGGGCTCTTGACTGGGTACACATTCCAAGGTGTCTCTTCTTACAGGTTTGACATTCTGGTATTGGGGCACGTGGTTGGCTATGAAATGTTGCCCTAGATTGTCCGTCGCCTTGGCCAACACTCGCACTCGGGGCCTTTCTGAATCCGCGGCCTCGTGTAGGTTGGGACACCGCTCCCCTAACGAACCTGCTTGGAAGGCTCCTGTTCCCGGTTCCTATTCCTTGGCTTCCTATCTTTCTCTTCCTATTTTCCTTTTCCTTCACAATCTGCTCACTGCCAGCTTCAACAATCGAGGCTTTCTGTACTAAGGTGGCATAGTCTGTCAGCTCTAACACTGCTACTCAGTTCTGTATCCACTATTTCAGACCAAGCTGAAACCTTCGCAATTTGTTTTCTTTGGTATTCACAAATTCAGGCACAAATCTCGACAACTTAGTAAATTTGGCCTCATATTCCGCCACAGTCATCTTATCATGTTTTAACTCCAGAAACCTAATCTCCATCTGGGTTTCCATAAACCTAGGGAAGTACTTGTCTAAGAACAGTCGGGTAAATCTATCCCATGGAATCACAACATCAGTTTCTAGGTTTCGTTTGGACTCCCACCAGTAGTTAGCTTCTCCTTTCAGCATGTAAGAAGCGAAATTGGTCTTATGTCGTTCCTCAACACCTAGTATTTCGAAGGATTTTTCTATCTCTTTGAGCCAGGCCCGTGCTTCAACGGGGTCAGCAGATCCTAGAAACTCTGGGGGTTTGAGAGATTTAAAGGCTCTAAAGGTAGTAGATGCAGTCTGTTGGGCAGCATGTGGCTGTGGTGGAATAGGTTGTTGGTTCAGATTTGCTCTTAACAGTTCCATAAATTCATTCATGGGGTTCCCTCCCTGATGGGTATCCTCAGACTCTTCTTCTACATATTCTTCCTCATCATATTCATTATAGTCTAGGTCTTCTTCACTTTCCTCATTTACTATAGGGTCACCTCGTTGTTGGTTAACAGATTCTGCGGGCTGTGCCCTAGTTCCTCTTTTACGGGGTGGCATTGTTCTGATAATGAAAATTAGTCAACATAATTGTAATTATAACAGTTGGGTTATTTTATTCATATGTAAGCATGTCAATTATTATCTAGCAGGTTTTATAAAGTGCAATAATATAGACATCATTTCTTAATAACTGCTTATATATATATATATTAATAAGATCTCCCATTTATACCTTGGGGATGAAACAACTAGCTGAGTTCATACATGCCTGATTACAATCTATCACTACTAGTAATGAATACTGAAATGAAAATACATAAATCGTGTACCCTGAAGGGCTAGGAACTCTATCTACTACTAGCTATCCTATCAAAATTGTTGACAAGTCACCCAGCCTTCTTCAAGGTCTATATCTAGTCACTAGTCTCTCAGTCACTATCACTGCGAGTGAGGTCATGCACCCTCTTCATCGCTCCTGCAATCATCAGCTCTGCATCAACTACCGGGATATATCCTCCCACTGATGTCATCCTCATCTGAACCCTGGTACGGAGCTCGATCCCATCGATCTCTCTATGGGCTATAGCTGGGGAAGCAGCTCTGAAATCTCCTGGGTATCCTAGTCGGGTGGCTCTCTCAGCTGTCAGTGCTTGGCATAATTCCCCAATGCGAGCAGATGCCGCAGTGATCTCAGCGTTAAGCTGACCCACTATTCAGTCGTGTACGGCTACATGCATGGTCGTCGGTGGTGGTAGAGGTGAATCTGGGTCACTAGAGGACATATTATGGACCTCGTGGAACTATGCGCATATCGCCTCCTCATCATCATCATCAGTATAGGACATGGGGCTCTGGATCCCTGGGGGTGGTATAGGAGAGCGAATAGCCTGGTGAGGGTACATCTCTACATCTCTCCAGACTACGCCATTAGCTATGGGGACAGGAAGCTAAGTCTCCTCCTCTAGGACATCCTCGGTAGGGTCATCATCTGAATCATCAATGGGTGGGCTCTCTGCCTCGGGAATAGGATCACGCTCAGGAATTATGACATCATCAACAGGATCAACCTCCCTCCTAGGCTCTACTGGTACCTGACACAATAGGCAAGGTGTTACTAACTTACAGTTGGAATTCTCTTGAGGGTAAAACAGTCAAGACTACCCGTGTAGCCCGACGACGAACTCAACTTGAGCTCTAATTGATTATTTTATTATTCTTATGTATACGTATTTTATGTCCTATCATTTCCAAGATTTGATAACCTAAGGATTTGATACCATTTTTGTGGCGCCCCAAAACCCCGGTCAGGAGTCTCGGAAGCCACGCCATCTAAACTCACACAACTCACACTACAATATATAAATACTCACGCTTCACGACCCCACACTTGTCACACACACACACACTTACAGGTTATTGTCTTGGAAATGAACCATCATAACTAGAGTAATTGTTAATCATCAAGTGATATTTATTACAACCCAAAAGTAATTAATCTTACCGGGGAGTGACCTTTAGGTAAGGCTAGTCCGCCGGCCAAATATACGTTTCTTATTTCTTACCTTACATAAGTCATACTTATAAATAAGCCGAACTATAAACAACTGAAAACTAATCTAACTTATTTTGACTACCTGTGGTACAACACCAAACAATCTACGGAACAGCTGGCCATTTCCTACCCGTTTCCTGGCTGTGGTTCTCATGGCAGGCATCTTGATTCACTGTTGTGTTGTGTCAATTTAAGAAAACAAGTGTGAGCTATAATGCCCAGCATAATAATGTATAGTATAAAATGATTGAATGATATCCTCATATATGATATTTATGTTTTATTCAAAAATAGTTTTCCTTGGTGATACACACCTTTTTATGAAAACAATTCATTAAGGGGGTTTTAATAACCTGCGAATACCTTAGTAGTAATCCCAGCACCTAGGCTTGGGTTACGGTATTGCATCACAATTCCAATTGGAAGAATTTGGACATTCACTGGAGCCACCGCATACGATGATCAGTTGTACTACGGAATTAGTAACCTTTTCTACTAGTAGAAGGACGAAACCGTCATCTCTCGGGTATCACCCTTGCCGCATACGAGCTATGTGTCCTCATTTCGGGTATACACACACTTCGCAGGTCCATAGGTACATAATGTACCGTCTCCTACGATACCAGTAGCCTATCCAATACACGAAGTACTTGGATTATACCCCTCCCTTGTCCTTTAGGATATCTTATCATATCTCGAGAACTCGAACCACATCGAAGCTCCTCCAAGCGTTTTGCTTGTTGATAGACATAGCTTTATTGTATATATATATATATATATATGTACTTCCGAATATTTGGAGGAAGTACTAAGGATGTGAGTTGACCGTTGTCAACAGATAATCAATAAGGGGGAAAAGTTTCTCCTTGAAACTATATTCAAAAATATTAATAAGTGTGGATAATATTCACCGACAATCTGAAATTATTTGAATGATATTCCGAAATCAGAAAGTACGTTTTGAATCAGGATCTATGATTTTTAAATCAATAATAAACCCTTTAATAAATAATTAAATGATAATCGATAATAATCAAACCTCGAATGAGTTTACTTTCTAAAAGATTTATTTAAAATATTATTCCTCAACTAGTTTGTGTCTACATAATTAATAATTTATAATAATTAATCGGGTTTGAAATAAATCAACATTGGAGTATAATACTTCCATAATAAAGGAATAAGTATATAATATTTATTATTCGAACAATAAAATATAGTTGAGGGAATATGATCGTTGGGAAATCGTTTTAATAAAAGTTCGAGGTGTTTTAATGTTTCGTAAGTGGACGATGAGTTCCTTTTTAACCATACTACTATGGACTTATAATCGTCCTATAATATCTCCGGAATGATTCCCGGGTTTTATTTTAAATCCCGACCGACTCTCGGTCTTATATAATATATCACGCTTAAAGCGGAATAAACATTTCACGATATATACTATATCGTACAACATCGCTATATTATGCGGAAATTCAATAATTACGTATCATGGCAAACATAATATTTATGCGATGATAGTAAAACAATCCTTTCACAACACAACAGTAAAAGTGGAGTTGGGTTTGTAAATTTTCCTGGGTATCTCGAGGTGGAGGATGCTCTAGGTTCCGCTCAGAAATCTATAACCATAAACACATTTCATTTCGTTAGGTTCCGTTCTAATTTACGGCGACTCGCACTCATGCACTACTTATCATGCTCCCGCTCAACTTATATTACCCTTAATTATTCCTTTAAGTCATATTCACATTGTGATCACTTCATTTTCCTAAGTATCTTGGGTTCATTCTCATTATCGTCGTTGGCTCCACTTATGGATTCTCTCGGTTTCTACTCGCGCGGTCTGGGCTCCGACATTTTTATAAAATTGAGAACTCATTATTTTCACTTGAAATTTTTATGGTAGTTAGGAAACTGAATATTGTAATCTCTGTAAAAATTTCAAGATTTATGAACATATTTAATTCTATCCTTTATATTTTCAAAGTTCGTAATCTGTAGCAGTTTTTGTCGCGTAAATCACTTTTACTAAAACGACCATAACCTTTGATCCGTAAATCAGAATCAAGCGAGTCAAGCGCCTAAACGATCCTGATAACATTTTCTATCCTAAAAAAAGGTTATTTTTTAAGAATCTACAGTTTACAACTTCGGTACTTTCTGCAGAAAGTTAAAGTTACGATTTGTTTGTTTTAACGAAGTTACGTTTACGATCGGGGTTTCGTTTACGCCCTAACTATTAACACAACCACCAAAAATCATCATATAATCATCAACACACAAACTCCTCTCAAGAACATCATGCTATTGAGGCAACAACCAACTTTAATCTACTTAACTTAAACACCAAGATTTCATCAATACTACTTAGTAAGTTAGGTTTACCACCACATACTAAATGGATCTTAAAAATGAACCTTAAATAAAGTTGGGCCAAAGATTTTTACCTTTCTTGAAAGCTTGGGATGTGTTCTTGAGGATGGTGGAGGCTTGGAAGTGCTTGGTATGATTTTTAGAATCTAAAACCACCATTGAAATCAAGAAACCAAAGAGAGGTTACTATTCATACTATTCACTGGCGAGTTTCTTGAATTTATTCCACCCATCAAACCTTGATAAAAAGAGATGAAAGAATTTTCTTACCTTAGTTTAGTTTCTAGGAGGATTAGGAATTAATTGGGTGATTTTACAAGAGCTTGAACTTGGAGTTTGGAATTTGAATTCCTCCTTTTCTTCAATAGGGTCGAATGGAACAAATGGGGATGGGGGTATTTATACTACTTTGGTTGCTTCTTTTGGATGCTTTGGATAGGTTGCTTCTTGGAAGGTGAGTTGATATCTTGCAACTTGATTTTATTCTTCCTAGTATAGCATTCTAGGTTTATTCTTTGTAGCAAATCTTGGAGACAAATCTTTGTAGCTTGCTAGCTTACAAGCTAACTACAAGGTTAGCTTCCTTAGCACACTATTTTGCTAGCTAGCTTGGTCATCCTATGGTTAGCTCACTATTTTATGAAGTAACCATGGTTACTTCCTTACCATGGTTTAGTTAGCGCGTTACATTTATTTAATCGTTTACGTGTTCGCTCGGTTACTTAAACGTTCTCCGTAATACTTACTCGTAAATGGTTCGCGATGTAATTCCTTTCGGATTTATTCCTTATATTTTTATTTATCCTACTTGAATATAAATCCGTAGGATTTTAATCTCATAATTATATTGTGATTCCCGT
This sequence comes from Apium graveolens, assembly GCF_009905375.1. NCBI lineage: Eukaryota > Viridiplantae > Streptophyta > Magnoliopsida > Apiales > Apiaceae > Apium > Apium graveolens. The sequence continues at coordinate 163,097,316 of NC_133653.1, read as the reverse complement.
AATCCTCGATGAGTCGTAAATACGGTCGTTTTTCAAAGTTCGTTTTCTTCAAAAACTAATAACATTTACATTCACTCATTTGGTACGTATAATCGTAATATCAACTCCGAAACTCATTTTCTCATGCACTACATAGTGTGGGATCAAAAGTTTTTCTCGTCCGTCAAGGTTACTATTCATTAAACGTTTTACAAGGTCTCAAAAATTCGAGTTATTACAGGGATACTTGTGCTTACTAAATCAGGACCACTACATGACTAGAACAACCCTTCCTGTCCAAGATTCTTACAAAGGCTATTCTGATTCATCTCCAAAGAAAGTACCAGAACTTCATCTAATATTGGTCTTCACAGAAGCTCATCAACCCTTTTATGATAGACTTAATAAATATTTTCTAAGGAAAACTATCAGAAGTTCCTACAACAGCAAAGCTAAAAGAGAGTAAAGGAGATTACTCTTGGACATGTAGATGAGACTATCAAAAGATTTTCACTTCCTAGATCATGTACACAAGAACCTATATCTTAATGGGGCATAGCAGCACCATCAATTCCTGATCCATGTTCCGCAAGAACCTATACTTCATATAGTATAACAGACAAGGAAGAATCCCTTGATAAACATAACACAACTGCACATCAAATAGTGCTAACAGAAGCTCAGAATTCAGACAGTGGAGTAGAGTACACAAGAACCTAGATGTCAAAGTAATACAACAACTCTTGAATCTTCATCCACACAAGAACCATTACCTTAAAATGGTGATGAAGGCAAAATTACTGAGAACACTGTGAGAACAGTTGAAACTGATGAAAGATTCAGCTGCATATTAATGTTAAATCAATCAACTGATTCTTCAGAATCCCACAAGGTATGAAATGCACACTCACTCTTCTGATGAAATGAGTATGATTAAACCTATATGGATCACCCCTAATCATATGATCACAGACAACTCTTCTCAGCCACTTCTAATTTCTGTAGGTCAAACAACATTTAATCCTTTCATGTTAGGATGAGAGAAAAGATTGAGGGAAAAAAAGAAAATAAGAGAGGCAGGATCCTTCCTAGAAAAAGGAGAGGTAGATGAGTGTCTAGATTTAGTAATCCTTGTGAGGAAACTCTGACTCTTAAAAGTCATGAGACTAGTGCAGTGAGAAGTAGTGAGACTACTTATTAAAAGAACAGAGAGTTTAGGACTTGTGTTACTGAAAGACCTTTTCTGAAGGTCTAAGTAAAGTCTCATATTCTACCTATTGAATTCATCACTACAAAAATCACTGAAGCTTGAAGCTGCAGATATTGTTCTAAATGGACAATGACAAAAGCTTGAACAATGTGCATCTAGTTGAATCTTCCACCTAGAGATAATATCAAGAAGGGGGAGAATATATCTAAATGCAAGAACAGCTGTTGGATGTTGCCAGACACTAATACTCTCTTCTTGATAGGGGGAGAGAAGAGTAAACTAATACTCTCTTCTTGATAGGGGGAGAGAAGAGTAAATCTAAATGCACTGGTGGTACAAACTTTACAAGGGAAAATCGAGTAAATCTCCATGCAATGTTGATGGAGATAGTATTGAAGACATGTATAGAATGCAATGTTGATGCAGATAGTATTAAAGACATGTATAGAATGCAATGTTGATGCAGATAGTATTAAAGACATGTATAGAAGTAAAGTTTGTTAAACTCACAGAAGAAGACAAAATGGGGAGATTGACTTCTGTATTTAGTTATTGTTTTGACATCATCAATCAGAACTTGTGCATAATTTCATAATGAACAAGTTGGGGGATATCGTAATATATTAAGTGATGATGTCAAAGATTACTGAAGATGACAACATCATTAGTGTTCATGATCAAAGTATGAAGAAAAGCTAAATGGATATCTGATCTAAGGAGAATAATGAACTGTTACATTTCATAATCTGTTAAGCTTGAGGTTAGTCTTATTAACAAGCATGAATGTGTGTTAAACAATCTTCTCACAAATTGGGGAAGATTGTTGTGCAAGACATGCATGTATCTTAATAAGACTAAGACAATTTGTCAACCCTAAGCAAGTTGTATTGTTATCTTAGTTTGTATTTGTACTTGTAACATTTTAAAGTCTGTAAAAATGCAAAGAAGCAGACTGGAGTCTTTTTTCTGAAACAGTATCAAGCCTAAGGATTCTATCTGAAAGAAGATCAAAATGATCATGTCTCAGAAGAATTTTGAAGAAGCTTGGAGTTGAATAAATCTGTTTGGATAAAAATACTCTAAGTCAAGATCTCTACAAGTCACAGATTTAGTGTTATAGATAAGTCATTCGAGAACTCCAAATGACTTATCGAGAAGTCTAGAAAGCTACTCGAGAACTCAGAGAGATATCGACAAGTCAAGAAGACATGAAGGTTGGAGATATCGACAAGTCATTTCTTCACTAGAGAACTCAGAGTTATCGACATGTCTACATTCATTAGAGAACTCTGAGTTATCGATAAGTCAAAGTCCACTAGAGAACTCAGAGATATCGATAAGTCAAAATACACTAGAGAACTCTAAGTTGTCGACAAATCAAAATGAAGACATGATGCTGAGAGATCTCGACAAGCCAAAGTTCCATTCGAGAACTCAGAGACCTCTACAAGTCTAATTCACTAGAGCATTAGAGATCTCGATAAGTCATTATACTTATCGAGATGTCAAGATCTCTATGTGCCTAATTGGAGATCTCGAGTGAAATTCTTAAAGTACAAAATCACAGACCAGTCCAATATTCAAGATAAACAATCAACAAATAATCCAACCAGCTGAATTGACAAGTCTACAAAAAGCAACTTGATGGATGTGCAAGATCAATGGTGAAGATTAACTGCCAGAGGAAGATCAATATATTCACACGATGCTAAAGATATGCTAATCCAGAAATGGAAGAGTTACTTTTCTATAAATAGAAATAATAAATGTCAGTTTAGAAAAGTGAATAGCATGTCTTATTATACACTGTGTAAACCAGCAGTTAACTATGTTATAAAGTTAACACTGGTCTTCTGTCAGTTGTAACAATCTAGATAGTATCTTGTAATTCTCTCAAGAAGAAGCTAAGCTCTTTAACAAAAGAGCCTAGAAATTTTGTAGCAAAACATTCTTGATTTTTAATATAAAAATTAAGTGAGTTTTGAAAAGATTGTGTTCTTGTTCACTGCATGTTTATTTACTGCATTAACACATCTTTTCTACAAGATTAAATTTACTTTGTTCAACCAAAAATATTCTAGAAAAGTCTAAATATATTAAAACACATTCAACCCCCTATGTGTGTTATTCATTATCTAACACACCAATGCATGAACCTATTAATGAACTTCATATGGATCACTGTTGACGTCTTCTTCACTATAGCTACCAAAACCTTAGTGTATATGCCCAATAAACAATCTGTACTGATTATAGTGGAATATAGATTTTTTTAAAGTCCTTGTTCTATGTTGAGTTATCCAAATTAGTATTGTTGAGTTATACATATAGAGGCAAGTCTAGGGTTAGACTGGTTTTGGGAGACTTGGTGGACAAGTCTCCAACTTAGATGGTAATTAAGACTCCTATAGGGCAAGAGATTCTAGATCCTTTCTTGTAGGAGTTAGTGTCTATATTGGACGTCATGTCTCTTCTCTTTCAGCCATATTGGGATTAGTCCATGAATATCTTATGTTCGTGGACCTTGACGACCTCTACTTGTGGGTCTTGATGACTTGGGTCGTTATTAATCTATAATAAACTTTGACCATCCTAGTTTATTTTGGGCTTTGGACAAAAATTTTAAGCGTATTTAATGTGACATTTAGTGTGTCTATAGGATGTATTTTCTACCTATATCATTTCCCCTAACTTCCGGGGAAACTACTCGAGTTTATGTGGAAGTTATAATAGTCTATTCGCGACGGGACACTTTCGACCCTTCTCGGGTATCGGCCCTTCATGGGTGTAGGCCCTTCATGGGTATCGACCCTTCATGGGTTTTGTCGTATTATCATAAGTGTGGAGCGAGATATACTTTTACAAAAACTTATATTTTTTTATTGTGAGTATACACACTTAGTGCCTTTGCACAAGCTAATTGAATAATTTTGACACTTAACGGTCCTAAACGGGACTAAAAAGCGAGGGTTTGTCACCCCTTAACCTTCGTCAAGGTTAATTATAGCGTGAAAGCTACTAACAGGTCATAATCAGGGCTAATAGTCCTTAAAGAGTGTTGATTTCCATGTACAAGCTGTTAGTTTGGCTTAACATAGCCTAATTTTAAGCTAGAGTACGCTAATTGGCCTTAATCGAGGCTAATCTGCCTTAATCGGGCCTAATTTGTCTTAATCAGGACTAATTTGTATGTACAAGCCACTATATCCTTAATTCACACTAATCACGTGTGTGAATAAGTAAAATAGCCTAAACGGGGATAATTATATTACATGAGCCACTAATTACCCATGATTTAGGTTAATTATGTGTAATATGGACCAGTCGACCCTAATTGGGGCTAATCTTCACTAATCGGGGCTAAGCTTTATTAATCAGCCCTAAACAGGGCTTAGTCAAAATCCTGAAATTTCAAAAAAAAATTCAATTTTTTTCCATTTTTTCTAAAAAAATTTTAAAACATTCCCATGAGGGTCACTGGAAATCCTCTAGGAGGCTCTGGACCAACTCCGTGGAGGTTCTGGTCAGTCAAAGCCTCCCATATAGCGGACTCGATCCCACCTGGTCGGCCGGGAGTCAAACCTTTTCTATTAATGTTCTCATGAACGCTCTGCACTTGTCCCAGAGAATGTTCTGCACTTGTTCTAGTGAACGTTCTGTACTTATTATAGTGAACATTCTGCACTTATTCTAGTGAATGTTATGCTCTTCACGAAACCTGTTTCTGTGGACTTTCTAGTATTGACAAAACTTTCTCTTCCAATAACAATCTCGGCTTGCTTCAGTTCTGTTATGGTTTAATTGCCTGCATAAATATATACATATATGTATATATCTGTGTGTGCTTCTGTGGGAATGGGTGTGTGTGTAATTGTGTGTGTGTAATTGTGTATGTGTATGTAATTGTGTGTGTGATTATTATGGTCTGTGTTGGTTGTTTCCGGCTGTGGTGTCAGCTGTTTTCCGGCCGTTTTCCGTTAAGGCCGCGTTTGGTGCGCGTGTTTGTGTTGGTTGGCTGTAATTTCTTTATTATTTTTATTCCAATTTTTTGCAAAAATAATTTGATTAAAGATTCGTGAAATAAATTTATGCAGGAAAATTTTAATAATTAATCGGTGAGATTCGAATGGAAACCCGAAATTTATCGGGTACCGACGAATTTTACCGCCATCCGCGATGAATTTTTTTTACGAGCGGACGGTGGACCGTGATGATTGTTATCTATGTCCTAAATTTTATAAATAAATAAATATTTGTATTACTAGTGATATCGAAGTACGAGTCGTATGGAATTGTGGATTGTTGAGATTGTTGGGATTGACGTCATTTGTAATCGACGGGTAGGCTTATAAACAGAAAAGTTGCTGCCAAAATTTTCTAAAAATTTATTTTAAATATGAGAAACATACTTTATTATATAAAACATTTTAACTTTATGTGAATACAGATTATCTGATTATGTGTATAATTATTATACGAGTCGAGTTATCAAATTGGCTTATTAGGATTCGAAAAGACCAAAGTCAGCGTAAAAGCTACTTAGGGTTTCCGAAAGCGTTGCAAGGCAAGTACCCTGACCATTCTTTTATGGTTCAGTTAGTATGAATAGACTAATGTTTTATTCTCATAAAGGAACAAAAACGTTTTGAGTTACGAATCCCCTGTAGTTATAAATCACTGTTTTAAACCTGTTTTGGGGAGAAGTAACTTCGAAAGATACCTATCTCGAATGAAATGATTTGTGAACTAGATTTTCTACGTGTGCTGTTAAAATGAATTATTTTGAAATGACATAGGTACAAGTGTTTTGAAAAATGGATAAAATGATCAGATATGGGATACATAGGGGACAGAGTAGGCTTATTGAGGTGAAGTAAGAGGCTAATTCGGTTGCACACATTATATAACCGATTAGTCCAGCAGGTCAGAGACCTAGCTAGTCTCTAAGTTCCGGAACAGGTAAATAGGATGGCAGTCAGAGCCGTCTGGTGTTGATAGCCTGATCAGCTGTCTTCACATATCCGTAACGTATCTGATTTGGATTTTTGATTCCCGTAAGGGAATAAGTAATTGATACAGTGGTTTTATAAATGTCAATAGCATGCTAAAATTGGACTCTGGTACTTACACAGCACACTACTACATTTGTTTTGTTAAAAGCATGCTAGTCAGGGATATCCAGTTATCTCAGTTTTTCTTTTTATACTGTTGTTCGAAATGATTTACAGATTACGAATTTTATGTTTATTATAGTTTTGTTCCTATAATTGTTTACCTTACTATTTTTATCTTGATATTCATATGTTGGTATTGCTGAGCAATTATGCTCACCCTTGCAACCTGTTATATATATAGTGCAGATGCCTAGAACACCAATCATACCTTGGCAGAACCATGTCTCATCCCCTTCAGGACTCGACTCCTCAGAGGTAGTTAGTATCAGGCCACGTGCGGTCTGATGAGTTGCTGAATAAGTTAGTGTGTGTCAAACTTTTGAATAAATGATTTGTAATAATGTGTAGCTTGGATCATACTTGAATCTGGATCGGATCTTGGTTCGGGGTTGAGTTAGTATATTTTAATAATAATCTTGTTGTTTATATTTCTGTTAATTATGTTTGGTGATGTCAACTCCTGACCTCGGGGTTGAGGCCGTCACACTTTAGGAGGCTCTAGACCAAGCTCTATGGAGATTCTGGTCGACCAGCGGCCTCCATGTGGAAGACTCAGCCCCTCCTGCTCTTGGTCGGCCATGAAACCACCTCCATTGTGGTCCTGGTCGGCCGGGAGGTGAACGTTCTCCGAACTTTTTTGTATTCATCCATGTGAACATTCTAGGCTTGTTATGATGAATGTTCTACACTTTTTTTGGTGGACATTCTACCCTTATTCTAGTGAACATTCTGCTCATGTGCTCGTGAACGTTCTGCTCTTCATGAAACTTGCTTCTCAGAATGTCCCCGTAATTGAGTTGTGGCTATAGATGGCCATTGATGTTGGATTAAGAGCTTAACCTTGCTCTAACTTCAAGGTTTTCATTAATAATTTTGATTATCATAATTAATCATTGAATTAAGACTAACGATTTGTGTTTATCCTTCATCAAGCTTTTCTTAGAGGACTCATATGATAAGCGACATTTTGCATCATTTTGTTCATTTATTATGCCCTTTCCTCTAAGTTCTTGATCATTTTCCCTGCCATTTTTCAATTTTTTTTTCAAGTGATACCTGCTAGCTCGAACCAGGAAGAGTTTTGACCTGCTATAGCAGGTACCTCTTTTCCTATAAAAGAAGATGAGAAGTACTCATTTTCATTTTACACTTTCATTTCTCAACTCCTCCAAAATTTTCTCAAGCTTAGAAGCTCTCAACTTCCCAAGTGTTTTAGGATGTCTCAAGGTCCTTACAGCAAGCCCTTCATCTCTTCTAAGGAAGTTATGCACAAGTGAGCCACGATTCAGTCACTGAAATGTATAACTTTCATTTCTCCCTACTCTCCTAATCATTGTTCCAACAACCTAATGAGCATGCTGGATGAGCGGGCCGACGAGTATCCGAGCAACATGCACTTTGATGCGTTCAATCATAAAAGCATGCTCGATGAAGAGGATGTTGATGAGATTCGGTCAAGTTATCGATGGCCTGACTATATAGAGGTTTGCAAGGCCAAGTCCAATGAGAGGACTTGCAATCTAAGTACTACCAGACTGTATGTGTACAAGAAAGCATTGAAATCCAGGTTAAGGTTCCCACTGCACCCTTTAATTCCCAGACTCCTTGCCAATTTGAAAGTTCACCCATGTTAGATTTACCCCAATAGGTGGGCTTTCATCACTATTCTCATTATAAGGTGCAATGACCTTTGTATTCCTTTAAGTGTTTCGATGCTTCGAAGCATATTCATGTTGAAGGCATCCCCTTCCTTCAGGCCCGGCTGGGTTCTACTACAACATAGGCCCCATATTTCTCATATTATGAAACTCACTTTCTTCATGACTCGATCTATCAGTGGAATCAAAACTTTGTGGTCTTGGAGTGGAAGGAAGGTGACTGGGAGTATATTTCAGACATGATTTCAACTGTCCCATAGACAATATTCACTCTATTCTCCACCTCACATATGCTGAGCTCTATGATCGTGACCGTCTTATTAAGGATGATGGACTAACCCCTTACTGGAAATTTAAGACGGAGACAAAGCTCTTTGAGGCCAACATTAGCACCCTCTTAAAAAAGGGTATTCATTTTTATTCTATCTCAAACTTGGTAATGTTTGTTCTTATATCTATCTTTCCTTTGTTTTATTTCAGCTACCAAAGCCTTAGATGCCTTGACTGACAAGAGTGACGTGGCCACGGGGAGGATGGTTAGGGAAGCTTCCAAGTAGGCTAACCGTATTCGTAAAGTCCCGACATTCCTTGAGGCCTCTGGCTTTAGAAAGAAAAGGGTCAAGGATTCGGATGGAAACGTGAAGATCCAATTCGAACTTTGTGGGGCATATCCACCAATGACTCGATGTTCGGAAGTCCGACCCTTGCTCTTGAATGGTCCAAGAATTGTATTACTACCCAAAACCGTGTTCACGTCTCATTGGGTGAGATATTACTCGAGGTCGAGATGTCGGGGGCTAACGCCTTGTTTCAGGTACTCTTAACTTGTAAATTTTTTTGTTCAAGTGCACTTTTTTACTGAATTTCGTTCAGAGTTTTCATAAGATTTTTATGGAGGGTCACGAGAAGTTCTCTGGGAGGCTCTGGACCAACCTCTGTGGAGTTTAGGTCACCAAAGGACTCCATATGGAGGACTCGGCCCATCCTGGTCTTAGTAAGCCGGGATCAGACATTCGTAAAGGTACTGGCCAGCCGGGACTCTCAGTGTTGGGAAATCGGCCCTCTTGAGTCTTGGTCGGTCTTAGTATCTTACCCCTGTGGAATTAGCCTTATTATGACTTCTCTTTCTGTTTTCTTTGACAGGACAATGCCTACTTTGCTGCATCTTCTACACAGAACATCAAGATGAGGAGCGACTATGTAGCACTGCAAGCCTCCATGAAAAAGATGAAGATCTCTTCAGAGGAGTGGGAGTCTAAGACACATCAAGCAGAGGAAAAGGCCGCTCTCCTCGAGAAGAAGCACTCCAAGAAGATGAAAAGGAGGAAGATGGAGTGGAGAAAATTTGTGAACGTGTATCATGGATCCAAATATTTTCTCCAGATGATGGATGATCATAAAAATCAGATGTACCCGAGAACCTGGCAATTGGATGACAAAGGGGAGTCAGGGACGTCCATAGCCTGTATGCAGACGTGGTTGACCCGGGCCTTTTCACTTGCCCTTGGGCATTTCCTGTGGCTGATCCCTCCGTATAAGCTTCGGATTCTGTACCTGAGACTTCCATCTAGCAGTCCTTATTCAGTTCTAGTAGCGGGCGTTCTGGTTCTAAGGGAAAAGCTCCTTCAGAAAGCCTTAGCTCCAAGACAGATCTCTATGGGTAGATTCGGGAGCCGGTTCCAGGGAGTGGTAACTCTTCCTCCGCGGCCGGCTCAGATGAAGATGGAGAAGAAGAGGAAGACGAGGTCGCTTAGGGAGAGGGGAACGAAGAGGAGGAGAATTCTTTAAATGATTGATTCTGATATCCTTGCATGGCTGTAGATGCCATATGTGGCTTTTTATTCAGAACTTTGTTTATTTGAACTTTTATGGTCTGTAACCTAACTGTCCATTGGGACTAATTTATGATTCATCGGGATCTTATATATGCATCATTTGGTTTGATTTTATACTTGTCTTTTATTTTTGGCATTTGGTGCTTCGGGACTTACATTTTTAGATGTTTGTACTTAAATAAATCGGTATAAAAGATGATAGAAACAAACTTGCATAAATAGATAATATCATTGAAAAATGGGTTCAACTCTTACATAAGATGGTTTCGTCGACCTTATTTATATATCTACTACTAAGTACTAGGAACATGTTATGAACGTCCTTGTTATGGATTAAAAACTAATATATATAATCGCTATATTTATTACTAAGGAACGTGAGCTTCGAGGCTCGATTTGACTGCTCTTGTGTTTCGTGACTCAGTCTGCCTTAACAAGATGCCTACGTACCTTGCTGTATGCCAAGGATCAAGTCAAAAAATGTAGTTCTGATTTGTGGGGTGAGGCCCCTTATATAGATGCTGGTGGTCCTTGAATTGGACTCGATATAGGAGATTTGGTGGGCAAGTCTCATAATTAGAATGGACTTTGGAGTCCTAGATAGTAGGAAACTGATTCCTTATCCTTTTAGGTCCCCTTGAGGCTAATCTGCAAGGATTTATATCCTTCTCGGGACTCTTCTCAATAGCTGATTTTTCCCTTATTAATTAATTATGAAATTAATTAATATACAGGGTTTTTGGGCCTTCTTTGTTCCATCTGGCCTAATCTGGTCCATCAGGCCTGATCAATGTGTTGACCTTTTTGGTCTGAATGTTATACATCTTCTTATTGGGCCTTGCTGCCCAAACTGTAATATTTAATTATATAATCAGGGTCCTACTCGAAACCTCGACCTGAATCTAGTTCGAAATTTCTCTGATATATCTTGCTTCCTGGTCGATAGATTTCGACTAGGATTCACGACCTGGTTTTCGACCAGGATCCTAGTCGATTCTTCGACCTGGATTTTAGTCTAGGTTTCTAAACCCCATACTTGAAAAAATGTTTTGTTTGATTCGACCTCATTCCTGGTCTAAGTTTCAACCTCAATCCAGTTCTGTTATTCCCGTAATTTTCGGGTGTCTGTTCGAAGGATTTCGAGCAGAATTTACGACCTGAAATTCGACTTGAATTCTGGTCTTTTATACCCGTTATTTTCGGGTGCCTGCTCGAAAGATTTCGAGCAGGATTCACGACCTGGATTTCGACTAGAATCCTGGTCTTTTAGGACTTCCATTTATTCTATTTTTTTTACTGGGCCTCAGTTTGGGCCTAGCCTTCTTTATTGTGCCTTACGTATTTTAGGGCTTCAATTTAGGGCATTATATTTTTCCAAATCCTAATTGGATTTGGGCCTTCTTAATTCTTATTGGGCCTCTTATTGATCTGGGCTTAATATACCAAAATACCCTGTTTAGAATTCTCTAGAATTCCCTAGAATTCCTTGGAATATTCTGGAATGTTCCTTTTTCTGGGCTTTTTTCTTTGGGCCACTATCCTTACTGGGCTTTTGTCCCTTCAACTTCACTTTTCCTCTTATATAAAGGAGTGAGGAAAGTCTACTGCTCCTCACTTTCTCATTTTTAAGTTCTTCATCTTTCTTCTCCTACTAAGAATCTTAGAGCAATAACAACAAGTCGAAGTATCAAAGCCTTTTGTAGGAGCATTTCTTCAGATAAAATTCCTACCTTTACTTCTTGTGCTTACCTTTACATAGTGTGCGCTTTCAAAATTATCTCTTTATGTGCCCTTTTTTCAGATGGCTGATAAGAAAATGACTCGCTTGGCCAAAATGAACGTGGCTAGAAAGTCCAATGAATTCCCTATTCGATCAAGGTACACTTCCTTGATCGATATGATTAACACCCGAGGGGACGAGTACCCGTCTGATGCGCATTTGGATGCGCACGACCATATTAGTGCCTTGCGGGATCCTAAAGAGCTGGAAAAGTTGAGCAGCTATTTCAAAATCAAGGAACCTTTCAAACTGGTTCTTGCAGGTCCGGCCGACAGGGCCTGCCAGTGGAAGAAGGACGCATTATGCGTCTATAGGGATACTCTTTCACCCGTTCATTCCTCTTTTGCTAGCCGATGTGGGCATCAGCCCTTGTCAACTCCCCCTAATTCTTGGATGCTCATTCTGTGCTATCTGTCACAATGTGCCAAGCATGATGTCCCCACTTCTGTCGCTGTCTTTAGAAAGATTTTTCGGTTCAAGAACAGCCTTGATAAGAATCCGGGTTGGGATTCTATAAACCAGCGCCCTAATATTCCTCATATTGTGAATGGGAAGTTCATCCCTGACAACAACTTGGGGTGGAAGAAAGATTTTTTGTTCGTCGTTTGGGAGGGTGGCGATTGGGCACCCTATTTCGATCGTCTTTTGGGCTTACCATTGATGGGAGCCCAAACGATATAACTTTGTCTGAGGAGGCCAGAGCTTTCAACCTCCTGACGCAAGATAATGGGACTTCCCATTCTTGGGATCTTATTATGGAGACCGTTCTTGTAGAACGCGGCCTTTCTCCCATCCCTAAGAAAAGTAAGTTTCCTTCCTTATACATCTCTTTTTATTTCCTCCAATTTCTATTTTGCTGATTCCTCAACTTACTTATCTCATTTGTTGCAGTGGCTGAGAAAATTGAGGAGGCTACAAAGCCTAAAGACCTGGAGACAACCAGGATGAAGCGTGCTGGAAAGGTCTTTAAAGACCCGCGCCTTGGGGATCGCTTCCCCGAGTTCCTACTCCAAACAGTGGAACCAGGTGAAGAAGGCCCCAGCCAAGTTTTGCGCACCAAGCAGAGGCCAGGGGCTTATTTTCAACCTGCTTGGGGAATCCGGGGCAAGGATTCAATCCTTGGCAGCACGACGTTTGCCAATGAATGGTCTAAGCATTTCATCTCCCTGGTGGACTATCAAGACTTTGTCCTTCAACAGGACTTAGAGGGGAACGAGCTTTTCGGAGCCCAGGCTTTGGCGACGGTACGTCTTTTTCCTTTGCCCTTCATAGTTGCCCTTTTTGATTTTCTCGTCTCATACTTTTGCTGTGTCTCTTGTAGGCGAACGCCCATTTTCAAGGGGCGATTCACCAAGCCAAGGCTTGGAAGGCTGGCCTGGAGGATGCTAACAAGAAGTTGGAGGAGGCCAACCAAAGAATAGAGGCCCTTGAAGCCCAACTTGCCTCTTCCACTTCTGATCTGGAAATGGCCCGGGCCGAAAATGTTATCCTGAAGGCTCAGAAGGATAAAGCCTTTGACGGCTGGATGGATACTCAGGAGTTTAAGGACTTAATGGTGGAGCACGATGCCCTCCTACACCCAGTTAGCTATAAAGAAGGCTGGGATGCTGATGTGGAGGCCATTCAGGATGAATTTCCAGAAGTCCTCGAGCAGTCCTCCTTTCCTTGCCCTGTGCGAGTTCCAGAACTTGGGGGTGTTACCGACAAGCTCGTTGGCCTGATCAAGGACAGTCCGTCGGGGAGCCAAGGCCAAAAGAGGAAGGAGCTTGAGTCCAGCTCCGGAGAGGAGGAAGCTTCTTCCGAAGAGGAGTCTGAGCCCGTTCCAAAGAAGATCAGGGTGGAAGAGCCTCCAAGGGCAGCGCCTCAGCAACCAGCATCTCCCGCAGCATCCAAAGCGCCCGAAGGCAGTTCTGATGGAACCTCTACGGGGACTTCCGAGGGGACGACTGAGACGTCCGAGGGGACGACTGAGACATCCGAGGAGACTTCAGATAGTGGTTCCGAGGAATCCCAGCCTTCCAAGGCCTAAGTTTTTTTATGTATTTCTTCTTTTTAGACAATATGTGAACTTTGTTTATATCAGAACTTGTTACCCTTCGGGGTTATTTCACATGCTGCTTTTCTTACTCGCCTCTTTCTCCTTTATCTTTCCAAAACTTAATATGCATTTAAACTTGAACTAATTGGCCCTTTGAATTGTGCAACGTGCACTCTTATAAAAGAATCCGTGAAGTCTTCCTTTTTTCAATGATCAAAGCATGATTTTTTACTAAAACCTCACAAGGTATTATCACAACTTAAACATCCATAGGTTGAAATAATTTCAAACTCTTTAATATGAAGTGTAGTTTTCCAAAACCTTACATAGTATGGGTCCGACCCTTAACAATAATAACCTGACAATGTAAATTCTACTGGAATATAAAATCCTACACAAGCAAAGCTTTAAGGTGCTTTTCAACCTACTTGTCATCCTGACAAATGAGAATCGTATTCAGTTACCCTACACATAGTAAACCTTCAGGTTTTGTGCATGCCATGTTCTTGGGACTTCAAAACCATCCATTATCTCCAGCTTGTAGGTTCCTCTACCTTGAACGCTCTTGACTTCATACGGCCCTTCCCAATTTGGGGCAAGCTTCCCTTTTTGTCCTACACCAGAAGTTTCTATCTTCCTCAAGACTAGGTCACCTTGTTTGAAAAACCTTTCTTCCTTTCTTTAACCCTTAGGTTGTAGTAGAATGAAGCCTTTTTCTGATATTCTACTATCTTTGCATGTGCCTCATCTCGCACTTCATCGATTAAGTCCAGAGCCAACCTTTGTCCTTCCTCATTTTCCTCAGCATTGAAAGCCTGAATCCTTGGAGAGGAATGTGATATCTCCACAGGAACTACTGCTTCTGCCCCATATGCCAACATGAAGGGAGTTGCTCCAGTCGTGACTCTACAGGTAGTCCTGTAGGCCCATAATATTGGAATTATTTCATCCACCCAATTATTTCTTGACTTCTCGATCCTCTTCTTTAATCCATCCAGGATTATCCGATTTGCTACCTCCGCTTGCCCATTGGCTTGCGGGTGAGCCACAGAGGTGAACCGTAACTCAATTTCATTTTCTTTACAGTACTTCCTGAATTCCTCGTTGTTGAATTGTGTTCCATTGTCGGTGACTAGGATACGGGGAATTCCATACCGGCACATAATATTTTCCCACAGGAATTGTGCAACCTGCTTAGTTGTGATCTTGGCCAAGGGTCTGGCTTCAATCCACTTGGTGAAATAATCAATGGCTACAATCAGGAACTTTCTTTGTGCTGTGGCCATGGGGAAAGGCCCCAGAATATCCATTCCCCACAAAGCAAAGGGAATGGGAGAGTTTATAGAGGTCAGCATCTCGGGGGGGGCGTCTAACTACAGGTGCATGCTTCTGACAGCGATCACACTTCTTTACATATTCTTTGGCATCAGCCATCATTTCTGGCCAATAGAAGCCTAAACGGGTTATCTTATGAGCCAAGGCCCTGCCCCCCAAGTGTTGCCCACAAATACCTTCATGCACTTCTTCAAGAGCCAAGTGTGCCTCATCGGGCCTGAGACACCTTAAGTAAGGAACCACGAAAGATCTTTTGTACAGAATCCCATCTATCAAAGAGTACCTTAGTGACCGAACAGCTACTTTCATGCTTCAATTGCATCATTTGGCAACCAAACGGTTTGAATGTGGGCCTTAATGGGATCTATCCATGACGTCCCCCGGCCTATAGGAGCTACAAGCTTAACATCAATGCTCCGTGTCTTCAAAACACGGAAGTATACACTTCCTGAACTTTCCTCTATCTCAGATGAAGCAAACTTGGATAAGGCATCTGCCTTAGCATTTTCCTCCCTTGGAATATGCTCAACATGGCATTAATTGAATTGGGTCATCACAGCCCTTACTAGGCGGACATACTTGGCCATCGTATCATCTCTTGCCTCAAATTCTCTTTTTACCTGGGATATGATCAGCTTCGAGTCTCCACGGACCTTTAAATTTTTGACTCTAAGTGTCCCAGCTAGGCCAAGGCCAGCTATCAGGACTTCATATTCTGCCTCGTTATTTGTGGTTGGGAAGTCTAATTTCATGGCATACTCGATCAAGAACCCGTCAGGGCTTTGTAAAACCAATCCTGCTCCACTGGAGTTTGTTTTTGATGCTCCATCAAAATAGAGAACCCAATATTTTTTCTCCTTTTCATCCTTCTCTTTGTTCCCATTATTGACTCCCTTGTCTTGAGGTATGGTATCTTCTTGAGGTATGGTATCTTCCTGCCCCCCGACTTCTTGGTTGAGTATGGTACATTCCACCACGAAGTTAGCTAGTGCCTGGGCTTTTATTGCCGTTCGTGGCTTATACTTGAGATCGAACTCACCCAGCTCTATTGCCCACTTAATCAATCTCCCACTTGCCTTGGGACTGTGAATGATATTTCTCAGGGGCTGATTTGTTAGCACCTCAATCTGATGATCCTAAAAGTAAGGACGCAGCTTTTTTGAAGCCATTACCAAGGCTAGAGCAAATTTCTCAATAGTTGAATAATTCAACTCAGCACCATGCACAATTTTGCTGACATAGTATACGGGTTTCTGGACTTTCAGTTCCTCCTTAACCAACACCGCGCTCAAGGCACTCTCTGAAACAGCCAAGTACAAGAATAAAACTTCACTCAAAACTGGCTTGGCCAAAAACGGTGCCTGCGCCATATATTTTTTCAATTCCTCGAAAGCCTTCTGGTTTTCTTCACTCCATACAAAGTCCTTAACATTTTTTAGTGACTTAAAGAATGATAGGCACTTGTCTCCTGACTTGGAGATGAATCGTCCCAGCGCATCAACCCTTTCTGTGAGCTTCTGAACATCCTTGACAGTTTTTGGTGGTTCCATGTCCAGGATTGCCTTTATTTTATCGGGGTTAGCCTTGATTCCTCTCTTGGAGACCATCAATCCCAAAAAATTTCCAGATCCTACTCTGAAAGCACACTTTGTAGGATTCAACATCATCTTGTGGTACCTCAGGACCTCAAAAGCTTCCCTCAAATGGGTTATATGATCAGTCTTTACTAGACTCTTGACTAACATGTCATCAATATAGACTTCTATAGTCTTACCAATAAGATCCTTAAAAATTTTATTTACCAACCTTTGATAGGTGGCTCCTGCATTCTTAAGACCAAATACCATAACAAGATAACAATAAACACCAAAGTCAGTGATGAATGATATCTTTGGAATGTCATCCTTGTGCATCTTAATCTGATTGTACCCGCTAAATCCATCCATGAAGCTCAGCATCTCATGCCCAGCAGTGGCATCAATCAAAGTATCAATTCTTGGCAACGGAAAACAGTCTTTAGGGCACACATCATTCAGATCAGTGAAGTCTATACACATCCTCCATTTCCCATTAGCCTTCTTCACCATTACAGGGTTTGCCAACCACTCTGGAAATTGAATCTCTTCATTGAAACCAGCCTCTAAGAGCTTCTGCACTTCTTGTTTTATAGCTTCTTGCCTTTCTGGAGCAAAACTTCTTTTCTTTTGTTTTACCGTCTTCCGGTTTGGGTCTACATTCAGCTTGTGAGTAATCAATTTCGGGTCTATACCAGGCATATCAGCCACTGACCATGCAAAAACATCACTATTTTCTTGCAAAAACTTCACCAACTTCCCTCTCAGGGGCTCCTTTAATGTGGCTCCAATGAAAGTCGTCCTCTCAGGATTCTCGGGGTCTAAAGGAATCGAAACCAAGTCTTCTGCTGGCTTTCCCCTTTTCTCATAATTTTCTCGGGTATCCAGATCTTCAATAGGAAGAACCTGCCCCCAACTCCATCTGCCCTCAAAGAGGCCACATAACAGCTTCTTGCCATTTTTTGATCTCCTCTTTCTTCTCCAATCCCATCTCGAGTCAGAAATTTCATAAGTGAATGATAAGAAGAAGGGACTGCCTTAAAGGCATGTATCCCTATTCTTCCCATTATAGCGTTGTAGGTCGAACTAGCCTTTACCACCACAAAGTCCAACATCTGAGTTGGTTGCCTTGGTTCCTGTCCTATGGTTGTTGGCAACTTCATTATTCCTTCTACGGGGCATTCCACTCCAGCGAATCCATAGATCGGCATGTCGGTTGGGGTCAATTGGGAGTCATTATATCCCATCCTTAAAAAGGTGTCATGGAGCAAAATATCCACTGAAGCTCCATTATCCACAAGGACCCTCTTGACCGGGCTATTTCCTATTACCGATGTTATGACCAGCGGGTCGTCATGAGGAAACTTCACACCCTCTAGGTCAGAATCATCAAAAGCCAATGTTACTTATGTCCTAGCCCTCTTCGGGGCTTCTCCAACAATATGCATAACCTCTCTAGTATATGCTTTTCTGGAATTTTTTAGATAATCCAGCAGTAGGTGGTCCTCCAAAAATTGTGTTGATTACAGGCCCCTGTGGGCGCGGTCCTCTGAAGATTAAATTTATCACCGGTCCCATAGGTTGAGGATTTCACCCCTGATCTTCTTGATCTCTCCTTCGGTCATCAAAGTTCCTTCTCACGTTGTTGTTTCTATCCCCTCCTTCTCCAGTATATTTGTTCAATCTTCCTTTTCGGATCAGAAACTCAATTTCATCTTTCAATTGCCTACACTCATCGGTGTCATGGCCAACATCTTTGTGAAATCTGCAATACTTGCTCTTATCTAGCTTGGCGGGATCAGCCTTCAAGGGCTTAGGCCAACGGATATCTCTATCTTTCTCGATCTCCATCAAAATCTGGCTTCTAGGAGCATTCAGCTTAGCGTATTCAGTGAACTTTTGCCCAGGTCCTCCCTTCTTGGGGGTTGAATCAGAGTTTTGTTTCATTCTAGGATACTTGTCCTTAGCAATATACTCCAAATCAGTTTTCCGCTTCTTGCCTCCAGTGGGCTCATTACTTACTATGGTCTTCCTCATGCTTTCTTCAACCTTGATATACTTCCCTGCCCTATCCTGGAGCTGCAACATACTTTCGGGGGGACGTTTGGCTAAGGACATCTTAAAAAACTCATCCCTAGTTCCTTGTTGCAGTGCTATCATGGCTACCTTATCATCAAGGTCCGGGACTTTTAGAACCTCTTTTGTGAATCGATTCAGGTAATCTCTCAAGGATTCCTTTGTTCCCTGCACAATGCTTATAAGCAATGCTGAACTTTTCTCATGAACTCTCCCACTGATGAATTGCTTAATAAAAGCCTGGCTTAATTCTCTGAACGACCCAATAGAGTTTGGGGGCAAGCGACTCTACCACCTTTGAGCCATACCCGACAGGGTTTGAGGGAAGGCCCGACACTTTATAGCATCATTTACAGGCTGCAACAGCAGTGCATTAGAGAATGTTCTAACATGATTAGCGGGATCTCCCGTGCCATCATAAGCTTTGATAGTTGGCATCTTGAACTTCCTTGAGATATGGGTATTCATTATTCCTTCAGTGAAGGGTGGAGTAGGATCATCAGGATCTCCAAGGGGAAGAAGATTACTCGGATCAGCCCTTGGGACAACAGTCCTTCTCTGCACCGGACCGTCCAGGTCTATGATGGGAGGAGGATTTCTCCCTCTAGGAGGTGCTTGGGGTCTGGTGGTCTGGTGCGCCTCCAAGTCACGCCTCAGCCTTTGAATCTCAGCTTCATGAGCCCTGATCCTTTCCTGCACTTCTTGGGGATTCGCCCCTTGGGTGCTTTGAGGGCGTTGGCTTCCATCAGCCATCGGCTCTTTGCCAGCACGCCTCCTTCTTGGGGCCACTTCATCATCCGAAGATTCAGAGTCTCTCTCAGTGTAAGGACCAGAAAATTCCCGATCCTCGGGGATAGGAGCCAAACCTCGTATATAGGGGGCGATTGCCCTCGTGCTTCACTTCGCCCAGCATGTCCGCTTCCTTCAACCTCGGGGTAAAGGGGCATCCCATAAGGGGGGTTAGTAGTAACAACGGTTGAATATTCATACCCGACGGGTCGAGAATTCACAGGTACATGTACTTGTTGAACTTGAGGATTCGTACCTTGAATAGTTGGGGGAGTTGTCCCTTGTGGCTGAGGTTGAGTTGCCCCTATCTGGGCTTCCCCTTGAGTAGTTGCATAAGTTGAGTGAGGGGGTATCTCTACAGTTGACGAAATCACCTGGGTTGTCCCCGATGGTGTTCCTTCCTCCAGAGCTCTAATTGTTCTTCGTGTTCTCGCCATGGTTGTTGTTGTGCTTCCCACAGATGGCGCCAAATGTTATGGATTAAAAACTTATATATATATTTATTACTAAGGAACGTGAGCTTCGAGGCTCGATTTGACTGCTCTTGTGTTTCGTGACTCAATCTCTCTTAACAAGATGCCTACGTACCTTGCTGTATGTCAAGGATCAAGTCAAAAAACGTAGTTCTGATTTGTGGGGTGAGGCCCCTTATATAGATGCTGGTGGTCCTTGAATTGGACTCGATATAGGAGACTTGGTGAGCAAGTCTCATAATTAGAATGGACTTTGGAGTCCTAGATAGTAGGAAACTGATTCCTTATCCTTTTAGGTCCCCTTGAGGCTAATCTGCAAGGATTTATATCCTTATCGGGACTCTTCTCAATAGCTGATTTTCCCCTTATTAATTAATTACGAAATTAATTAATATACAGGGCTCTGGGGCCTTCTTTGTTCCATCTGGCTTGATCTGGTCCATCAGGCCTGATCAATGTGTTGACCTTTTTGGTCTGAATGTTATACATCTTCTTATTGGGCCTTGCAGCCCAAACTGTAATATTTAATTATGTAATCAAGATTTATTTATCCCTATCAGTCCTAAACATAACAAACTTTCAGGTTTGAAGCATGCCAAGTGCGGGGAACTTCATCACCGTTCAAGGTCTCTAACTTGTAGGATCCTCGTCCTAATGTCTTCCTGACATCATAAGGCCCTTCCCAGTTAGAATCTAGTTTTCCTCTCTCCCCGACTTCTGATGCCTCAATCTTCCTTATGACTAGGTCTCCATGCGGAAAGAACCTTTTCTTAACCCTTCTATTGTAATAAAGGGAGGCTCTTTGTTGATATACCGTATTGCGGGCATTGGCCTCATCTCTGACCTCGTCAATGAGATCGAGAGTGAGCCTCATGCCTTCTTCATTAGTTTCTAGTTCATAAACTTCGACCCTAGGTGATCCATGGGTGGTTTTTAGAGGTACTATAGATTCGGCTTCGTAAGCCAGCATGAGCTTCATTCATCACTTTGCAGGTGGTACGATATGCCCATAGTATAGGTAGCATCTCATCCACCCAATTGTTCCTCGAGTGTTCGACCATTTCCTTAAGTCCATCAAGGATGATCTGATTAGCAACTTCCGGCTTCCCGTTTGCCTGTAGGTGTGCAACCGAGGTAAAGCGAAGCTCTATAATGTTATCGTCACAATATTCCTTGAACTCTGTATTATCAAATTATCACCCATTATCCTTAACAAGGATGCGTGGGATACCAAACCGGTATATTACATTTTCCCAGAAGAATTGGGTAATTTGCTTGATGGTTATCTTGGCTAGTGCCTATCCTCAATCCACTTTGTGAAGTAATCTATGGCTACCACAATGAACTTTCTCTATCTCGATAGCACAGGAAATGGACCAATTATATCTATTCCTTACATTGCAAAAGGGATGGGTGTGATAATGGATGTAAGCCTCTCTGGGGGGCTGTCGTACTATCGGAACATGCCTCTGGAATCTTTCGTATTTCTTTACATAAGCCTTTGCATCGACCGACATCGTTGGCCAGTAGAACCCCAATCGAGTTATCTTATGAGCGAGGGCCCTGCCCCCAAGTGCTGTCTACGAATCCCCTGATGGGCTTCCTTAAGCGCCTCCTCTGCCTCGAGAGGTCTCAAGCATTTTAAGTACAAAATAACAAAAGACCTTTGTACAAAAGGACTTTAATCAACGAATATCTAAATGATCTCACAAAAAATTTGCGTGCCTCCTGGGCATCGTTGGGGAGCCATCTAGTCTCAAGGTGAGTTTTGGATGGATCTATCTAACAACTCGCCACACCAATTGTTGCTATCAAATTTATGACATGAATAGTAGGGGTCTTCGGGACCTGGAAGTAGATACTTCTCGGATAGTTCTCGAGTTTAGACGAGGCAAACTTAGATAGGGCATCATCCATAGTGTTCTCCTCTCTCGGAACATGTTCAACATACCATTCATCAAATTGAGTTGGTATTCTCTTTACGATTCTCAGGTACTTGACCATTGTATCATCCTTGGACTCAAACTCTCCATTGACTTGAGTAACCACGACTCTCGAATCTCTACAAATTTTAAGGTTTTTGGCCCTCACGGCTCTAGCCAAGCCTAAGTCGGCTATCAAAGCTTCGTATTCTTCTTCGTTGTTCGTAGTTGGGGAGTCCAACTTCAAAGCATACTTAATTGTAACACCCCCAAATCCGGGGTCGGGGATCCGGGTTGTCACAAGTTCCATTTCCCTTAATAATACTTAATCTTAATAATCAACCAACTACTGCGTACTGTGACCCCATAATATATACACACACCACAAGTTATAGTCTCAGAGATGAATATCCAAAAATAACACAAGTCATTTTATTCCATAATTATAAGCCATTACACCACAAAAGGGTTTCTGAATAAATTTACATATTCTTTGCCATTATTACACTTCATAAATATACACAATTCTGGTACATCAACAGTTGAAGCCCTAGCCTATTGGTAGATCCTACCTCAGCTACAGCGGAATCAACGCCTACAGGAAACTGCGGAACATTTCCTATCCGCTTGCGAATTGGGAGCTTGGTCCTATTCATCTTGTCTATCTGTTATTGTGTGATGAAAGAAGAAAGCAAGGGTGAGCAACAAGCCCACCGAAATAATATGTATAATAATTAACAATGTATGAGCATTCTCATAGTACTCATGAAAGTCTTGGTCAAGCAGATATGAACCAAGTTTGATATCCTAACGCGACCAAGTCGCAAAATATTCAGTATATTTGTATATATACTTTTTGAAATTTTGGAAATCCCCTTCCATGCATAATATACACATAGTTCCAGTCTATAACTGTATAAAGATATCGTTGCAAGGTGATCTCATATATCTAACCTTGTCTCAACGTTTTTCTGAAAATCTTTGTCATACATAAGATAATCATTTACTAGATATAAGTTAAAAGATGAAGTTACAAGATACTCCAATATGCTTATATCTTTTCCGAATACTACTTGAACTACCACCGTTCAAGGTATAATTAGTTTCAAAAGTTCATCACATAGATGAGACTACAAGATAAGACTTGAATATATTTAATCTTTGAAATATCATTTAAAGAAATGAAGTTACTAGATACTTCATTAATTCCCGATATATATACACCTATATATATATCTCATACATTCCTTGAAACCCTCTGTATTGAAAAGTATAAACAGAGTTATAATACCCAATGAATTTAGAACGAAGAGAATTTTGGCATAAACCCGATATCTTGCTGATCAGGGAAAGATACCAATAAGTAACCTTTTCTAATAGTAGATGGATGAATCCCCCACCGGTCATCACCCTGGATATATTAGGACCTTGTGCTGGACCGCCACCCGGCCTCTTACGCGTTGATGGACTGCCACCCATCCATATACAATTCGATAGACCCTACCCCGGCCTGTCGTTTATGCCGACTCAATTAGAAGGACTTATTTCCCGAACGTTGGGTAAGTAATCAATTCATCTATCAAAACAGCAACCTCGTTGCGGATAAAAAATACACCACAGAGCCGGATCCCTCAGATTTTTAAGTGAGTATTTAAATCCTCTTCGAAAGGAAGATCTTAAATTCAAAAACGAGTTTTGGGATCCGCCCTAACTTTTAATATCATTTTGAAGACTCAAAAACATTTTAAAGAATGTTTTTTGTAATGATGATTTAATAAAATAAATCAATCCCGATATATTAGGAAATATCTGAATATTATTATTTAAATAATATTCCCATAAGGATAATCTTTATAAAAATATTTGAAGTAGAAGTTTAAAACTCATACTTGAAATGAATAATAAATAACAAAAGATATACTTATACCAAAGTACGATCTTTATTTGAATAATCGAAATAAGTTTGATTATTATTCAAAACTATCGAAAATACCTTATTCGATTACTAGTTATAGAAAACCATGTATATAATATATATATTATACTCGGGAATATCGACTCCCGGTTTAGAAAAATGTTCATCTTCTGGTCCCCTATACTAAGGGTATACGCAACTACTGCTTATCTTTAGCATAGGTATTATGCAACTTATAAGCATTTGAATTGATAATAGAATATCAAGATTACGAAACAGGCATGCATATAAATATCATATCACATGCTCCAATATATCGCAAGACTTTGCTAATAATAACCATGCACTTATCTCAAGATAATGCATCAATATATTACATCACAACAACAGTATAACGGGTAGAAAACTTGCCTGAGTGACTGGGGGTGGTAAAAGGCCTGGGACGAGTCTGATAACCTATAAACAACATATAAGTTGGAATTAAACCACGGTTGCTTAAGAAACTAGATTTAACCAATTAGACTCTAAAGTTCGCTTTTGCGCTTAACGATTCACATAAGTCGCTCGAGTACCCTCGGCTCCATTATTTTTAATAAATTAACCGTTACAAATTTTAAGGAGACTCTTTCGGAAATACTCTACCAACTGACATATTAACCTTACATAATTTTTTCATACTCCAAGTAGTCATTTAAGGAACTTAACCAAGGTTTCAAAATAAGGCGAGGGGAAATGGTTCGTTCGCGAAACGCCGTTACTTAAAACGGTCGTTTCTCCTAAACCGTACATCGGATTTAAGCGAACCACATATCAAAACGAAGCTTACGACATAATCTAGCTAAAAATGGCAAGATCACAGATTCAACAGTTATCTCTCTATCCCGAACACTAAGAACAAGCAGTTGTATGAAATTGGGCATTATGACGGCTATGTTTACGCGATTTACCAAAATTTTACCAAATCAATTCAACACTAAACCATCATCAATCAATCCCAATACAACTATATGACAATATCACTCATCAACCACTTTAAACCATTTAAACTAATCCTAAATCATACCATGAATCACCAAGAACAACTAGTGCTACTCTTAACTCCCAAAATCAACAAAAGCACTTAACAACTAAGATCTCAACATGACAAAACAACTACTAAACTTAATCTATCATTTCATCATCATAATCATTTATACCAAACAACTTAATACTAAGATCATGAAGAGTTATACCTTTCTTGAAGCTTTTAATCAATGAAAGATCCTTGGAATGCCCATGGAAGCCTTGATATATCCTTAAACCATCTTGATCTTACAAATAAAATCTAGAAATCAAAATTTTTTCTTCAAGTTACTATTCATCATCTTCTTTGATGATTTTATTAGACAAGCTAGGATGGAGTTTGGCTCTCAAACTTAAACCAAGTATTCACCAACATGTAAGGAAGCTTTAGTAATTATCTTGAGAATTTAGAGCTTGAAGAAGTATGGTTTTGTTTTCTTTAGAAATGGGCCGAGAGCTTTCATGGATGGGGAGAGAAAAAGCTTGCTTGTGTTTACTTATTTTGTGGTGTAAATGGAATGGTAGGTGGATATTTGTTTGGCTAACTCTTGATTAGTTAGTGGAAAGTGATGTAAGCAAGCCTATGTCACCATGCTTGCATCACTCTTGCCATTTGTCCTCTTCTTATGGTGGAAGCTTTTCATTAAGCTTAATCCTTGTTAATTAGGTGCTTTAATACTTGTATTATCCTTGCTAATCCCCTAGCTACTTGCCCAAGCTTGAACCTTAGTCGTTTAATTGCCTAGTTCATTTGATAATTTCCCAATACGTCTTAATATATCCAAGGGTCCAACAAATCGTGGTCATAGATTTTATAACGTTTGGGAAATCTACATCTGTATTATATCATATTTATAATAAAGTATATGTGTTGATGCATCATTTATGTGTAAGTATTTGCCAAACCCATGTTGTTACGTGTTACGTGCATTCTGAGTCATTCCGGTATTTTTAAGATACTTTTCAGATATTTTATTTTGCATTTATCGCTTTCATTTTAAACGTTTTACGACCCAAACCATGATTTTAAAGCAAGTATTTCAAATAAAATAATGGGCCTTATTTTCCATTAAACGGCTTTTACCATCGCATTATTTTGAGCATCTAGGCATTTTATAAATTTTCTCGTTTTTCAAAAAATGACTTTTCCGGGCCCCATTGGGTGTTAAAAATCCCACAATAATCACATTTTTATTTTTATAAAATTATAGGACTTTCATTTATATTATTTCTTTGTATTTTTGCATTATTCACAATTTTTGGGAAATTTTGGCATATATATTGTATATATAAAATATTTATAAATTAAATTTAAATACTCAAAAATTATAAAATTAGGGGCCTATTAATTTTAAAAAGTGTAGAATTAGGGCCTTAATTTTATTTAGGAGTATTAATTTAATTTTACTACTATAAATAGCCTAATTTTTATTTAATTATTATTAATTATTAACTAAAAATCAGAAATTAATTAATTTTCTCTGCAAACCGGGTCGGGAAGAACCAAGTCGGGTCGAGGAATTAAAATGTGATTTTGATCTGATTTCTTCACCAAATCAAGCAGTTCAAATACTCAAATCAAAGGTTTTGACTGTTCTTTCTATTTTTGATATTAATTTCATGTTTTAATGCATAATTTTTGATTTTCGATTTTTAGGGTTTATGTTTGAATTAGGCCTTTTTGATTTCAGGGTTATTTTGATGTTTTGATGATTAATATAGCTTTGTTAGATGATTTACAGTCGATTCATGGTATTTAATTGATCAAACGATACTCAGATAGCAAAGTACGATTTCTAGGGTTTATACAGAATTTTCAAATTACAACTCGATGATTTCTGTGAATATTTGGTTCTTGTGATATTAGGGGTTAGTTTGTACGTGTCTTAGCTTTGATTTCTACTATAGAACGTTGAGTTTGGTTTACGGAATCAAAAGATAGGATTTTGGCCGGAAATTAAAGTCGGTTTGATCGGAGATGAAGTTTCAGGGATGTTTTTGGTTCGTTTTGGCCGGGAATAGATTGGGGTAGTTTCCAGGAATGAAAACCCAGTGAAAAACACACCAAATGGTGTTGTTTTTGGCCTGAAATTGGCCCACCGGAATTTGCTCCGATGGCCGGATTCTGGGCAAAATCCGGCGTGTTCTTCACGACCCGGATTTTGACCCGTTTGACCCGTTCAGATTATCCGGTTTTGATCTGAATTGCTAGATATTCTGATTCTGACAAATGTTTTTAGATTTTTAATTTTTATTTTATTTTTATTAATTTTAAAAATCAGTTTTATTTATTTTATAAATTGATTAATTAATTACTTAATTAATTAATTCATATTATAAATGATTCTATAATATTTTTTAAAAATCAGATTTAATTATTTTCTCAATCATTTATTATTTATTTATTAGTTATTTATTATTTATTAATTATTTTAAAATGATTAATTTTTTTGATAATTAATCAAAAAAAAATTTAATAAATCATAATAAATTCATTTTAATTCCAAAAATTATAGAAATATCATTTTTAATTCTGGTTTTTCTTCAATAATTATTTAAAAATTATTTTAGGGTTTTAAAAAAATTATTAATAATTATTTATATTGAATAATAAATTGAATTATCAGTGTTTAATTGATAATAATTAGACCGTTAGTCCGATTCGAGCGAAACGAAAGCCCTTTGACTCAGAAAAATGAATTCTTGTCATTAAAAATAATATTAAAGTCTAATTTCTTCTAGAAATTAGTTGACCTTGTTACTTTTTTGATTATCAGTCGAAATGCGTGCCGAGACGAGTCCGAAAAATTTCGAAAAATGGGAAACGAGTCAGATGATGATCAGTTGAGCGATCAGCGAGTCGATTTTGGTTCTAAAAATTATTTTAAATATAAAAATGATTATGTGCTTATGTGCTTATGTGTATTATGTGGTTAATTGAGTCTTACTTGCTAATAAGTAATACATGAGTCAGTCATAAGCGCATGGGTAGACATTAGGAACGATGTGAAGTCGATTCAAGATGCAATTGAAGTACGAAATGACTCAATTAGTCTATTTCTCTAACAGAAGATAGGCCAGCAAGGCAGGTTGAGTTGGTAATAGACAAAGGTGACATATTTGTAGTAAGTCGCGCAGAAGGCAAGTTTTTCCCCTATTCTACTTTCAGAATAGTGACATTTCTTCAGCTGTTTATCACGTTTGCACTCTTTTGATTCTTGTTCATAATCACTAATACACACTTGCTATTCCTTTGTTCATATTTCATTTCGAATCTTGATTTCTCAGTTTCCTTGAATTCTTGATTCATAACTCATTGGTTACACATTGATATTGATATGTTCTTGTGATTAGAATATATCAAAGCATACCGATTGTTCCGGTTGCTAAGCGATGGACTGGATAATGATACTTTGGGGATTGAGTGTGTCTTAATCCTGAGGACTGAGATATGACTGGTGCCTCGATATGGGTCGTAGTGCCTGGGTACCCGACTGGGGTCCATATATGAAGATATAGATCTGCATTATATTCTGAATGATCAGCAGAATATAGATGCGAACTTGTGTCCAGTTTAGTTCATTTGTACTCGCCAGTAATGGCCTTCTTTCTATTTTCGTGGGGTGATATCTTTGCAGATATACCCGGGTTACGGATACATTTAAATTGCTTTAACACTGTTTATATTTTGCGGACTTGTTGAGCAATTTTTGGCTCACCCTTTTTGTTGTTATTCACCTTATTGTTTTCAGTTAAGAAGGAATATGAAACCTATCAGGACTCGAGTGGTAAAGAAGCGGGTCAAGCCTCGGGATCCTCTCATACCCAAGGTGTCGATCCCAATCCAGGAAGAAAGCTTTGAGTTGCCCGAATAGGTGGAGTGTAGATAGTTAGTGTGTGTGTTTGAATAAAAGATGAACTTAGTTTTAAAATTGAATAGACAATGGTTTATAATAAAAAGAGTTTGTGAGATTTTGAATTTTGGGTTGTAATAAAGTAGTTAGAGGTTCTTGTTTTCATACTTTAACCTAAAAAGATCCTGGTTAGTGTTAAGGGGGTTTAGTTTTATTTCTTTATTAATTGTTAATCAGATTGTACATATTTGGTGATTAGCTAGTAACCCCCAGACTTATACCCCGGGTCTGGAGGGCGTTACAGATTTCCTTTCTTTCCAAACCTCAACAATCCTTTCCAATGGGATACCTTTAACAGCACTAGGTCCCCTATTCCATACTCTTTATCCTTTCGAGTCAAATCAACATACTTCTTCTGTCCATCCTGGGGTTGCTACCAGCCGTCCTCTAATTAGATCCACTATGTCTTTGGTCCTTTTGACCACTTCGGGTCCGAGCATCTTGCGCTCTCCAACTTCATTCTGATATAAGGGAGATCAGCCGTTTTTTTTGTACAGAGCCTCGTAAGGCGACATTCTGACACTGTCATATCATCTATCATCATAAGAAAATTCAATCCGTGCTAAGTGATCATTCCAAATTTCTTTCAAGTCTATCGCACAGACTCTCATTATATCATCTAGCTCTACGGATTTTGCTTCTCAATACCCACTCTTTTCCAGTTCGTAATTGTTACTATCTTCCGTACCAAATTTTATACTGATTATACTTTTGCTCGTTAGCGTTCTATAACCTTTTAATAATCGCGTCAACCTTAGTATCACGAACACATTAGAATCGGAATACCACCGCACTGGTACCACTTCATCTCTAGCTGCCTCCATTTTCGAAATCTTGGTCCTTCATATAGAAGTAAAAGAATTTATTGTGAGATCACTATGATCATGAACACTTGTTATATCGCATAGTTAGTACAGAAGGTGGCCAACCTTTAGTACTTGACAAGCAATTAAACAATAAATGGTATCCTACTAGGCTTCTATCACACAGATAGATAGTCATTCGGCAATACCCCCCCTTCTGGAAGGGTTGTTCTTCTAAGCTTATATGAAATGAAAAGGAGAGAAAAGAATGAATTGAAGAGAATTTTATATATATAAAATATACTGCAAAAAATATCTGGCTTGGAATCTACCTCTGAACTTAGAGGTTTGTCACAGGTGAACAAAATATATATATGTTTATATCTCAACATCAAGTATTATAGCATCGCAATTCATGTTCCTGAATCTTTCCCTATTCCGTCCATCATTCTATGGACCCATGCTCTTGCTTGAGCTTAAAAATAATCACCGTTAAAACTCCCTTGACAGCGAAAATTGAATCTCAGATTTCATTCTAGACATCATAGTTACTAGAATCCATTGCTATACCGCAACCTTCTTTGTATAGTAATACTACTCTTTATTGATAAGAATGAATAAATACTCAATAGGTAGATAATTGACTTAATTATTCTATCAATGATAACTTATACATCACCACAACCCGATTAGTGGTACTCAATCTCAACATCCATTACAATACAACTCTCACGGTTGTAATCGGCTCATTATTCAAGTATCATTGATGCATTACTACAGTTCACCACGGACCTACTATAGTCATTTGTTTTCCTCGGAATCTTAATATCTAATCATACGGAGTCTATATCTGTCGTATAAAAATCTTTTAAGGAGTTAACATAATCATCATTCATGATTCATGAAGAACACTCCAGATCCTGACATACATTTATGACATGAAGCAGATAAAATTGCAGAAGAGTTTCAATCAAAGCAACGATAGCAGGTTAATACCATTCTTAATCATATGCCTTCAATAGAAGACTTAACTCAAAGGTTTGTTTAGTCCTTTTTGAAACATGGTCCTGGCTTATTCTCAAGATAGGACCTTCTAAGATAGATAGCCCGCTCACGGCAATTATATGAATTAAATCTTTACCAAACTACTATTACGGTTGAGTATCGCACAATCATCAGAAGGATTGTCAATCTTTTACACCATAATACAACCTTCACGGCTTTAACCATCATCACTGTATTCCTCTGGCATGAGCGCCTATAATTGTCCTCTTACACTTAAAGTGTCGGCCACCTCTTTGGCCTTTCCTGATAGTAAAATTTCCTTACAATCAATCTCATTTTAACCACCTCCAACTAAATTTTCTACCTCATTTCAATCACTGCTTATGTGAAAATGCTTTTCTTAAGTCCTGGTGAGAAAAAAAAATCACCATTTTTCCATAAGTCATTGCCTTAGTCTTTAGATGTGAACATTGCCACGACTGACTCTCGATTATACTTAGGACGTCTCTTATCTTGGGTCCTTCTTATTTTCACCAATCTCGACCCTCATTGGATCGATCTATACTTTCTTATGGTTCAACACGTGCTCCACCTGGCATTATTATAATTACGTCATATTTCCTTTATCAAAATTTCTATGCTTGAGAACTTTGAATACTACCTTTCTCCTTGTAAAACCTCTAAGGTTATCCTTAAATCCTTCATCAGGTACACCCTAGGTACAGGGCATATCAAGATACCATTTACTAATACCAGAATCATTGTCTATATAGTTCTGAAAACTCTCTCCACTGATCTTTAAAGGTTGTTGTTGCCTTATTCCTTCATTTCGTACTACCCAAACTCATAATATCCCTATTAAGGGTGAAATGCCAACCTTTATACATTCCCCTAGGGTTCATCTCAAGTTATCGGGGTTTTATCCTTAATTCCACCTTTAAAAGATACTTACACTCTTCCATGGATAAATCAAGTCATATATCCTTGATAGATTATCTTATTCAATCATTCTCACCTCGATAGTCTATGCCTAATTTCATAATAATATCCTTATCCAAAATGAGGTCAATCCATATGGCCTCCAACAGATAACAACGGTTATCTACTTTTCTTGCCTAATTTAGTAATGATAACAGGGATGTTATAAAAGATATTGGTCGTGTTCAAAGTGAACTTTTTAGTTCTAATTACTCATTTAACTTTGTTATTTATCTCAACCATCATCTCAATGTTGGGATATCTTTTATACCTGGCATGCTTTTTTCTGGGTATAAAGCCACTGGTCTTACATACCCTTCACATTCTTGAAGGTCACTTCCTTCATCCCATTTTCCTAATTTCTTGTTATCATATCCCCTCAGTCCATTCGTGTTTCCTTATTAATCCATCGGTCTATCTCAAAGTTTCATCGAATACTCCCAACTTAAAAGGGATAAAATATATGTATCTCCTATGTCTTCAACCATCAACTTTAACTCATGGTGAATCACCCTCATCCTGATGATTACATACTTTTCTATTTCTATTGCTACGAGTCTTTAGGGTTTCCTCATACCCAACTCCCTTATCATTCCTCAAACTCTATTGCCTTTATATTACTTTCCACTTTAGTTTCTTTCTTCTTCTTCTTTTCTTTTTTTCTTTTTATTTTCCTTTCTCTTACAATCATTTCATGAACCCACTAATTATTGACTTCAAACATCACGTCGTTCTGGGATTCTTGTCCTCAGAATGAATTTTGACAACTTTTATAACTTACATTCATAATTCATCATACTTGACCGCCTTTGTTCTGGCTCTAAAGCTTTTACACTACCTCCATAACCCTGGGAAGTACTTTCCTGAAGACAATTGACTGAAGTTTAATCAGTTTATTATAACCTCTAGCTCCGTGCCTTTCATGGCCTTTCACCAGTGGATGGCCTCTCTCTTAGGAGGGTAAGTGACAAAAAAAGTCTTTTGCGCTTCATCAATCATTTAGAATCTCAAATGATTCCTATATTTCCTTTAGCCAGGCTCTTGCCTCGACTGGGTCAACCTGTTCCTTGGAACTCTGAGAGCTTAGCGACTTAAAGGTCATGAAAGAATTTCACACCATATTTCCTCGTTAGGGTGGTGTTTGGGGATAAAAGTATTAGTTTTATTTAGGCAGGTCCATGAATTGCCTCATAGGAGTACCGTCTTGGTGCTCCCTTCCTTGCTCGAGTTCTGTTTTCTCAGTATACATATTTCTTCCTACTCCCCATAATCGGGGTCATCTTATATTTTAAAATCCTCATTTTTCCACTTCATTATGTTCTGGGTCCCTTATATCTTAATTGCGACCTCCCTGATTATCACATTCAGGGTTTGCCCCAAATCTTATTCTTCATGGGGGCATAATGCTTGGAAAATTTTTGGGAATCTCTTTATATTTGTCTTACTTACTTTGTTTAATTCTTTCCCTCGTTCAGTCCTTACATGATCGTAAATTTTGAATTCTCAAGCTCTATAACTTCATGACACTCTTAAATGTTAATAGTGCAATTAACAATATGAACTTATTCACCACAAACTGATTTGAACTGAAAGGAACGAATATATACATAACCATTTGTTCGAGGATACAACAACTAAATACCTGAAAGAGAATTACATCATTTGGCCTGATCGCTTCTATCCCAAAACTACTACCACAGATAATCATCTAGTCATTAAAAACTAATCATTCATAACTTAGGTTAATCCTCCAAAAGCGGTGCTGCATGAAATCCTTGTCTGATTGCTCCGACTCTACACACTATTATGGATCAAGAAATGCGGGCACGCATGACATCCCTAACCTGCTTCATTAAAGCGGTGATGAGGTCTAAGATAGTCACAAGTAGAGTTGGATCAATCAGACCCTCAAGATGGCCTCTAGCTGTAATTCGGGTGGTAGCCTCAATCATTTCCATGCTATAAGCTAATCCTGCCGGAAGAACCCCGCCATCAATCCTTGATGCAGTAAGTCGATCCAACAGATCACTCCTAACATTACGGGCCTCAGACAGGCCACCCAAAGTCATATGATAATCGGTGATAAGAGAAGCCTGAATGGTAGCATCTAGCATTTCATGGGGTGCAGGTGGTGCAGACCCAGGAGATCCAAATGGGTAACCAAGCACAGTATCGGGTGACAATGGTGCAGGAGACAAAGGTGACAATGTCTACAGGAACCTCTGGGAGAGGGTCTGATACTGGTATAATTGGTGCTGTGGAAGGCCCCACTCCTTCTGCCCTCATTATCATATGTGCCCTTGGTAACTCTTCATCTTCTAGTGCCACCCTCGCGGCCATTCTAGCTCTGGTAGTTTCCCTGACTACGGTCATCAATTCCTCCGCGGTCCTCTCTTTATTCTCGTCAGGATCCTCCACGAGATTGTCCTCAGCAACAATCCCTTCTGGGATAACATCCTCAACCGCAATATTCTCAATATGAATCTCATCTGGTCCCTCATTAGGGTACTCTATCGGATTCACAATTTGATCTCCAACATGTAATAAAACATCCTCATGTTGATGCTCCTGAATCTCAGGGTTCGGTGCCCCGCTGCCCTATACGATAATGAACTATGTTACTATCACGATATTTATAAGGGTTCCCATAAGGGTTTTAACTGTCAGTACTATGTTAGGTAGTCCGACTATGAATTGGCAAGAGTTCTTATAATCTTAGTGAACTTATCATTTTAACGACGCATCATCTCTGAGATTTATAACTCTTAGCTCTGATACCATTTCTGTAACACCCCCAAATCCGGGGTCGGGGATCCAGGTTGTCACGAGTTCCATTTCCCTTAATAATATTTAATCTTAATAATCAATCAACTACTGCGTACTGTGACCCCATAATATATACACACACCACAAGTTCTAGTCTCAGAGATGAATATCCAAAAATAACACAAGTCATTTTATTCCACAATTATAAGCCATTACACCTCAAAAGGGTTTCTGAATAAATTTACATATTCTTTTCCATTATTACACTTCATAAATATACACAATTCTGGTACATCAACAGTTGAAGCCCTAGCCTATTGGTAGATCCTACCTCAGCTACAGCGGAATCAACGCCTACAGGAAACTGCGGAACATTTCCTATCCGCTTGCGAATTGGGAGCTTGGTCCTGTTCATCTTGTCTATCTGTTGTTGTGTGATGAAAGAAGAAAGCAAGGGTGAGCAACAAGCCCACCGAAATAATATGTATAATAATTAACAATGTATGAGCATTCTCATAGTACTCATGAAAGTCTTGGTCAAGCAGATATGAACCAAGTTTGATATCCTAACGCGACCAAGTCGCAAAATATTCAGTATATTTGTATATATACTTTTTGAAATTTTGGAAATCCCCTTCCATGCATAATATACACATAGTTCCAGTCTATAACTGTATAAAGATATCGTTACAAGGTGATCTCATATATCTAACCTTGTCTCAATGTTTTTCTGAAAATCTTTGTCATACATAAGATAATCATTTACTAGATATAAGTTAAAAGATGAAGTTACAAGATACTCCAATATCCTTATATCTTTTCCGAATACTACTTGAACTACCACCTTTCAAGGTATAATCAGTTTCAAAAGTTCATCACATAGATGAGACTACAAGATAAGACTTGAATAGATTCAATCTTTGAAATATCATTTAAAGAAATGAAGCTACTAGATAATTCATTAATTCTCGATATATATATATACACCTATATATATATCTCATACATTCCTTGAAACCCTCTGTATTGAAAAGTATAAACAGAGTTATAATACCCAATGAATTTGGAACGAAGAGAATTTTGGCAAAGATACCAATAAGTAACCTTTTCTACTAGTAGATGGATGAATCCCCCACCGGTCATCACCCTGGATGCATTAGGACCTTGTGCTGGACCGCCACCCGGCCTCTTACGCGTTAATGGACTGCCACCCAGCCACTTACACATTGATAGACCGTACCCCGGCCTGTCGCTTATGCCGACTCAATTAGATGGACTTACTTCCCGAACGTTGGGTAAGTAATCAATTCATTTATCAAAACAGCAACCTCGTTGTGAATATAAATACACCACAGAGCCGGATCCCTAAGATTTTTACGCGAGTATTTAAATCCCCTTCGAAAGGAAGATCTTAAATTCGTCATAACTTTTAATATCATTTTGAAGACTCAAAAACATTTTAAAGAATATTTAGAGTAATGATGATTTAATAAAATAAATCAATCCTGATATATTAGGAAATATCTGAATATTATTATTTAAATAATATTTCTATAAGGATAATCTTTATAAAAATATTTGAAGTAGAAGTTTAAAACTCATACTTGAAATGAATAATAAATAACAAAAGATATACTTATACGAAAGTACGATCTTTATTTGAATAATCGAAATAAGTTTGATTATTATTCAAAACTATCGAATATACCTTATTCGATTACTAGTTATAGAAAACCATATATATATATAATATATATATATATATATTATACTCGGGAACATCGACTCCCGGTTTAAAAAAATGTTCACCTTCGGGTCCCCTATACTAAGGGTATACGCAACTACTGCTTATCTCTAGCATAGGTATTATGCAACTTATAAGCATTTGAATTGATAATAGAATATCAAGATTACGAAACATGCATGCATATAAATATCGTATCACATGCTCCAATATATCACAAGACTTTGCTAATAATAACCATGCACTTATCTCAAGATAATGCATCAATATATTACATCACAACAACAGTATAACGGGTAGAAAACTTGCCTGAGTGACTGGGGGTGGTAAAAGGCCAGGGATGAGTCTGATAACCTATAAACAACATTTAAGTTGGAATTAAACCACAGTTGCTTAAGAAACTAGATTTAACCAATTAGACTATAACGTTCGCTTTTGCGCTTAACGATTCACATAAGTCGCTCGAGTACCCTCGACTCCACTATTTTTAATAAATTAACCGTTACGAATTTTAAGGAGACTCTTTCGCGAATACTCTACCAACTGACCTATTAACCTTACATAATTGTTTCATTCTCCAAGTAGTCATTTAAGGACCTTAACCAAGGTTTCAAAGTAAGGCGAGGGAAAATGGTTCATTCGCGAAACGCCGTTACTTAAAACGGTCGTTTCTCCTAAACCGTACATCGGATTTAAGCGAACCACATATCAAAACGAAGCTTACGAAATAATCTAGCTAAACATGGCAAGGTTACAGATTCAACAGTTAGCTCTCTGTCTCGAACACTAAGAACAAGCAGTTGTATGAAATTGGGCATTACGACGGCTATGTTTACGCGATTTCCCAAAATTTTACCAAATCAATTTAACACCAAACCATCATCAATCAATACCAATACAACAATATGACAATATCACTCATCAACCACTTTAAACCATTTAAACTAAGCCCAAATCATACCATAAATCACCAAGAATAACTAGTGTTACTCTTAACTCCCAAAATCAACAAAAGCACTTAACAACTAAGATCTCAACATGACAAAACAACTACTACACTTAATCTATCATTTCATCATCATAATCATTTATACCAAACAACTTAATACTAATATCATGAAGAGTTATACCTTCCTTGAAGCTTTTAATCAATGAAAGATCATTGGAATGCCCATGGAAGCCTTGATCTATCCTTAAACCATCTTGATCTTACAAATAAAATCTAGAAATCAAAATTTGTTCTTCAAGTTACTATTCATCATCTTCTTTGATGATTTTATTAGACAAGCTAGGGATGGATTTTGGCTCTCAAACTTAAACCAAGTATTCACCAACATGTAAGGAAGCTTTAGTAATTATCTTGGGAATTTAGAGCTTGAAGAAGTATGGTTTTGTTTTCTTTAGAAATGGGCCGAGAGCTTTCATGGATGGAGAGAGAAAAAGCTTGCTTGTGTTGACTTATTTTGTGGTGTAAATGGAATGGTAGGTGGATATTTGTTTGGCTAACTCTTGATTAGTTAGTGGAAAGTGATGTAAGCAAGCCTATGTCACCATGCTTGCATCACTCTTGCCATTTGTCCTCTTCTTATGGTGGAAGCTTTTCATTAAGCTTAATCCTTGTTAATTAGGTGCTTTAATACTTGTATTATCCTTGTTAATCCCCTAGCTACTTGCCTAAGCTTGATCCTTAGTCGTTTAATTGCTTTACGACTCGTTTATCGTTTGAGGGATCATACCCGGGATCTTATTACTTGGGTTCCCTTAAACCTTTCTCAATATTTTATATTCCTTTTATGATCCTCTCTTATAATCCTTGAATTTAAATCCTTTTAATCACGTTACCTTATACTCAATTCCTTCGGTATCTGGTGGATTTTCGGGAAAAATCAAAGTGTTCGAATTTGGATTCTGACGATCTTTACAACACTCATTTACTTTCTGGAATACTAATAAGATCTTATAATTTCCATAACAGTACTCCTATATATCGAGGTCTGATAATTTTTCTTAATCACCATTGTCAGCAAAAGTTACTATTCATCCGGGTTTCAAAAATTTCCAAAAATTTTGGGGTTATTACATTAATCATGAACCCTTCGGGGCTTTGCAAGACTAGGCCTGCACCGCTATATTTTGTTTTGGACTCCCCGTCAAAATGGAGAACCTGTTCATTTTTCTCTTTCTCTTCTCCTTATGGGGTTACTATCTCTTGCTCCCCGACTTTTTGGTCGTTAACGGTGCATTCGAACACGAAGTCTACTAAGGCCTGAGCCTTGATGGCTATTCGAGACTTGTATTTGATGTCAAATTCACCTAACTCAATTTCCCATTTTATGAGTCAACCACTTTCCTTCGGGCTGTAAGAAATGTTCCTCAAAGGTTGGTCTATCAGGAATTCGATCTTGTGGGCCTGAAAGTATGGTCTTAACTTCCTCAAGGCTATGACGAGGGCAAGTGCAAACTTCTCAATAATGGAATAGTTCAACTCCGCTCCGTGCGGTACCTTGCTCACATAGTAGACATGCTCTTGGAGTTTCCGTTCTTCCTTTATCAGGACTACACTCACGGCTTGTTCAAAGACCGCGAGGTTTAAGTAAAGGATGTCCTCCGGACTAGATTTGGAAAATAACGGGGCCCCGGTCATGTACTTCTTCAGCCATTCGAAGGTGTTGTATAATGATTCGTATATTGTAATTATTAAGTGTAATTATAGACTAATTAAATAAATAAAATATGTGTATTAGTTATGTTTGCTGGGTATTGCTTTGTTATTAATTATATGTGGTTATTGGTGTGCGAGGATCATTTGTATAATTAGTTATTGAGCTGTGTTATTTTGTTTTTATGTTTAAAAGTGATTTTATTAAAGGTTTATTTTCATAAATATTTGGATTATCTCTAAAATTATTTTATTACTTTATAAATTTACTTATTATTTTTAGAAATTTATAAAATATAGAAATCAATATTTCATTTATTATTTATCCCTGAATGATTTTCTGATTGTATTTTAGTATAAATTCAGTATTAAATCCCAGAATGTTTCAAAAATTATGAAATTTATATTTTTTTAAAAATTTGGAATATATCGAGAATTTTAAAATTATTTTGAAATTTATCTTGATTAAATTTACCCACACGTTTGTTCGTTAAGTTGTAAAATGCGGGTCTGATGTGCGATTCAAAAAATATTTTAAAATTTGTGAAAATTTTAATCTTTTAGTTTTTGATTATTTTGAGAATTTTGAGATTTATTTGGAATTATTCCGATTTGTTTTATCCACGGAACGTATCGTTACTAATTAAGAATGTTTGTCAGATTCGGATAACATAGGTAAGAAATAAGATAAATATATTCATCCTTAATCCCTTATCCCTTTGTTCTTGTCTCTCTCTCTGTAGGCCCCTGTTCTCTATCTCGCGACTCTCTCTCGCATCTCATCTCTCTCTCGATTTCTCTCGCTTATATCATCTCTCTACTATTTTCTCGATCTCTCCCTCTATTCTTCCCTCCTCCCTTGTTTTCCTCCCTCCCCCGTTCCCTCTACTCCGTTCGCCGCCTGTCTTTTTCAGCCATATCTCCGGTTGGTTCTGTTACCTATTTCGTTGCCTAATTCTGCAAAACATATATGTATATATATATATGTATGTATATATGTGCTACTTTGCGTGTGAGTTGATTGGTTTTTCTGGTTGTCGCCGGGCTTTTTTCCGGTGAGGCGGGCGAAGTTTCGTGCTGCGCGTATGCGCGTGTAGCTGTGTTGCATGTACCGTGTTGCTAAATTCCAATTTATTTGAATTGATTTTTAGTTATTGGTCTCAAATTCGGTTGCAAGTATATATTTTAATTGTTCGATTTTTATTATGATATTTATTCAAATTTATTTGAGGAATTCAAATAAATTTCAATGATTATTCGAATAGCTGTTATTGTTGGTATTTGAGAATTAATCGGTGAAACTCATGATTTGGCATCCGAAACGTGTACCTCCGAGATTCGCCGCCGTCAGCAATGAATTTCGATGAGCTGACGGTGGACGGTGCAGGATTTTATCTATTACGGAAGCATGGTAAAACAATTTTTACGATATAAAATCCATATAATACGCATACAGATCATGAATTAATACGAGGGATCGTTTCTAACCTTTAAAAGCGATCTAAGAACCACGAGCGGAGATCCTTAGCAGCTGCTCCTCAAGTGTGAAGCACTCCACCGGTATCCACCAAGAAATCGATGTAATAAAGGAGGAGGAGGTGGAGAGAATTAGGGTTTTGTAAATTTTTAGGTTGAGGCAAAAATAGGGTTTATAATAGTATATTTATAGGCAAAATTTTCAGCTAAAATTTTTTCCATAAAATATTATTATTATTAACCCTTTATTATTCTCACTAATAATTAAAACACCTTTTAATTATTAATCCTTTTTCTAAACACTTTAGAAATAATTCTCTCACTTGATTTAATTTCCAAAAATTAAATTCTTAATTAATAATATTAAGAACCTTTTCTTAATTAATTTATAATCAATTAAATCTCATTTAATCAATTATTAAATTTGCCAATTAATTATTTATTTCATAAATAAATAATTATCAGCCATTATTAATTAATTCCTCCACCATTAAATCATTCTCTTTTATGGTGTGACCCTGTAGGTTCAATATTAAGCCGGTAGTAGAAATAAATAATAATAAAACTATTTTATCATTATTTATATAAATTCTCTAATTCATTAAATATGATTAATTAATTAATCATATTTATTCTACATCGTGAGGGATACTTCTCAGCATATCGCGACTATCCGGATAATACGAATTCGCTGCTTAGAATACCAAGAACCTATTCAGTGAGTAGTTACCGTACAATCAATTCCTTCTACCCTGCAATGTCACGATTAAATACAAGGCATGGAACTTGTGTCAAGCCTATCTTATTTAATCACTTGCTTTCCCATTCACTATGCTTAGTTCTTATTTAATGTAAATTAGAAACTACTTTCTAATTTCATTCACTCTGGCCAGAGAATCCTGAACTAGCATAAGTGGATCAGCATTGAACATTCTCTTCCTTCACTGGAAGGGGTAGATCCTTTATTGATCATACACTATCTTCGTGTACAAATTCCTATACACAGTACAACCCTTATAATTATCCCTTGAGACTAAGAACTAAACCAAAGCATAGTTCAGTATACACAAGATGACTATGATGACCTCAAGTCTAAGGATACTTGTACAACTATCACTATATGAACAACTGCTGACACGTGAGTGAACTCCATCAGTTGTTCAGCTGTGTGAGTCATGTTCAGTGAACTTATTCTATAATAAGCACCTATATACTAGCTATAGTGTCACCACACAAATGTCTACGAGAACAGACATCCTTCATAATGAAGCAAGCATAGTATGTACCGATCTTTGCGGATTATTAATTACCAGTTAGTAATCCTACGACCAGGAACTATTTAAGTTTAGAGTTATCAAGGTTTGATGGGTGGAATAAATTCAAGAAACTCACTAGTGAATAGTGTGAATAGTAACCTCTCTTTGGTTTCTTGATTTCAATAGTGGTTTTAGGTTCTAAAAATCATACCAAGCACTTACAAGCCTCCACCATCCTCAAGAACACATCTCAAGCTTTCAAGAAAGATAAAAATCTTTGGCCCAACTTTATTTAAGGTTCACTTTTAAGATCCATTTAGTATGTGGTAGTAAACCTAGCTTACTAAGTAGTATTGATGAAATCTTGGTGTTTAAGTTAAGTAGATTAAAGTTGGTTGTTGTTGCCTCAAGAACATGATGTTCTTGAGAGGAGTTTGTGTGTTGATGTTGATATGATGATTGTTGGTGGTTGTGTTGATAGTTAGGGCGTAAGCAAAACCCCGATCGTAAACGTAACTTCGTTAAAACCAACAAATCGAAATTTTAAGTTTCTACAGAAAGTCCCGAAGTTGTAAACTGTAGATTCTTCAAAAATAACCTTTTTTAAGATAGAAAATGTTATAAGGATCGTTTAGGCGCTTGAATCGCTTGATTCCGATTTACGAATCAAAAGTTATGGTCTTTCATCCTTATTCCCTTGTTCTTGTCTCTCTCTCTCTCTGTCGGCCCCTTTTCTCTCTCTCGCGACTCTCTCTCTCTCACATCTCATCTCTCTCTCCATTTCTCTCGCTTTTATCCTCTCTCTGCTATTTTCTCGATCTCTCCCTCTATTCTTCCCTCCTCCCCTGTTTTCCTCCCTCCCCCGTCCCTGTACTCCGTTCGCCACCTGTCTCTTCCGGCCATATCTCCGGTTGGTTCCATTACCTATTTCGTTGCCTAATTGTGTAATACATATACGTATACATATGTATATATATGTGCTGCTTTGTGTGTGAGTTGATTGATTTTTCTGGTTGCCGCCGGGCTTTTTTTCGGCTAGGCGACCGGAGTTTCGTGATGCGCGTATGCGCGTGTAGCTGTGTTTCATGTACTGTGTTGCTTAATTCGAATTTATTCGAATTGATTTTTGGTTATTGGCCTCAAATTCGGTTGCAAATATATATTTTAATTATTCGATTTTAATTATAATATTTATTCGAATTTATTTGAGGAATTTGAATGAATTTTAATGATTATTCGAATAGTAGTTATTATTGGTATTTGAGAATTAATCGGTAAAACTCGTGATTTGGCATCCGAAACGGGTACCTCCGAGATTCGCCGCCGTCAGCGATAAATTTCGATGAGCATACGGTGGACGGTGATGAACATATCTGAGTCCTACGAATAAAAAACATAAAATAATAATAATAATAATAATAATAATAATAATAATTAAAATTGTATCGGTGATTGGGAATTGCGGATTATGGATTATTGTTGTTATTGCTTCGATTATGTTTCGACGGGATAGTCCGATAAATAGAGGAAAAGCTCGATTTTTGTGAAAATTATTTCCGTAAATACGGGAACGTATCCTGTAATTATCGGAAACGTCGAACGAATATATATAAGTACTTTATGCGAAATCTTATTGCGTATTGTAGTAAAATATTTTTGCGGAAATATTTAATAACCCTAATTTCTAAAACGACGAGTACCTGTATTTCCAAGAATATATATATATATATATTATCGGAAACGTCGAACGAATATATATAACTACTTTATGCGAAATCTGATTGCATATTGTAGTAAAATATTTTGCGGAAATATTGAATAACCCTAATTTCTAAAACGACGAGTACCTGTATTTCCCAGAATATATATATATATATATATATATATATTTATATATTTATATATATATACCGAACCGACTTTCAAGGACGTGAATCCTAATTGTTACGTGTAATATAATAATGCGTACAAGTACGAGTCGAGTTTTGATAACGTACGGGTAGAATGTTAGCGAGGATATGTCAAGCATATTCATCGTCTAATCTAGGGTATTTCGGTTCTCTAAGTTCCAATCGAAAGCCCGAGCATCTAGGTCAGTTCAAGGCCAACCAATAATAGTTGTAAATCGTATCAAGGCAAGTACCCCTGACCATGTCTTTTATGTCTTTTAAGTTACGTATCCCCTGTGTTCAAAAATGTTTTTTTAACTTATGTTTTGGGGAAAAGTAACTTCTGAAAATGCCTATATCTTAATTGTGAATAAATTGGAAAGGTTTTGAAAGGTGTGATGTGATAGAACTGTTTTAAAAAGAGATAGGTATAAGTGGTTTGAAAACTGGATAAAACATACCAGATATTTGGATGAGCGTGCGCAAGGGACCCGTAACGGCCAGAAAGATGGCATAAGAGGCTAAGTTGGTTGCGCACTATATTTAAATCGCATAGTATAGCATGACAGAGACCTTGCTAGTCTTTGAGTTCCGGAACAAATTTTATGGGATGGCAGATGGAGCCGCCCGATGATGATAGCCTGATCAGTTGTGTCATCATTGATCATCCAATATTTATATCTGAGCAAGATTTTGTGATTCCCGTAACGAAACAAATGGTTTTGGGTCCCCGTAACGGGATAGATGATTTTGCGGTTCCTGAAATGGAACAGATGATTTAAAAATGAAAATATCATGCTAAAATTGGACTATGGTATTTGCAATGCACATGACTGGCGTTATTGTTTTAATGAGCATGCTAGTTGTTGATCCAATTTATACCTGTTTTACTTGTTTTTTTATAAACGCGTTATGATTTATGTTCCTATAACTGTTTATCATAAATTATTTTACTTGTTATTCATATAGTGGTACTGCTGAGCGATCTTTTATTTAAAACTAAATAAATATATTGTAACCTAAATATATTTATGTTCCTATAACGCGTTATGATCTTGTAACCTAAATCATACTTGTATTTTATTAGTGGATTGTTATTCGTGACATCAACTCCTGACCTCGGGGTTGAGACCGTCACATCTTGGCTCTCATCAGTCCACTCAAAATTCTTCACCTTCTTAAGGGTTTTGAAAAAGGTCAGGCATTTATCTCCAGACTTGGAGATGAACCTCCCTAGAGCTGTGATTTTTCCGGTCAGTTTCTGAACATCCTTGATCGAGTGTGGTGGCTCCATGTCCAGG
This sequence comes from Apium graveolens, assembly GCF_009905375.1. NCBI lineage: Eukaryota > Viridiplantae > Streptophyta > Magnoliopsida > Apiales > Apiaceae > Apium > Apium graveolens. Next base: position 163,052,705 of record NC_133653.1, on the reverse strand, counting down.
ATGGCTTTAATCTTGTCGGGGTTGGCCTCGATTCCCCTTTTGGAGACCATATGACCCAAAAAATTTCCAAACCCAACACCAAAAGCACACCTTGCGGGGGTTAACATTATCTTGTGGTGCCTCATCACTTCGAATGCCTCTCTGAGGTGATTAATATGATCAACCTTGCTAGGATTTTGACTAACATGTCATCAACATAAACCTCCATGGACTTTCCAGTTAGATGGGAAAATATCTTATTTACCAATCTCTGGTAGGTAGCTCCTACATTCTTCAGTCTAAAAGTCATAACAAGATAACAAAAGACAACAATGTCAGTTATGCAAGATACTTTGGGGGTGTCATCTTTGTGCATTTTGATCTGATTGTAACCACTGAAGCCATCCATGAAACTCAGCATCTCGTGTCCAGCACTGACATCGATCAGGGTATCAATCTTTGGTAGGGGATAGCAATCTTTAGGACATGCATCATTCAAGTCAGTGAAGTCGATGCACATTCTCCACCGTTGAGCAAGATTAAAGATGTACGTATAACTCAACAATACTGGTTTGGATAATTCAACATGGAACAAGGATTTTGAAATAATCTAGATTCCACTAGAATAGTACAGATTGTTTATTGGGCACATACACAAAGGTTTTGTTAGCTACAGTGAAGAAGCCGTCAACAGTGATCCGTATGAAGTTCATTAATATGTTCAAGCATCGGAAAAATAAGGTTGGAGTCATTCCAAGCAGTTATCAGAATCAATGTGAAGACCTCAAGGATACCTAGTGAAGTTGGTTATATTTGGTAGAAGACTTAATAGTGGTTTGTACGGTTATAATACGAAGGTCTGACAGCGGAACTAGTCATCTGTGAACAAGACCATTACACTAGACGTTAGTGATCCGTGAAAGAAAACGGGGTATTATTTTTAAAAATACTGTTAAGTGGTTTTTGTACTCGAGAAGACTGAAAATATTTTAAAGTGCAAAAACCCGGAGATTAGAAGGCTTGAAGATGCAGAGGACTACAGCCCGAGAGTTTACATGATTTATTTTAATTATTGACTGATTTGTTATTAAATGAATAAATGAAAATTAATTCATTGATATATTTAATTTTACATCAACAATTGATTTTAAATTAATATTTGATTTATTTAATGTAAATAAATAAATGAAATCTCATTTATTTATTTATTTATTTGAATAACAAATGTTTATTTATTTTCTTGTGCTCGTTGACCTGCATGCATGCATTTGTGTACTTACTAAAAAAAGAATGAATTGAGAAAATAGGAGCCTTGCTATTTTGTTTATCCACGTGAGACCTACCTGAGTCACTTGTTTGCACAAAAAGAAAAGGAAACTATCGTGTGATTATTTGATAAACAATGAAGTAATAAAGCCAATTTTATTTAGTTGAATAAACATATAAGCATTGATTTATCTCTTATGCAAGCAAGCACGTGCATGCATGTCTGCCCCCTATATCTTCTGTTTCTGTGTAGCGCGTGTATCCCACTCTCCTGGATTGTTTCTGTGTTTTGTGATCACGCACGCAACTCAAGTCTTGAAGCTGAAAAGAATCAAGTCAGTGGGCAATTGTTTGTATAAGAGAAACCAAGTACTACACACGGTAATACAAGTCGCAAAAAAAAGTTAGAAAAAAATTGCCAGCCAGGTTGTACTAGGTGATATAAGGTCGCAACTAACTCATACAATACTGTTTGACACAGTCGCAAGTAAGCTAAGATTAAAAGAAAGAAACTAAGTGTTGCACAGGAACTAAAGGTAGCAAGTATCTTATTTCACAAATTATTTCCAAGGAAACTTGTCTCACTCTATGGTCGCAAAAAAACAAAAATGATAAGGCAAGGTTCATGGTCTCAAGTAAAGGAAAGGTAATGTACAGGTCGCAAGTAACTTAGATTTGCAAGCTGTGCAATTTAAATTGCTTGGTCCTGGTGCTGCCACGTATCCCTCTTCTCTCTCCAAGCCTATCAATCTATATAATCAACATCAGCAAATTGAATCTGTATCTCTCCATTTTTACAACAGTGCGGAGCTCTTGAAAAATAAACTCAGCACTTCTTGAAAGCGTGATTTGACAAGTAGAGGTCATGTCCAATTTGTTCCACACCATTTAAAGCCTTACAAACTTGCCAGACTCATTATTTAAAGCTCATTTGATTGTATTTAATACCTTTTAATTTTTAGAGTGATAAAAAGAACTCTAGATTATAGCTTATTGATTTGGTTCTTTTTATATTTGTAGCTTCGGATATTTGTATTTGGAGTTGTAAGCAAACCTCTGGGTATTTATACTTTTGAAAAAAATAAATTTACCCAGAATCTCTTTGTTTGTTTATTTCATTTTACTTTTGATATTCCGCTGCAATTAATTTTAGAAAATGAAAAACATATATTTACCCCCTCTGTATGTACCTTTTGGACCTAACAATTGGTATCAGATCTTTTTGATCGTTATACATATCTGGTCCTTTAGATTAGCAAGTTTTGTAGTTGATTTTGGTTGTACAGAGTCTGGGAGTGCTTTTGGTGTGTCGATCTGATTTAGGGTTTGTTGGTTTTGACTTGACTGGTTTGGTATTATTGACTGACTGGGATATCATATTATGAGACGGTATATTGCAAATTTTTCTTAGATCTGAAAAGATGAGTTCTCAGAAGGTTAGTAATATCATGGTTCCTCAGTTCGATAAATTGAGATGTAATATATGGAAGAAGAAAATGCTTTTATATATTCGGGTGTCAAATCCAGAGTATATGAGGGTATTAAGAGAAGGAAGACATGTGATGATGAAGGATCATCCAGAGTTACCTAATATGAGAATGTCATGTCTTGAAGCAGAATGAAGTGCTCGTGACAAAGAACTGATAGCTCTGGATAAAGGCCTGCGGCTTATTTTGGTGGATTCGATGGATGATGATATGAGTCACCAAATTACGGTCTGTGAGAGTTCCAGGAAAATGTGGGAGACTATAGAAATGCTTATGGAAGGAACTGAAGATGTCAGGCAGAATCGACCGGATATCTTGACTTCACAATATGAGGAATTTAAGTCCTTTCCTGGAAAAAGCATAAATCAGGTCTTTAAAAGACTGAACAAGCTGTTGAATTAATTGAGTATTCATGGCAAGACTTATCCTCAGAGAGAAGTCAACAGGAAGTTTATGCTTATCCTACCTCACCATCTAGAGAACAAGACTTCATCTGTTCGTGAGCGTGTTGACTTTGAAACCATGACACTTGAGAAGTTGTATGATAAGCTGAAGACTCATGAAATGGAGCAGGAACAAAGGAAGGTCATCAATGGTGGTGGTACAGTTGATAGAAAGAATGCTGAACTACTCAAGACAACTGCTCTTGTAGCCAGTGGAATCAAAGAGCTTGATATTACTGCTGAAAAGCCTAAGTCCAAAGCTAAAAAGCTCTTTGAAGCTGAAATGGATGATGGAAACCTCTCTGGGAATCCAAGTGACTACTACACTACTGAGGAGCTGCAAAGCATGGAAGATCCTACTATGGCCAACCTAGCAGGGATGTTCAGTAACATCAGGTTTATAAGGAAGCAAGGCTTTAGGGGTTCTGGAAGCAGCAACCGTGGTCAGAGGTCAAGTTCATCTTCTGGATTAGGTTACAAGAGAAGGATGGTAGACAGAAGCAAGTTCGGATGCTACAATTGTGATGAGGTTGGGCACTTTGCCACTGAATGTAGGATGTCCCAAAAAGCCAGGGATGAAGGCAAAACTTATCAGAAGAAGGACTTAGGTAGCTCAAGGAAGTATCCAATGAAATCTTACATAGCTGAAGGGAAAAGCTGGGATGACACCGATGATGAAGAAGAGCAATATGGAAATCTAGAATTGATGGCAGAATCTTCTTTTCAGGTAACATTTCCAAATATTCATGCTTTACCTCTAGATAACTTGTGTGAGAATGAATATTGTGTCGCCTTCAGGCAGACTGTGCTAATGTATGGAAATGTTGTTTCTCATCACTATCTTAAGGTATAGTGCAATATAAAGGAATGAATTGAACAACATGATGTTGTAAAAGAAGTGTATAGAAACGTTGGTACTACACTAAGATGTACTCTGCTTGATGTCGAAGACCTTAAAGTAGAACTAAAGAAATTTAAAGATGAAAATGATAAGTTAGTTATAGATAGGGTCAGTGTTGAGAATCTTAAGCAAACCAATAAATATTTAGAGCTTAAGATTACTAAGCACCTTGAGACAGAGGAAGATCTTAAGAATAAGATTGCAGAATTTTAAACTAAATTGCATCCTTTTACTGATTCTGCAAATCTTGCTAAGAAGCTCATAGCTGATCAAGTAGTAGGTGGAAAGGTTGGGATAGGCCTAGACTACGATGAACTTAGAAAAGCTTCTAAGAAATGAGTAGTTAAAAATGAGCTTGTAGAGAAATTTGTTAATCTTTCTGGTGCACCTCATTTTCTTAAGCAAGCTAAGAAGCCTATGTTTAAGAAAGCTATTATTGAGCCCTTTGATGAAGATAATCTTTATATTCATCATGAAATACTTGTTGAGGATCTCGAGCTCTCAAGGAGACAAAAAGCAAAGAAACTTATGTATGTTGCTAGTGACTCTGACTTATCTTTTTCCGGACTAGGTTTTACTTTGAAGACTAAGAAGAACAGAAGTAGAAATGGCAGGATATGAACTAATGGCCATAGGAAGTTATGTAATAACTGTGGTACTTCTGGTCACCTTACTCATGCTTGTAGAAAGGTTAAAGTAGACAATGTTAAGAATGCTTATGTGCATAACATGCCTAACATGCCCAAAGTTTCTAAGTGTCATAAATATGTTTGTATGACATGTTTAGTATCTTTCATGCACACTTATATTGATTCCACACACTCACAGAACACATCTCATAATCATGATAAGAATGCTAGTAAAAACACTGGTAAATCAAAGACTATAAGCCTCCTAAAGCTAGGAAAGTGGCACATGTCACCAAGCCCAATAGCAAGTCTATTGTGCTTCTGAAAGTGACAAGGAAACAGTCAATTATAAAGCAAAAACTGTTAATCCTGTTAATTCTGTTAAGAGAAATGTTATATATTCAAATGCTTCTAAGTCTTCTGGACTCAACTTAGTTTGGGTACCAAAGAAAACTTAATCATCTTTATTTTCAGGGCATTAAGCATAAGAAGGTCATGTGGATTCTGGACAGTGGATGTTCAAGGCATATGACTGGAGATAGAGCTCTGCTGTCAAAGGTGATTGAGAAAGCTGGCACAATGGTTACTTTTTGGAGATGATAGTAAAGGTTACACTACGGGATATGGCTATTTGGAAATTGGCAATGTCATCATTGAAAAAATCTCTCTGGTTGAAGGTCTTATGCATAATCTCCTCAGTATAAGTCAGTTCTGTGAAAAAGGATGCAAAGTTTTGTTCAACAAGGAGAAGTGTTTGATTTCCAATCAGAAGAATGAAAAGTTGACTCTCAATGGAGTTAGAAAGGGTGATTTGTTCATAGTTGACTGGAATTCTACAGATGGTCAAGTTATGTGTTTCTACAATAAAGCTTCTCCAGATGAAAGTTGGTTATGGAATAAGAAGCTCTCCCACTTGAACTTCAAGACCATGAATTCTTTCGTTAAGAGGGAATTGGTGAGAGGATTGCCCGAGATAGAATTCAGTCCTGGTGGACTTTGTGAAGCATGTGAGAAGGGAAAGTCAAAGAAGGCATCACGTAAGAAGAAGACAATGACTGACATCACTGAACCACTACAACTTCTTCAAATGGAGTTGTTTGGCCCCATCAATGTCATGTCTATGTCAAGAAAGGAATATGGCTTAGTGATTGTTGATGACTATTCCAGATACACGTGTGTGTTATTCTTACATTTAAAGGATGAAGCACCTGATATAATTATTGATCACACCAACAAGATTGAGTTAGAAGCTGGAGTGCATGTGCGAACAATCACATCAGATAATGAAACAAAATTCAGAAATGCAAAGATGGATAATTTCCTTTGTCGAGAAGGGAATCTCAAGACGGTTTTCGGGACCAAGGACACCACAATAAAATGGAGTGGTTGAGAGGAAGATTCGAACATTGGTTGAAGCTGTAATTACTATGCTTAATGAAGCCAACCTTCCTACCTACTTTTAGGCTGAAGCAATTAACGCTGCATGATATACATAAAAAAGAACCCTGATCAATAAGATGTATGAGAAGATCCCTTATGAGTTAATGGAAAACAAGAAACCATCAGTGAAATACTTTCACGTGTTTGGAGGAAAGTGCTTTGTGCTTAAGGACGATGAGCATCTTGGCAAGTTTGATGTTAAAGCTGAAGAAGGTATCTTTCTGGGCTATTCTCTGGAGTCAAAGGCTTACAGGTTGCATATGACTAGTGATCAAAAGGTTGTGGAAATCCTTAATATAACATTTAATGATGCCAAGCTCCCAAGTATTCAGAAGGAAGATGATAGTGATAATCTTGATATTGAAGATCTTTCTGATGGAGAAGATGAACCTGAGGTTGTTACAGACAAGAATAAAAATGGCAATGATCCTGATGATCATAATTCTGATGCAGACTCTAAAGGTAATGGTCATGAGAAAAGTAATGATAGTCACACTATCTCGGGGACTAGTCCTCAATCTTCAAATTATGGAGATCAAGCTGGAAACAACTCAGGGGGAGCAGAACAAGGATCCGGTAGTCAGACTCAACATAATTCTTGAAATGTTGAGTCATCAAGGGCTAGTCTACCAAGACATAGAGTATGGAGTAAAGATCATCCTCGGAACTTGATACTTAGTAATCCAGATAGTGGAGTCAATACTAGAAGTGCTACAAAAAATGAATGTTTCTATTCTGGCTTTCTATCTCAAATGGAGCCAAAGAAAGTAGATGAAACCCTTGGGGATCCTGATTGGGTGATTTCTATGCAAGAGGAACTCAATCAGTTCGAAAGACAAAAAGTGTGGAAGCTTGTACCCAGACCTAAAGACAAATCAGTGATTAGCACAATATGGGATTTCAGAAATAAGCTTGATGAAGATGGAGTAGTAACAAGGAACAAGGCGAGACTGGTTGCTAAGGGTTATTCTCAAGAAGAAGGGATTGACTATGATGAAATATTTGCACCAGTTACTAGACTTGAAGCCATTAGGATGTTCTTAGCATTTGCAGCATATTCGAACTTCAAGGTATATCATATGGATGTGAAAAGTGCTTTCCTGAATGGTGAGCTTTAAGAAGAGGTCTATGTGGAGAAAACCCCTGGTTTCATAGATCCAGAGTTTGAAGATTTTGCCTATTTTCTCTTCAAGGCTCTTTATGGTCTAAAGCAAGCGCCGATAACGTGATATGACACTCTCTCAGAATTTCTACTAGAAAATGGTTTCACTAGAGGTGTCATAGATAAGACTCTGTTCCATAAGAATCATAAAATGATATCATATTTGTGCAAGTCTATGTTCACGGTATTATATTTGGGTCTACGAATGATGCACTTTGTGCAAGGTTTGCTAAGCTTATGCAGAGTAGGTATGAGATGAGTATGATGGGTGAGTTGAACTTATTTCTTGGACTTCAAGTGAGTCAGAAGCCAAATGGTATCTTCATTTGTCAAACGAAGTACATCAGAGATCTTCTGAAGAAATATCAGTTGGAAGATTCAGCACCTGCTAAGACTCCGATGGCAACTGCCACAAAACTTGATTAAGATAAGTCTGGTAAGAAGGTGGACATCACTAATTATCGAGGCATGATTGGATCATTACTCTACCTGATTGCAAGTCGTCCAGATATTATGTTTGCTACATGCTTGTGTGCATGGTTCCAAGCTGATCCGAAGGAATCTCATCTGATAGTCGTCAAAAGAATTTTTAGATGTCTGAAGGGTACACCTAATCTAGGTATCGGGTATCCTAAAGATACGGGTTTTGATCTCATTGTCTATATATAATTCATTATATATATCTATGTTTATAAACTTTTTTTGAAGCTAACTGACTACCATATGTTACATGTTATATGCTAGTGGTAAGTAAGTTAAAGTTTTTGATACAATATATGAGTTGTTTGAAAGTTTACATGCTATATGTTTATATTGATGCAAATACTCATGATACTGATATTTATTTTAGCGCGCACACACATCTCATTATTTTTTGCACTTTGATCTAAGACCCTATAATCTCATTTGTGATCTTATTATAACTCTGATTTATAGGTTTAGATCCTGCTTAAGATTCTGTGCAACTAACTTGAATACTATGATTATATTCTGTGTGATTGTATCATTTTTATGAGTGATTCTGTATGATTTTTGAGTTTCAGACCCTAGGTAACTCTGACAACAGATTTCTTGGTCACTCTGATTCTCTGTTTATGTTAAAATAACTTTGTTTATCTTGTGCTAGAATAAATATGCAGCATAACTAGTGATAGTTGTGATATGATTATGTTAGGAGTAGATTTTAATTGGTTTAGTCTTGTGATTGACTAATCAATTGGTGCTGATTTGTTGGATATACTCTTGTCATAATTAATTGATTTATGACTAAAGTGTTGATCCTTTGTGTAACTCTTATGATCTTGCAATGCTTATACTCTGTTCTGGATATTAGATCCTGATATATTTCTTATACTCTAATTACCTTATTCCAGTCTTATAAGTTTGGAGCAATGTTCACTTCCTTTCCTCTATAGTGTTTATTTGTATTGGACTAACTTGAAATGTTTTGAGCTAATGAGATTTGATTAATTATCATTGTCAAAAGAATCAGAAAGCATGATCATCTGAGACATCCTTCATGAATCCATATTGTGGTAAGTAAAGGTAAAAATTATCTCTGGTTCTGAAATCACTTTGTTCTTGATCATTAAATTCTCTGATATTGTACTTCGGATGTTTATAATATTCAACACCCTTAGTGGTTTTAGGAATTGACTAAGAGCCTATCAAACCTCATAGGTTCTAACCCAATTCATTAGAACCAAACACTTCTCAAACAGTATTCCACTACCCTACTCTGATACATCCCCCATATTTTGTTCTAATTCACTTAATTTTCTTAAGATATCAACTCAGTGATCAGACAAAATTACCATTTGGTTTTGGAGTTGTGTTGAGAATGAGGGAGATAATGCCAAGAAGCACCACATAGGAAATGGGAAGTTAACCCTACAACTCTGTCTCTCACAAAGAAGTGGAGTATTTATAATCTGAGACATCTATAAGCCCATTTATATTCTCTCAAAATAATATAGAGCTGAAAAGGGCATATAAACAATTACCAGGTGCATTCTCCAACATAATGTTATCTATTGAAAATTCGCCTGTCATCAAGGGCATCTGTATGAGAGTCACTACCCCTTGATTAAAATGTTTCCAATGCACATGTGAGATTCACACTCACAAGGAAGGTATTGACGTAGCAGTCGTTGTCAAACCATATCAAGGTCAATGGCAATGGTTGAAATCCTCGATCATGTTTCTGCTCTTTATCTCCGATCTTGAATGAGAACATATGTTCTTGGAAGTTGCTCGATCTTAATTCTCAGATCCTAGTCTATGATGTGTGAAATAATCTTGGACTTTGATGTTTTGGGTTAAGATCTTGGAGACTCTGATAAGTCCTCACAGACTTTAGAAGAAATCATTGATCCCTAATGGAATATCATTGATCATTGGTTATCTTCCCAGGATTCAAATCTGGAAATGATTTTGACCTTTGTCAAAATTACGGCTCGTAAATAAGGACTCAGATATCATCTGAGGAGTTTATGAGGTATACTTCTTCATGGAAGTTGAGGGTTATCAGGAATTCTGCCACTTAAAAGAATCCTAATTTTCCCTCTCAGAAGGAACATTTCTGATCTCTTGACTGCGAGTTTCCATTCTTGAAGGTGGAAGGAAACTTTTCTGTGAAAAGGATTTTCTCGCATGTACACTTGGATATTTGGAGTTTTGAGTGAGTGACACACTGTGAGACTGAGTGACAAACACTTGAGTGTAGAGTGGAGTGAAAGATAATGTGAGATCATTAAACAGAAATCACACACTTGCACTGTGAGAATTGGTTACCAAATAATTTCTTCACGTGGTTGGTTGATCCTAAGGTTCTACTCTGAATACATTTTAAAGGATTACCCAACTAAGGGGGAGAGATTATAAAGAGATTATGAACTAATAGTCTTTCGAAAACTAAGAAGAGGGATTTCTAACTTTATTGTACTAAGGAGGGGATTATTCATCTTAGTGGGGGAGATTATTGTGTTTCGATTCTAAGTTCCAGAAAAATTTGCATGTGCTTTATGGGAAGATCTGAAGATTGTTGAAGACAGTGTTTGGAAGACGTATCTATCTGCAACTTTATATTAGGGAGAGAAGAATCTGTTCTCTACTGAAGCTGAATGTGTATAGAAGATGCGGTAGATATAATATAGCATTATTTCCAAGTCTGGGATTGAAAGTGTCAAGCTGATTGAAGATTTTCTGTTATGGTTAGTTGAGTTATCCTCTAAACTGAGGCTTCTCCATTGTTATTTGACCATCAGGTGTAACAGTCAAATAGGGGGAGATTGTTGAGCAAGATTGAAGTTGTACGTATAACTCAACAATACTGATTTGAATAACTCAACATAGAACAAGGACTTTGAAATAATCTATATTCCACTAAAATCAGTAGAGATTGTTTATTGGGAATATGCACAAAGGCCTTGTTAGCTACAGTGAAGAAGACATCAACAGTGATCCGTATGAAGTTAATATGTTCAGGAATCGGAAAAATAAGGTTGAAGTCATTCGAAGCAGTTATCAGAATCAGTGTGAAGATCTCAAGGATTCCTAGTGAAGTAGGTTATATTTGGTAGAAGACTTAACAGTGGTTTGTATGGGTATAATACGAAGGCCTGAGAGCGGAACTAGTCGTCTGTGAATTAGACCCTTGCACTAGACGTTAGTGATCCGTGAAAGGAAACATAGTATTATTTTTAGAAATACTGTTAAGTGGTTTTTGTACTCGAGAAGACTGGAAATATTTTAAAGTGCGAAAACCCGGAGATTAGAAGGCTTGAAGATTCGGAGGACTACAGCCCGAGAGTTTACAGGATTTATTTTAATCATTGACTGTTTTGTTATTAAATGAATAAATGAAAATTAATTCATTTATTTATTTAATTTTACAACAAAAATTGATTTTAAATAAATAAATTAATATTTGGTTTATTTAATTAAATAAATAAATGAAATCTCATTTATTTATTTATTTATTTAATTGAATAACAAATGTTTATTTATTTCCTGTGCTCGTTGACCTGCATGCATGTATTTGTGTAGTTACTAAAAAAAGAATGAATTGAGAAAATGGCAGCCTTGCTATTTTGTTTATCCGCGTGGGACCCACCCGAGTCACTTGTTTGCACAAAAAGAAAAGGAAACACATGTGTGTTTATATGATAAACAAAGAAGTACAAAGCCAATTTTATTTAGTTGAATAAACAGATGAGCATTGATTTATCTGTTATGCAAGCAAGCACGTGCATGCATATCTGCCCCTTATATCTTCTGTTTGTGTGTAGCGCGTGTATCCCACTCTCCTGGATTGTTTCTTTGTTTTGTGATCATGCGCGCAACTCAAGTTTTGAAGCTGAAAAGAATCAAGTCATTTGGCAATTATTCGTATAAGAGAAACCAAGTGCTACACAGGGTAATATAAGTCGCAAGAAAAAAGTTGAAAAAAATTTCAATTCAGGTTTTAGGTGATGTAAGGTCGCAACTAACTCATACAACACTGCTTGACACAGTCGCGAGTAAGCTAATATTAAAAGAAAGAAGCTAAGTGTTGCAAAGGAAGTAAAGGTCACAAGTATCTGGTCTCACAAATTATTTCCAAGGCAACTTGTCTAACTCTGTGGTCGCAAGAAACAAAAATGATAAGGCAAGGTTCATGGTCGCAAGTAAAGAAAAGGTAATGTACAGGTTGCAAGTAACTTAGATTTGCAAGTTGTGCAATTTAAATTGCTTGGTCCTGGTGCTGCCACGTGTCCCTCTTCTCTCTCCAAGCCTATCAATCTATATAATCAACATCAGCAAATTGAATTTGTATCTCTCCATTTTTACAACAATGCGGAGCTCTTGAAAAATAAACTCAGCACTTCTTGAAAGCTTGATTTGACTAGGAGAGGTCATGTCCAATTTGTTCCACACCATTTAAAGCCTTACAAATTTGTAAGTCTCATTATTTAAAACTCCCTTGATTGTATTTAATACCTTTTGATAAGAGCTTTTAGTTTTTAGAGTGATAAGAAGAACCCTAGATTTATAGCTTACTGCTTTAGTTCTTTTTATATTTGTAGCTTCGGATCTTTGTATTTGGAGTTGTAAGCAAACCTCTGGGTATTTATACTTTTGAATAAAAAGAATATTTATCCAGAATCTCTTTGTTTGTTTATTTCATTTTAGTTTTGATATTCCGCTGCAATTAATTTTTGGAAACAAAAAACATACATTCACCCCCTCTGTGTGTATCTTTTACAAACATCCACTTCCCATTGGCCTTCTTGACCATTACGGGGTTGGCCAACCACTCAGGAAATTGAACTTCCTCTATGAATCCATCTTCTAGGAGCTTCTCGACCTCCTGTTTAATGGCTTCCAGCCTGTGAGGGGCATAAGTTCTCTTCGTCTGCTTCATGGCCTTCCAATTTGGATCAGGTTTAACTTATAAGTTATAAGATTGGGGTCAATCCCGTGTATGTCAGCTGTCGTCCAAGCAAATAAAAAATTGTTCTCTTGCAAGAAAGTTGTCAAATGGCCCTTTAGAGGTTGTTCAAAGATGCTCCAATGTATGGGACATTCTCCGGGTCTAAGGAGTCTAGGAGAATTGGGACTAAGTCCTCCGCTGTCTTCCCCAAAAGTTCTTCATTCTCACGGATGATCATGTCTTCTATGAGGAGAACCTAGCCCCCAGTTCCGTCAGGTCTAAGTGCTACAACATAGCAACTACGAGCCTTTTTTTATCTCCTTTTTTCTTACCAACACTTTTCCTTGTTAAGAACTTTAGTACCATATGGTAGATTGAGGGCATGGTCTTGAACGCATGGATCTCTGTTCTTCCCATGAAAGCATTATAAATAGAGGTTGCCTTCACAACCTGAAAGGTTAGCTTCTATGTGGCCTTTCTGGGCTCTTTCCCAATAGTTACGGATTGTTGTATTGCTCCTTCTACTTGGCATTCCTCTTGGTTAAACCCGTAGATGGGTGCGTCAGATGGAGTTAATTGGGAGTAATTGTAACCCATCCTTAGAAATGTGTCATAGAATAGAATATTCATGAAAGCTCCATTATCAACTAGGACCCTCATAACAAGATAATTTTCAATTATCAGAGTGATAACTAGAGGGTCATCCTGAGAAATTTCAAAACTTCAACATCCTCAATTTCCATTAGGATTTGGCTCCTCAGAGCATTCGACCTTGCATAATGAGTGAATCTTGGTGGTTGATTCTTCTTAGAAGGAGTCAAAGCTTTTTCCAGTTCGAGAACACTTGTCCTTGGCGTCATACTCATTATTCACCACTGTCTTCTTCATACTTTCTTCTACCTTGATATACTTTTCGGCTCTATTCTGGAGTTGCGGCATGCTTTCAGAAGGATTTCTGGCCAGGAACATCTTGAAGAACTCATCTCTAGTCCCTTGCTATAGGGTTATCATAGCTACCTTGTCGTCGAGATCCGGGACCTTCAGGGCCTCTTCGTGAATCGGTTCAGGTAGTCTCTAAGGGACTCCTTTACTCGTTGGACTAAATCCATGAGAGAAGTCGAACTCTTCTTGTGTACTCTAGCACTAATGAATTGCTTGATCACATATTGGCACAAATGTTTCAAATATCCAATCGATTTGGGGGTAGGCGGCTGTACTATCTTCGAACCATACCCGACAGGGTTTGAGAAAAGGCCCAACACTAGATAGCATCATTAACGGGATGTAATAACAGGGCGTTAGAGAACGTCCTGACATAATTAGCTGGGTCACCAATTCCATCATATGCTTTTATGGTGGGCATCTTGAACTTCCTTGAGATATGGGCATCCATTATATCTTTAGTGAATGGTGGGTTTTGATCATCAGGATCTTTTAGAGGCATCAGATCACTTGGATCAACCCTTGGGGTGGGAGCCCCCCGTCTTGATGTTGGACCTTTCGGGTATATGATAGGAGAAAAATCCCTTTGTCTTGCTATCAATTGGGGTCTTAGCGTCTGGTGCATCTCCAGATCACGCTTCAGCCTTTGGATCTCAACTTCATGAGCCTTGATCCTCTTTTTTACATCTTGCGGAATCGTCCCTTGAGTCCTCTTATGGTGTTGATAACCACTAGGCATCGGATTTTTACTAGCACGTCTCCTCCTTGGAGCGGCTTTATCATCTGACAAGTCGAAGTCTCTAGCGGAGTAGGGTCTAGAGAACTCTCAATTCGCAGGGATGGGAGCCAAGCCATAGACGTACTGGGGCTTCCGCCCTTGTCCTTCTCTTCGATTAGAGTATTCACTTCCTCCAACCTCGGGGTATAGAGGCATCCTTAAGGGGGGTTGGTAGTCCATAAAATCACGATCGTTGAGTACTCATACCCAACGGGTTGAGGGTTTATTGTTACCTGTAGTTGCTAAATTTGGGGATTCGTCCTTTGAGAAGCCGGGGGATTCGTCCCAAGTGGCGGATCTTGGGTCGGGAGATTTGTCCCTTGAGGTTGAGTCTCAGATGCCCCCACAGGGGTTCCTCGTTGGGTGGAAGCATAGGTTAAGTGATGGGGTATCTCCACTATTGACGAGATTATTTGTGATGGGAAAGGATCGTCAGTTCCATTGTTGTTTCTGCTCCAAGTACCATGGTTATTGTTCTTTTTCCACAGACGACACTAAATATTGTGGAATAAAAACTAGGTTTTGTTAGCATCTATTACTAGGGTTTGTGAGTTTCAAGTTTTAATTGTTGTTCTCGCGGCGGGGACTGTCTGTCCTCGCAAGATGCCTACGTATCTCTGTGTTGTCCAGAATGAAGCAAAAAATGTAGTTCTAGGTTGAGGGATAAAACCCTTTATATAGAGGTGAGTCTAGGATTAGACTGGTGTTAGGAGACTTGGTGGACATGTCTCCAACTTAGATGATAATTAGGACTCCTGTAAGGCAAGTGATTCTAGATCATTCCTTGTAGGAGTTAGTGTCTATGTTGGATGTCATGTTTCTGCTCTTTCATCCGTATTGGGTCTAGTTGATGAAACACTCATGTTCGTGGACCTTGGCGACCTCTGCTCATAGGCCTTGATGACTTGGGCCTTCATTAGTCAGTAATAAACCTTTGACCAGCCTGGTTTTAATTGACCTTTGGACAAGAATTCCAAGCGTATTTAATATGACATTTAATGTATTTTTAGGATTTATTTTCTATCCATATCAGTTGTATAATTAATATGTGCATATATACATACAATAAATAAATATATATATAAATTAATAGAGGGACATACACACACATATACTCGAATATTCTTATTTGTCATCAATTTAAATTCGTCCTCCAACATAATTAAAAGGCAAAATATTTTATTAAATTTAAAAAAATAAAATAAAAAATAAACTATTTATACAGATATGTATTATTTATACTTCATTATTAATCATTCTTTGACATATATCTTAGGCTTTTTTATCGTAGGGAACCCGCAGCCGCTACCCTTCGGGTGTGCACTGGGTAAACTCCACGGTTCAGGCAATAGCCTGCAAACCACGTGAACCAAGGTAAACCGTATTTAAGTGACATGCTCTGACTCGGGAGGCATAATATAAATTCTCCTCCCGTGGGATTCGAACCTGTGACAAAAAGGATAGCTATCCGCTCTTTAACCAACTGAGCCAACTCTTGCGGACTATATCATAGATTTCCAGTGTCCCATAGGTTATTAACATTGTTGTTAGATACAGAGATTAGAAAAATGAATTATCTTGAAGAAAAAGTAAGAAAGCGAAGTTAAATTTTGGAGCTATTATAAAGATAGTATGCTAATTTAAGAAATGTTAACAATCTGTTGGAACATCCCAAAATAGAAAGTTATTGAGACGGAGAGTATCATATGTCATTCGGTGAGTAAATTTACAGTATTGACGTCAATTTCCTATATAGTATGACTCATCAATCACATTTCTAACACATAAACACATTAAATAATTAAAAAATAAATTAAAAATTATTTTATATTTAGAATGATTGATATACATCATATACACATTATCACTTGTATTTATTTTACTCTCTAAGTATTACATATTACAAATATCATTTAATTATGAACTGGAAAAAACTGTATAGTAACATAATTTATTACTTTATGCGAATGCGCCATTCATGCTCAAATACATAAATAAATAAATTATTCACTCATTAGGTTACAAAATAAATATACGGCCAATAATTACAGAGAAGACAGTTTTAATTAGTACAATCTAGAGTATGTTTGCGCATTACAAATACCATAGAGCTAGTTTATTTTATATCATAAATTATTGTTATTAAATTTTGATTATGAATCCTCTTTGCTTAAGACATTTTTCTCTTGTATATTTAATGTATTCAACGCAATTAAACTTTCGGAAAGTTTTAATGAACTGTTTATTACTAATTTTTTAATATGTTAAACTTAATTAATTCCTTTCACGAGGTTTAAAGCCCATCAGGGCTCAATTTTTTTTTTGTTTTGACAAAATAATCTAAGTTAGTGTTTAGTTTAGTTTAGCTTCTCTTGTATATATACAGGAAGATGGTCAAATAGAAACCAATCTTATTCTAAAAACTAGAAACTAATGACCACCACTAATTATATAGCTTGAATTGAATCTCCACCACAAAAAGTTTATCCACTCATTCTCTCTCCTCCCTCCAATTTCACGTGACTCACTCTATGTACCTGTACCCTTGCGTAAGTTATTTTTTTTCTGTTTTTAATTTAATTTTTTCATTAATCGACAAACCTTTTTTAAAATCCGACTTCACTATATTTTTTTTCATCTCCCAACGATCAATTTGCATACCATATTTGCTATATTCCAACGATAATCACTATTTATAATTAACGGAATCACTAAACCGAAATTACTATAATTTCAGAACTTTCTTAATTTTAGTGATTCTCATAAGTATAATTAGTTATTCAAGATCTCAAAATTACTATCTAAAATTTAAATTGAACTTAATTTAGTAGTTGTTAAGTTTTTAGGGTTCACCAATTTCTTAAATAGGTTTTAAAAATATTTAGCTCTTTCTAATAATAAGAAATTAGTTGATAAATATTCCATTTATTTAGGGTTTAGGGTATAGGGTTTAGGGACTTTAGACCATAAATCATAGAGCCTAAACCCTAACTTAGTCTAGGGTTTAGGGCCCCTAGAAATCAGACCATGTAAATAGTGATTTCTATGTACAATATATTGATTCCTATGTGTAATTTGGTGATTATTATATGTAGTTTTGTGATTGTCGTCATACGGTTTACTGATTAAAGAGTATATCAGTATGAATAACATACTCACATCAACATTTTGTATCCCCCTTTTTGATTTATTTGTCTGCTCTCGGACCTTTTCCTGTATTTTTTTCATTTATTTATTTGGGCTTAATAAAATCATAACCCACATAAGTGGACTAGACCCAATAAAATTCAATATATCTCTGTTCCTTTTATATTATTAGTTAAATTAGCTAAATTTTAGTTATTCTTGTAAGTATAATTAGTGATTTATCGCCGGAATATATCACATATGGTATTTATACTGATCGTTAAACACAATCATTATAACACCACCGTCTATCTCACCTTCATCACCATGACCGTAACAACCATAATTTCAAACAGAAATCACTAACTTTAACTATTAATACAGTGATTACCACGTGTAGAGGGTTGAGAAAAAAAAAAGCTCAAAAAGAAATTCAGAAAATATGAATGGAGGAACATATGTGGTAAATGAAAAGTAACGAGTATGGATGATGGTAGTAACGAGGGGGTGCCGGTGGTGGTAGAGGTGATGATGGTTGTAAGGTGGAATAATGAGTTAAGTTTAAAGGGAGGGATTTTGGGGAAGAGTGGGGGGTTAGGTACAGAAAATTAAAAGTAAGGTAGATGGATAGTACTAAACGGAGGTGGGTTGTGCCTTAGTTTCTAGTTTTTATAAGTCAATTTTTATTTGAACAGCCTTCTATATATATATATTTGAAATCAGAAAAAATAATAAATTAACCATATTATTCATTAATACGTTGGAACTGAAAAATTTTCGTTAATAATTGGTTTAGGGGCATAATGCGCAAAATTGGTAAACATGCAA
Source organism: Apium graveolens (assembly GCF_009905375.1). NCBI lineage: Eukaryota > Viridiplantae > Streptophyta > Magnoliopsida > Apiales > Apiaceae > Apium > Apium graveolens. Next base: position 163,034,311 of record NC_133653.1, on the reverse strand, counting down.
CAAAAAGAAAAGGAGAGGGGATGATTGAGATTGAGGCTTTTTTAAACGATTTTTTTTATTGTATGGCGCAGAAATTTATAATTATTCACATGAATGAGTGGAATTTTGGTGAATGCAGAGATTCTCCACTGTTACGAAAAGGGAATTAATTAATAAATGAATTAAAATTATAATTTTTCGTAATCAGTAGGTGCCCATGTACAAAGCAAGAATGCATGGTCCATCATCTACTTAGATTCCATGAATTAGTTAATCAACTGCCCTATCATTCCAGCCACATAGGAGTTGTTTTTTTTTTCTCTTTCATACTTCAAAAACCCCCCCAAGACTTTTTCCTGCTCTGCATCACATTCTTTCATCATCTTTTTCATTTACTTTACAACTATAATCATTCTCTCCTCTATTCATTCCCCAACTTGCTTTAACTTTCAATCTTTTTTCCTACTGGTACCAGATCCACATTCTAATTGTTTTTCTGCTTAAGGTATGTTACATATCTATGATTCTTTCATCTTTGCCATGTCAAATTTTTTTTCTTACCCCCATATGTTTATTTATGAGATCCAATATATGCATCCAATCTTGGCTTTTAATTTGCCTAGGATTTCTAGAATGTGGCCTACTTGATTAGTTTCTTTACCTGATTTGTTTCCATACAACATTATCTCAAATTTCAATTATGATTGCCTGATTATGTATACATTTTAATTTTGATTTTTGTTGAGCTGCATTGTTCTGATTGTTGTGTGAAAGGTAGATATTGACGTATATCATGATTTAGCAATCAAACAAGCTAATCTACAGCTCTATATTAACTACCTTCTATGTTTTCGTCCCAACAACGTTAGAATGTTAGTGTTTCTGAGAGCAAGTTTTTCAGAAGGCAACAATTGTGCAAGTCTGAGCAAATTCACAAGTCAACTGAATACTGGAATATGTTGGAGATGTAGATTTTAGTAGTGATCAATATTATGATTTTGAATTATTAATTGAAATTCTTTATTAAAGTATCATTTTGTGCTTACTTTAGCTAAATGCGTTCCTGTCAGACCATGCCATTCTGATGTTTTCGTGTACGTGCACTATCAGATCATATCTTTTCATTGTTGACGGATTGCTGGCTTCTCAGGTTGTGTGAATCACACTTATCTTTGTGGATGACACACAATTTACTTAGTTTTCATGGGGTCAAGAGAGAGCTGTGCTGATAACGTTTTCACAATTTCTGGGTGGTATCACTGCTGCAATGGGAGACTGGTTACAGACATTTGACCAAAGTCAGGAGAGAATGGCTAGGAAATATTTTAAGCAAAAGAGTCATGTTGGAGGTAAGTAAATACAATCTGAAATGCATCAACATCAGAAAAAACTATATTTAGCATTTGGCCTTGCCTACTACGAGAAAGACTGAAAACATTTCATCAATGCTTTTCAATAAATGAACAGAAAACCTCACCAAGAAATATTGACTCAAATTCATTGAAAGTGTTTCTTTAAATTCCTGTAGTGAATTTTAGAGAAACTTCTTATAGATGTGTTTGTGATGGTTTTAATACTTCTTATCTGATAGTGCATCCTTGCAAAATACTTTACTGGAAGATGAACCAGGTTATTGAGTATTCAAAATTACTTGCTCCAATATATGAGCCAGAACAATATACTGTTCTAATATGTTAAATAGTGATGACCTCGTGATAGAGTTGCATTCCTTTTGCATCAGCCGTTTTTGAACTACGGCCATTTTTGAACATTGTCAACACCAGTTCGAGAAATACTCATGTCATTTTGTTTAGTAGATCAAGTTATATCTTCTATATGTAAATTATATTAGCTCAATAGCTTATCGATTTTCAATTTCCCTACCACTAAAGTACATTCAATCATACAGCTGGCATGGAGGCTCCTCGGAACAGCTTGGAGTTTCCGGTGGAAATTTGCCAGAGCTACAGTGATGCTGGAGGAGACGATCTCATGGTAATGTCATCGCTATCACCATGTTTGAGACTTTTAGCATGCATTTTGATATTCTTACCTCTTATTGTTTAATCATAATTAAGGGACCTGTCGATTTTTCTTATTGGCATTGTCGTATAAACTGGAATGGCATAAGAGATCGCTTTAGTATATGTATTATCGTATGAACCCTGGAGCATAATCTCTTTTAGATATTTTAAGTTCAGATTTCAGAGAAGTAAATAAATGACCTACCTCCTGTTAAAATTTTAGCAGGGGCTATATATTAGGGTTTTAGGGTGGCAAATTTTTTCTTTGTAATTTTCTTTTAATTTATTAGGGTTAGTGAAAGAATAGTGTAGCTCCATGCTTTCATACAAATCACTTTTAAATGTTCGAAGTCACTATACTGATGAACTCTTGGTTAATATCCTCTTCTTTAGGTAACTAATATTCAGTTCAGAAAGGTTTCCTATGACTTCTCTACTCAATGCCTGTATAGAATCTGTATAGAGTCCCAATTTCAAGACTTTCTAGTAATGCTATATATAAAATATGATTGTATCTACCTATGACTAACATGTGTGTGACTGTTTTTACACATAATCACTTAATTTGCAGTACGCATATCAAGAAGGTCATATTTGGTCCGAGAAGAACTACTTTCCAACTGAAGCTCCGATGAAGAAGTTGATCAACGAGGATATAACAAAAAGGACAAAGAGCAAAGTCAGTGCACTAAGTGTTGTAGCACGTTTAATGGGAGTGGATACGCTTCCGTTAGATGGAAATCCAGTAGGTCATCAGGTTGATAAGATGAAAGACAACCCTAAAAATAATATACTTAAACAAAAACAGAAGAAAAGTGGGTCATCTTCCGGGGAAGAGCTCTTTCCCTCAAAAATTTCTCCACAAACAGCATTTGATTCCTGTCAATATGACAGAACGAGAGATAATGATGATTGGAATGGAAATAGACGTCGTGAGCATCCTCAAGAGGAAGAATTACAGAAGTTTAAGAGAGATTTTTCAGCATGGCAGTCAACAAGGTTTAGAGAATGTGCCAAGGTTGTTGAAACTGAAAACATAACTAGCCAGTGCATGGTTCAAGTAAATCTCACTAGTGAAAAGGTGGTCCCATATATAAATTCTGGGAGGATGATGAGAACAACTGATAATCAGATGGAACTTGAGAACTGTGTAAAAGAAAGACAACATATGCCTGGTGACTTGGGAATTTGTGCAAATAAAACAAATATTCCTAGAAAAAGGGATTTAATTTCTTCCAACAACAGTAGGCCAAGTGGGGCATGTGAATGGTCATCTGTAGCAGCTCCACACCCTAAATCAGACAATTCTTCTGTTCCCATGAATATTGTAATCCTGAGGCCAGGTGTTGATAGTGTCAACGATTGTGAAGAGTACTGGGACAGATCTTCTAGAAATACAGAGGAGAGGGATAATATGGAAGATTTTCTCGAGGAGGTAAAAGATAGGCTAAAGAATGAGTTGCAAGGAAAAAGTAGTAATATGGGTACTACAGATGGAGGTTGGATAGCGCCTCCAAATGGCAAAAAGCCATCAGATCCCAAAAAAATAGCTCAACGTATTGCTCAGCAGGTTAGAGAAAGTGTTACAAGAGATCTTGGAGTTAATTTAATCCGATCAGAATCTACAAGATCATATATAAGTGAGCTTCAGTACAATAAAATTGGTTCCCCAGAGTTCAGTAGCAAGGATACCAGAAATTTTTTGTCAGAGAGGCTGAGGAATGTTCAGAAGGGAGAAACTCGTCCAAATAACTCCACGGTTGATCACAACAGTTTGAATTTATCGAAGCTAAGTTACGACAGAGATGGACTTGAAAACTCACAGGAAATATCAAATTCTGAAAACCAGATGACCTACTGGGGCAGGCTAAAAATTGAAGATGATAAGCAAAGCAGATCATTCAGACATGAGCCTGGTGATGATATAGTGATCCACAAGGATCTATCCCCTAGGAATCTCATTAGATCATTATCAGCCCCTGTATCAGGAACATCATTCGGAAAGCTTCTACTTGAGGATCGTCATATACTTACTGGTGCCCAGATCAGGAGGAAGCATGAAGTTGTTGAGCGTTCAGCGGTAAAGGTGAAAAAACAGAAGGAGAGGTTCAACCTTAAGGATAAAGTTAACAGTCTTAAATATGGTTTCTCCATGAGAGGGAAACTGTTTAGCAGAAAGATTCAATATCCAGAGAAATTCACACATGCGCCTACTTCTCTGAATGATATTACGAGTGGACCAACAGTCATGATGAATTTTTGTGAGCGACATGTAAGCTTTATTTATGTCCTTTCTTTGTCACAAGAAATATAGTATACTGTATGTAGGGTTATTTTTTGTTGATGATTTCCCTTTTAAATGAAGGAGAACTTCACTGAGGTTCCGCCAAGCCCTGCATCAATTTGCAGCAGTGGCTTTGAGGAATCTTGGAGGCCAGCAGAAGAATACTGCAGCCCAACACCATCAGATCTGCATCCATCCGAGGAAAATATGATGCCACTCGCCTTTAGAGAAATCACCTCTAATCTAAATGGTAGGTATTGAAGATAATTTACAATTTCCTTCCTGTTACTGACTTGCTGATTGTTGAAAGAAGTCATAAGATTAGTAACATTATTTTACCCTATGCTTTTCTTATTTTATAGCACATCCCCTTTGTTCCTGTTTGTACGCTTCAGCAATTGTTGTCATACATAAATAAAGTAGGAACATTGAGGTCAACCATACAAAGATATTATGTTTTGAACACCTACAATTGACTATATGGTCTTCTTCTATTACACAAAAGATCGTGTCATCTTCTTAATTTTTTACCTTTCTATAAATGAAAATCTTCTTATATTATTAAGTTACTCAAGTATTTGCTTTCTTAAGATTTAAATGTAGTCACTTATGGAGTTATAGTTTCATTAGCCATGTGTTGACATCGCTTTTACTTCTTCTTTTTTTAATTATCATCAGACAGGATATCCTTAATACAAATCAGACAAGATTCCGTGATCAGATTTTCGCACTACATTTTGAAATCCATACAGCTGTGTATACTAATCTTGAGAGCTTAATAGTTGTTTATAGAAAATTCATTGTAATTTTTGGTAATTGATCATGCAGAGCTTCGGAGGAAACTCAATCAACTAGATGCCTCTGATTCTGAGATGATGATGATTGAAGAACAACAATCGGAGGATGTGATGGTCGAGTTGGATGACCAATCAGAAGCATATGTAAGAGATCTGCTTGTTGCTTCTGGTTTGTATGATGGTTCAGTTGACAAATCTTTATTGCGAAGGGACCCATTTGCAAAGCCTATTACCCATAGTATATACGAAGAAGTAGAAGATGCTTACACAAAAAGAACCAAAGACAATAAAGAGGCTATGGATCAGGTCGACCAGGTGGATCACAGGTTGTTACTTGACTTGTTGAACGAAACACTGTCAACTATACTTGGACCACCTTTGACAACGACCAAATTTAAGAAAAATGCAATTTGTTCCAATATGCGAAGTCCACATGGAAGGGAGTTACTGAGTCATGTATGGGAAATCATGTATGTGCAAATCTACCCTCCGGCAGACAGATCCTACTATTCTCTTGAAGGTATGGTGGCTCGAGATTTACAGTCGACTCCATGGTTAGTATTGGTAAATGATCACGTTGATGTTGTTGGAAAAGAAATCGAATGTTGGGTTGTTGAAGATATCATTGAAGAAATAGTAAAAGATATAAAAGCAGCATGATCTCGCTCTCAAATAACCGCAATAGGGCAGTGACAGTGTAGAAAGTTTCATGCTTTCAGCAGTGGCATCAAACATTGCATGTACATAGGTGTGTGGTATATGAAGTTATTCTTTCCTAGACGCGGGTAGTGCCTAACAATTTGGATAGTTTAGGCAAATGTTTTTGACACGAATTTTCATTTTTTTTTTGTTTGTATTGGCTGGTGTGGTATACAGTAAAGGAATTTGGACGGTGTGATATAATTTGGCTAAATGCTGATGATTAGGATGAAGTGAGTTGGGGGTGGTTTGAAAGTATATTAGTGCAATGATTTAGTTTTACTATGAGAGAAATATTTGTGACATTTGTTGTTCATGCACTGGACTTTTGATTGAATATATACGACGTTTTTTTCTAGATTAGAATCTTATTTCTCAAATTTTTATTGCTTTCCATTTATAAATAAAGATGAATTCTATTGATAAAAAATTTATCACTTAAAATAAATCAAACTCATAACTTTTTTTTTTCTAATAAATGAAGGAGTTCGAGTTGACAAAACTAAAGATATGTGTTAGGTAGTGGAATATTATTTTATAAAGATGTTTTCTGGGTAACGAATGAGGAGTTATTGACTGGGAATCCAAGAAAGATACGAGGGGAGCAGAGTAAGTAGTTAGCAAAGGATATTCTTTTTGATGAGGTTACAATTGCAATAACGGATTTTCTAGTATGTGTTAAGGGCATATATTAATAAGAGGTTAAATATCAAATTAGTCACTCAACTGAATTTCATATATCAGTTTTATCACTAAACTTAACGGAGTATCATTTGAATTACTAAAATTATAATAAATATCAAACGGATATCTCAAAAAAGGTGCTTGAGAATTAAAAATTATATTTATGAATTTGTATACATTTTTCTTGAATCTTATTACAACCAAATAAAAACTTACAAATTCCTAGTATTTTAGATGATATAGTGAGATTTTTACAAAATTTATCTACTAATTAGTTTTGTTTAAATCAAAAAATATAACTACAAAATTTAAAAAATAAATACTAGATCAATTTTTAAAAAATTCACTATATTTTCAAAAATACTAGAATTCAAACATGTTCATTTGGTTGTAATAGGATTCCAGAAAAATATATAGTACTCCATAAAATAAAATTTAATTCTCGAGCACATATATTGAGGTATCCGTTTAATATTTATTATCACTTTAGTGATTCAAATGATACCCCGTTAACTTTGATTATGAAACTGATATATGGTCTTTAGTTGAGTGATCACTTTAATATTTAACCCTTATCTCGTCTGAGGTTAAATATCAAAGTGGTCACTCAACTAAAGGCCATATATCAGTTTTATCACCAAACTTAACGGAATATCATTTGAATCACTAAAGTCATGATAAATATCAAACGGATACCTAAAAAAGGTGCTTGAGAATTAAAAATTATATTTTTGGACTTCTATACATTTTTCTTGAATTATATTACAACCAAATGAAAACTTATAAATTCCTAGTATTTTAGATGATATAGTGAGATTTTTACAAAATTTATCTACTAATTATTTTTGTTTAAATCAAAAAATATAACTACAAAATTAAAAAAATAGATACTAGATCAATTTTTAAAAATTTCACTATATTTTCAAAAATACTAGAATTCAAACATTTTCATTTGGTTGTAATAGGATTCCAGAAAAGTATATAGAACTCCATAAAATAAAATTTAATTCTCGAGCACATATATTGAGATATCTGTTTGATATTTATTATCACTTTAGTGATTCAAATGATACCCCGTTAACTTTGATTATGAAACTGATATATGGTCTTTAGTTGAGTGATCACTTTGATATTTAACCTATTATATCATTTTGCAAAGAAATTTGTGTCATTTTCTTGAAATCCATCGTAAATTTCTAGCGATTTCTAGTGTAAATTAGGTGACATCACCACATTAAGATATGTTAGTTGGATGTGAAAGGAGTCCCTATTAGTTATTATCATCCTTTCGGAAGTTTTTGCAAAAAAATGGTATTTTATATCTAATATTTTTCGTATAAGATGGTTTTTTCATTAGCTTAGTTATAGGGTTAAATATCAAAGTGGTCACTCAACTAAAGGCCATATATCAGTTTTATCACCAAACTTAACGGAATATCATTTGAATCACTAAAGTCATAATAAATATCAAACGGATACCTAAAAAAGGTGCTTGAGAATTAAAAATTATATTTTTGGACTTCTATACATTTTTCTTGAATTATATTATAACCAAATGAAAACTTATAAATTCCTAGTATTTTAGATGATATAGTGAGATTTTTAAAAATTTATCTACTAATTATTTTTGTTTAAATCAAAATATATAACTACAAAATTAAAAAAATAGATACTAGATCAATTTTTAAAAATTTCACTATATTTTCAAAAATACTAGAATTCAAACATTTTCATTTGGTTGTAATAGGATTCCAGAAAAATATATAGAACTCCATAAAATAAAATTTAATTCTCGAGCACATATATTGAGATATCCGTTTAATATTTATTATCACTTTAGTGATTCAAATGATACCCCGTTAACTTTGATTATGAAACTGATATATGGTCTTTAGTTGAGTGATCACTTTGATATTTAACCCATTATATCATTTTGCAAAGAAATTTGTGTCATTTTCTTGAAATCCATCGTAAATTTCTAGCGATTTCTAGTGTAAATTAGGTGACATCACCACATTAAGATATGTTGGTTGGATGTGAAAGGAGTCCCTATTAGTTATTATCATCCTTTCGGAAGTTTTTGCAAAAAAATGGTATTTTATATCTAATATTTTTCGTATAAGATGGTTTTTTCATTAACTTAGTTATAGGGTTAAATATCAAAGTGGTCACTCAACTAAAGGTCATATATCAGTTTTATCACCAAACTTAACGGAATATCATTTAAATCACTAAAGTCATAATAAATATCAAACGGATACCTTAAAAAAGGTGCTTGAGAATTAAAAATTATATTTATGGACTTCTATACATTTTTCTTGAATCCTATTACAACCAAATGAAAACTTATAAATTTCTAGTATTTTAGATGATATAGTGAGATTTTTACAAAATTTATCTACTAATTATTTTTGTTTAAATCAAAAAATATAACTACAAAATTAAAAAAATAAATACTAGATCAATTTTTAAAAATTTCACTATATTTTCAAAAATACTAGAATTCAAACATTTTTATTTGGTTGTAATAGTATTCCAGAAAATATATAGAAATCTATAAAATAAAATTTAATTCTCGAGCACATATATTGAGATATCCATTTGATATCTATTATCACTTTAGTGATTCAAATGATACCCCGTTAACTTTGATTATGAAACTGATATATGGTCTTTAGTTGAGTGATCACTTTGATATTTAACCCATTATATCATTTTGCAAAGAAACTTGTGTCATTTTCTTGAAATCCATCGTAAATTTCTAGTGTAAATTAGGTGACATCACCACATTAAAATACGTTAGTTGGATGTGAAAGCAGTCCCTATTAGTTATTATCATCCTTTCGGAAGTTTTTGCAAAAGAATGGTATTTTATATCTAATGTTTTTCGTATAAGATGGTTTTTTCATTAGCTTATTTATAGGGTTAAATATTAAAGTGGTTACTCAACTAAAAGCCATATATCAGTTTTATCATCAAACTTAACGGAATATCATTTGAATCACTAAAGTCATAATAAATATCAAACGGATACCTCAAAAAAGGTGCTTGAGAATTAAAAATTATATTTATGGACTTCTATACATTTTTCTTGAATCCTATTACAACCAAATGAAAACTTATAAATTCCTAGTATTTTAGATGATATTGTGAGATTTTTACAAAATTTATCTACTAATTATTTTTGTTTAAATAAAAAAATATAACTACAAAATTAAAAAAATAAATACTAGATCAATTTTTAAAAATTTCACTATATTTTCAAAAATACTAGAATTCAAACATTTTTATTTGGTTGTAATAGGATTCTAGAAAAATATATAGAATTCCATAAAATAAAATTTAATTCTCGAGCACATATATTGAGATATCCGTTTGATATTTATTATCATTTTAGTGATTCAAATGATACCCCGTTAACTTTGATTATGAAACTGATATATGGTATTTAGTTGAGTGATCACTTTGATATTTAACCCTATGTACTTCCTAGCAATAATATACTATAATGTTCAGCAGTGAACAACTAGCAAACCCATATATAACTAAGGGGTTAAATATCAAAGTGATCACTCAACTAAAGACCATATATCAGTTTCATAATTAAAGTTAACGAGGTATCATTTGAATCACTAAAGTGATAATAAATATTAAACGGATAACTCAATATATGTGCTCGAGAATTAAATTTTATTTTATGGAGTTCTATATATTTTTCTGGAATCTTATTACAACCAAATAAAAATGTTTGAATTCTAGTATTTTTGAAAATATAGTGAAATTTTTATAAATTGATCTAGTTTTTTTTTTTTAATTTTGTAGTTATATTTTTTGATTTAAACAAAAATAATTAGTAGATAAATTTTGTAAAAATCTCACTATATCATCTAAAATACTAGGAATTTATAAGTTTTCATTTGGTTGTAATAGGATTCAAGAAAAATGTATAGAAGTCCATAAATATAATTTTTAATTCTCAAGCACCTTTTTTAAGGTATCCGTTTGATATTTATTATAATTTTAGTGATTCAAATGATACTCCGTTAAGTTTGGTGATAAAACTGATATATGATCTTCAGTTAATTGACCACTTTGATATTTAACCCTTTTTCATCTCACTGTTGAGATACAATTTACTCTAAAGTTTTTCCCGATTCACTTCTAGAATTGATCGCTAATTAGAACTACTTATTAATAAAATTATCAAACTTGAGATACTCTATGCACAGAAAAGTAATATGATGATAAATTAGATTACGGTGATGATAAATTTGTATCTTGAAAACCAATATGCAAATTAAATTACGGTAACGATGTGAAATCAGACCTAATTTGTATAAATTTTTGCGCAAATCGTAAAGAAGTTTCCAGATCATTATCAAGTCACTCTCACACCCGAATCTTTCTTTAAGACACATGCACGATTTATTTGCTATGTATGTAATTTATCTAGTGATGCAGGACATAATCTAACCATAGAAGAAAACAATTAACACATCAAAAAAGTCAAAAAGCTTACCAAGTTTGGTTATATAACTCTGATAGATGCTCTTTCTCAGCATTACGACTCGCTTCACCTGCTAGAAGATTAATGTCCGTGCTTTGAGATTCAACCAATGCATTTACAAATTCAACTGGTGACTGACTGAAGCCAAGAAAGAAGGTTATTCTTTTACGGTGCTCGTGAATTTTCCTTATGGCAATACAGATAAGTTCATCACATGCTTCAATTTCTTTTGTCTTTTCCGTATTTGCCAGCGGTCGGTCCGTGCGGGCCGGGCCAAATTTCCGGCGGTCCGGTTCATCACTCAGGTAACTCGTGAACGGCCCGTGAAGTTGAGTGCCAGGCCGGTTAGAAGGAATATGAAACTGTAAACGGATCGCGAATAGAACGAGTTTGGCGATCTGGCGAATAAACGAATGAAGAGGCGAATAACGAATGAATGAATGAATAGGCGGATAACGAATAACGAGTAGAATTGTTTTTGTGTTCTGTGACTTCTGTCAGGTTGGGTGTGGCGCCACGTGACTCGCCTTTTTTTTATATATTTTGTTTTTTACTTGTACCGCTGTACAGTGTATTAAATTTTTTTTATATTTTGTTTTGTACTTGTACATTGTACTACATTTTTTATGTTTTGATTTTTATTTGTACAGTCAACTACATTTTTGCATTTATGTTTCGGTGAATTTCTATTTTTATTTTATTTTTTTTGGTTTTCTATTTTTTATTTACATTTTCTTATATTGAAAAAGATTATCATCGATTTTTAACATATTTCAACATTTTTAACATTATATTATTAGATTAGTAAAATTTTATTTTTAATCGTATTTTTAAAAAGTTAGTTTTTGAAAAATAAATTTGTTAATTTTGAAAAATAAAGTTAGTTTTTGAAATATTATGATTTTTCTTCCGAATTTTATATATGGAAACTCTGATTTGGTGGCTATCAGTCAACAAATTCCTCTAACAGTCTAGAATAATGAAATCTGTCAGAATTCTTTTTATTTGAATAAACTTAAGGATTGACAAAATCAGAAAAAACAAGTATACAGTGTTGGTAGTAGAAGAAAATTGGAAGCTGAAAAGGTGAGCAGGTTTATACATATTCTTTACATGAGCGTGCCAAGCGAATAAGTCGCGTGCCGAACGAACGAATTATTCGCGGTTAACCTGCTTTCTGCATTTCTGTTCGTTTACGAATTACCCGGTTCGGGCCGGTCTGGTTCCGGGCCGGTTCCGGTTTCACAAAATGAAATTCGTGTTCAGATAGTTGGACTAGACGATTTGAGCCAAATAATTATTCGTTCGTTTACGAGCCGAATTATACGAATTTTTACGAGGCGAATTACGAACGGGCCGAGCCAAACCGCTCGTTTGGCCAGCTCTATTTGCTAGTAATGCATTTAATTCCTTTTGTATTGGGAAGGGCACATCCACCAAGATATCATAACATGGGTTGACGGAGGAATCTGCTATCAACAAAATTTGTGGTTTGTCGCCGAAATCAAGATCTACGATGGTGGTTTTTTGCCTGAAAAGTGAGCGAAGTGTGGTAGTTGTGATGAATTGGGGGCCGAGATTCCTTAGGGTTAGTGGTGCCTCCTTTGTGCTCTCGCTTCTCACCCCTTACAATTTACTCCCTATTTATAGGGAATCAAGCCAACGTAGTTCTTGGGGAACAAGAAACCTAACGGGCTTAGATTTCTTGTCCCGAGACCCAGTAGGAAACCTACTGGAAACCGTCTTCTACTCGCTTTAGGAATGTCTGCCGATGAGGCCCAACCACAAAGGCCCAAGGCTCGTTCACGGTTTCGAGACTTCACAGATAAGGCATCTCCCTGGCCAAGGATAACCCTCCACTGCCAGCTGTTTCTCTAGACCGAGGACGCAGGTATAGCCGTGGTTCGCCCCAAATGTTAGACGCATCATTATCCCCCGATAAGGAGCCCCTACCAGATTAATGGACAAGTGATCCCAAGCTTTTGGGTGTAAAGTGCAGGATACTCCGAAGTCTCTCAACGAGGACATCCGTTGACTACAGAGACAGAGCTCCCAAAGCACAAACCAAAATTTACCACACATCCCCAATAAGAACACTCATTGACTACAGGAGGAGGCCTTCCGTCCAGGCATACCCCTGGAGGTCTCTAACCACGGACACCGCCTTCCTGTAGATGCACTACAGGAACGAGTTCTTCAATAGAGTACCTGCATCAAATAGGTTAGTAATAATGATCTCCATCTTCCTTGAATCTTCCAAAGAACCCGTCCAAGTAACCATGTTGAAGACCCATCCAAGCTATCTTTCTCACTTAGGACGCGCCCTAATATCTTAGGGGATAGCTCTAAGAATCAGTTGAATTTCCTTCTTATATCAATAGGGCGCGCCTCCTTCACCAATGAGGGCGCACTTTGACTATGTAAGGCGTCAACATTACTCTTCTCGTATGCATGAGGGTGCTCCTCCCCATGTCTGTAGGGCGCACCTTCTTCCTTCGTGATAAAATAGATGTCTTATCTTTTTCTTAATTTTAGGCATCAATATCCCAATTCTGACCAATTGACCCGGTTTTCACCCGAACAAGGTTTATACCAAATTTTGGGTATAACAACTACCCTCAAATTCCATATGCTATTGAAAATGGGATGGGAATTTTCAACCCCCTAGCAAACTTGAAAAATTTTGTATGAGCGTCTACCAATTTGAGGGTATGCCCTTACGAACTTATTCATTCCTCTTTCTTCATCCTACTCTATTTCTTCTTTGAACATGATAGGGCGCGCCCTGGATGGATGCGCGTGTCATGAATCTATACAATAACTTCACACCCCACAACGTAACATTTGTCACTCTCTACCATCTCTCTTCTTTATGGCTATAACGTAGGTTTGTCTATAGAGGTTTACCACTTATACACCATTTCTCTAAGTTACATGAGCTAACTCGGCCTAAGAAATAAGAGAAATCGCACAAAAGTGTGCACCTCACATACCTTGAAAAAGCATAATCCATTAACAAAGATTTGAGAGTTTACTCTAACTTTTTCATCCTAATATTGGTTTCTCATGGGCGCGCCTTAAACTGAAAAGGTCATCATATGACGGCGCACTCTAAGAAAAGCGCGGCCGGAATGAAAGACTATCTCTCTGATCTTCAAGTAATACATAATCTTTGATGCAAGGAGGACGTGCTTTGTTGGTGAGAGTGATCCTTCCACCGATGATACAATACCACTCCATATTTGATTTCTTGCTTTTCGCCAAATCATAACTCCAAACCACCGCTCTCGTCTTTTCCACCAATAGTCATTTATTCAAACTAAAGTCAAAACTTTTATGATCTTCTACAATCATCTATTTCAAAAAGCGCGCCCTTTATAGTGCCAGCGTCTTCCTCAAATAATTAACATCAATAAAGGACGCGTCCTCTTTATGAGGGGCATTTTGCTCAAAAAAGGTGTTCATTCTTGGAGGGCGCGTCCTTTATATAAGGCGTGTCTACCTTGATAAGTGAAACCCTTTGGAGGGCGCGTCCTCTATAAGTGGAGCGTCCACCTCCACAAGGGTATTCATTCTTGGAGGGCGCGCCCTCTATAAGAGAAGCATCTACCTTGATCAAGGGAATCATCCTTGGAGGGAGTTTCCTTATAGAGGAGCATCTACCTCGACAAGGGGAATCATCCTTGGAGGGAGCTTCCTTACAGAGGAGCATCTACCTCGATAAGGGGAATCATCCTTGTATTTTTAATTCCTTGTGTTTTGATTTTACTAACTTCTTATTCCGCACTTTACAAATCAAACACTTATATATTATTAAGATAGAAAATTTTATAATTTGAGTAAAAGGTTCAAAAATTCCATTCAACCCCCCTTCTGTATTTTTTGTTGCATTGTTAGGGATTAACAATTGGTATCATAGCAAGCTCTTGATAAACAAAGAGTTTAAAGATCACAACAAAACAACAAGATGAACAAGAAGGATGTTGGAGTCAAGATTACCATCACTGGAAGGTAAAGATGCATCTTCATTTACTTTCTCAAGATGAGGCCTATGTAGATTGCATAGAAAGAGGCCCTCATGTACCAATGAGAGCTGCAACTGGAAATGAGCCATCTGTCCCCAAGCCAAAGCATGAATGGTCTGATCCTGATATTGAACAAGTTAGGAAAGATAAGAAGGCCATGAATATCCTGTTCAATGGAGTTGATGGTGACATGTTTGACAATATCATCAATTGCAAAACTGCCAAGGAAGTTTGGGATACAATACAGATTATCTGTGATGGCACTGAACAAGTTAGAGAAAACAAGATGTAGCTACTAATTCATCAATATGAGCACTTTCACAGTGAAGATAATGAGTCTCTCACTGACATTTTTAGTAGATTTCAAAATCTACTAAATGCTCTGAAATTGCATGGAAGGGTCTATCAGACAAAAGACTCCAATCTTAAGTTCCTTAGATCTCTTCCAAAGGAATGGAAACCTATGACAGTCTCATTGAGAAACTCTCAAGATCACAAGGAGTTTACTTTCGAGAGACTGTATGACATCCTGAAAACTTATGAGATTGAAATAGAGCAAGATGAGAGGATGGAGAGAGGAAAGAAGAAAGGAGGATCCATTGCACTAGTTGCTGAGTTAGAAAAAGAGAAGGAGATGAAGATGGAAGCTGCTGAATCAACTTCAAATGTCTGTGAAAATAAGGGCAAGGGGCTGGTAGCAGGAAATGAAGATTCTTTGAGCCAAGATGACATGGAAGATATTGATGAACATCTAGCATTTTTTTCCAGAAGATTTTCCAAGTTCAAGTTCAAGAAGAACTTTGGAGCAGCTAAGCCAAATAGAAACATGGTGGATAAATCAAAATTTAAGTGTTTCAAATGTGGCTTGGCAGGGCACTTTGCCAGTGAGTGTAGAAAGTCAGATTCCAGCAAAAAGAAGTTTGAGCATGTGGATTATAAACAGAAATACTTTGAGTTGCTCAAACAAAAGGAAAGGGCTTTCATTACACAAGAAAATGACTGGGCAGCAGATGGTCTGGATGAGGATGATGATGTCAGCTATGTCAATCTAGCCCTAATGGCCAAGTCTGATGAAACAGAGACAAGTTCTTCAAGTAATCAGGTAATCACCACTAACCTTGCATATTTATCTAAAGATGAGTGTAATGATACAATAAATGACATGTCTACAGAATTATATCATTTGCGTGTTACACTTAAGTCTCTTACTAAGGAAAATGCTAAAATCAAAGAAAATAATTTATTTTTAAGTGAGAGGAATAATGTGCTAGAGTCTCAGTTCATTGAATATGAAAAATTGAGAATTGAGTGTAAAATTGATAAGGATGAATTAACTGAGTCCTTGAAGAAAGAAGAGATCTTGAAGAAATAGCTTGAACGAGAACAGAAGGTGATTAAGGCATGGAAAACATCTAGAGATGTTTATGCTCAAATCACCAAAGTTCAAGGTATTGGGTCCTTTTTTGATGCAGCCTGGAAGAAGAATAAGGAGAAGCTGGAATCCAATTTGGTTGAAGGATTGCTAACAGATGTAGACTCGATGAATGATGAGGGTCATCCGTCGGATAACAAAAAGGGTTATCCGTCGAGTGATATAAATCCTCATCCGTCGACTGTAAGCAAACCTGTGAGTAAAGCCAAAATTGTCAAGTTAAATGAGAAATATGGATCGGTTTCCAAGAATTTTGTTCCAGGAGAATCCAGTCAAGTGAAGAAGGAGAAAAAGGCTAATGTTGGTCATATGATTGTCAAACAATTGAGTGACAGACTGGAAAAGATTGAGGTTAAAACAGAGGCTAAAAGGAAAAATAATAGAAATGGTAAAGTAGGAATTAACAAGTATAACAACTACACACCTGATAAATATGCTCCAAGAAAAATATGTGTCAAGTGTGGTAGTGTAAATCATTTGTCTATTAATTGCAAAACTACAATGCCTACTTCCATATCTGTGCCACCTCATTTTCCCAACATAAATACCATGCCTTCTATGCCTATGAATGTTATGTCTACACAGAATATGAATGCACAATTTGCTAATACGCCATTTGCACCTAATCCTTATTATGCTGCATTTAGTATGCCACAAATGCCATTTAGCATGCCTTACTGGAATAACATGTTTACTAATAGCATGTCATTCTCTGTTAATCAAAATATGCATGATAATTCTGCTGTAATGAATGGTTTCAAAGGTCCAACTCAAATGACTAAGGATGAATCTGATATCCCAAGTCAAATGAGATCAAACCTAAGAAACAGAAAAAGAAAGCTAACAAGGCAGGACCCAAGGAAACTTGGGTACCAAAATCAACTTGATTTGATTTTGATGTGTGCAGGAAAATAGAAATAATCTATGGTACTTGGATAATGGTTGTTCAAGACACATGACTGGTGATTCTACCCTGCTCACAGAGTTCAAGGAGAGAGCTGGCCCAAGTATTACTTTTGGAGATGACAGCAAGGGTTATACTGTGGGATATGGCTTGATTTCAAAAGACAATGTCATCATTGAGGAGGTTGCCTTAGTGGATGGTCTCAAGCATAATTTGTTGAGTATCAGCCAGCTTTGTGATAAAGGCAACTCAGTAACCTTCAACTCATAAGCCTGTGTTGTAACTAACAAGAGGAGCAACAAAGTTGTTCTCATTGGTGTGAGAAAGGAATCGTGTACCTAGATGACTTCAACTCATCAAATGCAGAATCTGTTACTTGTCTTCTCAGCAAAGCAAGTCAGGATGAAAGTTGGTTATGGCATAAGAAGCTATCACATCTAAACTTCAAGACCATGAATGAACTAGTTAAGAAAGTACTGGTTAGAGGCATTCCTCAAGTGAAGTTTTCTAAGGATGGACTATGTGATGCTTTCCAGAAGGGAAAGCAAATTAAAGCATCATTTAGAAAGAAGCTTGATTCAACAATTGAAGAACGTTTGCGACTGCTACACATGGATTTGTTTGGACCATTCAAGGTGTTGTCCATTTTAAGAAAAAAATTTGCCTAGTAATTGTAGATGATTTCTCAAAGTTCTCTTGGACATATTTCCTAAAGTCTAAAGATGAGGCTAGTAAAATCATCATCAATCATATAAGGTAAGTCAATTATCATCCTGATTTCAAAGTTAGAAGAATCAGGAGTGACAATAGAACTGAGTTCAATAATTCTGTCATGAGAGCATTTTATGAAGAAAATGGGATCCTGTATGAGTTTTCAGCAGCAAGAACTCCACAACAAAATGGAGTAGTAGAAAGGAAGAACATATCACTTATAGAAGCTGCAAAGACAATGCTTGAAGAATCTAAATTACCAACATATTTCTGGGCTGAAGCTGTAAATACTGCATGCTACACTCAAAATATTTCTCTGATTAATCAAGCAAAATCATGACTCCCTATCAATTGTTCAAGAACAAAAAGCCAACTCTAAATTTTCTTCATGTCTTTGGCTGCAAATGTTATATCTTGAGAAATCAAACTGATCAGAATGGGAAGTTTGATGCTAAAGCAGATGAAGGAATTTTTGTTGGATATGTTGTTGGTAAAGCATATAGAGTCTACAATCTAAGAACCAACATTTTTGTGGAATCAATACATGTTGTGTTTGATGATAAAAATATTGAAGGACTGCAAGACGGAGATTACCATGAGAGCCTCAAATTTGACAATGTGGAGATGGTTAGTGATGACAGTGATGATGAAAGTGATCAAGAAACAGTATCAAAGAATAATGCAGAAAAATCTACTACCAATGAAGCACAAAATTCAACATCTGTCGAGTTGCATAATACTTTATCCGTCGGGAGACAATCTGCTTTATCCGTCGGGAGACAACCAGCCTCATCCGTCGGTACTCAAAATTCACTATCCGTCGGGTCATCAAAAGAAGATGGAAGTCAGAATAGACCACTTACAAAAGTTCCCCTTTCTCAAATCAAAGATCCATTAACTCAGGGGGAGTTTCCAACAATCAAAACTCAATCACACATCAAGACAACAATGAGGCCTCTTCATCTAGAGCTAATCTACCTCAACAAAGGAAATGGACAAAGGATCACCCCTTTGAGCTCATCATTGGTGATGTATCTTCTAGAGTTCAAACAAGAAGAGCAACTCAAGAAGAATGTCTATACAGCAGCTTTCTTTCTAAGGAAGAACCAAAGAAGGTAGAAGAAGCTTTGTTGGATCCTGATTGGATTTTAGCTATGCAGGAGGAGCTAAACCAATTTGAGGGGAATAAGGTATGGAAGCTGGTGCCCAAGCCTAAAGGAAAGAATCCAATTGACACCAAATGGGTATTCAGAAACAAGATGGATGAAAATGGCATAGTAGTCAGGAACAAAGCTAGATTGGTTGTTAAGGGCTATTGTCAACAAGAAGGAATAGATTTTGATGAAATATTTGCTCCTGTTGCAAGACTTGAAGTCATCAGAATCTTCTTAGCCTATGCAGCCCATACCAATTTTAAAGTCTATCAAATGGATGTCAAAAGTGCCTTTCTGAATGGAGATTTGGAGGAGGAAGTCTATGTGAGTCAGCCTCCTGGTTTTGAAGATCCAAATTTTTCAGAGTATGTTTACTATCTTTTGAAAGCACTTTATGGACTGAAGCAAGCACCTAGAGCCTGGTATGATACTTTGTCAAAGTTTCTTTTAGAGAATCACTTCACTAGAGGTATTGTAGACAAAACTCTTTTCCTTAGAAATGTTAATGGCTCTAGTATACTTGTTCAAATTTATGTAGATGACATTATTTTTGGCTCTTAAGATGAAAAACTTTGCAAAAAATTTGCCAAATTGATGCAAAGTAAGTATGAAATGAGTATGATGGGAGAACTAACTTACTTTCTCGGTTTGCAAGTTAAGCAAGTTAGTGATGGAATATTCATTAGTCAAACTAAATACATTTATGATCTTTTAAAGAAGTTTGATCTAATGGATTGCACATCTGCAAAAACTCCCATGGCCACTGCAACTAAGCTTGAATTAAACACTACTGAAAAGTCTATAGATATTTCAAGTTATAGGGGCATGGTTGGCTCACTTCTGTAGTTAACAGCTAGTAGGCCAGATATAATATTTGCTACATATTTGTGTGCTAGATTTCAGGCTGATCCTAGAGAATCTCACTTAGTAGCTATTAAGAGAATTTTCAGATATCTCAAGGGAACGCCAAAACTTGGCATTTGGTACCCTAGAGATTCTAGTTTTGATCTAACTGGTTATTTAGATGCAGATTATGCAGGTTGTAGAATTGATAGAAAAAGTACAACAGGAACCTGTCAATTTCTAGAAAACAAGCTTGTGTCCTGGTTCAGTAAAAAGCAAAATTCAGTTTCTACTTCTATAGCTGAAGCTGAATATATTGTTGTTGGCAGCTGCTGTGCACATATTTTGTGGATGAAAAACCAATTGCTAGACTATGGTCTGCAAGTGGAAAGAATTCCCATTTTCTGTGATAACACAAGTGCAATTGCCATCACTGAAAATCCAGTACAGCATTCAAGGACAAAGCACATAGGCATCAAGTACCACTTCATAAGGGAACATGTAATGAATGGTACTGTGGAACCACATTTTGTTCCAAGTGAAAAGCAGCTTGCAGATATATTTACCAAGCCACTGGATGAATCCACCTTTTCAAGGTTGGTAAGTGAGTTAGGTATGCTAAATTACTCTTAAATATTTTCAGATAATTTGCAAGTTGCAATGCAGCCAGAAACGTAATTGATTTTTCAGTCTTGGATGAAATTTTGGCCAAGTCAAAATTTACATCTCGACGGATGATCATTATCCATCGAGTTTGATCATCCGTCGGTATACATTTTATTAATAAAATCAATTACTTTTCTGGAATATTTTATGAATCGACGGATAATTGATTTATCCTCATCCGTCGAATTGTCTGAATCTTAGCCGTTAATTCCCTGAACTTTATCCATCGAGTATACTTCCAGTTTATAAGTATAACACGACGAATAATTGAAGGAATTTTTTACAGTTTATTTTTTTAAACGACTATTTTGGGCAATTCTTATTGGTTACTTTATTATTTTTGACAGTTATTTTTGAGATAGTATAAAAGCTTAATTCATTTCCATTATTTTTCTTTTATCATTCTCAAATCATCTGCTCTAAATTCTCTCTTTCTCAAAAGCAATTATCATCTCTATCTCTGCAATTTCCACTCTCTAACAATGGCACCAGTCGTCAAGATCATGTCACAAACTGGATTCATATATGAGAAGAACAACTTCACGGCTCTAGTAAACAAGGGGATTCAACAGTCTGGTGACTACCATAAAATGATGGATTTTGTGAAGAACTGTAAACTCAACTATGCCATGCTAGAATCATCCACCATCTTCTGTGAGGTTGTTGAGGAAATGTGGTCAACTGCTGTGTACAACTCAATTGATAAGACCATCACACTCGCTATTAAAGGTAAAGAATTTTGTATTAATAGTGATGTTGTTAAAACATGTTTCAAAATTCCTGATAATATTGTAAGTTCACCACACATAGACACTGATATTGTTAATATGCTTAACTCCATGAACTATGCACTCTCTACTTCTAAGTTAAGTGAAATTAGGAGGTTGGGTCTTAGGAAAGAATTGAGTTATCTATGTGATGTAGTTACTAAGGTATTCTCTGGTAAAATCAGTAATTTTGATTATGTCAATATCTCTATGCTTAACATGCTTTAAATGCTAGTTACTGATAAGTACTTTACTTTTAGTGATCTTGTTTTGTTTGAGTTGGGGTTTAAGTTAGGAGAGTTAAATAAGAGGGGTAAAAATGTTTACTATGCTAGATTTTTCATGATGTTAGCTAACCACCTCTCTGATGGAATTGTGCTTGAGAACCCAACCAACAAACTAGATTGTTGGGTTCAAGAGAGAAGAATTATTGCAGATTTGAACAGGGTAAACCATCACAAAGAGGTGCCACTCTTCTATTTCCCTGTAATGGAAGCACCTCAGGTAAGTGAGGTAAGTTCATCTGTCTCTACTATTCCAACCTCACAAATTTCTTTGCATTCTAGTGTAGCTATGACAACTGTGTCAATGACCCAACAGTTGCCTACCCAAGTTAACAAACCATCAAAGATTTCTAAATCCAAGTCAAAGAAAGCCCCCTCTGGTATCTCTCAAAAGATGCCAGTTGCAAAATCCACCAAATCTAAAGAGGGGAGTGTGAAGGTAGGTAAGGTAGGTGAGGGACAGGGTGAACATAAAATAAACCCCAAGGATAAGGTTGGAGAGGTGAGTGTTTCGCAGCCTAGCCACACTGCAGTTTCCCAACAGACTGCAGTGCTTAATAAGGAAATTAACTCATTGCTAGTTGCATTCTCCCAAAAGGATGTGACTATTGAAGAAAGCTCTCAGCTAAGAGCACAGGCCAAAAGGGTAAGGGACATAAGCTCACCCCAAACCTATACTAGAAAGAAGAAACCAAAAACCCTTGGGGATGCACAGGGTCCACACACTGTGCAAACTGGTGCTAAAGACACAGTCACTGCACCTTTTCAAAGTCAATTTGATGTGGCTCCAATAAATGTGGAGTCACAACCAAAATCTTTAGTAATAGAAGCACCCCAAACACCAAATTCTATCACAAACTCTCTGGATATGGATATGATCAACACATCAATTCCTGATTCCCGTTCTTTAACTCTGTTGGGGAAGCCAAAATCTAGTGCAAGTGAGCATCATCTTTTCGATGATTTGTTAGCTCACTTGCCATTTCTTTCAGGAACTGTTGAAACATCTGTGCCAAAATTTTCATCAATCTGCACAGAGTCCACAATAGTTTCCACCCCAAACTAATTTATTCCTACTCTCTCGATGGATATTATTCATCCGTCGAGTAGTGATTGTATCCCGACGGATAAGCTTAACAGCAGTTATCCGTCAGATAGTCAAACTGCTAACCCGACGGATATCCCTTATCTGTCGAGTGTCTCTTCACAACTTCCAATTTCGTCATTTATCTCAAGTGCAGAAGACTTAGTGGTAGTACAATCACTCCTAGGATTGAGGGAAGGGAGTGAACTGAGTGAGAGTCTGGGTTGCTCCCAGGAAAAAGGAGAGGAAAAGAGTAAAAATATGCAATCTAGTTCTTCAGGATTGGCAAAAGAGAGAGTGTGGAGTCCCACCTTAGATGGTGAAGGTGAGGGTGTGAGGGTGGGGAGCCAAGGTGAGACCTTGATGCAACAAAAGAGAGAAAATGAGAGAAAAGCAGGTACTGAAGATATAAGGATGGATGTAATTGTAAGTGAGTTAATGAATGTCCAGGATGCAGACAGGGAGGGACTATCTCAGCAACCTCAAGATGTTATAGATTCCACCTCCCTTGATGCTGAGACATTTACTCACCCTGTTAGAGCATATCAACTTCTAGCTGAACAGGGCAATGATAATGCAGAAAGGATGCTTAACTTGGTGCACACCACACAGTCAATGTTAAGGGCTAAGGATGCCATCACAGCTTTGCCCTCTACAGCTGGTGGTGTTGATTATGAGACTGGTGGTTCAGAAGATTTCTTTGGAGGTGAAGGTGGAGATAGTGAAGAAGAGCCATTGGACATAGGGGAGAACTAGGCTCTAGTTCAAGATCAGGCATGCCATCTTGGGCATTTTCAAAGCACTGTGATTAACACTACTTCAAGACAACCCTGATTCAACTCATAAATCAGACAAATTCTACTCCTAAAACCACCACAAATGCCAACACCAAAAAGCTCCTTCAAGCACATCTTGCTTCTCTGCAACTACAACAAATTCAAGGTTTTCAACATGCTCGAGATGTCAACACTATCAAAGGTGATATTGATGAGATGAAAAAGGCCATTTATGACAAGATGGACTCCAAACTTCCAGAAGCTACAATGCTTGACATCAAGAGACAACTCAGGAAAAATTCCGATCTTGCCTTAGATACAAGAATGTCAGCAATGGAAGCATCTCTTATAGCAATTCATCTACACCAAGCTCAATAGACAGACTTGCTTCAAAAACTGGTGGCTGCACAGACCTCCTCTACTCAACTTGATGATAACAAAAAGGGGGAGAAAGAGAATTCTAGGAGTGAGGGGAAGCAAAAAGTGCTCAACATTAAAGTTAGCAAAGTAATTGTGCCTTCCATTACTTTCACCAAGCCACTACCCAAAGATAGCATTGATATGATAAATGAAGCAGCAGCCAATCTAAGAGCAGCTGAAAAGGAGCAGTTGATTCCAATCAACTGGGAGAAAATTGATGAGGACATTCAAAAAAAGTTTGGGCTAGCAAAGAAACCGGAAAAGTCAACCATTCATCACTCTCAAGTCAGGAAAATCTCTGTGAATGAAATGAGCATGAACTATCTGGAAAGAGGACAGCCATCCTGCATCAAATCTCCAAAGGCTGAAGTACTTTTGAAGCCAAGGGTGAATTATCCAAAAACCTCACTAAAGAACCCTTTGCACAGTGTATGAGACACCTAAGCCTGATGAGAAGAAACTGTTGTCAAGATCCATTTCCTTCTACAAGGATCCAGCTGATTCAACTTTAAAAAGGAGAATTGCTAAAGTTTTCAGGAATGGTAAAGAAATTTGTGTGGTGGCTGGACATCCTCAATTTGCTGAAGCAAAGAGAGAAGAAAAGGCAAGATTGAAGCAAGAAAAGAAGCAAGATGCTCTAGATGCTAAAAAGGCTAAACAAAAGAAAGAGCAAGCTGTTATCTTAGCCAAGCTACAAGCTGTGAAACCAACACAACAAATTCCTACTCAGCCATCTGAAATCACTGAATCTCAAGATCCAAAGAAGCAAGTTGAACCACAACAGAAGAAATCTCACAGATACAAGGAATTGGCCAAAAGAACCAAAAGGAAATTTAACTTTATTGGTAAGGAATTGGAGGATCAGTTTTCCAAGGAATCTACTCCAACTACAACTCAAGCATCAAAACCCTCAGTGGTATTTGAAGATATTAAGGTAGTGGATCCTTACAGGAACATTCATGGTGAACCTATTGTGCCTAAGGATGAACCAATAGACTGGGAAAGTCTACCAATTCCTGACTTCAATTTGCGAATCCTTAACAAGCCAAAGAGAAAAAAGTCAAGAGCAGTCAAGAAAGTGAAGTTGTCACCTCTCAAATCCAAATCTCTAATCAAAGCTCAATCCAAAGTCAACAAGGGAGATTACATGTACTTATGTGACATCAAGGAATTCTCGGATCTAAACCTCTATCTAGATGAACTGGAAGAAGTTAGAGGGATTGATGCCTACAGGAATCTACCTGAAAGGTTAGTTTTTAAGAACAAGGGAGGAAAGGAGATTCAATGGCCACTTCACAAGATCCTTCAAGAAAGCCAATCTGTGCTGATAAAGGTTTATTCATCATTCAAGAAATTTGGATTCAATGTAACTGTAAGAAGACTGGTTCTAATGAAGATTGAAGAACTGAGGAGTATTAGAGCTAAAGATGCACTCCCAAAGACTCTAACTATTCCTTACACTGGAAATATAGTGCATCTAAGGCCCTACTAGTTGATGAAGTTCATGGATGACAAAGGAGTTAGAAGATTTTTCAGATTAGAAGACCAATTGAGCATCTCTAACAATGAGACTCTTTTGGAGATGCAAGAAAAGTTAAATCTCTCATAATCTGATGAACTAGAATTCCACAGACAGCTCCAAAATCAGATAGAAGAAAATAACAGGAAGCTTAGAAAGAGATCCAGACCTTCATGGAACTAGATAAATCTGCTCAGGCTAGAGGAGCATCTTGAAAATGACTGTGAGTTAATCTTTGTGCATTTTGTTATTTGAAGCACTTTACAGTTTTATCTACTCACTTTTAAAGTTGTATTTTTAGGGTGTTTTGTTATCATCAAGTTTATCTTAATTTATGGCTACAATTCTAGTAGACATAAATGTTGGGAACCACAGACTTAGGGTGTTACTACGTTTTACGATAAAGATTACGAAAAGAGGATTACCTTGTTAATGGTTGATTCCACGCTCTTCTATTGTATTCCCAAATTCCCTTGAGCGAAGTGTGGCCTCCGTCTTCTCAAGTTATCCTCTCTTCTTGCTCTTTGGTGGCTACAATATGTTTTCACACAATTCCAAGCAAGAAGAGAATAAGAATATATATAGGCTACAATAGGGACCATGGATAATTAGGTTGGGCCTTCTAATTACATCTTGAGCCTAGCCCAATGTAATTAAATATTAATTCAATCCACTAAAAAATTAATATTTGCACTACCTTTCCTAATACCGTAATTTAATTAATTCGGTTTCAATATTATTTGCTTATTAAATTCCCCATGTTTAAAATATCATATGTCCATTAATTAAATAAATTACTGATAATTTATTTAATTAATATCTTTTATCCTTGATCATCCACTCAACCTTTATTTAATTATGCCAGAATAAATTCCACCTGCAGAGTTTCACATAATTAAATCTTTTTGAGCTTTCAAGGGGACATCATTAACCCGAATATTATCAGGACATGGATTCCTTCAATAAATAATATCCACCATGTATATAATTCCATCACCCAAAATATAATGATATAATTCAAAAGAATTATTTCATATATAAATCAAAGCATGTAAATAATATACACGTGTCAATTACTATTTCCGGATTAAGAACCTAAGCATTAATAATAACATAGAATCTTAGTTCTCCTTCTTAATCAGTATTAAGGGAACAATTCTAAATTTGATCCTGTTCAATATACACAAAGTATACTAGTATTATTTATTAGTCAATATAAACTAATCTAAATAATACTACAGCCATACCAGTGGATTGTCCAATACCACCTGTGCTGTGAACCTTATTATATTATATAACCGTATTTAACAATCTAATATTCTGTATCCCATTTGATACTAGATTGTTCACAATATATAATATTAGACAACATGTAAACATTCAAATGATTCTTAAATAAACTGGCCAGAAATAAATGTACATACTTCAAATAAATATTTTCAGTATACACTAACAATCTCCCACTTATACTCAAAATATTCTATGTGTACATCAGTGTTTATTTAATCCACTATTACATAAAAATCTATGTGTCCATCCATCTGACTCCTATCGCTTTCACATACTTGTCAAAAACCTTGGTTGGAAAGCTCTTTGTGAAAGGATCTGCTCGGTTGTCTTCTGATGATATGTGAGCCACAACTATATCCCCTCGCTTTACGATTCCTCGTATGAGATGATACTTAAGTTCAATATGTTTAGCTGCTTTGTGGTCTCGCGGTTCCTTTGAATTTGCCACAACACCAGTGTTATCACAATACACCGTCAAGCTCCTAGGCAAATTAGGTACCACATCTAAGTCCAAAAGGAAGTTCCTGAACCATACAGCCTCCTTGGCAGCCTCAGAGGCCGCCACATACTCGGCCTCCATGGTGGAGTCTGCAATGCATTTCGGCTTTACACTCCTCCATATAACGGCTCCACCTCCTAAAGTAAAAACATATCCCAAGGTTGATTTCCTCTTATCCCTATCTGATTGGAAATCTGAATCAGTATATCCCAAAGGAAATAGATCTGAGGCCTTGTAAATTAACATATACTCCTTAGTCCTTCTCAGGTACTTGAGTATAGTTTTTACTGCACTCCAATGTTCCTGACCTGGGTTCGACTGATATCTACTAACCATGCCTACAGCAAAGCAGATGTCAGGCCTCGTACATAACATAGCATACATTAAGCTTCCACATGCTGAAGTATAAGGAACTGATTTCATGCTCTCTATATCCTTAGGTGTCGAAGGACACTGCTTCTTAGATAGAGCAACTCCATGCTTAAAAGGTAGAAAACCTTTTTTGGAGTTCTGCATGTTAAAACGAGCTAATACTTCATCAATGTAGGGCTCTTGAGATAAAGCCAACATCCTTTTCTTGCGATCCCTTATAACTTTGATCCCAAGGATGTATGCCCCTTCACCTAAGTCCTTCATGTCAAATTGTTTGAACAACCATGCCTTTACTGATGACAACATCTCAACATTGTTTCCAATGAGTAAAATATCATCTACATATAGTACTAGAAAAACCACTGCATTACCTTCACTTCTCTTATACACGCACGATTCGCTTGGACTTTGATCAAATCCATATGACTGGACTGCCTGATCAAAACGAATATTCCAGTCTCTAGAAGCTTGTTTAAGTCCATAAATAGACCTCTTAAGCTTACATACGAGATGCTCTTGGCCTTCCTTAATGAATCCTTTTGGTTGCGGCATATAGATGGTTTCTTCAAGACTTCCATTAAGAAAAGCTGTCTTGACATCCATTTGCCAAATCTCATAATCGAGATGAGCTGCTATAGATAAAAGAATACGGATTGACTTAAGCATGACTACTGGTGAAAAGGTTTCCTCATAATCGATACCTTCTTTCTGAGTATACCATTTCGCAACAAGTCTTGCTTTCCAGGCTTTCACCTTTTTATCTAATCCCCTCTTTTTCTTGTAGATCCACTTACATCCAATAGGTTTTATACCTTTGGGTGGTTCCACGAGCTCCCAGACCTGATTAGAATACATTGATTCTATCTCAGATTCCATCGCCTTTTGCCAAAGATCTGCATCTTTGTCTTGTGCTGCCTCTTCGTATATACGGGGATCATCATCATGTTCACCAGAGACCAAGTCTGAAGATTCACCCAAAAACATGAATCTATCAGGCTGTTGAACAACTCTCCCACTACGACGAGGCACTGGTGCGGTATTAGTGACAGGTTGTACATTATGTTGTGGTTGTTCTACTTGTACTACAGCTTCATGGGTATTATTTGTCCCTCCCACTAGTTCCTCTAAAACGACACTACTCATGGGTTTGTGATTCATTATATATTCCTCCTCTAAGAATCTTGCATTGGTGCTAACAATGACATTTCGATTCTTCGGACTATAAAATAAATATCCTTTCGTTCCCATGGGGTAGCCTACAAACAACCTTACTTCTGTACGAGATTCTAACTTAGTCGCATTCTTGTTCAGCACATGTGCTGGACAACTCCATATTCGAATATGTCTTAGACTCGGTTTATCCCCGGTCCACAATTCTAAGGGGGTTTTAGGAACCGACTTAGAAGGTACTAAGTTCAGAAGATAAGCTGCTGTCTCTAAGGCATGTCCCCAAAACGACTTGGGTAAATCCGAATAACTCATCATCAATCTAACACTCTCTAAAAGAGTCTGGTTCCTTCTATCTGCTACACCGTTCTGCTGGGGTGTGCCTGGTGCAGTTAACTGGGATTCTATCCCATTTTTTGATAAATATTCCCTAAATTCTCCAAGCAAGTATTCGCCACCACGATCTGATCGTAGTGACTTGATACTTTTATTAAGTCGCTTCTCCGTTTTAGCTTTGTACTCTTTGAACTTATCAAAGCACTCAGACTTACGGTGCAACAAATAAACGTACCCATATCTAGAATAATCATTAATGAAAGTGACGAAATATTCATAACCACCTCTTGCTTGGATATTCATGGGTCCACATAAATCAGAGTGAACCAATTCTAACAGTTGTTTGGCTCTATTCCCTTTTGCCTTGAAAGGCCTATTAGTCATTTTACCTTCCAAGCAGGATTCACAAACTGGAAATGGCTCCACTGCCAATGAGATTAAAGGCCCGTCTACTACCAGTCTTTGAATCCTCCTCAAGATAATATGACCTAATCTCAAGTGCCAAAGATATGTTTGGTTCAAACTAGAAGGTTCCTTTCTTTTAGTAGAGTTAGAAGATGTGTTGTTCAATTCCCTAAATTGCAGTTGCAGTGCAGGTTGACTAGGATTAATTATATACAAATTCTCTTGCAATGTACCAGAACATATAATTCGTTTATTCATCATAATAGAAACATTACGATCCAAACAAACATTATAACCATCCAAAGCAAGTTTAGAAACCGAAATTAAATTCCTTCTAAAAGAAGGTACATAAAGACAATTGTTCAAAACAAAAATCCTATCAGAACCAAAAGATAAATGAATAACTCCTACTGCAACTACTGCTACTTTCGTAGCATCTCCCATGAATATGTATATCTCACCATCTCTAAGCATTCTGGATAGTTGGAACCCCTGCATAGAATTACAAACATGATCAGTGGCTCCTGTATCTACACACCAAGTGCTCGTAGATATAGCCGCTATAAATGTTTCTGTAACTAGAGAAAGATACATACCAGTATTGTTTGTCTTCTTAGGAAGAGGACAATCCTGTTTCCAGTGACCTGACTGTTTGCATCTGAAACACTTTCCCTTAGGCTTTTTCACACCACCCTGAACTCCCACTGCCTTCACAGCTTTCTGTGTCTGAGCCTTTTTCTTCTTCTTAATACCTTTCGGCTTAGAGAAAGAACCTTTCTCAGCCACATTCACTTGAACACTCTGCCGAAATAATCCTTCAGCTTCCTGAAGTTCTGTCAGCAGTTCCGCGAGACTATACTGCCTCTTGTTCATGTTGTAATTCAAGCGGAACTGCTCAAAACTCTTGGACAAGCTCATAAGGATAATGTCAATATGGGTTTCCCCGTCAAGTTCAGCATCAAGGATCTCTATCTCATTCAGATGCGACATCATCTTGAGAACATGATCCCTTACAGGTGTGCCTTCAGCCATCTGAGTGTTCATTAAAGCCTTCATGCCTACTTGCCTAGCAGCCCTATTCTGATCTCCAAAAAGTTCCTTGAGATTAAAGAGCATATCCGAAGCAGTGGCCATAGACTGATGCTGATGCTGCAAAACACCCGACATTGCTGCCAGAATGTAACATCGCGACATCTCATCAGCCTTAATCCACCGTTTATAATACTCTTTCTCATCTTCAGGAGCATCAGCAGCAGGCTGTTCAGGCTTGGGTTCATAAGTGCAAAACTTGTACTCCTCAACAGTCAACACAATGTCCAAATTTCGTTTCCATTCAATATAGTTAGGTCCGGTAAGTTTGTTATCCTTAAGTATGGTGAATAGTGGATTAAAGCCCATTTTATCCTGAGAATCATGCATAAAAACATCACATAAATAAGGGTGCATTAATTATTAAGATCTAAATTATTAAAATTTAATGCACTAACATCTAAACACCATAAGCTTCTGGTACGCCACGATGTGTGACATGTATACCACCTAATTTTGTTTAAATGTTACTTCGGTCCTATTACTAAACAATATGCCACGTTGGAGTGGACTATATTATTTTTCATAGCTAAGTGTATACCATTTTCAAATCTTAAATTATTCGAAATCTATGGAACTTGGTACGCCACGATGGGTGGCATGTATACCTTCCAATATTCGTAATTTTGCCTTGAATAGAATACTTCAATTCAATATTCATCAATGGTTTGATTTCCAGGTAGTGGAGGAGTCACATCGGTCTCGCTTAAAACCCACAGCCTTACAAGTTCGATGAACCCGTTTTTGACAAAATTGCCCCAAATCAGAAATAAAGAAAATCCGTATTTATTCCTTTCAAAATTTATTAATTTAA
The DNA here is from genome assembly GCF_009905375.1 of Apium graveolens. Taxonomy (NCBI): domain Eukaryota; kingdom Viridiplantae; phylum Streptophyta; class Magnoliopsida; order Apiales; family Apiaceae; genus Apium; species Apium graveolens. The sequence goes on along the minus strand of NC_133653.1, from coordinate 163,002,780 downwards.
GAAGTTTGTTCTAGTAATTTCTATAACATTCTAGACACCACAAATTACATGTCATGATGGGTGACGTATATATAATTTATATTCGTCTTTATGTTAAATTACCTACAACCAATAATGGAGACCATGAGATTTAATTTCATATTAATTCCCTCTCCCACTTAGAATTTTTTTTATTAAAATTGAGGAATTTTAAAATTAAATGGGGCCCTATGTTGTTATAATTATGTCTAATCATTCATTTAAAATATACACATAATTTTAGCAACATATAACATTTAATTAAAGCAATAAATAAATTTTATGTCCATGTCGTCCTAATTAAGTTAAACATGCAATTTTAAAAGAATTACACACATAATTAACGACACACATAATCAATAAATTAAAGCAATAATTAAAATTTAATGGAAAAAATTAAAATAAATTTTCCACTATTATGGCCCTTGAAAAAAAATCCAGCTCTAAAAAAAAATCTGCCCCAAGCGCGCCCCAACGCCCCCAGCAGCCCCTGCAGCCACAGCAGTCCCAGCTGCCGCAGCAGCCCCAGCAGCCCCAGCAGCCCCAGCAGACCCAGCAGTCCCAGCTGCCGCAGCAGCTACAGCGCGCGCGCCTGTTGCTTTTCTGTGAGTTTTGTTTTGATTTTGTTCGATCCAAACATCAACAGCAGCCCCTTGTAATCGCACAGCGGAACAAAAACCTACCGGAATTGATTTCCGATCGCACATAACTATTACAAAATACCCGGAACAATTACAAAAAAATAGATCTAATACAAAACTAATTTTGTAAAATCTATTCTAACACGATCAACCATCGTGTAAATTACAACCACGATTAAACCACGTGGAAACCAAAACAAAAATTAACCACGATTAAACCACGTGGGATCCAAACATATAATTAAAATATACATGGCCATAATAGTGGATTAACAACCTGCATCAAAACCAATACAAGCAAAACACTATATACACGCATATATAATTACGACATGGACATTATATCATAAAACGTAAAACCCATTACCAGGCTCTTGATACCAATTGTTGGGAACCACGAACTTAGGGTGTTACTACGTTTTACGATAAAGATTACGAAAAGAGGATTACCTTGTTAATGGTTGATTCCACGCTCTTCTATTGTATTCCCAAATTCCCTTGAGCGAAGTGTGGCCTCCGTCTTCTCAAGTTATCCTCTCTTCTTGCTCTTTGGTGGCTACAATATGTTTTCACACAATTCCAAGCAAGAAGAGAATAAGAATATATATAGGCTACAATAGGGACCATGGATAATTAGGTTGAGCCTTCTAATTACATCTTGAGCCTAGCCCAATGTAATTAAATATTAATTCAATCCACTAAAGAATTAATATTTGCACTACCTTTCCTAATACCGTAATTTAATTAATTCGGTTCCAATATTATTTGCTTATTAAATTCCCCATGTTTAAAATATCATATGTTCATTAATTAAATAAATTACTGATAATTTATTTAATTAATATCTTTTATCCTTGATCATCCACTCAACCTTTATTTAATTATGCCAGAATAAATTCCACCTGCAGGGTTTCACATAATTAAATCTTTTTGAGCTTTCAAGGGGACATCATTAACCCGAATATTATCAGGACATGGATTCCTTCAATAAATAATATCCACCATGTATATAATTCCATCACTTAAAATATAATGATATAATTCAAAAGAATTATTTTATATATAAATCAAAGCATGTAAATAATATACACGTGTCAATTACTATTTCCGGATTAAGAACCTAAGCATTAATAATAACATAGAATCTTAGTTCTCCTTCTTAATCAGTATTAAGGGAACAATTCTAAATTTGATCCTGTTCGATATACACAAAGTATACTAGTATTATTTATTAGTCAATATAAACTAATCTAAATAATACTACAGCCATACCAGTGGATTGTCCAACACCACCGGTGCTGTGAACCTTATTATATTATATAACCGTATTTAACAATCTAATATTCTGTATCCCATTTGATACTAGATTGTTCACAATATATAATATTAGACAACATGTAAACATTCAAATGATTCTCAAATAAACTGGCCAGAAATAAATGTACATACTTCAAATAAATATTTTCAGTATACACTAACAATAAATTGGGGGAGATTGTTGTGGATATGTTGTGAACTTGATGATTTAATTAACAAAACACCTTAGTAGATTTTACTTAGTGAAAAATGTAGCACTCGACGGATAAGGAATATAGTCCCGACGGATGACTCAATATAGTCCCGACGGATGATGATCAATTATCCATCGAGTGAGTAGCTTATGTAATAATGACTCTGTAGCACATTTCTGCATATACCTTGTTTAGACTCTGTAGTAGCACTCAAGTCATGTCAACTTTAATTAGATATGCAGAATAGGTTGATTAATTGTACATAGATGATGTCTTGTAATTTTGTATAAATGAAATGAAGTCAAGTGCCAGATTGCTACCCGACGGATAAACAACAATGCCACTCGATGGATGATCAACTAGGCAACCCGACGGATGATCATGTACCCGACGGATAATCAATTTAAACATCAGTTGACAGTGACAACACAGTCACATGCGTCGAGTGTATGCAAAAAGAATGTGGAAGCCTGTTCAACTAGGTTTTAGAGAACAAAGAAGCATTGCCATTTCCATGCTATTATGAAGATATTCAAAGATGCTGGAATAGAGTAATGAAGCAGCAGAGTATTAGACTTGATAGGTTTTTGTTTTATTTTCTTGTCTTATTACTTTGTAATCTTGTTGATATATAAACTAAGAAGTAGCAAATAGAACAATAAGAACACTAAGCAATTATATTCTTAGAGAAACATTTGTAAGCTGTATTCTTAGCATTTCTCTATGAACTTAGTTGTTCATATTTGTAAGCAGCTGTGAGCAAATCTTGCTACACAGAGTTCTCTTGATATAATATATATCTCTGGTGGATACATTCAAATCCACCAGAAAGTTTTTAAAGACTTGAGTTTTTAATTACTTGTGTTTTGATTTTACTAACTTCTTATTCCGCACTTTGCAAATCAAACACTTATATATTATTAAGGTAGAACATTTTATAATTTGAGTAAAAGGTTCAAGAATTCCATTCAACCCCCTTCTGTAATTCTTGTTGCATTGTTAGGGTTTAACAGAGGAGCATCTACCTCGATAAGGGGAATCATCCTTGGAGGGAGCTTCCTTACAGAGGAGCATCTACCTCGATAAGGGTATTCATCCTTGGAGGGCGCGTCCTCTATAAGAGGAGCATCTACCTCGACAAGGGTATTCATCCTTGGAGGGAGCGTCCTCTATAATAGGAGAATCTACCTCAATATGGGAAATTCATCCTTGGAGGGCGCGTCCTCCGTAAGAGTAGCATCTACGTCGACAAGGGAAATTCATCCTTAGAGGGCGCATCCTCCGTAAGAGGAGCATCTACCCCGACAAGGGAAATTCATCCTTGGAGGGCGCGTCCTCCGTAAGAGGAGCATCTACCTCGACAAGGGAAATTCATCCTTGGAGGGTGTGACCTCTGTAAGAGGAGCATCTACCTCGACAAGGGAAATTCATCCTTGGAGGGCGCGTCCTCCGTAAGAGGAGCATCTACCTCGAGAAGGGAAATTTATCCTTGAAGGGCGTGTCCTCTGTAAGGGGAGCATCTACCTCGACAAGGGAAATTTATCCTTGGAGGGTGCATCCTCCGTAAGAGGAGTATCTACCTCGACAAGGGAAATTCATCCTTGGAGGGCGCATCCTCTATAAGAGGAGCATCTACCTCGACAAGGATATTCATCCTTGGAGGGAGCGTCCTCTGTAAGAGGAGCATCTACCTCGACAAGGGTATTCATCCTTGGAGGGCGCGTCCTCTGTAAGGGGAGCATCTACCTCGACAAGGGAAATTCATCCTTGGAGGGCGCATCCTCCGTTAGAGGAGCATCTACCTCGACAAGGGTCTTCTACAGAATCTTCATGTAATATAACCAAATCAAAGATCAATATTCTTAGAAGGCTTCTATCTTCTACGAAGCTCAAGGGATGCCGAAATTATCTCATGTAGGAACATCTCGTAGGCATCTCACGAAATGGCATCCAATAAAGGGCATCTCACTCTCAGAGACATTTTCTTGAAGCTGAGCATTTTCTTAGACATGGGTGTTTTTTCTGACCTTGAGCAACTCCCTTATTTTTAGGAAAAACAATGTATCTTACTCATGTGGAAATATGTAACACCACAGAACTAATGAGAGGTGACCTACCCCCTGAGCGTGCACCCTGTCAAAAGTATTTTGTAGCTTCATCTATTTCTAATGCAACACCCATATTTCCTTTTTGCTAAAGATAACCAGATGACCTTGGTAAGCATATCGAAAGAAGAAACATTAACATATGAATCAGATATGCTCAAGGCGCGTCCTGAATACTCACTCAGATTATTGAGGATGTGAGGGCGCGTTCGCTGAAACTAAACTCTCGACATACTAGGAAGATCATTGTACTTCATTTGCTTCTTTCTAAATCATGTCTGTTATGTCGAGGAAGATGACATGGGTATTTCAATGAAGACGCGCCTTAAGAGAGATAGCCTTGGAGAGTTTACTTATAATTGTTGAGGATATAGCATTACATCCATAGAAAAAGGAGCTCATTTATATCATGGGGCCTCACTTTGACAGTCAAGGGGTGCATCCTAGGATTTATGGTACCTCTACTCTGATAGCTTCTTTTTTGTTGAAGTCCAGGTATTAAGATTCTTCTTATAGTCAGTAAGTTCACCTCACAATCCATAATTTTTTTTAAGGGCACTCCTTGAGGAAAGGGCGCATCTTGAAAGATGAGGAATTGGTTCCAGTCGAGCCATTCTTCAAGTACTAACTATAATTCATCTGATCATCCAGACAACTTCATTGAAAACTTCCATAGACTTTTTCTTCTGGGGGTGTGCCCTGGAGGGCAATCCTCCACTTTATGTCTCACATACAGAGGGCGCGCCTTAATAGATTGTGAAGCAGCGCTTGGTAACTCATGAGATTTTTTCCAGATAAGATTTCGTACCTGCAAGAAATATAATTAATATGGAACTTTAAATGTTACCTGGAGGACGCGTCCTAGAAGGACGGATGTGTCCAATCAGCGAATTCTCCTGAAATTTATTGGAAGTCTTCTGGGCCTCGGATGTCATAATCAAGGCGCGTCCTAAGAGTTTGTGGGGATCTCTTCCGTGCCAAATCTCTTTCATAATTTTCTTCCTGCACAAGTCCCATAAATAATTAACGGAAAACACAACAAAACTAGTTGAGTGTTACCTCGAGGGATCGTCCTAAAGGCGATGACTAGCTCATGGTTGTGGTGCTTTCTTCTTGGAGTGTTCTCCTCCCGATCGTCCTTAAATTTTCTCCTGGTTAAGTTCTCTGAACTGAATAGTGTTCTCAAATCTTCTAAATCAAATAGGATTTTTTAGTCTTCTAGTTGTAATAGGATTCTCCAATCTCCTAAATGAAATATGATTCTTCAATCTTCTAATTAGAATAGGATTCCCAATTTTCTATATCAGATAGGATTCTTCAATCTTCTAATTAGAATAGGATACTCCAATATTCTATACCAAATAGGTTTCTCCCAATATTCTAAACCAAATAGGTTTCTCCAATCTTCTAAACCAAATAGGATTTTTGGTAAAAATTCGCAGCTGCTGTTTTTCTCTATTTTCGGGCTGCTCAACTTGGATTCTCGTAACCATATCATCTCTAAATTAAAGAGAATTCAATAAACTTCGCGTAGGCTGTAAGATCATCAAATATGACCTACGAAACTCGAGATAAGACCCAAACAGTGTAAGCAAATTGCTTAACCCACCAATTCCGAATTTTGCATCCAACTTCGCTCCTTCATGGCCATGGCTGTAAACTTCAAACCCCATGGCTGGAAATAATCATCCATGGATCTATCTCGTGGCTGCAGATACTACCTTCAAACCTCCTTCGACCCCCTGGCCGAATATAGTTATTCACGAATCTCTTTCATGGTCGTTGTTTGCAACCTCCTCTGTGGCTTTCCTTCAATTCTTGCATTAAAAAACCTTCATCGTGATGAGACATCTCATCCTCGTGAGATTATGATCTTGATCAGCCCCTTCTTCTAGAGCCAATTTATTGACGGAGGAATCTGGTATGAACAAATTTGAGGTTCATCGCCGGAATCAAGATTTACGATGGTGGTTCTTTGCCTGAAAAAGTGAGCAAAGTGTGGTAGTTGTGATGAATTGGGGGCTGAGATTCCTTAGGGTTAATGGTGGCTCCTTTGCGCTATCTCTTCTCACCCCTTACAATTTTCCTACGTATCCCTATTTATAGGGAATCAAGCCAACGTAGTTCTTGGGGAACAAGAAACCTAACGGGCTTAGATTTCTTGTCCCGAGGCCCAGTAGGAAACCTACTGGAAACCGTCTTCTACTAGCTTTAGCAATGTCCACCGATGAGGCTCAACTACATAGGCCCAAGGATCGTTTGCGGCTTCGAGACTTCACGGATAAGGCATCTCCCTGGCCAAGGATAACCCTCCACTGCCAGCTGTTTCTATAGACCGAGGACGCAGGTATAGCCGTGGTTCACCCCAAATGTTGGACGCATCCTTGTCCCCCGATAAGGAGCCCCTACCAGATTAATGGACAAGTGATCCCAAGCTTTTGGGTGCAAAGTGCAGGATACTCCGAAGTCTCCCAATGAGGACACCCGTTGACTACAGAGACAGAGCTCCCAAAATACACACCAGATTTTACCCCACATCCCCAATGAGGACACTCATTGACTACAGGAGGAGGCCTTCCATCCAGGCATACCCCTGGAGGTCACTGACCACTGACACCTCCTTTCTGTAGATGCACTACAGGAAAGAGTTCTTCAATAGAGTTCCTACATCAAATAGGTTAGTAATAATGATCTCCATATGCCTTGAATCTTCCAAAGAACCCGTCCAAGTAACCATGTTGAAGACCCATCCAAGCTATTTTTCTCACTTAGGGCGCGCCCTAATACCTTAGAGGATAGCTCTAAGAATAAGTTGAATTCCCTTCTTCTTATATCAATAGGGCGCGCCTCCTTCACCAATGAGGGCGCGCTTTGACTATGTAAGGTGTCAACATTACTCTTTTCATATGCATAAGGGCGCGCCTCTCCATATCTGTAGGGCGCACCTTCTTCCTTCGTGATAAAATAGATGTCTTATCTTTTTCTTAATTTTAGGCACCAATATCCCAATTCCGACCAATTGACCCGGTTTTGACCCGAACAAGATTTATACCAAATTTTTGGCATAACAACATGCATTTCCGGCAGGAATATTTCCTGAGAGTTTGATCCTATGTTACAAATGTATGGGTTGTGGGGGAGGTAAATGATTTGAAATTTTTTGTGAGACCTTTCAAAATTTAACCCCGTCCTTCAATATTCGTCTAACTATCTTAAAGGTCCATCCAGGTGGCTCAGCATTAGGCTTTGTAAGAATTGTGCGGATCTGATTAGCAAAAGTATTGCTATTAGAAAATCCAGGTGGCAGCCCAATTGATTTCTGTGAAGGCTGTTTCCCGCAAGAATTGCTTGTTGTTGAAGTAGCACCAACGTTCCCCATCCCGGCAGCATGGGATTGGGCATGCAACTGAGCTTGGAATTGGGCATGTGGCACTTGAACTTGTGCTTGGGCGTGGGCATGAGGCTGAGCCTTAACTTCCACCTGTACAATTGTTTGTGCATGAGCTGCAGTGATTTGAGACATTTAAAACTGAGCAGGAGGGCCGTACTGTTGAACTCCTCCACTCTGATTAGGTGGCATGGAATTACCAAAAGGAGAGGAAATAACAGCATTTTGCAATGCCTTATTGTTATCCCCGGCCATATCTATATCTAATAACCCCCTTCCCCTATATAAATCAAAAAGAACCCCAGCTTTAGCAAATGCAAGTCCCTGAGGATGGTTTTACATGTCAAAACCAAGAAAAAGTATACATCATATAACCAAACTACCAAGAAAAACCCAAATCATATAAATATCACAAATTGAGCAAGCTGAAGAAAAAAAAGCAATAAAACAACAGAAATGGTAAAAAAAGAAAAGAAGTAATTGGAGTAAAAAGAAAAGAAAACAAAAGAAATTGAAAATGTAAAAGATGAGGAAGGAAGTTAGACTTACTATAAGGGAGAGGGAGACGTGATACCGTTGGGAAGATTTGAAACAACAAGTGTTGTGAATCAAGCACTCACACTCACCTCGACATAACATGTTGGGTATAATTCTAAATAGAACTAACACTACGTGCAACAATGGGACAATTATATATAACAGATTAACAAAAACATGCAAATTTAACCAAGTAACGAAATAAACACGAAGGCACAAACAATCTATAATTAGAGACCGAATTGACAAGAAATTAGAGAAAATCACTTAGCTCTATGAAGCTTTATCAGAATTGGAGAATCAACTGAGTCGTCAAGCCCTTGAGAAGACTTGACTGTTCTTGAAGAGATTATTGCCCTACTTACGCTGTGATGGGTTGTCACAATATCACTTCCAAGATAAAACAACTCAGAGCGATCCGTTCAAAGAGACGAGAAGGCTCAACAACGATCATCACCTCAATTCACCTAGAAAATTAATGAATATATGTATGTATATATGGGAGAGAGCCAGGGATGATGTACTAGGGTTTCTTTCTATTTTCCCCAATCTATCTCCCTCTCAGATTTTCACACACTTCAACTTTTTCTCTTCTCTACAAAAGTAACGTATGTAATATGATCTATTATATATTGTATAAGAGTCTAATTATTATTATTATTAAAATAATAATAATCCTCACTCAAATATTAATATATAATATACTTATTTATACAAAACATGTTTATATCATTTTAGCAATTGGCTTCCAGTTCAGGCCCTGAGCATAAGCCTCAGGCCCTAAACAAACCAAAACTTTTCAGCACCTCAGGACCTGAACATCTAGCCTTAGGCCTTGAATATTGCAGAAACGTTTTCAGCATACCATCAGGTCCTGAGCTTACAACCTCAGGCCCTGAACATTGCAGAAACTTATTTCAGCACATCATCAGGCCCTGAACCTCTAGCCTTAGGTCCTGAACATTGCATAAATTTCACACTATGCTTCTCAGCTAAAACCGAAACAACTCTTATATAAACAAGCATTCTTGCTCTTATTTCTACATGGATTTTACTAAAAAAATGTCTTAGATCCAAATATGAAAGTTTATGTCCTTTATAGCAAGGAACAACCTCTACTTGTTATTAACCGGAAATTACATCAAGAAGACATATTACATGTGTCCTCAAATTTCTATTTTCTAACAATCCTCCACAAATCCATACAGAAATGCATATCAGATTTTATCATGACTTATTTTTCAGAGTCGGTACCCTTCCAAGTTTAAACCCTCCTAAGTCCTCTACTTCGATGGCTACCAGATATATATGGAATATTTCACCTTGAATCTCTATCTGTTTGGTGTAACCACACTCCATAGACGACGACAAGTCAAAAGGCTATGGTGTAGATCTACGGCTTTGAGACATTATGGTCTTGTCTCGATCCTGTTCGTCGAATGCTTCAAGGAATAACTCTTTCCTCTAATTACGACCACACAATTGCATTCGCTTAGCTGGACATCTCCAAAGATGCACTACTAACATCTCGTCTTTTGACTTGACCCCATTCAGAGTTTACAAATTCTAACACAGTATTTGGTCCATCAGAATTTATCAAATCCTGATCCAAAACTGTTACAATCAGAGTTTGTTAAAACTCTTGCTAACTAGCAGTCCAACTACCTCTTAAGGTTTACAGGGGATAGACTCAAATACATAAGTATCTTAAAGTATATGGTAGAGGTAATACCAATTCATCCTTACAACTTGTTATTACCACAATGAACACACTTCGAGGGATCTCCTCTCAGGTATATTGGGTTCCCGCTGTTGATGAATTATGATGGGTTATCAGTCCCATCCCCAACCTTGACTTAAGGATTACAACATGCTCAAGCCCTTTAGTCAGCGGATCAGCTATATTATCCTGAGTTCCTATGAACTCTATAGCAATAATCCTATCGGACACAAGACCCCTTATAGACTTTAGTCTAACTTGGATGTGTCTCCTTGTTTTAGCATTATACTTTACACTTCTGACTTTGTCGATAGTTGTACGGCTATCACAATGAACAGAAATGGCAGGAAGCGGCTTGCTTACTACATTTGTCATACTCATGAGTCCATGTAACCATTCAGCGTCCGTCTCTGTGGCATCAAGTACACACAACTCAGCCTCAAAAGTAGACCGAGTAATCCAAAGTCTGTTTAGAAGACTTCCAGGACACTTCTGTACCCGCAAGGGTAAACACATATCCAGTTACTCCATTGGAACCAGATTTCTTAGCTATCCAACTTGCATCGCTGTACCCCTCGAGTACCCCCGGAAATCTCCGGTAATGCAAGCCAAGGAAAATAGTTTCCTTCAGATATCTAAGAACTCTATCCAGTGGCTCCCAATGAGTCTTTTTTGGACAACTTGTATATCTAGCCAACTTAGCCACAAAATAAGAAATATTTGGCCTAGTCACATTAGCAAGATATTGCAAACTCCCAATAATCTGAGAATACTTTAACTGAGACATAAAAACTCCTGAAATATTCTTGACTAAGGCAACTTTTGAATCATATGGTATACTAGCAATTCTACAATTTGAATAACTGTACTTCTCAAGTATAGATTTCTCTATATAATTTGACTGTGACAAAGTTATTCCATCAGTTGATTGAGTCAACTTGATCCCAAGAATCACGCTAGCCTTACCCATATCCTTCAAAGTGCCTCTTCAATAAACTCTTTTTCTCGTTAATAATCTCAATATTGCTTCCAAACAAAAAGATATCATCTACATACAAGCACACGTTTACACAATCATTGCCTCTAACCTTATAGTAGACACACTTGTGACTTTTATTAACTAAAAACTCGAAGTCTAAAATAATTTCATCAAACCTTTTATGATAGTCTATAGGTGCTTGTTTAAGGCCATAGATGGACTTGACTAGTCTACATACTTTTCTCTCATTACCAGATGCAACAAATCCCTCAGGCTGATCCATATAAATCTCTTTTCAAGGTCACCATGAAGAAAAACTGTCTTTACATCCATTTGATAGATGATAAGACCATGTATAGAAGCCAATGCAATAAGCATTCTGATTGTTGTCATTCGGGCAACTGGAGTATATGTATCAAAGTAATCAATGCCTTCCCTTTTCCTAAAGCCTATAGCAACTAGCCAAGCCTTGTACTTATCTATTGAGCCATCAGGGTTTAGCTTCCTCTTGAAGATCCATTTACATCCAATAGTAGAACACCCAGGAGGGAGATCAACTAACTTTCATGTTCCATTTGAAACATTTAAGTCAATTTCACTCTTTATAGTGCCTTTCCAATGCATTGACTCCGAAGAATCCATGGCTTGACGGAAAGTTAAAGGCTCATCCTCGACATTGTAAGTGATAAAGTCACTTCCAAAGTCCTTGACTACCTTTGCATGCTTACTCCTTCTAGGTTCCTCTCCTTCGTTAGGAGTAGAGCTACTACTAGGATCCACCCCATATTTATTATCTTTTCCACATGATCAGGATTAGAACTCGATGTGTGAGTGGGATCATCCTCAGAACTACCCAATAGTATACCAGTATTCATAGGGAATATTTCCTCAAAGAAAGTTGCATCACGGAACTCAACTATCTTATTTGCCACAATACCATCTATGTCAGATTTTAATACTAAAACTCTCATAGTAGTTATGGTTTCAAGATAGCCCAGAAAGATACAATCAACAGTTTTCAGACCCAGTTTCTTTCTCTTATGTTCAGGGACAAGCACCTTAGCAAGGAACCCCCACACATGAAGATAACTCAAACTTGTCCTACGCTTTCTCCATAATCCATATGGTGTCTTGTCCATATGTTTCAGAAGGACTCTATTCAGAATATGGCAAGCCGTATTCAGAGCCTCTCCCCACATGTACTTAGGTAACCCGGAATTAATTAGCATACTGTTAATCATGTCTTTAAAAGTTCCGTTCTTTCGTTCGCCCACCCCATTATACTCAGGTGTGTATGGTGGAGTAACCTCATAAACTATACCATTGCTTGCGCAAAATTCCTTAAATAAGGTACTCGTATACTCACCACATCTATCAGACCTCAAACATTTAAGTACTTTGCTAGTTTGTGTTTCAGCTTCATTTTTATACATAATTAATTTATCTAGTGCTTCAGCCTTTTGTTTTAGAAAATAAACATAACAATATCTAATACAATCATCTATAAAGATAATGAAATATCTACATTGATCCTTACTCAACACACCACCAAATTCACATATGTCTAAGTGCACTAAATCTAACAAGTGTGAATCCATAACAATATTATGAATATGTTTCCTTGTTTTTTTAGCAGTTACACACACTTGACACTTAGATTTCTTATCAATGGCGTACTTTGGAATCAACCCTAAATTCATCATATTCTTTAGAGCACCAAAATTTAAATGACCAAGTCGTAAATGCCACAAATCAGATGATTCTACAAAATTAACAGAAGGTGCAACACCATCATTAATAAAACCACCCAAAACGGGTTCAACATTTATTAAAACAAACCATCAGACAAGTAACCCTTACCAAAGAATGTACCAGTATGAGTAATAAATAATTTATTACACTTCAAAGAAAGTTCAAAGCCATTTTTAACTAAACAACTTCCTCTTATAATAATTTTACGAATAGAGGGAACATGATGCAATATAGTGAGAGATAGAATCCGTCCAGAAGCAAACTTCAGGTCCACGTTTCCTATTCCAAGCACTTGTGCAGCACTAGCATTCCCCATCGTCACTGTCACTCCATGACTCTGTTGATAAGATACAAACAAGCTAATATCAACACAAATATGTACATTAGCTCTAGTATCAATCAACCACTCATATGACAGATAAGTGGAAAGTAGTACAGGGTTGTAAGTAACATACCCGTCATCGGTTCCAGAGGCAATAACCTCACCAATGACCATATTAGCTACTGGCCCACTCGTGGTTCCAAGTCCAAGCACAGTATTTGCTTGAGCTACCATTCCAGCTTTCTTAACTTTCTTACTTGGACAGTCCTTACTCCAATGATAACCTGTCCACAAGACCAACTTGGTTTGTTCGACTTTAGTTTCTTAGCCTTGTTCTTGTCAGGTTTAATGTTATCCTTCTTAGTGACCACCTTTCTTTTCTGTCCTATAGTCACTACATTCATCTTCTAGCTCCCATGTTTCACAGGCAACACATGTCCCTGTTTGGACTTGTACTGCTCCTGTACAGAGATGTCCAACACCAAGTTAGTCCATGTGATCTCTCCTTTCTGTCTTTTCAGGGAGAGAGCAAACTCTTCCCAAGATTAGGGAGATTTTCAATCACAGACATCACTCGAAACTTCTCACGCAAGACCATATCAGACTCACCCAAAGCATAAACCAACATCGCAAACTCATGAACCTGTTCAGTCATGGATTTCCCATCCATCATTTTGAAATCAAGAAACCTAGCCACAGAATACTTCTTAAGACCTTGAGAATCAGTATTATGGGTTTGGTCCAGCTTATCTCAAAAGACTTTAGCTGTAAAGGCATCTGATGAATAAACATCGAACAAAGTGTTCTCCAAGGCTTCCAAAATGGCTGCCCTAGCCACCCCATTGGAAGATTTATAAGTGGATTGAATTTGCCTATTTATCAAAAGGTTAAATCAAGTCCATATATCTCGTTTAATGATGTATGCAATCTTGCATTGGAATTTGAATCTTTTCAAGAAGACGAGAAATTGTAGTCTTCCCTTCACGAGTTCACTCTTTCAGAAGAAACTAAAGAAGAAAACTGTGTCAGTGTGGAAAATGTTGCGGGTCTTGTTGTTGATTACCAGGTATTACGTGTGGCGACTACATCAAGTTTCGATGAAAATGATGAACCAGTTACAAAAGAAGCTATAATAGAGAAGTATGAAGAAAGAAAGTCACATGATAATAAATTCTTGGTTGTTGAAGAACATCAAATACATACATCTCTTAAAATTTTGTACAGTGACATGGTTGAAGAGAAAAAGGTACTAGAGGATATGTTCCAAACTAAAGAGGTTGTGTACAAGGAAAACAACATCATCATCGTGGAACACATTGATTTTCTAGGGGTAGAGAACTTGTTGAATGCATCTATCTCAACAAACTATCTTATTCTTTCGAGTTTACTTCCTAAGATACTGGTCATGGAATTGTAATTCAAAGCTTTTAAGTTCTACGAGAAATCATCTCGTTGTGTGCTTATTCTTAAATACTTTAGAACTCGAGGACGAATTTTTTTCAAAGGAGAGGAGAATGATGAGGATCAAGGAATGAATATGTTAATTGGGATTTGGCTATGTGTATAGCTGTGATGTTCAATTGGAGGATGCAAACATGGGTTATAAAGCTTACTTGGACAAAAAAAATAAAAGAGCGATGCATGAAGTTTGACAAGTAGTTGATTATTATATAATTATTAATTAGAATTTTGCTTGCAAGTTTTTACCTTTCACTCGAAAGGGTTTTTCTTGTTTTAAGCACTTAGGATTTTATTTTTCTATTTGGATTTGGTTTTTGTCTTTTTCTATTCGTGTTTGGTTTTTAAATTTGTTTCCCGGAAGGATTCATATATTGGCTAATTCAAGCTGATATTGAATTTTTCTTGGAATCCTATTGGGTTTGGGTTATTGTCTAAGCTTATAAATACCCCTATCATGTAACTTAAGAGAGATAATGGATGGTATAAAACTTGTGTTTTGAGATAAACTATGAGTAGTTTTTCATTCTTCTAAACTTCAATTACTAGATTGTTTTGAAGGTTAGATTCGAATTAGTTTCTGGATTGATCTAAGAAATTTGAGATTCAAAGTTCACGTTTCTGGATTGATCGTGTTATTTTGAAATATCCTTTTCTCCTCTTATCCCTTTTCTTCTTGTTTTTGTTTCTTTGTGGTGTGATTCACATCAATTTGGTTTTAAGAGCCAAGGTTTTTTCTCCAATTTCTTAATTGTTGGGAGATCTAGGTTTCAAAAAAAATTACTAATTACGAGTTACTGTTTACGGGGGTACTGTTTATTGGCACTGTTCATGGGGTTGCTGTCCACAACACTGTTCATCGGCACTGTTCACGGGTACAGTTCGCCAATTTTTTTTAATATTTTTTATATGACTACAGATGAATTGCTCAGAAAATTGGATAAGATTGATAAACGTACTCAAAAGCTTGTTAATTCAACAGAATCAAGGTTTGATGCATTGGGTAAAATTTTAATTAAGGTGAAGGATAGTGATGAAGTCTATGATCCTAGAATAGAGCTTGGTTTTTTTACAGGTTTGGGGAGCATAGATGATTTTGTTGAATGGGTTACACAAGTCAACAAGATTTCTGCTTATACATGTTGGACTGAGATGAAAATATTTAAGATTGTCGCGCTTAAACTTACAAAGGAAGCATGCTTGTGGTTTGATAATCTAAACACAAAAAGATTTAGATCTGGAAAAGAAAAGATTATGACTTGGACATCTCTGAAGAAGAAACTTTGTGCAAAATATATTCCTTTGCATTATAAATTAGAATATATAATGAAGATGACATCCCTCTCTCAAGGTACTATGAGTGTTTCTGAGTATACTTCTTAATTTTATAAATTGTGCCTTATTTGTTTACTTGTAGAAATTTTTTCCATTTTTCTGTTTTCTGTTTTTCAAAAATTTTCTGAAATTTTCATTTCTAAGAAAACAGTTGAAAATTTCGAGAATATGTTCCAAATCCTAAAATAATACATGGTCAGTTTTTTGTTTTCTTAAAAACATAATATAGATGACAATATAATTTGAGTAAATATATAGAAGAGCAACTAATAAAATAATTTTAACATTTCATATTTTAATTGTATATACGTATTTCTTTAACATGTTTAAAAGATTTTTTTAGATAAAATATAATTAAAGATGACAAAAAAGTATAAAAACAGTTTTATAAAATAGGTTGAATAATGAAACTTTGTAATTATATGACTCTAAATATATAAAGATTTTGTAGCTTTTATTAAATATTTTAATTAATAGTTATATACAAAAATTTTAAAGAATTTTATACGAAATAACTCATAATTAAGTTGTAATCAAGAGTTTCTTCTTTATTTTTCAAACATATAAGTTCTTAGTTATAATATTATTAAGCTTCCTCTTATAATATAAATTTTAATATTAATCAAATTACAAAATATTTGTTAAAAATTAAACTATTTTGAAATTTTTATTACAAATATGTATTATACTTAATTTAAAAATATCATATTAGATTATAAAAAAATTATAAGGTTCATAAGTTAAATTAGTAGGTTATTGGTTTTTTACTATTTTTTTGTTAACTTTTAAAGTAAACTTATAAAATTATCAATTGATCATATAAATTTAAAAAGATAATAAAAATAAAAATGTTTGTGTGGTAAGTATTTAAGTGGGTTAGGTGTTTAACCAGAAGTCATGTTTATCACTTTTCTAGATTTAGAAAACATCAAAATGTTGTTTTCCACACTTTTCATATCTGTAGTTATAATTTGGAAAACACGGGAAAACCGTGTTTTCTATTTTTCTATTTTTTTATTTTGAAAATTTAGCTTTTGAACATATTTTTAATTTTCCCAGTTTTCTTAGAAAAATTTTCTGGAAAACAGTTGAAAGAAACATGCCCTTAGATCTGGAAAAGAAAAGATTATGACTTGGACATCTCTAAAGAAGAAACTTCGTACAAAATATATTCCTTTGCATTATAAATTAGAATGTATAATGAAGATGACATCCCTCTCTCAAGGTACTATGAGTGTTTCTGAGTATACTTCTAAATTTTATAAATTGCGCCTTATTTGTGACTTGGAGGAGACGAAAACAATGAAAATTGGAGGATTTATTCGTGGATTGAATTTGCCTATTTATCGAAAGGTTAAATCAAGTCCATATATCTCGTTTAATGATGTATACAATCTTGCATTGGAATTTGAATCTTTTCAAGAAGATGAGAAATTGAAGTCTTCCCTTCACGAGTTCACTCGTTCAGAAGAAACTAAAGAAGAAGACTGTGTCGGTGTTGAGAATGTTGCGGATCTTGTTGTTGAGTATCAGGTATTACGTGTGGCGACTACATCAAGTTTTGATGAAAAGGATGAACCAGTTACAAAAGAAGCTATAATAGATAAGTATGAAGAAAGAAAGTCACATGATGATAAATTCTTGGTTGTTGAAGAACATCAAATACATACATCTCTTAAAATTTTGTACAGTGACATGGTTGAAGAGAAAAAGGTACTAGAGGATATGTTCCAAACTAAAGAGGTTGTGTACAAGGAAAACAACATCATCATCGTGGAACACATTGATTTTCTAGGGGTAGAGAACTTGTTGAATGCACCTATCTCAATAAACTATCTTATTCTTTCGAGTTTACTTCCTAAGATACTGGTCATGGAATTGCAATTCAAAGCTTTAAGTTCTACGAGAAATCATCTCATTGTGTGCTTATTCTTAAATACTTTAGAACTCGAGGACGAGTTTTTTTCAAAGGAGAGGCGAATGATGAGGATCAAGGAATGAATATGTTAATTGGGATTTGGCTATGTGTATAGCTGTGATGTTCAATTGGAGGATGCAAACATGGGTTATAAAGCTTACTTGGACAACAAGAAATAATGGAGCGATGCATGAAGTTGGACAAGTATCTGATTATTATATAATTATTAATCAGAATTTTGCTTGCAAGTTTTTACCTTTCACTCGAAAGGGTTTTTCTTGTTTTAAGCACATAGGATTTTATTTTCCTATTTGGATTTGGTTTTTGTCTTTTTTTATTCGTGTTTGGTTTTTAAATTTGTTTCTTGGAAGGATTCAGATATTGGCTAATTCAAGCTGATATTGAATTTCTCTCGGAATTCTATTGGGTTTGGGTTATTGTCTAAGCTTATAAATACCCTATGTAATCTTTTAAGAAAGACAACGGATGATCTAAAACTCGTGTTTTGAGATAAACTATGAGTAGTTTTTCTTTCTTCTAAAATTCAATTACTGGATTGTTTTGAAGGTTAGATTTGAATTACTTAGTTTCTGGATTAATATAAGGAATTTGAGGTTCAAAGTTCAAGTTTCTGGATTGATCATGTTCTTTTGAAATTTCTTCTTCTTCTCTTATCCCTTTTCTTCTTGTTTTTGTTTCTTTATGGTGCGATCCACATCTTCTTTCTATTTTCCCCAATCTATCTCCCTCTCAGATTTTCACACACTTCAACTTTTGCTCTTCTCTACAAAAGTAACATATGTAATCTGATCTATTATATATTGTATAAGAGTTTAATTATTATTATTATTAAAATAATAATAATCCTCACTCAAATATTAATATATAATATACTTATTTATACAAAACATGTTTATATAGTTTTAGCAATTGGCTTCCAGTTCAGGCCCTGAGCATAAGCCTCAGGCCCTAAACAAACCAAAAGTTTTCAGCACCTCAGGACATGAACATCTAGCCTCAGGCCCTGAACATTGCAGAAATATTTTAAGCATACCATCAGGTCCTGAGCTTCCAACCTTAAGCCCTGAACATTGCAGAAACTTATTTCAGCACATCATCAGGTCCTGAACCTCTAGCATCAGGTCCTGAACATTGCATAAATTTCACACTATGCTTCTCAGCTAAAACCGAAACAACTCTTATATAAATAATCATTCTTGCTCTTATTTCTAATGTTTATTACACTATCCATCTATTTCTAATGTTTATTACACTATCCATTTACAATCTTGGGTCAACCTAAACCAAACCAAACATACCCGACATATCCCGCAGGGTATGGGCATAATAAAATGTACGCAGCCTTCACCTCATTCTGAAGAATGAAAAGGCTGTATTCCAAAAGATCCCCGACTTAAAATATAAAATAGTGAAAAGAACAATATAACATATACGAAAGAATTAATACTCACTTCAAACAAACGAAAAATATGATGATTGAAAAAGATCGAAACAAACATTAGCCCATGGTATAATTCATATGGGATTTACCTAATTATTCGTTGTTTATTGTCTTGTCCCCTTCAAGTTGCAACCAATCGGGCAAGAAGTTTGAAAATCCACTTTGAAATGGGTAATGATGAATAAATATATAAAAAATAACCGCTCGAAAGAAAGTTGGTTCCTCTAAATGATGAACAAAATACATTTTCCTAATTTCAAAGTTGCTTCCAAATGAAAATTATCAGTCACCGGATCAACACCTTCATTTCGTTCGCACTCTTCGGTGAATTTTAAACTATTTTCATAAATACACTAAAATTGTACCATTTAAACTTGGACTATCCGTCCTTCTAGATCAACCCGATTGCACATGAATCCATTTATTAACAAAATAATGTAATTGTACGAGAATATGTAACTTCCTTAATAACG
This sequence comes from Apium graveolens, assembly GCF_009905375.1. Taxonomy (NCBI): domain Eukaryota; kingdom Viridiplantae; phylum Streptophyta; class Magnoliopsida; order Apiales; family Apiaceae; genus Apium; species Apium graveolens. The sequence continues at coordinate 162,983,161 of NC_133653.1, read as the reverse complement.
GCATTTCTCACAGCCTCTACTTTTCGATCTTGTAATTTCAACTTTCAAAAAGCAAACCTTTATGCATACATATATGGAAATTACTCAATTTTAGCATTAAAGCATTATATTGTATATGAGAACTCTCCAATTCGTCTCTACTATGATAGTTCTTCATGGATGAATTGAGTGAGACATAATTTGTTAAGTGTAAATATGATATTAGAATTAATGTTTTAATGTTCTGAGTTGGCAGGTCGTTAACAAATGCCTATTGTCTATTATCTTCTTCGTCCACATATAATGGCATGTCAGTTTTTATCTATTATGTAAGATTTAACCTTATAATTTAGATTGTTATTTGTGTAGGTTCAAAAAAACAACAATTAAATTTTTAAACACATCCATCAATAAAGATAATCCTATGCAAAATTCAATAATGTTTGTGAACAAAGATCTCAATGTTTGTTCGTATTAAATGTAAATTTGTTCAATTTCAGTTGTCAATTTACATAAGTTATTGGTTAATGTATTTATTATTTTTCTTCGTGTACAAATATTTATACCAGCAAACATATTAGTGATTCATCTTATCTTATTTATTATGTGATTTTCAGATCATATCGTAAATCAGAAGTATCCACTCCATCAGATTTGAAAATATTAAGATAGATTTTTTTTTCTCAAACAAGTGGAATGACACACTACTCAGGATAACTAATCCTGATAGTCGTTGATATATACTCATCTTTATTTATTTATGTCCAAAAAGTATTTTTTTTGAAATTATAATTAATTATTAATATTAATACGTTTATACTATTTTCTGAATGTTACGTCGCTCTGGCAGATTTTCGTCCCCATCTCAAATGAACTAAATGCAGTCAACTATATATAGCATGTTGTTAACACCTCATCAGGTTAGCGCATGTCCCATCAAAGCATTAACAATCACATCTGAAATATTAATATTTTTATTTTATGCTAATTAATTTGACAATGTTATCAATTTTTTCGTGAATGTTGAGATCCTTTAAAATCTGCAGTTTTGCTCCAACATTTTACATGAATGGGAGATTATTGACAATTGTCCCACGTCATTGGGGAGGGCAGCCAGATTAGTGCATGAGGTCTTTTGGGAGTCACCCAAAAAGTAAATCCACCCAATTCGGACAATATACATAATTGGGACTCGGTACATTATATGCTCATATTAATAAACTGGTGCATAATAATGTGGAGTCATCGCTGATTAGAAAGCCCAACAAAAAGCATATATCTACGTTTTGATCATGAGAGTATTTAAGATTTATTGTTCTCCAACAGAATTTCCCTTATTTTGTAATGGTTCTAAGGTTATATTTTAAGGATCGGTTCTCACTATATTAAGTAACTTAGCCCGAAAAGGATTAAATGAACAACATGTCAAAATATGTTTCTTTTTATCAACGGAGATAATAAATTTATATGATATTTTTTCAGAACAAATAAAAGTAAGTATAGTTTGATAGAAATTCAAGTCACTTTTTATGCCTCAAAGTGAATATACTGATTTGACGGTAAAATTGAAATACATGGGATGAATATCAAGTCTTAAGTCGTGTATCAAGATTCAAGAGTACAAGAATCACAATAAGCTATGATGGGACAACAAACTCTATAAGTTGACTTACAATTTTGGTGCTTAACAACAATAATGTTGCTAACATCATATTTCATAAAACTTGGCAGCATGTTGGCGCGACACAATATTTTTATAGAGGTAATAATAATTTTTTCCGAGTTTTAACAGTAAATTTGTATGACAACAAACTTAGCAAAGTACAAGATATCGTGACATATATTAGCATTTGATAATATTTTAACCATCAAATGGTGACTGTTGGTTCTCCAACAGGTGTAGAGATCATATGGTCATCAAAGTACTTGGTTACTTATTCCTTAACCGTTTTCCTCTGGTTCAGTTATTTCTTTTTAAACGTACTTGGTACATATTTTTTAAGTGTTCTTACATAATTCCTATAATATATGCCTTATTTCTACCGATGCCAGTGGAACAAAGTTAAATATACCGACCGATACTAGAGGAAAAATAATACCCCATAACTCATTAAACGATGTTTTTATCTCGTAACTAAAATAACTAGCCCGTAAATAATAATTTATAGGGATATTTTTATAAATATTATTTTTAAATAAATACATATTATATACTAAAATTCCCAAAAAATTACGAATATTTCAAAATACAAAAACAACGAATATTCGAAAGATCTTTAATATTTATAAAAATGAAAGTACGAAATTTGTGGGTTTTGACGTCCCAATCGGGCCCAGTCTAATTATTTTAATTAACCGAAACGTTATTCAAAATTATTAATAAACCCCAAAAATTATTATAAAATATGCACATGCATGCGGGACGTGATAAAACACGTAACACGTAATAAACGCTATTCGACACACGTTCAAATAACGTATAGTTTCATTTAAATACATTTTTAACCCTTAACAAATATCCAAAAAATATTGTGATCTTTCCGGGACCACAAATAATATCTAGCACATGTTATATAATGTCCATAAACATTTTAAATGAAAAATAACAACATAATAATTTATTTAACACGAAACAAAGTAGTCATTAAATACTAATTTTGAATATTTTCACAACTCATCCACTATTAGAGTGAAATTGGTAAGATACTAAAATTATTTTTGACGCGGATAAAATATTCACTCGATCCCTAAAATTGTAGAAAGAACATTTTTCAGATATCGATAAACCACCGACTATAAAATAAAACTTTTAAAAATAGTAAAAGTAATAAAATATTTTTACAATAACAAATAGGATCGATATAAAACTCTCACAATTTGCACATTAATCTATTTAATGACACAAACTCGTCTTACATGATTAAAATATCCGCAATTATTTTCCTTCCGAATCGAGAATCAGATAAACATATTCCAATAATAATAATAATAAATTATAAAAATGCGGGATGTTACTTAACTAACTATGGTGCTTCAAAATAATAGTTAAATCCAAACTCCACTAATCAAACTCTTCAAATAAAAATAATACAACTCCACAACTTCCCAAAAATTCAACAATTTATAATTCTTAAAATAAAATACAACTAAATTGCAACCCTCCAATAAAATCTAACATAAATCTAAGACAAAGACCAAACTCTTCAAAATCTGTAACTCGCACTATTCCTTTTAAGTAGCCTACCTAAGTAAAAATACCTGTCGAAGGAAAACAAAGAAAACAAGGGAGCAACAGTGAGCGAAAGGTTCATATACGGATATATAAAGTAAAGTATAACTGAACAAAGATTTAAAGATAACGAGGCTAAGAACAAAATTGAATATCTGAATGGAGAACAATAATAATAGTGAATGAGACAAAATGAAAAAGATGAATACTCAACTCACAAAACTAAACTAAATGCTTACCACCCAAAACCTATCATACTCTTACAAATTCTTAATCACTTATACATAATATTAGATATTGAGTGAAGTTAAATATAACAAAGGGGGTGAATATGTTTCTTTAAATTTGAATTAACTTTGACAGTGTTTGGCTTAGGTTGAACAAATCAAATATGAATTTTGTAGATGCAGATCTAAGATTGACTTCCTTAAGATCTTTCCTCAATTTTTTACAGCTTGTGATAACCTTCATGTTAATCCCTAACAATACAACAAGAATTATAGAAAGGGGTTGAATGTAATTCTGGCTACTTTTTCAAATTTAAATAACTTGATAAAATATTGCAGTAATAAAAACAAAGGCTTTTAAAACTTTCGGGTGGATTTGAACGTATCCACCAGAGATATATAAATATCAAATGAGAACTCTGTGAATCTTTGAATAGCTCACAGCTACTTTACAAGTTTTAACAAACAAAACTACAGAGAAATTCTAACAGAATACAGCTTGATATGTTTCTCTGAAAATAAGCTTGCTTAGTTGTTTGTTCTACTTGCTACACTTGGTTTATAGATCACCAAGTTACATGACTAATAAGATAAGATAATAAAACAAATTTATCTAGTCTAAAATTATGCTGCTTCATTACTCTTTCCAGCATCTTTGATTATCTTTACAATTACATGGAAATGGTAATGCTTCTTTGTTCCCTAACACATGTAATTAGGCTTCCGCATTCCATTTGCAAAGATCCAACACATGTTACTGTGTTGTCACTGTCAACAGATATTTGAATTTGAACATCCGTCGGGATATAGTTGATCATCCATCGGATGCTTTTGTTGACCATCCGTCGGGAGCATTTGTGAATCATCCGTCGGGAGCTTTTGTGAATCATCCATCGGGAGCCTTTTATGTCACTTGACTCCATTTCATTTATACAGAATTACAAGACACTTTATATTTACAATTAGTCACCCTATTCTGTATATCAACTAGAAGTCAACATGACTTATAAATCCTACATGATCTACATATTATTGTTTTGCAGAAATGTGCTACATTCTTATTATTACATAAGCTACACTCTCGATGGATGTTCAGTTACCATCCGTCGGGACTATAAAGGTCATCCGTTGGGATAGTAATGAAGCATCCGTCGGGATCTACAATATTCACTAAGTCAAATCTACTAAGGTGTTTTGTTAGATTAATCATCAAGTACACAACATATTCCTAACAATCTCCCCCAATTTATGTCTACTAGAATTGTAGCCATAAATTAAGAGAGACTTGATGATAACAAAACACCCTAACTGTAAAGTATGAATTATAGTAGATAAACTGACAAGTGCTACAATTATTTATTTGAAAATTGAACAAAGTGAAGTGTACAAAGGGTTCTCACAATCATTGTCAAGGTGCTCCTCTAGTCTGAGCAGATGATTTCTATTTCCTTGATTTTATGGATTTCTTCCCAAGCTTTCTGTCATTTTCTTCTATTTGATTCTGGAGTTGTCTGTGAAATTCAAGTTCATCAGCTTCAGATAGATCCATTTTTTCTTACATTTCCAATAGAGTCCCATTGCTAGAGATACTCAATTGGTCATCTAGTCTGAAGAATCTTCTCACACCTTTGTCATCCATGAATTCCATTAACCAATAAGGCCTCAGATGCACTCTACTTCCTGTGAAGGGAATTGTTAGAGTCTTTGGGAGTGCATCTTTGGCTTTAGTACTCCTTAGCTCTTTAATCTTCTTTAAAACTAATCTTCTTGTAGTCACATTGAATCCAAAGTTCTTTTTGAAAGATGAGTAGATCTTTATCAGTGCAGAACATCTTTCTTTAAGAATCCTGTGAAGATGCCATATGATTTTTCTCCCTGCCTTGTACTTAAACACCAGCTTTAGGAAGATGTCTGTGAGCATCAATTCCTCTTACTTCTTCCAATTCATCCAAGTAGAGATTTATATCAGAAAACTCCTTGATATCACAGATATACAAAAGATCTCCCTTGTTGTTGTGGGTTGAGATTTTGCTAGGGACTTGGTTTCGAGAGTCACAGGCTTCACTTTCTTGACTGCTCTAATCTTTATTTTCTTTGGCTTTTTGAAGATATGTAGATTTAGTCCAGGAATTGGTAGGCTATCCCAGTCTATTGGCTCATCCTTTGGAAAAATAGGTTCATCATGAAAGTTCTTCAATGGATCCACCTTGAATTCCTCATATACCACTAAGGGCTTGGATGTTTGAGTTGAAGTTGTAGACTGTTTAGGAATATAATCTTCCATTTCCTCATCACTGAAGTCCAATTTCTTCTTGATTCTTTGCTTGTACCTTGGTTTCTTTATCTGTTCAGGTTCCTGTTGCATATCCTGATCCTTAGCTTCAGTGATCAAAGGTGCTTTTTCAGATATTTCAGTTGCAACTTTCACAGCTTGAAGCTTGGCCAAGATAACATCTTGTTTCTTTTTCTGTTTGAGATTTTTAGCATCCAAAGTAGCCTGCTTCTTTTCTTTTTTGATTCTTTCTTTTTCTTCTTTCTTAGCTGCTGTAAAATGAGGGTGCCAAGCCACCACACATATCTCTTTACCATTCCTATAGATCTTGGTAATTCTTCTTTTGAGTGCTGAATCAACTAGATCCTTGTAAATGCAATTGACCTTGCCAACAGCTTCTTTTCATCTAGTTTAGGTGTCTCAAACAAAAGATCCACATGGTTTTTATCTAAGAACTTTGAGTAGTTCCTTTTTGGTTTAAGAATTAGATTGGCTTTTGGAGATTTAATGCATGAAGTTTGGCCTTTTTCCAAGCTACCAAGACTCATTTCATTCACTGAAATTTGTGTAACTTGAGAGTGGTGATGAAAAGTCTTTTCTTGTTTCTGAATTTGACCAAATTTCTTTTGGATGTCATCATCATTTTTCTTCCAATCTATTGTGTTTAAAGGCTCCTTATCAGCTGCTGCTACATCAATCTTTGACAGGTTATCAATTGCTTTCAGCTTGGCTGCTGCTAGATTGATGAGATCAATGCTATCTATAGCTGGTGGCTTAGTGAAAGCAATTGCTGGCACAATTGCTTTGCTGACTTGTATATTTAGCACCTTTTTCTCCCCCTCACTTCTTGACCCCTCTTGACTGACTGGGACAAGAGAGTCTTCTTTCTCCCCCTTTTTGTTATCATCAAGTATAGTAGAGGGAGAGGTCTGTGCTACCACTAGCTTCTAAAGCAAATTGGTTTGCTGTGCTTGATATAACTAGATAGCTGTGAGAGAAGTCTCTACATCTTTCAGTCTTGTGTCTAAGGAATCAATTTTGGTTGCAAGATTAGCATTCTTCCTTAGCTTTTTGTTGATATCAAGCACTATTGTGTCTGGAAATTTAGGATCCAGCCTGCCAGAGACATCCTTCTTGACTTGAGTAATTTCCGTCTTTATTGAAGTGACATCTAAATTGTGTTGAAGAGCCTGAATTCGATGTAACTGAAGAGAATCAAGGTGTGCCTGTAGGAGCTTTTTGGTGCTTGCATTGGTTGTTGATTGAAGAGCAGGGTGTGTCTGATGAAAGACTTGACTTAGGGTAGATTTGAAGTGATGTTTATCACACTTCTTTGAAAATGCCCAAGATGGCATACCATATCTGGAGCTAGGGCCTGCTTCTCCCCCTAGGTCCATTGGCTCCTCTTTACTCTCATCACCATCATCTCCAAAGAATTCTTCTGATCCTCCAGCTTCATAATCAATGTCATCACCAGCTGTAGAAGGCATGGCTGTGATGGCATCCTTTGCTCTTTGCATTGATTGAGTAGTATGCACCAAGTTCAACATCCTTTATGCATTTTCATTGCCCTGTCCAGCTAGAAGTTGATATGCTGGTACATGATAAGTACATGTCTCAGCATCCAAAGAGATGGAATCTATGACAGCTTGACTATGCTGAGATAGTTTCTCTCTGTCTGCATCATTGACATTCATTGACTCACTAACAATGATGCCCATCCTTATTTTTCATGTACCTGTATTTCTCTCATTTTCTCTCTATTCTTGCATCAAGGGCTCCCTTTGGCTCACCACCCTCACACCCTCACCTTTACCTACTAAGGTGGAACTCCCCTCACTCACTTTTGCCAGACCTGAAGAAGTGGTCTGCATTGGATCACTCATTTCCTCTCCTTTTTCCTGGGAGCAACCCAGCCTCTCACTCAATTCACTCCATGCCCTCAGTCCTAAGAGTGATTGTACTACTACTAGATCATCTGCACTTGTGACAATTGTTGGGATTTGAAGTTATGTAGAGAGTACCGATGGATGAGAGATATGCATCGGTATAGTAGTTTGGCTAGCCGACGGATGACTGCTGTGAGGCACATCCGTCGGGATACAATCACTACTCGATGGATGAACAATATCCACCAGATTAGAAGGAATGAATGAGTTTGGAGTGGAGACTACTGTAGACTCTATGCAGATTAATGAAAATTTGGGCACATATGTCTCAATAGACTCAGAAAGAATTGGCAAGTGAGCCAACTAATCATCTAAAAGATGATGCTCACTTGCTTGGATTTTTGGCTTCTCCAATAGAGTTAAAGATGGAGAATTTGGAGGTGATGCATGAATCATGTCTACATACAGTGAGTGTGTGGGTGAATTTGGTGTTTTATTTGCTTCATTTATTAATGATTTTGAATGTGATTCCACATTTATTGGAGCCACATCAATCTAACTTTGAGATGGTGCAGTGACTGAATCCTTAGTTCCAGTTTGCACTGTGTGTGTTCCCTGTGCATCCCCAAGGGTTTTAGATCTTTTCTTTCTGGCATAAGTCTGTGGTAAACTTGTGTCCCTAACCCTCTTGGCCTATGCTCCTGGATAGGAGCTTGTTTCAATAGTAACATCCTTTTGGGAGGATGAAACTAGAATTGAGCTAATTTCCTTGTTAACAACCATAGTTTGTTGGGAAACTGTGGTGTGGCTAGACTTGGGTACACTAATCTCACCAGCCTTATCCTTAGGGTTTCTTTGACTGTCACCCTGTCCCTCACCCAACACACTTCCTTTCACACTCCCCTCTTTTGATTTGGTAGATTTTGTAACTGGTTTCTTTTGAGAGACACCAGAGGGAGCTTTCTTTGTTTTGGTTTTTGAAATTTTTGATTTGGTAGCTTGGGTAGGCATCTGTTGGGTCATTGACACAGATGCCATTGCTAAACTTGAAGGCAAAGAAGCTTGTGAGGTTGGAAGAGTGGAGACAGTGGTGTTTACCTCACTTACTAGAGGGACCTCCATGATTTGAAAGTAGAAGAGGGGCACCTATTTGTGATGGCTTGCTCTGTTTAGGTCTGCAATGACTCTCCTTTCTTGAACCCAACAATTCAGTTTATTGGTTGGGTTCTCAACATCAATGTTCTCAATAAGATGGTTAGCAAGCATCATAAAGAATCTAGCATAATAAACACTTTTACCTCTCTTATTAAGATCCCCTAACTTATAACATAACTCAAACATGATCATTTCACTGAAATTAATGTACTTGTCAGTAACTAGCATGTAAAGCATGGAAATGTTAACAGAATCAAAATTACTCACTTTACTAGAAAATACTTTGGTAACTACATCACACACATAACTCCACTCTTTTCTAAGACCTAGTCTCCTAATATCACTTAATTTAGAGGTAGGGAGAGCATAGCCAATAGAATTAATCATGTTAACTACATCAGCATTAATGTGTGGAACAGTAGTAGTGTTATCTGGAATTTTGAAGCATGCTTTGATAATGTCACTATTAATGCAATGCTCTTTACCTTTGATGGAGAGAGTGATGGTTTTTTCTGAAGATTGGTACACAACAGTTATCCACATATCCTCCACAACTTCACAATAGATAGTGGGTGATTCCAGCATAGCAAAACTGAGTTTGCAGCCTTTCACAAAATCCATCATTTTGTAAAAATCTCCAGATTGTGGAATCTCCTTGTTTACCATAGCTGTGAAGTAGTTCTTTTCATAGATGAAACCAGACTGGGACATGATTTTGACTACTGGTGCCATTGCTAAAGTAGAGAAATTTGCAGAGAGAAAGAGAATATTTGCTTTGGAGAAGAAGGGAGTTAGAGCAATTCAATTGAGAATGATAAAAGAAAAGAATGATAATGAATTTTGCTTTTATACTATCCCAGAAATAAACTAACAAAAGTAATAAAAAAACCAATCAAAATAGCCCAAAATAGCCATTTAAATTAAAATAAACTGTCAAAATTCTATCAGTTCTCCGTCGTGAGATACTTACAGTCTGTAAGTAAACCCGATGGATAATGTTTAGAAAATTAACGGCTATGATTTGGACAATTCGACGGATGAGAATAAAATATTTTATCCATCGGGTATTAAAATATTCCAAAAAGGTAATTGATTTTTATTTAGTTTTTCTAATCCGATGGATGATCAAACTCGATGGATAGTGAGTATCCGTCGGATGTAATTTTTGACTTAGCCAAAATTTCATCCAAAACAGAAAAATCAATTAAATATCTGACTGCATTTTAACTTGCAAAAATATCGGAAAGGATTCAAGAATAATTGAGCATACCTAACTCACTTACCAACCTTGAAAAGGTGGATTCATCCAGTGGCTTGGTAAATATATCTGCAAGCTACTTTTCACTTGGAACAAAATGAAGTTCCACAGTACCATTCATTACATGTTCCCTAATGAAGTGGTACTTGATGTCTCTGTGCTTTGTTCTTGAATGTTATACTGGATTTTCAGTAATGGCAATTGCACTTTTGTTATCACAAAAAATAGGAATTCTTTCCACTTGTAGACCATAGTCTAGCAATTGATTTTTCATCCATAAAAATCTGTGCACAACAACTGCCAGCAACAATATATTCAGCTTTTGCTGTAGAAGTAGAAACTGAATTATGCTTTTTACTGAACCAGGATACTAGCTTGTTTCCTAGAAATTGACAGATTCCCGTTGTACTTTTTTTTATCAATTCTACAACCTGGATAATCTGCATCTGAATAACCAGTTAGATCAAAACCAGAATTTCTAGGGTACCAAATGCCAAGTTTTGGTGTACCCTTGAGATATCTGAAAATTCTTTTGATAGCTATTAGGTAAGATTCTCGAGGATCAGCCTAAAATCTAGCACAAAGACATGTAGCAAACATTATATCTGGCCTACTAGCTGTTAAGTACAGAATTGAGCCAACTATGCCTCTATAGCTTGAATTATCCACAGACTTTTTAGTAGTGTTTAATTCAAGTTTAGTTGCAGTGGCCATGAGAGTTTTTGCAGATGTGCAATCCATTAGTTCAAACTTCTTTAAAAGATCATAAATGTATTTGGTTTGACTAATGAATATTCCATCACTAACTTGTTTAACTTATAAACCAAGAAAGTAAGTTAGTTCTCCCATCATGCTCATTTCATACTTACTTTGCATTAATTTGGCAAACTTTTTGCAAAGTTTTTCATCTGTAGAGCCAAATATAATATCATCTACATAAATTTGAACAAGTATACTAGAGCCATTAACATTTCTAAAGAATAAAGTTTTATCAACAGTACCTCTAGTGAAGTGATTTCTAAGAGAAACTTTAACAAAGTGTCATACCAGGCTCTAGGTGCTTGCTTCAATTCATAAAGTACTTTCAGAAGATAGTAGACATAATCAGGAAACTTTGGATATTCAAAACCAGGAGGCTGACTGACATAGACTTCCTCCTCCAAATCTCCATTCAGAAAGACATTTTGACATCCATTTAATAGACTTTGAAATTGGGATGGGTTGCATAGGCTAGGAAAATTCTGATGGCTTCAAGTCTTGCAACATGAGCAAAAGTTTCATCAAAATCTATTCCTTCTTGTTGACAGTAGCCCTTAACAACCAATCTAGCTTTATTCCTGATGACTATGCCATTTTCATCCATCTTGTTTCTGAATACCCACTTGGTGTCTATTGAATTCTTTCCTTTAGGCTTGGTTACCAGCTTCCATACATTGTTCCTTTCAAATTGGTTTAGCTCTTCCTGCATAGCTAAAATCCAATCAGGATCCAACAGAGCTTCTTCTACCTTCTTTGGTTCTTCCTTAGATAGGAAGCCGGTATACATACATTCTTCTTGAGTTGCTTTCCTTGTTTGAACTCTAGAAGATGCATCACCAATAATGAGTTCATAAGGGTGATCTCTTATCCATTTTCTCTGTTGTGGTAGATTAGCTCTTGATGAAGAGGCCTCATTGTTGTCTTGATGTGTGACTGAGTTTTGATTAAAAGAAACTCCCCCTGAGTTTATGGATCTTTGACTTAAAGATGGAGTTCTTTCTGTTAGTGATCCTTCTTGACTTCCAGCTTCTCTCATTGTTCAGACGGATGATGCACTATGTATCTCGACGGATGAAGCTGGTTATCTTCCGACAGATGAAGCATTTTGCAACTCGACAGATGTTGAGTTGTGTGCTTCATTAGTGGTAGATTTTTCCACATTATTCTTTGACACTGTTTCCTGATCACTTTCATCATCACTAACCATTTCAACATTATCAAATTTGAAACTCTCTTGGAAATCTTCATCTTGTGGTCCTTCAATCTTTTTATCATCAAACACAACATGTACAGATTCCATTACAATGTTGGTTCTTAGATTGTAGACTCTAATTGCTTTTCCAACAGCATATCCAACAAAAATTCCTTCATCTGCCTTGGCATCAAACTTTCCATGTTATTCATATTTATTTTTTAAGAAATAGCATTTACAGCCAAAGACATGTAAGAAATTTAGAGTTGGTTTCCTATTCTTGAACAATTGGTAGGGTGTCATGCACTTTGCTTGATTGATCAAAGAGATGTTTTGAGTGTAGCATGCAGTATTCACAGCTTCAGCCCAAAAGTAAGTTGGTAACTTTGATTCTTCCAGCATTGTCCTTGCAGCTTCAATAAGAGATATGTTCTTCCTTTCTACCAGTCCATTTTGTTGTGGAGTTCTAGCTACAGAAAACTCATACATGATCCCATTCTCTTCACAAAATGATCTCATCACAGAATTTTTGAACTCAGTTCCATTATCACTCTTGATTCTTCTAACTTTGAAGTCATGATGATTGTTAACTTGCCTTATGTGAATGATGATGATTTCACTAGCTTCATCTTTGTTCATAAAATATGTCCAAGAGAACTTTGAGAAATCATCCATAATTACTAGGCAATATCTTTTCCTAGAAATAGACAATACATTGACTGGTCCAAATAAATCCATGTGCAACAGTTGCAAAGGTTCTTCAATTGTTAATTCAAGCTTCCTTTTGAATGATGCTTTAATATGCTTTCCTTTCTGGCAGGCATCACACAATCCATCCTTTGAAAATTCCACTTGAGGAATACCTCTGACCAGTTCTTTCTTGACTAGCTCATTTATGGTCTTGAAGTTTAGATGGGAAACTTCTTGTGCCAAAGCCAACTTTCATCTTGACTTGCTTTACTGAGGAAACAAGTTACAGATTCTGTATTTATTAAGTTGAAGTCAGCTAGATACACATTTCCTTTTCTTACTCCAGTACCACTTTGTTGTTTTTCTTGTTTGTCACAACACAGGCTTCAGAATTGAAAGTGACTGAGTTGCCCTTATCACAAAGTTGGCTGATACTCAACAGATTATGTTTGAGTCCATCCACTAGGGAAACCTCCTCAATGATGACATTATCCTCTGAAATCAAGCCATATCCCACAGTATAACCCTTGCTGTCATCTCCAAAGGTAATACTTGGGCCTGCTCTATCCTTGAACTCAGTGAGCAGGGTAGAATCTCCAGTCATGTGCCTTGAGAAACAATTATCCAGATACCAAAGATTCTTTATGTTTCCCTGCACACATCAAAATTAAATCAAGTTAATTTTGGTACCCAAGTTTCCTTGGGTCCTGCCTTGTTATCCTTTTTCTTTGGTTTCTTAGGTTTGATCTCATTTGACTTAAGAATCTCAGATTCATCCTTAGTCATTTGAGTTGGACCCTTGAAGCCAATCATTGAAACAGAATTATCATGCACATTTTGATTTACATGAAAAGGCATGCTATTTGCAAACATGTTATTCCAGTAAGGCATGCTAAATGGCATTTGTGGCATACTAAATGCAGTGTAATAAAGATTAGGTGCAAATGGAATTTTAGCAAATTGTGCATTCATATTCTGAGCAGACATAGCATTCACAGGCATTGTAGTCATGGCACTCATGTTGTGAAAAGAAGAAGGTATAGTCATGGAAGCAGGCATAGCAATCTTGCAACTAACATACAAATGATTAACACTACCACACTTAACACAGATTTTTCTAGGAGCATATTTATCAGGTGTGTAGTTGTTATGCTTGTTAATCCCTACCTTTCCATTTCAATTGTTTTTCTTTTTATCTCCTGTTTTAACCTCAATCTTTTCAAGTTTGTCATTCAATTGCTTGATAGACATATGAACAACATTAGCTCTCTTTTCTTTTCTAACTTGACTCGATTCTCCTGGAACAAAGTTCTTAGAAACCGATCCATACTTTTCATTAAGCTTGATTAACTGAGATTTGCTAACTGAATTGGTTTGAATCGACGGATGATCATGTTTCTCATCCGCGGATGTTCCTCATCATCCGTTGACTCAACATAAGTTGAGTTACCATCTCTCAGATTGGATTCCAGTTTCTCCCTACTCTTTTTCCAGGCTGCATCACAAAAGGATTCCATACCTTGAACTTTAGTAATCTGAGCATGAACATCTCTAGATGTTTTACATGCTTTAATTACTTTTTATTCTCATTCAAGCTGCTTTATTAAAATCTCCTCTTTCTTTAAGGACTCAGTTAGTTCTTCTTTAGCAATCTTGTATTCAATCCTCAATTTTTCAAATTCAACAAATTGAGACTCTAGCACATTATTCCTCTCACTTAAAAATAAATTGTTTTCTTTAATTTTAGCATTTTCCTTAGTGAGGGACTTGAGTGTAACACGCAGATGATATAATTCATTAGACATGTCATTTATTGCATCATTACACTCATCCTTAGTTAAATGTGCTAGGTTAGTTGTGATTACCTGATTGCTTGATGAACTTGTCTCTGTTTCATCTAACTTGGCCATAAGGGATAGATTGACATAGCTAGTTTCTTCATCTTCATCCATTCCATCTGCAGCCCAGTCATTCTCTTGTGTAATGAAAGCCCTTTCCTTTTATTTGAACAACTCAAAGTATTTTTGCTTATAATCAACAGGCTCAAACTTCTTTTTGCTGGAATCTGACTTTCTACACTCATTAGCAAAATGACCAGCTAAGCCAGATTTGAAACACTTGAATTTGGATTTATCCACCATGTTTCCATTTGGCTTAGCAGCTCCAAAGTTCTTCTTGAACTTAAGCTTGGCAAATCTTCTAGATAAAAATGCTAAATGCTCATCTATCTCATCCATGTCATCTTGACTCAACTGTTCTTCATTTTCAGCTAACAGTCCTTTACCCTTGCTTTTACTGACCTTTGATGTAGACTCAATAGCTTCTACCTTCATCTCTTTCTTCTTCTCTAACTCAGCAACCAATTCTATGGACCCTCCTTTCTTCCTTCCCTTCTCCATCTTTTCATCTTGCTCTATTTCAAGCTCATGTGTTTTCAGAATGCCATACAGTCTTTCCAATGTGAATTCCTTGTAGTCTTGTGAATTTCTCAATAAGACTGTCATTGGCTTCCACTCCTTTGGGAGAGATCTAAGGAACTTGAGGTCAGAGTCTTTTGTTTGATAGACCATTCCATGCAATTTTAGAGCATTCAGTAATTTATGAAATGACTGAAAATATCAGTGAGTGTTTCACTATCTTCACAATGGAAGTGCTCATATTGCTGAATTAGGAGCTGCATCTTGTTTTCCTTTACTTGCTCAGTACCATCACAGATGATCTGAATTGTGTCCTAAACCTCTATGGCTGTTTTACAGTTAATGATGTTTTCAAACATATCACCATTAACACCATTGAATAATATATTCACGACCTTCTTATCTTTCCTGACTTGCTCAATATCAGGATCTGACCATTCATGCCTAGGTTTTGGAACAGATGGTTCATTACCAGTTACAACTCTCATAGGTACATGAGGACCTCTTTCTATGTAGTCCACATAGGCCTCATCTTGAGAAAGAAGATGTAGATGCATCCTCACCTTCCAGTGGTGATAGTTGTCCTTGTCCAAAAAAGGAATTTTAACTTCAGCATCCTTCTTGTTCATCTTGTTGTTTGTTGATCTTTATACTCTTTGTTCTTCAAGAGCTTACTCTGATACCAATTGTTAATCCCTAACAATACAAGAAGAATTACAGAAGGGGGGTTGAATGTAATTCTGGCTATTATTTCAAATTTAAATAACTTGATAAAATATTACAGTAATAAAAACAAAGGCTTTTAAAACTTTCTGGTGGATTTGAAAGTATCCACCAGAGATATATAAATATCAAATGAGAACTCTGTGAATCTTTGAATAGCTCACAACTGCTTTACAAGTTTGAACAAACAAAACTACAGATAAATTCTAACAGAATATAACTTGATATATTTCTCTGAAAATAAGCTTGCTTAGTTATTTGTTCTACTTGCTATACTTGGTTTATATATCACCAAGTTACATGACTATTAATAAAAGATAATAAAACAAATTTATCTAGTCTAAAATCATGTTGCTTCATTACTCTTTCCAGCATCTTTGAGTGTCTTCACAATTGCATGGAAATGGTAATGTTTCTTTATTATCTAACACCTACAATTAGGCTTCCACATTCCATTTACAAACACCAAACGCATGTGACTGTGTTGTCACTGTCAACAAATATTTGAATTTGAACATCCGTCGGGATATATTTGATCATCCGTCAGGTGCTTTTGTTGACCATCCGTCGGGAGCCTTTGTGAATCATCCGTCGGGAGCTTTTGTGAATCATTCGTCGGGAGCATTTTATGTCACTTGACTCCATTTCATTTATACAGAATTACAAGACACTTTATATTTACAATTAGTCACCCTATTCTGTATATCAACTAGAAGTCGACATGACTTATAAACTCCTACAGGATCTACACATTGTTGTTTTGCAGAAATGTGCCACATTCTTATTATTACATAAGCTACACTCTCGATGGATGTTCATTTACCATCCGTCGGGACTATAAAGGTCATCCATTGGGATAGTAATGAAGCATCCATCGGGAGCTACAATATTCACTAAGTCAAATCTACTAAGGTGTTTTGTTTGATTAATCATCAAGTACACAACATATTCCTAACACTTCATATTGTAAGAAATGCAATCAAACTTATCACATAATGAATAGGGATCTACATCATGTGCCTCATTGTACTTGCATGCTCCAAATTTTGGCTCACCAACAGTCTTTTTACAAAGGTGAGTTAGGTGATTTGATGAGCCATATTTTTTTATATTATTTCCTTGGAGAATCTGCAACATAGGCATAATTATTGCTCTTGTTTACACCTATTTTTACATTTTAATTTTTTTCCCCAGTATTTCCATTCTTGATCTCCTTTGTTGGTGGCTTTGTAGATTGATTCACTACAGGCTTCTTCTCACATTCAGTGATGGGAGTGGATTCTGCATCTTTCTTCTCTTTATCTTTATTTACAATTTCTTGCTTGATTTCCAACTCCACTTCACTGAAATTTATTTCACAAGCTTTAAACAAATGTGCATTTACTCTTTTCAGCATCACAGCAACATCTTGGTTCTCATTTCTTTTCCTTTTTTAGATTCAACTTTCTTGTGAGAGTTCAAAGCCTCATTTTCCAAATAAATAGCTATATTAACACAAGGTTTATTTTTCTCATGATACTGACCAATCCGCTGAGATGCATTCTTGAATGATTTGTGCTTCAAATCATTTTTCTTAATTCTTTCTCTCAACACTGCCTCTACTTCTCCAGCACACTTAAGCTAGTTCTTGAGGTACTCATTTTCTTGTTTGACTGTTTCATGACCAACAAGCTACAGTTCTAGCTTCTATTTTTCAATCTCAAGCTTCACATTAATTTTTGACAACCTAGTCAATTCCTCAGTAGTTGCCATCATGCTTGTGTGGATATGAAACATCTCTATACTCATTTTTTCAACAGTTTCTTTATATTAAGTGGCATTTACATCAAGTAGTTAGAATAGGTACCTCTAATTTGGATGCAGATGATTCTCCTTACTCTAAAGCCATGAGAGCATAATTTTCATATTCTTCACAATCATCCTCATTATCTGTATCATCTCAACTTCTTCCTTCTGTAATGTAAGCTTTTCCCTGTTACTTTCTCAGTAAAAAGTACTTCATACTTTGCTTCCGGTTCTAAATAAGCCTTGTATTTCTTCACCTTCTTTTTCTTTTTACATTCTGTGGAAAAGTGACAAAGTTCATCACAATTGTAGTACATTATCTTTGATCTATCTACAGATCCTGATTTGTAGCCACTTTTTCCAGTTGCATTAAACTGAGCTTTTCCTTTCTAGTTGTTGTTGTTGGATATTTGGCCTTTACTCTTCCAATACTTGGTCTTTTTAACTCTGATGTTTGAAAATTTTCTTGCAAGATAAGCCATTGACTGATCCAATTCATCCAGTTCATCAAGAGTGTAAAACTCATCCTTTTCCAGCTCTAAAATGACTTGCTTTTGTGGCTCCTACTTTTTCTGATTAACAGCTTGAGTTTGGGGTTCCAGTTCATCTTCAGACATTTTATTGTCGTTTCCTACCAAGGCACTTGATCCTTCAATAACATGCCCTTGACCAGCTTTCAATGACTTCCTCAATAACATTTGCAGCTCATAGGTCTTCAAAATGCCATATAAGACTTCCAATGTTATTCTGCTTAAATCTCTTCCTTTCCTAATTGCAGATATCTTTTGTTCCAGGTGATCAGAAAGGGTGAGCAAGAATTTAATATTGACCTCTTTAGCTTCATAATACTTGTCATGCAGCTGCAAATCATTTATCAATTTATTGAACCTTTCAAAAACTTCGGTTATGCTTTCCCTTGGTTTCTCCATAAAACCCTCATATTGTGAAACAAAGATCCTTATTTGATTAGATCTAACATCTTTTATTCCATCACACAGTATTTCTATTTTCTTCCAGATCTGTTTAGCTGACTCACAATTAGTAATGTTATTGTACATCACATTATCAAGAGACTCAATCAATACGAGTTATAAGTTGTTATCCAGTGAAGCCTTTTCTTTTTCAGGCTCTGTGTAGGTTGAGGGATCTTTAGGTGCAAAATGTGCAGGTATGACCATGTCTCCATCTGTAGATTGAGGAACCCTTTCCATAGAAATTAAGGGTCCATTTTTTAGAATCTAAATGTACATAGGGTTGGCCATCCTTATGAACATCATCATTTTCTTCTGCCATAGTGTGTAATTGATCTTGTCAAAGACATGTATCTTAATACTGCTTAATTTCTGAGTGCTCATTCTTCCAAGATCTTTATCTGTTTGCTTTAAAATTTTGCTCTGATACCACTTGTTAGATATTGAGTGCAGTGAAATATAACATAGAGGGGGGGGTGAATGTGTTTCTTTGAATTTTAATTAACTTTGATGGTGTTTGGCTTAGGTTGAACAAAGCTGATATTAATTTTGTAGAGATAAATTATTTGATAGTAAATATACAAAGATATCAAAAACTCACTTGATTGTATTAATCAAATTTGTTTTGCTACTAATCCATGTTCTTAAAATTAAGAACTCAACTACAAATTTTGAGAGAGAATACAAGATTTTTCTATTGATAAGTGGGTTTTATATCTGTTATGGATAAAAAACTAAGGTTATTATTTGCTGTATTTATTGCTAAGGTTCGGGAGCTCAAGGCCTTTAATGACTGCTCTCGTGTTTCGTAGCTTAACTCTGCCTTTACGAGATGCCTACGTATCTCTGTGAATTAGAGAATCAGGCCAAAAAACGTAGTCATGATTTGTGGGGTGAGGCCTCTTATATAGATGTTGGGAGTCCTTGAATTGGACTTGGGTTAGGAGACTTGGTGGGCAAGTCTCTGAATTAGAATGGACTTTGGAGTCCTATATAGTAGGAAACTGATTCCTTATCTTTCTAGGTCCCTTAGAGGCTAATCTGCAAGGATTTATGTCCTTATTGGGACTCTTCTCAGTAGCTGATTTTTCCCTTATTAATTAATTACGAAATTAATTAAAATTCAGAGTTTTTGGGCCTTCTTTGTTCCATCAGGCCTGATCTGGTCCATCAGGTTTGATCAATGTGTTAACCTTTTTGGTCTGAATGTCATACATCTTCTTATTGGGCCTGGCAGCCCAAATCATGTATAATTACTGTAATATTTAATTACATAATCAGGATTTATTTATCCCTATCATTTTCCCCCAATTTTTGGGGAACCGTATAAGATTTCACAAAAGTTAAGTTCGTTCATTCCCTTCCAGGGTACCGTTTTGCGTAAAGTGTGGAGCGACCTACACGCTTACAACGATTTGCCTTGTACGTGGCTTCAGGGTCGTTTAAAAACTTCCTCTTCTATTTTCTAACCTTCTCCCTATTTTTAGGAATTTTCTGGTATTTTTCAGGAATTTTCCCTTTTTTCCAAAAATTTTTCACATTTTCTGCAATCTTTCACAAATATTCAAATTTTCAGCCCTTTTTCGACAAGGATCCTAGTCGAAATTTCGACCTGGATCCTAGTCGAATTCTGGGCCAGCTTTCCAATCCTGGTCGAAGGACTTCGACTAGGATCCACGACCTGGCTTTCGACCAAGATCCTAGTAGAACCTTCGACCTGGATTTTGGTCGAAAACTAGTGTCTTTCTTTGCTTCCTAGTCGTTTGGTTTCGACTAGGATCCACGACCTGGGTTTCAACCAAGATCCTAGTCGAACCTTCGACCTGGATCTTAGTCGAGACTTCTATGCTTATTTGCTTCCTGGTCGTTAGATTTTGACTAGGATTCACGACCTGGGTTTCGACCAAGATCCTAGTCGATTCTTCGACCTGGATTTGAGTCTAGGTTTCTGCACCCATTCTTGAAAACTTTTGTGCTTGATTCAGGAATTCGACCTCAATCCTGGTCTGATTTTCGACCTCAATCCTGGTCTATCATACCCGTAATTTTCGGGTGTCTGTTCGAAAGAATTCGAGCAGAATTCATGACTTGAAATTCGACCTCAATCCCGGTCTATTAAACCCGTAATTTTCAGGTGTCTGTTCGAAAGAATTCGAGCAGAATTCACAACCTAGAATTCGACCTCAATCCTGGTCTTATTGGGCTTCATTCTCATCCAATTTTGGATTGGGCCTTGTTTGGGCCTTATCTTTTTTAAGGGCTTTGATTTGGGCCTTCTATTTTTCCAAATCCTAATTGGATTTGGGCCTTCTATTTTCCAAATCTTAATTGAATTTGGGCCTTCTATTTTCCAAATCTTAATTGGATTTGGGCCTTCTATTTTCCAAATCTTAATTGAATTTGGGCCTCCCATTGGGCCTCTTATTAATCTGGGCTTAATATATTAAAAACCTTCTTTAGAATTCTCTAGAATTCTCGGAAATTTCTTTGGAATTCCTTGGAATATTCTGGAATGTTCCATTTCTGGGCTTTTTTCTTTAGGCCTTTATACTTACTGGGCTTTTTGTCCCTTCAACTTCACTTTTTCTCCTATATAAAGGAATGAGTAGAGTCTACTGCTCCTCACTTTCTCATTTCTAAATTCTTCTTCTTTCTTCTTCTGTTATGAATCTCAGAGCAATAACAGTAAGTTGGAGTATCTTAAGCCCCAAAGCCTTTTTTAGGAGCATTACTTCAGGTAAGACTTCTCCCTTTACTTTTTTGTGCTTGTTTTTGCATAGTTTGGATTTTAAAATTGTCTCCTTATGTGCCCCTTTTTTTTCCAGATGGTTGATAAGAAAATGACCCGTTTGGCCAAGATGAATGTGGCCAGAAAGTCCAACGAATTCCCCATTCGGTCAAGGTACACTTTCTTGATTCATATGATCAACACCCGAGGGGATGAGTACCCGTCAGATGCGCATCTAGACGCGCATGACCATATCAGTGCCTTGCAGGATCCAAAGGAGCTGGACAAGTTGAGCGGTTGTTTCAGAATCAAGGATCCTTTCAAGCTAGTTCTTGCAGGTCCGACCGACAGGGCCTGTCAGTGAAGGAAAGACGCACTATGCATCTACAAGGATACTTTAAGGGCAGGTATTAGACTCCCCTTTCACCCATTCATCCCTGTTTTGCTAGCTGATGTGGGCATCAGCCCTTGCGAACTCCCTCCTAACTCTTGGAGGTTGATTCTGTGCTATCTGTCGCAATGTGCCAAGCATAATGTCTCTACCTCTGTTGTTATTTTTAGAAAGATTTTCCAGTTCAAGAACAGTCCTGACAAGAATCCGTGGTGGGTTTCTTTAAACCAGGGCCCAACCGTTCCCCACATAGTGAACGGGAAGTCCATCCCTGACAACAACTTGGGGTGGAAGAAAGATTTTATGTTCGTCGTTTGGGAGGGTGGCGATTGGGGCACCCTATTTCGATCGTCTTTTGGGCTAGCCGTAGATGGGAGCCCAAAAGATATAATTTTGTCTGAGGAGGAGACAAGAGCTTTCAACCTCCTTACGCAAGATAATGGGACTTCCCATTCTTGGGATCTTATCAGGGAGACCGTTCTTGTAGAACACGGCCTTTCTCCCGTCCCTAAGAAGAGTACGTGTCCTTCCTTATCTAGTTGTTTTCGTTCCTTCTATCTTCCATTTTGCTAACTTCTCAACTTACTTATCTTATTTGTTGCAGTGGCTGAGAAAATTGAGGAGGCTACAAAGTCTAAAGACCTGGAAACGGCCAGGATGAAGCGTGCTGGAAAAGTCTTTAAAGACCCGCGCCTTGGGGATCGTTTCCCGGAGTTCCTACTCCAGGCAAAAGAACCGGGTGAAGAAGGCCCCAACCAAGTTTTACGTACCAAGCAAAAACCAGGGGCTTACTTCCAACCTGCTTGGGGAATCCGGGGCAAAGATTTGATTGTTAGCAGCACAGCGTTTGCCAAGGAATGGTCTATGCATTCCATTTCCCCGGTTGACTATCAAGACTTTGTCCTTCAACAGGACTTAGAGGCTAACGAGCTTTTCGGAGCTCAGGCTTTGGCGACGGTATGTCTTTTTCCTTTGCCATTCGTAATTTTTTACCTTTTTGATTTTTTTTTATTTCTTACCTTTGCTGTGTATCTTGTAGGCGAACACCCATTTTTAAGGGGCGATTTATCAAGCCAAGGCTTGGAAGGTTGGCCTTGAGGATGCGAACAAGAAGCTGGAGGAGGCCAACCAAAGAATAGAGGCCCTTGAAGCCCAACTTGCCTCATCTACTTCTGATTTAGAAACGGCCCGTGCCGAAAATGTTATCCTCAAGGCTCAAAAGGATAAAGCCTTTGACGGCTGGATGGACACTCAGGAGTTCAAGGATTTAATGGTGGAGCACGATGCCCTCCTTCATCCAATCAGCTATAAGCAAGGCTGGGACGCCGCTGTGGAGGCCATTCAGGACGAATTTCCAGAAGTCCTCAAACAGTCCTCCTTCCCTTGCCCTGTGCGAGTTCCAGCACTTGGGGGAGTTACAGATAAGCTTGCTAATTTGATCAAGGACGGCCCATCGGGGAGTCAAGGCTAAGGCCAAAAGAGGAAGGAGCTTGAGTCCAGCTCTGAAGAGGAGGAATCTTCTTCAGAGGAGGAGCCTGAGCCCGTTGTAAAGAAGACCAGGGTAGAAGAGCCTCCAAAGACAGCGTCTCCTAACAGCCAAAGAGTATCTCAATGCTCGAACAGCCAATTTTCGTGCCTCAGTAGCATCATTTGGTAACCAACCGGTTTAAATGTGAACCTTAATGGGATCAATCCATGATGTCCCCAGGCCTATAGAAGCCACAAGCTTAACATCAATGCTCCGTGTTTTCAAAACGTGATAGTATACACTTCCAGAACTTTCTTCCATCTCAGATGAAGCAAATTTAGACAACGCATCTGCCTTGGAATTTTCCTCCCTTGGAATGTGCTCAACATGGCATTCATCAAATTGGGTCATCACGGCCCTTACCAGGGGGACATACTTAGCCATCGTTTCATCCCTTGCCTCAAACTCTCCCTTCACCTGGGATATGACCAACTTCGAGTCTCCACAGACTTTTAAGTTTTTGACTCTAAGTGTCCCTGCTAAGCCAAGACCAGCTATCAGAGCTTCATATTCCGCCTCATTGTTTGTGGTTGGGAAGTCCAACTTCATGGCATACTCAATTAAGAACCCATCAGGGCTTTGTAAAACCAAACCTGCTCCACTTGAATTTGTTTTTGATGCTCTATCAAAATAGAGAACCCAATATTCTTTCTCCTTATCAACCTTCTCTTTGTCCACCTTATCAACTTCTTTGTCTTGAGGTATGATATCTTCGCGCCCCCCGACTTCTTGGTTGGGTATGGTACATTCCACCACGAAGTCAGCTAATGCATGGGCTTTTATTGCCGTCCGTGGCTTGTACTTAATGTCGAACTCTCCCAGCTCTATTGCCCACTTGATCAACCTCCCACTAGCCTTGGGACTATGAATGATATTTCTCAGGGGCTGATTTGTTAACACCTCAATTTGATGAGCCTGAAAGTAAGGACGTAACTTTCTTGAAGCCATCACCAAGGCTAGAGAAAATTTCTCAATAGTTGAATAATTCAACTCAGCACCATGCAGAATTTTGTTGACATAGTATACGAGTTTCTGGATTTTCAGTTCCTCTTTAACCAATACAGCGCTCAAGGCACTCTCTGAAACAGCTAAGTACAAGAATAAAACTTCATTCAAATCTGGCTTGGCCAACAACGGGGCCTGGGCCATATATTTCTTTAATTCTTCGAAAGCCTTCTGGTTTTCCTCACTCCATACAAAGTCCTTAATGTTTTTTAGTGACTTGAAGAATGATAGGCACTTGTCTCCTAACTTGGAGATGAATGCGCAGCAACCCTTCCCGTGAGCTTCTGAACATCCTTGACAGTTTTGGTGGTTCCATGTCCAGGATTGCCTTTATTTTATCGGGGTTAGCCTCGATCCCTCTCTTGGAGACCATCAATCCCAAAACATTTCCAGACCCTACTCCGAAAACACACTTTGTAGGATTTAACATCATCTTGTGGTACCTCAGGACCTCAAAAGCTTCCCTCAAATGGGTTATATGGTCAGTCTTTACTAGACTGTTGACTAACATGTCATCGACATAAACTTCCATAGTCTTGCCAATAAGATTCTTAAAAATTTTATTTACCAACCTTTGATGGGTGGCTCCTGCATTCTTAAGGCCAAATGTCATAACTAGATAACAATAAACACCAAAGTTAGTGATGAATGATACCTTTGGAATGTCATCCTTGTGCATCTTGATCTGATTATATCCACTGAATCCATCCATGAAGCTCAGCATTTCATGCCCAACAGTGACATCTATCAAAGTATTGATCCTTGGTAACGGGAAACAGTCCTTAGGACAGGCATCATTTAGATCAGTAAAGTCCACACGCATCCTCCATTTTCCATTGGCCTTCTTCACCATTACAGGGTTTCCTAACCACTCTGGAAATTGAATCTCCTCAACGAAACCAGCCTCCAAGAGCTTCTCCACTTCCTGTTTTATAGCTTTTTGCCTTTCTGGAGCAATTTTTTTTTCTTTTATTTCACTGTCTTCCGATTTGGGTCCACATTCAGATTGTGAGTAATATGTTCCGGGTCTATGCCTGGCATATCAGCTGCTGACCATGCAAATACGTCACTATTTTCTTGCAAAAATTTCACCAACTTCCCTCTAAGGGGCTCCTCGAGCGTTGCTCCAATAAAAGTCACCTTCTCAGGATCTTCGGGGGCTAAAGGAATTGAAACCAAGTCTTCTGCTGGCTTTCCTCTTTTCTCATCATTCTCTCGGATATCCAGATCTTCAATAGGAAGAACCTGTCCCCAACTCCATCTGCCCTCAAAGAGGCAACATAATAGCTTCTAGCCATTTTTTGGTCTCCTCTCTCTTCTCCGATCCCATCCTGGGTTGAAAACTTCATAACTGAATGGTAGGAAGAAGGGACTGCTTTGAAGGCGTGTATCCCTGTTATTCTCATAATAGCGTTGTAAGTCGAACTAGCCTTCACCACCATAAAGTCCAACATCTGAGTTGCTTGCCTTGGTTCCTGCCCTATGGTTGTTGGCAACTTGATTATCCCCTCTACGGGGCACTCCACTCCCGCAAACCCATATATTGGCATGTCGGTTGGGGTCAATTGGGAGTCATTATATCCCATCCTCAAAAAGGTGTCATGGAGCAAGATATCCACTGAAGCACCATTATCCACAAGGACCCTTCTGTTGTGCATATATTGTGTACTTGCTAGTTTCATAAACAAAATATCTAAGTAGATTTTACTTAGTGAAATAATGTAGCACTCGACGGATAAGAATTATAGTCCCGACGGATAACTCATTATAGTCCCGACGAATGTTAACTAATTATCCATCGAGTGAGTAGCTTATGTAATAATAAGTCTGTAGCACAGTTCTGTATACATCTTTGTATAGATTCTGTAGTAGCCTATAAGTCATGTTGACTTTAACTAGATATGCATAATAGGCTGATTAATTGTATATAAATAATGTCTTGTAATTCTGCATAAGTGAAATGAAGTCAAGTGCCAAAATAGCTACTGACGGATGATTAACAAAGCCATCGACGGATGATCAAATAACTATCAACGGATGTTCAGTATAGCAGTCGACGGATGATCAATGAAGTCATCAACGGATGTTCAGAAAGTCGACAGATGATCATATATCCAACGGATGTTCATAAAATCCAACGGATGATTATATAAGGGATTCAAACAGCAGTTGAACAGTGAAAGCTGAGCACGACCGTCGAGATGTATACAAATCTACTGTGGAAGCCCATTAACTGGGTAATAGAGGACGAAAAACAGCAAAGCTTAAGTCTGATAGTTTTTATATTTATTCAATCTTTTTGACTTTGTAATCTTAGTAATATATGAACGAAGAACGTAGCAAATAGAAATACAAGAGTTGAGACACAAAAACAGAGAAATCTTTGTAAGCAAAATCCTTAGCATTTCCCTGTATTCTCAGCAGTTCTATTTGTAAGCAGCTGTGAGCATTCTTGCACACAGAGTCCTCTCGATATATAATATATATCTCTGGTGGAATTGTTTAAATCCACCAGAAAGTTTTTAAAGACTCTTGTTTTTAATTACTTATGTTTTGATTCAATTAAGATTTTATTCCGCATTGTGCTAATCAAAACATTTATATCTATATTTGAGTTGAACATTTTTATTTCGAGAAAAAGGTTCAAGAATTCCATTCAACCCCCCTTCTGTAATTCTTTCTATGTTGTTAAGGAACTAACAATTGGTATCAGAGCAGGCTCTTAATCTACAAAGAGTTTAAAGATCAAAACAATTCAGCAAGATGAACAAGAAAGACGTTGGAGTCAAGATTCCTTTTCTAGATAAAGATAATTACCATCATTGGAAGGTAAAGATGCATCTTCATATGCTTTCTCAAGATGAGGCCTATGTGGACTGCATAGAAAGAGGTCCTCATGTTCCAATGAGAGCTGCAACAGGAAATGAGCCATCAGTCCCCAAACCAAGACACGAATGGTCTGATCCTGATATTGAACAAGTCAGGAAGGATAAAAAGGCCATGAACATTCTGTTCAATGGAGTTGATGCAGACATGTTTGACAACATTATTAACTGTAAAAATGCCAAGGAAGTCTGGGATACTATACATATAATCTGTGATGGCACTGAGCAAGTTAGAGAAAATAAAATGCAGCTCTTAATTCAGCAATATGAGCATTTTCACAATGAGGAAAGTGAGTCACTCACTGACATTTTTAGTTGATTCCAAAAACTACTAAATGCTCTTAAGTTACATGGAAGAGTCTATCAGACTAAAGACTCTAATATGAAATTCCTTAGATCTCTTCCAAAGGAATGGAAACCAATGACAGTCTCATTAAGAAAGTCACAAGATTATAAAGAGTTTACTTTGGAGAGACTGCATGGCATCCTGAAGACCTATGAGCTTGAGATAGAGCAGGATGAAAGGATAGAGAGAGGAAAGAAGAAAGGAGGATCCATTGCACTAGTTGCTGATTTGGAAAAGGAGAAGGAAGTGAAGATGGAAGCTGTAGAATCAACTTCAAAGGTCTGTGAGAATAAGGGCAAGGGGCTTGCAGCAGAAAGTGAATATTCATTGAGCCAAGATGATATGGAGGACATTGATGAGCACCTAGCATTTCTTTCCAGGAGATTTGCCAAGCTCAAGTTCAAAAAGAAATTTGGAGCAGCCAAGCCAAATAGAAACATGGTGGATAAGTCAAAATTCAAATCTTTCATATGTTGCTTGGCAGGGCATTTTGCAAATGAGTGTAGAAAGTCAGATTCCAGTAAGAAAAGGCTTGAGTCTGTGGATTATAAGCAAAAATACTTTGATCTACTCAAACAAAAGGAAAGGGCTTTTATTACACAAGAGAATGACTGGGCAGCAGATGGTTTGGATGAAGATGAGGATGTCAGCTATGTCAATCTAGCCCTAATGGCCAAGTCTGATGAAATAGAGACAAGTTCCTCAGGCAATCAGGTAATTCCTACAAACCTTGCACA
Source organism: Apium graveolens (assembly GCF_009905375.1). Lineage (NCBI taxonomy): Eukaryota > Viridiplantae > Streptophyta > Magnoliopsida > Apiales > Apiaceae > Apium > Apium graveolens. The sequence goes on along the minus strand of NC_133653.1, from coordinate 162,954,995 downwards.
TTTATCTAAAGCTGAGTGTAATGATGCCATAAATGACATGTCTACAGAATTATATCATTTGCGTGTTACACTTAAGTCTCTTACTAAAGAAAATGCTAAAATCAAAGAAAACAACTTGTTTTTAAGTGAGAGGAATAATGTGCTTGAGTCTCAGTTTATTGATTTTGAGAAATTAAGAATTGAGTGCAAGATTGCTAAGGAGGAATTAACTGAGTCCTTGAAAAAGGAAGAGATTTTAAAGAAGCAACTCGAGCGTGAACAAAAGGTGATTAAAGCATGGAAAACATCCAGGGATGTCCATGCTCAAATCACTAAAGTTCAAGGAATTGAGTCTTTTTATGATGAAGCCTGGAAAAAGAATAAAGAGAAACTAGAACCTAATTTGGTAGATGGTTTGCTGACAGATGTAGACTCGACGGATGATGAGGATTATCCGTCGGATAACGAAAAATGTTATCCGTCGAAAGATGAAAATCCTCATCCATCGGCTGTGAGCAAGCCCATTAGCAAAGCTAAACTAATCAAGCTAAATGAGAAGTATGGGTTTGTTTCCAAGAACTTTGTTTCAGGAGAGTCAAGTCAAGTTAAGAAAGGGAAAAAGGCTAATGTTAGTCACATGACTGTCAAACAGTTGAGTGCAGACTTGAGAAAATTGAGGTAAAAACAGAGACTAAAAGGAAAAACAATAGGAATGGTAAAGTAGGGATTAACAAACACAATTACTACACACCTGATAAATATGCTCCTAGAAAAATCTGTGTCAAGTGTGGTAGTGTGAATCATTTGTCTGTTAATTGCAAATCTGCCATGCCTACTCCCATGTCTGTTCAGTCTCAATTTCCTAACATGAATGCCATACCTCCCATGCCTGTTAATGTTATGCCTACACAGAATATGAATGCACAGTTTGCTAATATGCCATTTGCACCTAATCCATATTATGCTGCATATAGTATGCCTCAAATGCCAATTAGCATGCCTTACTGGAATAACATGTTTACACCAAGCATGCCATTTCCTGGTAGCTATAATAAGCATGATAATTCTGTTGCATTAAATGGTTTCAAAGGCCCAACCCAAATGACTAAGGAAGAATCTGAAATTCCTATGTCAAATGAGTTAAGACCTAAGAAACAGAAGAAGAAAGCTAACAAGGCAGGACCTAAGGAAACTTGGGTACCGAAATCAACTTGATTTGATTTTGATGTGTGCAGGGAAACAGAAGGAATTTTTGGTACTTGGATAGTGGTTGTTCAAGACACATGACTGGTGATTCTACCTTGCTCACAGAGTTTAAAGAGAGAGCTGGCCCAAGTATTACTTTTGGAGATGACAGCAAGGGTTATACTGTGGGATATGGCTTGATTTCAAAGGACAATGTCATCATAGAGGAGGTTGCCTTAGTGGATGGTCTCAAACACAATCTGTTGAGTATCAGCCAGCTTTGTGACAAAGGCAATTCAGTAACCTTCAACAAAGAAGCCTGTGTTGTGACTAATAATCAAATCAACAAAGTGGTTCTCACTGGTGTGAGAAGAGGAAATGTGTACCCAGCTGATTTCAACTCAACTAAAGCAGAATCTGTAACTTGTCTTCTCAGTAAAGCAAGTCAAGATGAAAGTTGGCTATGGCACAAGAAGCTATCCCATTTAAACTTCAAGACCATGAATGACCTGGTAAAGAAAGAACTAGTAAGAGGCATTCCTCTTGTGGAGTTTACAAAGGATGGACTGTGTGATGCCTGCCAAAAGGGGAAGCAGATTAAAGCATCATTCGGGAAGAAACTTGATTCAGCAATTGAAGAGCCTTTGCAACTGCTTCACATGGATTTGTTTGGACCAGTCAATGTATTGTCAATTTCAAGGAAAAGATTTTGCCTAGTAATTGTAGATGATTTCTCAAAGTTCTCTTGGACATATTTCCTAAAGTCTAAAGATGAGGCTAGTGAAATCATCATCAATCACATAAGGCAAGTTAACAATCATCCTGATTTCAAAGTTAGAAGAATCAGGAGTGACAATGGAACTGAGTTCAAGAACTATGTCATGAGAGCATTTTGTGAAGAAAATGGGATCTTGCATGAGTTTTCAGCAGCAAGAACTCCATAACAGAATGGAGTAGTGGTAAGGAAGAACAGATCACTTATTGAAGCTGCAAGGACAATGCTTGAAGAATCTAAACTACCAACATATTTCTGGGCTGAAGCTGTAAATACTACATGCTACACTCAGAACATTTCTCTGATTAATCAAGCAAGATGCAGGACTCCCTATCAATTGTTCAAGAACAAGAAGCCAACTCTAAACTTTCTTCATGTCTTTGGCTGCAAATGCTATATCCTAAGAAATCAACCTGATCAAAATGGGAAGTTTGATGCTAAAGCAGATGAAGGAATTTTTGTTGGATATGCTGTTGGTAAAGCATATATAGTCTACAATCTAAGAACCAACATTGTTGTGGAATCTATACATGTTGTGTGTGATGATAAAAAGATTGAAGGACTGGAAGATGGAGATTACCATGAGAGCCTCAAATTCGACAATGTTGAGATGGTTAGTGATGAAAGTGATGATGAGAGTGATCAAGAAATAGTGTCTAAGGATAATGCAGACAAATCTACCACCAGTGAAGCACAAAACTCAACATCCGTCGAGTTTCATAATGCTTCATCCGTCGGAAGACAACCTGCCTCATCCGTCGGTACTCAAAATTCACCATCCGTCGGGTTATCTAAAGGAGCAGGAAGTCAAGACAGATCACCTACAGAAAATTCTCCTTTCTCAAAATAAAGATCCACAAACTCAGGGGGAGTTTCTAGCAATCAAAACTCAATCACACATCAAGACAATCATGAGGCCTCTTCATCTAGAGCTAATCTACCTCAGGAAAGGAAATGGACAAAAGATCACCCCTTTGAGCTTATCATTGGTGATGTTTCTTCTAGAGTTCAAACAAGAAGAGCAACTCCGGAAGAATGTCTATACATCAACTTTCTATCAAAGGAAGAACCAAATAAGGTAGAAGAAGCTTTGTTGGATCCTGATTGGATTTTAGCTATGCAGGAGGAGCTAAACCAATTTGAAAGGAATAAAGTATGGAAGCTGGTTCCCAAGCCTAAAGGAAAGAATCCAATAGACACCAAGTGGGTATTCAGAAATAAGATGGATAAAAATGGCATAGTAATCAGGAATAAAGCTAGATTGGTTGCTAAGGGTTATTGTCAGCAAGAAGGAATAGATTTTGATGAAACTTTTGCTCATGTTGCAAGACTTGAAGCCATCAGAATCTTCTTAGCCTATGCAACCCATGCCAATTTCAAGGTCTATCAAATGGATGTCAAAAGTGCCTTTCTGAATGGAGATTTGGAGGAAGAAGTATATGTCAGTCAACCTCCTGGTTTTGAGGATCCAAATTTTCCAGAATATGTCTATTATCTTCTGAAAGCACTTTATGGACTGAAGCAAGCACCTAGAGCCTGGTATGACACTTTATCAAAGTTCCTTTTGGAAAATCACTTCACAAGAGGTACTGTAGATAAAACTTTATTTTTCAGAAATGTTAATGGCTCTTGCATACTTGTTCAAATTTATGTAGATGATATTATTTTTGGCTTTACAGATGAGAAAATTTGTAAAAAGTTTGCCAAATTGATGCAAAGTAAGTATGAAATGAGTATGATGGGAGAACTAACTTACTTTCTTGGTTTACAAGTTAAGCAAGTTAGTGATGGAATATTCATTAGTCAAACTAAATATATTTTTGATCTTTTAAAGAAGTTTGATCTAATGGATTGCACATCTACAAAAACTCCCATGGCCACTGCAACTAAGCTTGAATTAAACACTACTGAAAAGTCTGTGGATATTTCAAGTTATAGAGGCATGGTTGGCTCTCTTCTGAACTTAACAGCTAGTAGGCCAGATATATTGTTTGCTACATGTTTGTGTGCTAGATTTCAGGCTGATACTAGAGAATCTCACTTGATAGCTATTAAGAGAATTTTCAGATATCTCAAGGGAATACCAAAACTTGGAATTTGGTACCCTAGAGATTCTGGTTTTGATCTAACTGGTTATTCAGATGCAGATTATGCAGGTTGTAGAATTGACAGAAAGAGCACAACAGGAACCTGTCAATTTCTAGGAAACAAGCTTGTGTCCTGGTTCAGTAAAAAGCAAAATTCAGTTTCTACTTCTACAGCTGAAGCTGAATATATTGCTGCTGGCAGTTGTTGTGCACATATTTTATGGATGAAAAATCAATTGCTAGACTATGGTTTGCAAGTTGAGAGGATTCCTATTTTCCGTGATAACACAAGTGCAATTGCCATCACTGAAAATCCAGTGCAACATTCAATGACCAAGCTCATAGACATCAAGTACCATTTCATAAGGGAACATGTGATGAATGGTACTGTGGAATTACATTTTATTCCAAGTGAGAAGCAACTTGCAGATATCTTTACCAAGCCACTGGATGAATCCACCTTTTCAAGGTTGGTAAGTGAGTTAGGTATGCTTAATTACACTTAAATTTATCTGAGTTATTTTGCAAGTTGGAATGTAGCCAGAAAGTTAGTTGAATTTTAAGTCTTGGATGAAATTTTGGCTAAGTCAAAATTTGCATCTCGACGGATGACCCTTATCCATCGAGTTTAGTCATCCGTCGATATACTACTTGCTAATAAAAGTCAATTATCTTTCTGGAATACTTTATGTCTCGATGGATATCTGTTTATCCTCATCCATCGAATTGTCTTAATCTCAGCCGTTAATTCCCTGAACATTATCCATCGAGTATACTTACAGTTTGTACGCATTACACGACAGATAATGGGTGGAATTTTTACAGTTTACTTTTAAACGGCTATTTTAGGCAATTTCTATTGGTTAACTTATCTTTCTTTATTATTTTTGTCAGTTATTTTTGAGATAGTATAAAAGCTTATTTCATTCTAATTATTTTCTTTTATCATTCTCAAATTCAACTGCTCTTATTTCATTCTCTCTCAAGCAAATATTCTCTTTCTCTTCAAGCTTTCTTTCTCTAACAATGGCACTTGTAGTAAAGATTATATCTCAAACTGGGTTCATTTATGAGAAGAACAACTTCACTGCATTGGTCAATAAGGGTATTCAGCAATCAGAGGACTATCACAAGAATATGGACTTTGTGAAGAATTGCAAGCTAAATTACGCCATGCTGGAATCACCCACAATCTTCTGTGAAGTTGTTGAAGAGATGTGGACCACTACAATCTACAACTCTACTGACAAGACCATCACTCTAACCATCAAAGGTAATGAATTCTGTATCAATAGTGATGTGATAAAAGCATGTTTCAAAATTCCTGATAATAATGTGACTTCACCACACACTGACATTGATATTATCAATATGCTTAATTCCATGCATTATGCACTTCCTACTTCTAAACTGAGTGATATTAGAAGAATGGGTCTTAGGAAGGAGTGGAGTTTCATGTGTGATGTAGTTACTAAGGTTTTCTCTGAAAAAGTCAGTAATTTTGATTCTGTGAACATTTCCATGCTTAACATGCTATACATGCTAGTTACAGATAAATTTTATAATTTCAGTGACCTTGTCTTGATTGAGTTAGGTTTTAAACTAGGTGAGTTAGCTAAAAGAGGAAAGAATGTGTATTATGCTAGATTTTTCATGTTATTGGCTAACCATCTATGTCAAGAGATTGTACTTGAGAATCCAAACAACAAACTGGCTTGTTGGGTTCAAGAGAGAAGACTCATTACAGATTTGAACAGAGCCAACCATCACAGGGATGTGCTAATGTTCTATTTTCCTGTAATGCAGGCACCTCAGGTAAGTGAGGTAAGTTCATCCATCCCTACAACTATTCCAACCTCCTCAATTTCTTTGAGTTCAAGAGTAGCTATGGCAACTGTGACAATGACCAAACAGTTTCCTACCAAAACTGCCAAAACTACTGCTATTTCTAAATCCAAATCAAAGAAAACCCCCTCTAGTATCTCTCAAAAGGTACCAGTTGAAAAATCCACCAAAACCAAAGAGGGGAGTGTGAAGGAGGGTAAGTTAGGTGAGGGAAGGGGTGAACATCAAAGAAACCCCAAGAATAAGGTTGGAGAGTTGAGTAAATCCCAGCCTAGCCACACTGCAGTTTCCCAACAAACTGCAGTGCTTAAAAAGGATAAAAGCTCACTTCTAGCTGCATCCTCCCAAAAGGATGCAGTTATTGAACAAAGCTCTCAGCCAAGAGCACAGGCCAAAAGGGTTAGGGATACAAGCTCACCCCAAACTTACACAAGAAAGAAGAAATCTAAAACCTCTGGGGATGCACAGGGCGCACACACAGTGCAAACTGGTGCTAAAGACACAGTCCTTGTACTTTCTCAAATTCAGTTTGATGTGGCTCCAATAAATGTGGAGTCACAGCCAAAATCTCTAATAGTAGAAGCATCTGAAACACCATACTCACCAACAAACTCTCTGGAAGTGGATATGATAAACACTTCAATTCCTGATTCCCCTTCTTTAACTCTGTTGGGGAAGCCAAAATCTAGTGCAAGTGAGCATCATCTTTTAGATGATTTGTTGGCTCACTTGCCAATTCTTTCAGATACTATTGTGACATCTGTGCCTCAAATAACCTCAATCAACACAGAGTCAACAATAGTTTCTCTTCCCACCTCATTCATTTCTACTCTCTCGATGGATATTGCTCATCCGTCGAGTAGTGATTGTATCCCGACGGATAAGCCTAACAGCAGTTATCCGTCGGATAGCATTACCAGTCACTCGACGGATATCACTTATCCGTTGAGTATCTCTGCACAACTTCAAACTTCAATTATTTCAAGTGTAGAAGATTTAGTGGTTGTACAGTCACTCTTAGGACTGAGAGAGGAGAGTGTATTGAGTGAGAGGCTAGGTTGCTCCCATGCAAAAGGAGAGGAAAAGAGTGAAAATCAGCAATCCATTTATTCAGGATTGGCAAAAGTGAGTGAGAGGAGTCCCACCTTAGTAGGTGAAGGTGAGGGTGTGAGGGTGGGGAGCCAGGGTGAGACCCTGATGCAGCAAAAGAGAGATTATGAGAGAAAGGCATGTACAGGAGAAATAAGGGTGGATCCATCCATTTCCAGTGAGTCAATGATTGTGGATGATTGTAACGACCGGGAAATTTACGTTGTATTATATCATATTTATAATAAAATATGTGTATTAATATGTCAGTTATGTGTGATTATCTGTTAAACCCTAATTGTTACATGCTACGTGTATTCTGTATCATTTCTATATTTTTAAGGTATTTTTCAGATGTTTTATATCGTATTCAAAGGTTTCATTTGAAACGCTTTGCAACCCAAATAATGATTTTAAAGCCAGTATTTCAAATAAAATAATGGGCCTTATTTTTCATCAAACGGCTTTTACAATCGCAATATTCTGAACATCTAGATATTTTATAAATTTTCTCGTTTTACGAAAAATGACTTTTTCGGGCCCCATTGGGTGTCAAAAAACCCCACAAAAATCACATTTTTATTTTTATAAAATTATAGGACTTTTATTTATACCATTTCTTTGTATTTTTGAATTATTCACAATTTTTGGGAATTTTTGGTGCATATATTGTATATATAAAATATTTAAAAATTAAATTTTAATACCCAAAAATTATAAAAATTAGGGCCAAATATTTTTATTAAATGTATAATTAGCCCCTTAATTTTATTTAGGAGTATTATTTTTCATACTATAAATACCCTGATTATTATTAATTAATTCATAATTCTGGAAATTAATTCCCAAATTCAGAAATTAGGGTTCTTGAGTTCTTGATTTCAAGCAAAGATTTGACAGTGATTCTGATCTCCAAATCAAACATGTGAGTACTCAATCGAAAGCTCTTGATCCCTACTTTCCAATTTTATCATCAATTTTGTGTTTTATTACATTGATTTTCAATTCGTATTTTTAGGGTTTATGTCTGATTTAGGCATTTTTGATTCTGGGGTTCTGGATTGATTTTGATGCTTGATATAGTTTCCTTTACTTGTTTACAATTGATTGGTGATGGTTAATTGATCGGAGTTATGTTCTAGATAGTTGTTCTTAATTTAGGGTTTATATAAACTTTAATTAGTTCGTTTTTGTAATTGCAAGAATCTGAGATTGTTTTGGTTATGGGGGTTTGATTGTAGAAGTTAATAGCTTTATTTTGATATATTAATCGTAAATTTTCATGTACGAAATCGTTACTTCGAGTTTTGGCCGGAAACTGTTTGATTTTAGCCGGAGAATTTGATATAGATATTGTTAGGATTAGATCATGATATGGTTGAATTTCTGGGATGATTTTGAATGGAATGGAGGGTCGAATCGAATCAAACGGCTCTATTTTGATGCTGAATTGCACTCGCCGGATTCGGGTTTCAAGCTCACCGGAAACCACCGCCGTTGACGGCGTTTCACGGCTTCGGCGGCTCCAGCCACAACGGGGACGGGGGAGAACGGCACCTGGGTGACAGAGGAAGGAGTACGCGCAGCAAATCAAGCGGAAAACCCCGCGTTGGTGGTCGTCGATCCACCGGGAAGTCCACCGGCGATGGTTGCCGGCGTTGTTCTTCCCGACCCGATTAGGTTGGGGACGACCCGGTTTCCAACCCGGAAACGACCCGGGTTCAATCCTAAAAACCCAAACCCTGATTTTGTTTTTATGTTTCTGATTAACTAATTAATTATTTATATTTTAGTATATTAAAATCATTTTTTAATAATTCTAATAATTATATAAAAATTAGTTTTAAATTCTGAAAAATAATATTATTAATTTCTGAATTATTTTATTAAATTATAAATTCGGATTTAATTAAATAATTAATAATTAAGGATTAAATAATACGATTAATAATCCGATAATTAGTTAGTATTACGTGTAACTCGTATCTATAAGAGTAGTGATTCGATAATTAAAATTATTATTCGAGTGATAATTATTCAAAGAATATCGTAATAAATATTCGTATCGTATAATTAAATATCGATTGAATCGTAGAAATTGTAATAATAATCGTAATAATTCAATAATTATACGAAAAAGATGAATGACTCGTATTTACACGAGTAATTGATTATTGAGTTCGATTATGATTCGAATAATTCAGTAATTAACGTATCAGTAAAGGATATCGATTATTTATTTATAAATAATCGATCTAATCAAATCAATAACGATAAGTTGTAGATATTTGTAATAAATTGTGATTAATCCTAATAATTAAGGATTAATTATTTTAACTTAATAAATAATTATTAATTATTTATTTGTTATGTATTTATTAAATATTTTAAAAAGTGATTAATTATTTTGATAATTAATCACATAATTTTCAATAAATCATAACTTCTTCGTTTTAACTCCAAAAATTATAAAAAAATTATTTTTGACTTTGATTTTTCTTAAATAATTATTCAAAAATTATTTTGGGATTTAAAAATTAGCAATAATTATTTATATTGAATTATCAGTGTTTAATTGATAATAATTCAACCGTTAGTCCGAATTGAGCGAAACGAAAGCCTGTTGACTCAGAAAAATGAATTCTTTTCACTAAAAATAATATGAAGACCTAATTTCTTCTCGAAATTAGTTGATTTAATTGATTGCTTGATTATAAGTCGAAATGCGTGCCGAGACGAGTTCGAAAAATTACGGAAAAATGGGAAATGAAGCAGAAGGTGATCAACGGAGCAATCAGCGAGTCGATTTTGATTCTAAAAATTATTTTGACTATAAAAATGATTATGTGCTTATGTGCTTATGTGTATTATGTGGTTAATCGAGTCTTACTTGCTTATATGTAATATAAGAGTCAGTTATAGGCGCATGGGTAGATAATAGGAACAAAGTGAAGTCAATTCAAGATGCAAATTAAAGTACAAGATGACTTAATCAGTCTATTTTGCTAACAGAAGCTAAGCCAGCAAGGCAGGTCAAGTAGGGGATAGACGTAAGTGATTTAATTGCAGTGAGTCGCGCAAAAGGCAAGTTTCTTCCCTATTCTAATTTCAGAATAATAATATTCATTTCAAATTCTTATTACATTTGCATTACTTTAACTCCTTTATTCATATCTCAGTTCGATTCTTGAATTATTCTTTTTATTTGAATTTATTATTCATATTCCAATTATTACTCACAATTATTAATATATTCTGGTGATTAGAATATATCAAAGTATACCGATTGTTCCGGTTGCTATTCTAAGGACTGGATAACATTACTTTTGGGGATTAAGGTTACTTAATCCTAAGGACCGGAACATAACCGGATCCTTGAGATGGGCCGTAGTGCCTGGGTGCCCGACGGGATCTATATAGTGAGATATAGATCTGCACTGTATCCTGGCTGATCAGCAGGGTATAGCTGCGAACTTGAATCCAGTGTAGTTCGTTTATATTTGCTAGCAATGGCCTTCTTTTGATTCTTATGAGGTTATATCTTTGCAGATATACCTGGGATACGGATTCAGTTATATTGCTTTAACATTGTGTATATTTGGTAGACTTGTTGAGCAATTTTGGCTCACCCCTTTTTGTTGTTATTCACCTTATTGTTTCAGTTAAGAAGGAATATGAAACCCATCAGAACACGAGTGATAAAGAAGCGGGTCAAGCCTCGGGATCCTCTTATACCCAAGGTGTTGATCCCTATCCAGGAAGAAAGCTTTGAGTTGGCCGAGCAGGTGGAGTGTTAATAGATAGTATGTGTATTTGAATAAAAGCTGAACTTAGTTTAAAATGAGTTAGACAATGGTTTGTAATAAAGAAAGTTTGTGAGATTTAAAAATGTTGGTTTATAATAAAAGTAGTTAGTGGTTCTTATTTTCATACTTCAACCTAGAAAGATCCTGGTAGTTGTTAAGGGGTTTAGTTTCATTTCTTTATTATTTATCAATAAGCTTGTACAGGTTTTGTGATTGGCTTGTAACCCCAGACTTATACCCCGGGTCTGGAGGGCGTTACAATGATGCTGAAAGGGAAAGACAATTTCAGCAACATTACAAAGCTGTAATTGATAACAGGAAAGTATAAATCTTAGAATTATTTAGTGACCTTTTCTTTTCTTTGGTATATTATCAGATGGCATCTTCTGGTTATTCTGCATCTTCCGAGAGGACAGTCACTGGGCCAGCAGCACCAGTTATACCTCCAGTATCTGAGTATATGTTTCCTCCTCTACCACCTCTACCACCATTGCCACAGGAGCCGGTACCACCAGTTCAGAGGATAGTTCATGACCCCATAGAGATGTTTGATCCTTTTGAGTTCTTCGAGCCGATAGTTCCTTTACCTATTGAATATCAGTTTATACCAGGTATTGAGCAGGAATTACCACCACTACCATTGTTACCTCCTATACCAGTGCATGCCCCAGAGCCGGACATAGTTCAGATGATTCCAGTCGAGGGGATGGGAGAGCATGATGTGGATCTACAGTTAGGTTTACCACAGCCGGGTGCAGGTATTCCGAGGGTTCCTTCCCAGGAGTCAGTAGGTCAGATTGCTCAGCCGCATATGGTACCATACCATGAGTATAGAGTTATGAGGGATGATATGGAGTATTGGCGGGCACAGTGTCGAGAGATTATGCATCTGTTTGATCAGAGGGACAGAGGACCGTTAGCAGCCCTACAGCCAGATTACTACATGAGGCAACGACTACAGTCAGTATTGATGAGCGCTACTTGGGAGCTTGATGAGTTGACCCATGATGGACCTCCTTCTTTTGCAGAGTTCTATCGTATATTCCGCTTGGCACAGACTTTAGTCCAGGCACTTAGAGAGGAGCTTAGGCGTATTCCGCCTGGGTTCTGAGATGGTTTGAGACGATGACTCCAGAGTTCATGTGTATATAGAGGCAGCATAGTATAACCTAGTGAGTAGTGTGTATGTGTGTATCAGTAGTTTAACTTGTAGTAGTAGTTTAACTTGTAGCGATAGTGTGACTTGTAGCCGTAGTGATGACCAGTAGCCCGAGACTTTTTGTATCAAGCATTTACACCTGAAACTGGTGTCACATATATATATATAAACTGAACTTTTCAAATATCTTTTATTTAAATTTCAGTCTTTCCAGTTTTACAGCATTTACTTTCACTTTATTGCTTTACAGTCTTTTATACTATAATTCTTGTTGAAAAAAAAATAGAAAAGAAAAAGAATAAACATTTTATTTAACTGTTTATATTTCTAGTTTTTGCATTTAGTAACTGTTTTCTTTAAATAAACCATGTTATTAATACAGGATAAATTGTTTCCATTACATATTGTCAATTGTTTATTAAACTGTTAAATAAATATCACCTGTTTTATTATCAGAAAAAGATGGCACCAAAAAGAAAGACTAGGGCTGAGACCTCTAACAACAATTCTGAAGGCCAGACCAATGAAACCATGAACCAAATGTTCCATCTGATGCAACAACAGATGGTAATAATGCAGCAGCAGATGCAGCATCAACAACAGCAGATACAACAACAAATGTTACCACAACCACCTCGTCCTGAGCCTCAACCTGTTGTTACTTTTAAGCAGTTTCAGTCAGTTAAACCTCCAGAATTTGATGGGTCTACTGATCCTATTAAAGCTACCACCTGGTTAAAGGAAATAGAGAAAGCTTTTGTACTAGTGAAGGTAGGTGAGGACCAGAAGACTGATTTTGCTAGTTACTTGTTGAAGGGAGAGGCAAATTATTGGTGGGAATCTAAAAAGGCTTTAGAAGGTGAAGATGTTATTGCTTGGGATAGGTTCAAAGAATTATTTTTAGAGAAGCATTTTCCTTGCTATGTAAGAAATCAGATGCAGATAAAGTTTTTAGAGCTGAAGCAGGGAAGTATGTCTGTGACAGAGTATGAAGCCAAATTTAATGAGTTGGCTAGGTTTGTTCCGGAACAGGTGGACACTGAAGGGAAACGAGTGCAGAGGTTTCAAGAAGGATTACGACCATGGATACGCGGACAAGTTGCAGTTTTTGAATTAGCAACATATACCACTGTAGTCCAGAAAGCTTTGATCATCGAAGGGGAAAGTGAAAGATCTCAACGAGACAGAGGACAGGGAAGTTTCCAAGACCGTTTCAACAGAAAGCTGGGATTTCAAGCCCGGGCAAATCTGAATTTCAAAAGGATAGGACAGGGTACACAAAAAGCAGGTAATCGTTTCCAAGTCTCCAACCAGCAGGGAATTGTTAAGGTTTCAGTGCCGTATTGTAAAACTTGTGGACGCAAGCATACCGGCGTATGTATTAAAGCAGAGGTGACATGTTTCAAATGCAAGCAGAAAGGGCACTACTCTAACGAATGTCCGACAGGAAAAACAACAGAAATCACTTGCTATCAATGCGGAAGGAGAGGACATATCGCTAGGAATTGTAAAGGACCAGCAATGGCAGCCAGTATTCTGAAGGTATTGGCATTACCTCCGCCACCGCCGCCAAATCAACCCAGAGCAAGGACTTTTAACATGACCATGAAAGAAGCAGTACATAATCCAAGTGTGATTGCAGGTATGCTTTTGGTGAACTCCGTAGATTCAAAAGTATTAATTGATTCTGGAGCTACTCGTTCATTTATTTCTGAAGAATTTCTTGATAAGTTACATTGCGAAATGGAATGGTTGGGCGAGACATTAATTATAAAATTAGCGAATGACGACCAAGTTCCAGTAGATCGAGTATGTCCTGCGTGTGATGTAGAAATAGCTGGACATCATTTCTCTGTAAACTTAATTCCTTTTAAGCTAGGAGAATTTGATGTGATTTTGGGAATGGATTGGTTAGCGTATCATAAGGCTCAAATAGATTGTGCGAATAAGAAAGTGAAATTACAAACTGCGGAAAATGCAACGGTAATATTCAAAGGTGAAAAACAGTGGAAGAAATTTCTCACCGTGATGCAGACCAAATGATTGCTTCGACAAGGATGTGAGGCGTACATAGCTTACATGTTAGATACTGAAAAAGGAAGTCCTAGAATAGAAGACATTCCAGTTGTATGTGAGTATCCGGACGTCTTTCCAGACGAGCTTCCAGGGTTACCGCCAGATCGAGAAATCGAGTTCACGATTGATCTAGCACCAAGTACAGAACCAGTTTCGAAAGCTCCGTATCGAATGGCTCCAGTCGAGATGAAGGAATTGTCAACGCAACTGCAAGATCTTCTAGACCGAGGCATTATACGACCTAGTGTATCCCCATGGGGTGTACCAGTGTTATTTGTGAATAAGAAGGATGGCAGTATGCGATTATGCATCGACTATCGAGAGTTGAATAAACTCACTATTAAGAACAAGTATCCTTTACCGAGAATCGACGATTTGTTCGACCAGCTAAAAGGAGCTGCATGGTTTTCAAAGATAGATTTGCGATCAGGCTATCATCAATTGAAGATTAAAGCTGAAGATATTCCTAAGACTGCATTTCGTACGAGATATGGACATTACGAGTTTCTTGTAATGGCATTCGGTTTGACAAACGCGCCAGCTGCATTCATGGATTTGATGAACAGGATATTCAAGAAATATTTGGACAAGTTTGTAATTGTATTCATTGATGACATTTTGATTTACTCCGAGACAGAAGAAGAGCATGCAGAACACTTGAGGATAGTTTTGGAAATCCTGAGGAAAGAGCAATTATACGCAAAATTCTCAAAATGTGAATTCTGGTTAAGGGAAGTACAATTTCTAGGGCATATCATCAGTAGAGAAGGCATCCAAGTCGATCCAGCAAAGATTGAAGCTGTGTTGAACTGGGAACGACCAAAGACACCAACAGAAGTTCGAAGTTTCTTGGGATTGGCAGGATATTATCGAAGGTTTGTCAAAGATTTTGCGAAAATAGCAACACCGTTGACCAAATTAACTCGAAAAAGTGAAAAGTTTGAATGGAATGATAAGTGTGAAGAAAGTTTTCAAGAGTTAAAGAACTGGTTGGTGACCGCACTAATACTGGTATTGCCAGATGAGCAAGGGAATTTCGTTATTTTCAGCGACGCTTCGTATCGCGGGCTAGGATGTGTATTGATGCAACACGATAACGTCATCGCATATGCTTCGAGACAACTTAAACCTCATGAACAGAAATATCCTACGCATGATCTGAAATTGGCAGCGATTGTATTTGCATTGAAGCTTTGGAGACATTATCTCTACGGTGAAAGATGCGAAATCTACACGGATCATAAAAGTCTGAAGTATATCTTTACACAAAAGGAACTGAACATGCGACAACGTCGATGGCTAGAAATGATAAAGGATTACGATGTTACAATCAGTTATCATCTAGGAAAAGCAAATGTTGTAGCGGATGCGTTGAGCAGGAAAGAAAGATTGAATTGGTTAACTTCATGCGAAGAATTGGCCAAGGAATTCGACAAATTGGAAATTGAGATTCGTGTTCCCAATGAATCTGCAGAAGCTATCTACACTATGACTTTCCAACCGGAATTGTTAGAGAAGAGTCGCCGCTGTCAAGATGAAGTGATGAGTCAAGATGACGACCTGACGGGAGAAGAGATCACAACTCAGAAAGATAGTGAAGGAATTTTACGCTTTGCGTAGAGAATCTGGATCCCTAATGTGGTAAAATTAAAAGAAGAAATAATGCGAGATGCGCACAATTCGAAGTATTCCATTCATCCAGGAAGTACAAAAATGTATCGCGATCTGAAAGAAAACTTCTGGTGGCCGAACATGAAAAAGGAAATAGCAGAATGGGTGAGTAAATGCTACACATGCCAGCGAGTTAAAACGGAACATCAATGTCCGAGCGGGTTATTGCAACCGTTAGACATTCCAGAATGGAAATGGGAACATCTAGCGATGGATTTTGTGGTAGGACTACCAAGGACTAAGGCAAATCATGATGCGATATGGGTAATCATTGACAGACTTACAAAATCGACACATTTTCTACCAATTAACGAAAGATTTTCGCTCGACAAATTAGTGCACATGTATCTTAAAGAAATTGTGATGCGACATGGAGTTCCAATATCTATCGTGTCTGATCGAGAGTCTCGTTTCAATTCAAGATTTTGGAGACAATTTCAAGAATGCCTTGGAACGAAATTAAACATGAGTACCGCTTATCATCCGCAAACCGACGGGCAAAGTGAAAGAACTATCCAAACGATTGAAGACATGTTACGAGTTTGTGTGATCGATTTTGAAGGCAGCTGGGATGAACATTTACCTCTGGTGGAATTTTCTTATAATAACAGTTATCACGCCAGCATTGGAATGCCACCGTATGAAGCACTATATGGGAAAAAATGCAGATCACCAGTACACTGGGATGAAGTTGGAGAACGCAAAATTTTGGGTCCAGAATTAATTCAGCAAACAAAGGAAAAGATTGAACTTATTCGGAAACAACTCGATGCAGCGCAAAACAGGCAACGCAAATACGCAGACCAAGCACGGAAGGATATGGACTATCAGGAAGGAGAACACGTATTACTTAAAATATCGCCATGGAAAGGATTGACTAGATTTAGCAATAAGGGTAAATTGAAGCCACGATATGTCAGACCATTTGAAATTTTGAAGAAAGTAGGAAAGCTTGCATACGAATTAGCTTTACCGCCTCATATGCAACATATTCACAATGTGTTTCACGTGTCAATGCTTAAGCGATATAATCCTGATTCTAGGCATGTAATAGAGTATGAACCGATAGATATCCAACCTGATTTGTCTTTTGTAGAGCAGCCGGTAAGAATTTTAGATCGGCGAGAGAAAGTGTTGAGAAATAAGTCTGTATATTTAGTGTGAGTGTTGTGGAGAAATCCTATGGTTGAAGAATCAACCTGGGAACTTGAAAGTAAAATGTTAGAGAAATACCCTCATTTGTTTTCATAAAAGATTCTGAGGACAGAATCCAATTAAGGGGGGAGAATGTAACGACCGGGAAATTTACGTTGTATTATATCATATTTATAATAAAATATGTGTATTAATATGTCAGTTATGTGTGATTATCTGTTAAACCCTAATTGTTACATGCTACGTGTATTCTGTATCATTTCTATATTTTTAAGGTATTTTTCAGATGTTTTATATCGTATTCAAAGGTTTCATTTGAAACGCTTTGCAACCCAAATAATGATTTTAAAGCCAGTATTTCAAATAAAATAATGGGCCTTATTTTTCATCAAACGGCTTTTACAATCGCAATATTCTGAACATCTAGATATTTTATAAATTTTCTCGTTTTACGAAAAATGACTTTTCCGGGCCCCATTGGGTGTTAAAAAACCCCACAAAAATCACATTTTTATTTTTATAAAATTATAGGACTTTTATTTATACCATTTCTTTGTATTTTTGAATTATTCACAATTTTTGGGAATTTTTGGCATATATATTGTATATATAAAATATTTAAAAATTAAATTTTAATACCCAAAAATTATAAAAATTAGGGCCAAATATTTTTATTAAATGTATAATTAGCCCCTTAATTTTATTTAGGAGTATTATTTTTCATACTATAAATACCCTGATTATTATTAATTAATTCATAATTCTGGAAATTAATTCCCAAATTCAGAAATTAGGGTTCTTGAGTTCTTGATTTCAAGCAAAGATTTGACAGTGATTCTGATCTCCAAATCAAACATGTGAGTACTCAATCGAAAGCTCTTGATCCCTACTTTCCAATTCTATCATCAATTTTGTGTTTTATTACATTGATTTTCAATTCGTATTTTTAGGGTTTATGTCTGATTTAGGCATTTTTGATTCTGGGGTTCTGGATTGATTTTGATGCTTGATATAGTTTCCTTTACTTGTTTACAATTGATTGGTGATGGTTAATTGATCGGAGTTATGTTCTAGATAGTTGTTCTTAATTTAGGGTTTATGTAAACTTTAATTAGTTCGTTTTTGTAATTGCAAGAATCTGAGATTGTTTTGGTTATGGGGGTTTGATTGTAGAAGTTAATAGCTTTATTTTGATATATTAATCGTAAATTTTCATGTACGAAATCGTTACTTCGAGTTTTGGCCGGAAATTATTTGATTTTAGCCGGAGAATTTGATATAGATATTGTTAGGATTAGATCATGATATGGTTGAATTTCTGGGATGATTTTGAATGGAATGGAGGGTCGAATCGAATCAAACGGCTCTGTTTTGATGCTGAATTGCACTCGCCGGATTCGGGTTTCAAGCTCACCGGAAACCACCGCCGTTGACGGCGTTTCACGGCTTCGGCGACTCCAGCCACAACGGGGACGGGGGAGAACGGCACCTGGGTGACAGAGGAAGGAGTACACGCAGCAAATCAAGCGGAAAACCCCGCGTTGGTGGTCGTCGATCCACCGGGAAGTTCACCGGCGATGGTTGTTGGCGTTATTCTTCCCGACCCGATTGGGTTGGGGACGACCCGGTTTCCAACCCGGAAATGTCCCGGGTTCAATCCTAAAAACCCAAACCCTGATTTTGTTTTTGTGTTTCTGATTAACTAATTAATTATTTATATTTTAGTATATTAAAATCAGTTTTTAATAATTCTAATAATTATATAAAAATTAGTTTTAAATTCTGAAAAATAATATTATTAATTTCTGAATTATTTTATTAATTTATAAATTCGGATTTAATTAAATAATTAATAATTAAGGATTAAATAATACGATTAATAATCCGATAATTAGTTAGTATTACGTGTAACTCGTATCTATACGAGTAGTGATTCGATAATTAAAATTATTATTCGAGCGATAATTATTCAAAGAATATCGTAATAAATATTCGTATCGTATATTTAAATATCGATTGAATCGTAGAAATTGTAATAATAATCGTAATAATTCAATAATTATATGAAAAAGATGAATGACTCGTATTTACACGAGTAATTGATTGTTGAGTTCGATTATGATTCGAATAATTCAGTAATTAACGTATCAGTAAAGGATATCGATTATTTATTTATAAATAATCGATCTAATCAAATCAATAACGATAAGTTGTAGATATTTGTAATAAATTGTGATTAATCCTAATAATTGAGGATTAATTATTTTAACTTAATAAATAATTATTAATTATTTATTTGTTATGTATTTATTAAATATTTAAAAAAGTGATTAATTATTTTGATAATTAATCACATAATTTTCAATAAATCATAACTTCTTCGTTTTAACTCCAAAAATTATAAAAAAATTATTTTTGACTTTGATTTTTCTTAAATAATTATTCAAAAATTATTTTGGGATTTAAAAATTAGCAATAATTATTTATATTGAATTATCAGTGTTTAATTGATAATAATTCAACCGTTAGTCCGAATTGAGCGAAACGAAAGCCTGTTGACTCAGAAAAATGAATTCTTTTCATTAAAAATAATATGAAGACCTAATTTCTTCTCGAAATTAGTTGATTTTATTGATTGCTTGATTATCAGTCGAAATGCGTGCCGAGACGAGTTCGAAAAATTACGGAAAAATGGGAAATGAAGCAGAAGGTGATCAACGGAGCAATCAGCGAGTCAATTTTGATTCTAAAAATTATTTTGACTATAAAAATGATTATGTGCTTATGTGTATTATGTGGTTAATCGAGTCTTACTTGCTTATATGTAATATAAGAGTCAGTTATAGGCGCATGGGTAGATAATAGGAACGAAGTGAAGTCAATTCAAGATGCAAATTAAAGTACAAGATGACTTAATCAGTCTATTTTGCTAACAGAAGCTAAGCCAGCAAGGCAGGTCAAGTAGGGGATAGACGGAAGTGATTTAATTGCAGTGAGTCGCGCAAAAGGCAAGTTTCTTCCCTATTCTAATTTCAGAATAGTAATATTCATTTCAAATTCTTATTACATTTGCATTACTGTAACTCCTTTATTCATATCTCAGTTCGATTCTTGAATTATTCTTTTCATTTGAATTTATTATTCATATTCCAATTATTACTCACAATTATTAATATATTCTGGTGATTAGAATATATCAAAGTATACCGATTGTTCCGGTTGCTATTCTAAGGACTGGATAACATTACTTTTGGGGATTAAGGTTACTTAATCCTAAGGACCGGAACATAACCGGATCCTTGAGATGGGCCGTAGTGCCTGGGTGCCCGACGGGATCTATATAGTGAGATATAGATCTGCACTGTATCCTGGCTGATCAGCAGGGTATAGCTACGAACTTGAATCCAGTGTAGTTCGTTTATATTTGCCAGCAATGGCCTTCTTTTGATTCTTATGAGGTTATATCTTTGCAGATATACCTGGGATACGGATTCAGTTATATTGCTTTAACATTGTGTATATTTGGTAGACTTGTTGAGCAATTTTGGCTCACCCCTTTTTGTTGTTATTCACCTTATTGTTTCAGTTAAGAAGGAATATGAAACCCGTCAGAACACGAGTGGTAAAGAAGCGGGTCAAGCCTCGGGATCCTCTTATACCCAAGGTGTTAATCCCTATCTAGGAAGAAATCTTTGAGTTGGCCGAGCAGGTGGAGTGTTAATAGATAGTATGTGTGTTTGAATAAAAGCTAAACTTAGTTTAAAATGAGTTAGACAATGGTTTGTAATAAAGAAAGTTTGTGAGATTTAAAAATGTTGGTTTATAATAAAAGTAGTTAGTGGTTCTTGTTTTCATACTTCAACCTAGAAAGATCCTGGTAGTTGTTAAGGGGCTTAGTTTCATTTCTTTATTATTTATCAATAAGCTTGTACAGGTTTGGTGATTGGCTTGTAACCCCAGACTTATACCCCGGGTCTGGAGGGCGTTACAATGATGCTGAAAAGGAAAGACAATTTCAGCAATATTACAAAGCTGTAATTGATAACATTTCCTTGGATGCTGACACTTTTACTCAACCTGTTTCAGCCTATCAATTGTTGGCTGCTCAGGGAAATGTGGAGGCAGAACAGACTTTGAACTTAGTACACACCTCAGAATCTCTTCAAAGAGATAAAGCTGCTGTCAATAGGATGCCTTCCCAAGATGGTGAGCCATCTGAAGAATTTGAAGTAAATTGTAATGGTGAGGACTCTGTTTCTTTAGATGGAAGCATGAACTTAGGGGAAGATGAAGGCCCAAGTTCTGTTTCAGATTTACCTGAATCGGCATGGACAAAGGAATCTATATCAGGACAATTTGGTGTATCCTTGGTTAAGCAAGTTATGGCTATTCAAAAGGCCCTTCAGGAAACTTCAGATGCTGGTACCAAGGCTATTCTTCAAGCTCATCTAGACTCTCTACATCTCATGAAGATCCAGCAGTTAAGACAGAATCTGAGTGTGGATGAACTCAAAAAGGATATAGCTGACTTGAAGACCTATAATTCTGAGAAGCTGGATTCAGTCATGCCATATAGTACCATGCATGATCTATTACTAAGACTGAGGAGAGAATCAGATTCTGAAAAGAAGCTAGCCAAGCTGGAAGATAGAGTTCAAGTTATTGAGAATTCGGTGGCTACCCTTCTTCAAAATCAATAGACTCAGACAAATCTTCTCATACAACTGGCTAAAGCACAAGACCTAACTCCTCAACTTGATGATAACAAAAAGGGGGGGGGGAGAATCAAGTAAGGGGGAGAAAGGACCAAGTGAGGGGGAGAAACTTCAAGTACAAATCAGCAAAGTAATTGTACCTTCAATTATGTCTCCAAGCCACCAGTTGCAGATGTTATAGATCTGATTTAAGCAGCAGCAACAAATTTGAAAGTTGCTGAGAAAGAAAAGTTGAGTTTGATCAACTGGGAAAAGATTGATGAGGAGATACAGAAAAAGTTTGAACTTGTCAAGGAGCCAGTTAAGTCAGCCATCCATCACTCTCAAGTCAAGCAAATCAGTGTGAATGAGATGAGCATGAATTATCTGGAAAGAGGACAATCTTCCTGCATCAAGTCTCCAAAGGCTGAAACAATTTTTTAAACCAAGGGCAAATTATCCAAAATCATCTTTGAAGAACCCCTTGGACACTGTGTATGAGACATCCAAGCCTGATGAGAAGAAGCTTCTGTCAAGATCAATTGTCTTCTATAAAGATCCAGCTGATTCAGCTTCAAAAAGGAGAATTGCTAAGATATTCAGAAATGGAAAGGAAATTTGTGTGGTAGCTGGAAATCCACAATTTGCTCAAGCAAAGAGAGAAGAAAAAGCCAGATTGAAGCAGGAAAAGAAGCAAGCTGCTCTAGATACAAAGAAGACTAAACAAAAGAAAGAGCAGATTGCAATCTTGGCCAAGCTACAGGCTGTGAATTCATCTCAACAAATTCCCTCACAACCATCTGAAGTTGCTGAATCAAAGAAAAAAATTGAAGAACAGAAGAAATCCCCAAGGAAGAAAGAATTGGCTAGAAGAACAAAAAGGAAACTGGATATTGTTGACAAAGAATTAGAAGATCAATTTCCTAAGGTACCCACACCAGCTACAACTCAAGCATCAAAGCCCTCTGTGGCATTTGAAGATATAAGGGTGGTGGATCCCTACAGGAATATTCATGGTAAACCTATTGTGCCCAAGGATGAGCCAATAGAGTGGGATGAAATACCAATTCCTGACTTCAATTTACCAATCCTTAGCAAGCCAAAAAGGACAAAGTCAAGGGCACTCAAGAAAGTGAAGCTGTCACCACTCAAATCCAAGTCAGTAGTTAAAGTTCACCCCAAAGTCAACAAGGGAGACTACTTGTACTTGTGTGACATCAAAGAATTTTCAGATCTAAACCTCTATCTGGATGAACTGGATGAAGTGAGGGGAATTGATGCATACAGGAACCTACCTGAAAGGTTAGTGTTCAAGTACAAAGGAGGAAATGAGATTGTGTGGCCTCTTCACAGGATTCTTCAAGAGAGCCAAGCTGTACTAATTAAAGTTTATTCATCCTTCAAGAAGAACTTTAGGTTCAATGTAACTGCAAGAAGACTAGTATTGAAGAAGATTGAAGAACTAAGGAGTATTAGAGCTAAAGATGCACTCCCAAAGACTCTAATCATCCCATACACAGGGAGAATAGTGCATCTAAGGCCCTACTGGCTGATGGAGTTCATAGATGACAAAGGTGTGAGAAGATTCTTCAGATTAGAAGACCAATTGAGTATCTCTAGCAATGAGACTCTCTTGGAAATGCAAGAAAAGCTAGATCTCTCAGAATCTGATGAACTGGAATTCCACAGGCAGCTCCAAAATCAGATTGATGAAAACAACAGAAAGCTTGGAAGAAGAACCAGACCTTTAAGAAACTAGAAAAATCTACTCAGCCTTGAGGAGCATCTTGAAAATGACTGTGAGCCAAACCTTGTACATTTTGTTTAGTTGAAGCACTTTCAGTATTATCTGTTTATTTTTAAAGCTGTATGTTTAGGATGTTTTGTTATCATCAAGTATCTCTTAATTTATGGCTACAATTCCAGTAGACATAAATTGGGGGAGATTGTTGTGCATATGTTGTGTACTTGATGGTTTCATAAACAAAACATCTAAGTAGATTTTACTTAGTGAAATAATGTAGCACTCGACGGATAAGAATTATAGTCCCGACGGATAACTCATTATAGTCCCGACGGATGTTAACTAATTATCCATCGAGTGAGTAGCTTATGTAATAATAAGTCTGTAGCACAGTTCTGTATACATCTTTGTATAGATTCTGTAGTAGCCTATAAGTCATGTTGACTTTAACTAGATATGCAGAATAGGCTGATTAATTGTATATAAATGATGTCTTGTAATTCTGCATAAGTGAAATGAAGTCAAGTGCCAAAATAGCTACCGACGGATGATTAACAAAGCCATCGACGGATGATCAAATGACTATCAACGGATGTTCAGTATAGCAGTCGACGGATGATCAATGAAGTCATCAATGGATGTTCAGAAAGTCGACGGATGATCATATATCCAACGGATGTTCATAAAATCCAACGGATGATTATATAAAGAATTCAAACAGCAGTTGAACAGTGAAAGTTGAGCACAACCGTCAAGATGTATACAAATCTACTGTGGAAGCCCATTAACTGGGTAATAGAGGACGAAAAGCAGCAAAGCTTAAGTCTGATAGTTTTTATATTTATTCAGTCTTTTTGACTTTGTAATCTTGGTAATATATAAACCAAGAACGTAGCAAATAGAAATACAAGAGTTGAGACACAAAAATAGAGAAATCTTTGTAGGCAAAATCCTTAGCATTTCCCTGTATTCTCAGCAGTTTGATTTGTAAGCAGCTGTGAGCATTCTTGCACACAGAGTCCTCTCGATATATAATATATATCTCTGGTGGAATTGTTTAAATCCACCAAAAAGTTTTTAAAGACTCTTGTTTTTAATTACTTATGTTTTGATTCAATTAAGTGTCTATTCCGCATTGTGCTAATCAAAACATTTATATCTATATTTGAGTTGAACATTTTTATTTCGAGAAAATGGTTCAAGAATTCCATTCAACCCCCCTTCTGTAGTTCCTGCTATATTGTTAAGGGACTAACCCCTTCTCACTGGGATGTTCCCTATTATTGGGGTTATAACCAACGGGTCGTCATGGGGAAATTTCACACCCTCCAGATCAGAATCATCAAAAGACATTGTTACTCCTGTCCTGGCCCTCTTCGGGGCTTCCCCAACAATATGCATAACTTCTCGGGAATACGCTTTCCTGGAGTTCTTAGATAACCCAGCAGCAGTTGGTCCTCCAAAGATTATGTTTATCATAGGCCCTCGGGGTCATGGTCCTCCGAAGATTGTATTTATCACAGGTCCCCTAGGCTGGGGATTCCGCCCCTGATCATCTTGGTATTGGGAACCACGGACTTAGGGTGTTACTATGTTTTACGATAAAGATTACGAAAAGAGGATTACCTTGTTAATGGTTGATTCCACGCTCTTCTATTGTATTCCCAAATTTTCTTGAGCGAAGTGTGGCCTCCGTCTTCTCAAGTTATCCTCTCTTCTTGCTCCTTGGTGGCTACAATATGTTTTCACACAATTCCAAGCAAGAAGAGAATAAGAATATATATATGCTACAATAGGGACCATGGATAATTAGGTTGGGCCTTCTAATTACATCTTGAGCCTAGCCCAATGTAATTAAATATTAATTCAATCCACTAAAGAATTAATATTTGCACTACCTTTCCTAATACCGTAATTTAATTAATTCGATTCCAATATTATTTGCTTATTAAATTCCCCATGTTTAAAATATCATATGTCCATTAATTAAATAAATTACTGATAATTTATTTAATTAATATCTTTTATCCTTGATCATCCACTCAACCTTTATTTAATTATGCCAGAATAAATTCCACCTGCAGGGTTTCACATAATTAAATCTTTTTGAGCTTTCAAGGGGACATCATTAACCCGAATATTATCAGGACATGGATTCCTTCAATAAATAATATCCACCATGTATATAATTCCATCACCCAAAATATAATGATATAATTCAAAAGAATTATTTCATATATAAATCAAAGCATGTAAATAATATACACGTGTCAATTACTATTTCCGGATTAAGAACCTAAGCATTAATAATAACATAGAATCTTAGTTCTCCTTCTTAATCAGTATTAAGGGAACAATTCTAAATTTGATCATGTTCAATATACACAAAGTATACTAGTATTATTTATTAGTCAATATAAACTAATCTAAATAATACTACAGCCATACCAGTGGATTGTCCAACACCACATGTGCTGTGAACCTTATTATATTATATAACCGTATTTAACAATCTAATATTCTGTATCCCATTTGATACTAGATTGTTCACAATATATAATATTGGACAACATGTAGACATTCAAATGATTCTCAAATAAACTGGCCAGAAATAAATGTACATACTTCAAATAAATATTTTCAGTATTCACTAACAATCTCCCACTTATACTCAAAATATTCTATGTGTACATCAGTGTTTATTTAATCCACTATTACATAAAAATCTATTTGTCCATCCATCTGACTCCTATCGCTTCCACATGCTTGTCAAAAACCTTGGTTGGCAAGCTCTTTGTGAAAGGATCTGCTTGGTTGTCTTCTGATGATATGTGAGACACAACTATATCCCCTCGCTTTACAATTCCTCGTACGAGATGATAATTACATTCAATATGTTTAGCTGCTTTGTGGTCTCGCGGTTCCTTTGAATTTGCCACAACACTAGTGTTATCACAATAAACCGTCAAGCTCCTAGGCAAATTAGGTACCACATCTAAGTCTAAAAGGAAGTTCCTGAACCATACAGCCTCCTTGGTAGCCTCAGAGGCCGCCACGTACTCGGCCTCCATGGTGGAGTCTGCAATGCATTTCTGCTTTACACTCCTCCATATAACGGCTCCACCTCCCAAAGTAAAAACATATCCCGAGGTTGATTTCCTCTTATCCCTATCTGATTGGAAATCTGAATCAGTATATCCCAAAGGAAATAGATCTGAGGCCTTGTAAATTAACATATACTCCTTAGTCCTTCTCAGGTACTTGAGTATAGTTTTTACTGCACTCCAATGTTCCTGACCTGGGTTTGACTGATATCTACTAACCATGCCTACAGCAAAGCAGATGTCAGGCCTCGTACATAACATAGCATACATTAAGCTTCCACATGCTTAAGTATAAGGAACTGCTTTCATGCTCTCTATATCCTTAGGTGTCGAAGAACACTGCTTCTTAGATAGAGCAACTCCATGCTTAAAAGGTAGAAAACCTTTCTTGGAGTTCTGTATGTTAAAATGAGCTAATACTTCATCAATGTAGGGCTCTTGAGATAAAGCCAACATCCTTTTCTTGCAATCCCTTATAACTTTGATCCCAAGGATGTATGCCGCTTCACCTAAGTCCTTCATATCAAATTGTTTGAACAACCATGCCTTTACTGATGACAACATCTTGACATTGTTTCCAATGAGTAAAATATCATCTACATATAGTACTAGAAAAACCACTGCATTACCTTCACTTCTCTTATACACGTACGATTCGCTTGGACTTTGATTAAATCCATATGACTGGACTGCCTGATCAAAACGAATATTCCAGTCTCTAGAAGCTTGTTTAAGTCCATAAATAGACCTCTTAAGCTTACATACCAGATGCTCTTGGCCTTCCTTAATGAATCCTTTTGGTTGCTGCATATAGATGGTTTCTTCAAGACTTCCATTAAGAAAAGCTGTCTTGACATCCATTTGCCAAATCTCATAATCGAGATGAGCTGCTATAGATAAAAGAATATGGATTGACTTAAGCATGACTACCAGTGAAAAGGTTTCCTCATAATCGATACCTTCTTTCTGAGTATACCCTTTCGCAACAAGTCTTGCTTTCCAGGCTTTCACCTTTTTTATCTAATCCCCTCTTTTTCTTGTAGATCCACTTACATCCAATAGGTTTTATACCTTTGGGTGGTTCTACGAGCTCCCAGACCTGATTAGAATACATTGATTCTATCTCAGATTCCATCGCCTTTTGCCAAAGATCTGCATCTTTGTCTTGTGCTGCCTCTTCGTATGTACGGGGATCATCATCATGTTCACCAGAGACCAAGTCTGAAGACTCACCCAAAAACATGAACCTATCAGGCTGTTGAACAACCCTCCCACTACGACGAGGTACTGGTGCGGTATTAGTGACAGGTTGTACATTATGTTGTGGTTGTTCTACTTGTACTACAACTTTATGGGTATTATTTGTCCCTCCCACTAGTTCCTCTAAAATGACACTACTCATGAGTTTGTGATTCATTATATATTCCTCCTCTAAGAATCTTGCATTGGTGTTAACAATGACATCCCGATTCTTCGGACTATAAAATAAATATCCTTTCATTCTCATGGGGTAGCCTACAAACAACCTTACTTCTGTACGAGATTCTAACTTAGTCGCGTTCTTGTTCAGCACATGTGCTGGACAACCCCATATTCGAATATGTCTTAGACTCGGTTTATCCCCAGTCCACAATTCTAAGGGGGTTTTAGGAACCGACTTAGAAGGTACTAAGTTCAGAAGATAAGCTGTTGTCTCTAAGGCATGTCCCCAAAACGACTTGGGTAAATCCGAATAACTCATCATCGATCTAACACTCTCTAAAACAGTCTGGTTCCTTTTCTCTGCTACACCGTTCTGCTGGGGTGTGCCTGGTGCAGTTAACTGGGATTCTATCCCATTTTCTGATAAATATTCCCTAAATTCTCCAAGCAAGTATTCGCCACCACGATCTGATCGTAGTGACTTGATACTTTTATTAAGTCGCTTCTCCGTTTTAGCTTTGTACTCTTTGAACTTATCAAAGCACTCAAACTTACGGTGCAACAAATAAACGTACCCATATCTAGAATAATCATCAATGAAAGTGACGAAATATTCATAACCACCTCTTGCTTGGATATTCATGGGTTCACATAAATCAGAGTGAACCAATTCTAACAGTTGTTTGGCTCTATTCCCTTTTGCCTTGAAAGACCTATTAGTCATTTTACCTTCCAAGCAGGATTCACAAACTGGAAATGGCTCCACTGCCAATGAGCTTAAAGGCCCGTCTACTACCAGTCTTTGAATCCTCCTCAAGTTAATATGACCTAATCTCAAGTGCCAAAGATATGTTTGGTTCAAACTAGAAGGTTCCTTTCTTTTAGTAGAGTTAGAAGATGTGTAGTTCAATTCCCTAAATTGCAGTTGCAGTGCAGGTTGACTAGGATTAATTATATACAAATTGTCTTGCAATGTACCAGAACATATAATTCGTTTATTCATCATAATAGAAACATTACGATCCAAACAAACATTATAACCATCCAAAGCAAGTTTAGAAACCGAAATTAAATTCCTTCTAAAAGAAGGTGCATAAAGACAATTGTTCAAAACCAAAATCCTATCAGAACCAAAAGATAAATGAATAACTCCTACTGCAACTACTGCTACTTTCATAACATCTCCCATGAACACGTATATCTCACCATCTCTAAGCATTCTGGATAGTTGGAACCCCTGCATAGAATTACAAACATGATCAGTGGCTCCTGTATCTACATACCAAGTGCTCGTAGATATAGCCGCTATAAATGTTTCTGTAACTAGAGAAAGAGACATACCAGTATTGTTTGTCTTCTTAGGAAGAGGACAATCCTGTTTCCAGTGACCTGACTATTTGCATCTGAAGCACTTTCCCTTAGGCTTTTTCACACCACCCTGAACTCCCACTGCCTTCACAGCTTTCTGTGTCTGAGCCTTTTTCTTCTTCTTAATACCTTTCGGCTTAGAGGAAGAACCTTTCTCAGCCACATTCACTTGAACACTCTGCCGAAATAATCCTTCAGCTGCCTGAAGTTCTGTCAGCAGTTCTGCGAGACTATACTGCCTCTTGTTCATGTTGTAATTCAAGCGGAACTGCTCAAAACTCTTGGACAAGCTCATAAGGATAATGTCAATCTGGGTTTCCCCGTCAAGTTCAGCACCAAGGATCTCTATCTCATTCAGATACGACATCATCTTGAGAACATGATCCCTTACAGGTGTGCCTTCAGCCATCTGAGTGTTCATTAAAGCCTTCATGGCTACTTGCCTAGCAGCCCTATTCTGATCTCCAAAAAGTTCCTTGATATTAAAGAGCATATCCGAAGCAGTGGCCATAGACTGATGCTGATGCTGTAAAACACCTGACATTGCTGCCAGAATGTAACATCGCGACATCTCATCAGCCTTAATCCACCGTTTATAATACTCTTTCTCATCTTCAGGAGCATCGACAGCAGGCTGTTCAGGCTTGGGTTCATAAGTGCAAAACTTGTACTCCTCAGCAGTCAACACAATGTCTAAATTTCGTTTCCATTTAATATAGTTAGGTCCGGTAAGTTTGTTATCCTTAAGTATGGTGAATAGTGGATTAAAGCCCATTTTATCCTGAGAACCATGCATAAAAACATCATATAAATAAGGGTGCATTAATTATTAAGATTTAAATTATTAAAATTTAATGCACTAACATCTAAACACCATAAGCTTCTGGTACGCCACGATGTGTGACATGTATACCACCTAATTTTGTTTAAATGTTACTTCGGTCCTATTACTAAACAATATGCCACGTTGGGGTGGACTATATTATTTTTCATAGCTAAGTGTATACCATCATCAAATCTTAGATTATTCGAAATCTATGGAACTTGGTACGCCACGATGGGTGGCGTGTATACCTTCCAATATTCGTAATTTTGCCTTGAATATAATACTTCAATTCAATATTCATCAATGGTTTGATTTCCAGGTAGTGGATGAGTCACATCGGTCTCGCTTAA
Organism: Apium graveolens; assembly: GCF_009905375.1. Classification (NCBI taxonomy): domain Eukaryota; kingdom Viridiplantae; phylum Streptophyta; class Magnoliopsida; order Apiales; family Apiaceae; genus Apium; species Apium graveolens. The sequence continues at coordinate 162,924,660 of NC_133653.1, read as the reverse complement.
AACCCACAGCCTTACAAGTTCGATGAACCCGTTTTTGACAAAATCGCCCCAAATCAGAAATAAAGAAAATCCGTATTTATTCCTTTCAAAATTTATTAATTTAAGAAGTTTGTTCTAGTAATTTCTATAACATTCTAGACAGCACAAATTACATGCCACGATGGGTGACGTATATATAATTTATATTCGTCGATATGTTAAATTACCTACAACCAATAATGGAGACCATGGGATTTAATTTCATATTAATTCCCTCTCCCACTTAGAATTTTTTTTATTAAAATTGAGGAATTTTAAAATTAAATGGGGCCCTATGTTGTTATAATTATGTCTAATCATGCATTCAAAATACACACATAATTTTAGCAACATATAACATTTAATTAAAGCAATAAATAAATTTTATGTCCATGTCGTCCTAATTAAGTTAAACATGTAATTTTAAAAGAATTACACACATAATTAATGACACACATAATCAATAAATTAAAGCAATAATTAAAATTTAATGGAAAAAATTAAAATAAATTTTCCACTATTATGGCCCTTGAAAAAAAATCCAGCTCTCAAAAAAAACCTGCCCCAAGCGCGCCCCGACGCCCCCAGCAGCCCCAGCAGCCCCAGCAGTCCCAGCTGCCGCAGCAGCCCCAGCAGTCCCAGCTACCGCAGCGGCCGCAGCACGCGCGCCTGTTGCTTTTCAGTGAGTTTTGTTTTGATTTTGTTCGATCCAAACATCAACAGCAGCCCCTTGTAATCGCACAGCGGAACAAAAAACTACCGGAATTATTTTCCGATCGCACATAACTATTACAAAATACCCGGAACAATTACAAAAAAAAATAGATCTAATACAAAACTAATTTTGTAAAATCTATTCTAACACGATCAACCCTCGTGTAAATTACAACCACGATTAAACCACGTGGAAACCAAAACAAAAATTAACCACGATTAAACCACGTGGGATCCAAACACATAATTAAAATATACATGGCCATAATAGTGGATTAACAATCTACATCAAAACCAATACAAGCAAAACACTATATACACGCATATATAATTATGACATGGACATTATATCATAAAACGTAGAACCCATTACCAGGCTCTGATACCAATTGTTGGGAACCACGGACTTAGGGTGTTACTACGTTTTACGATAAAGATTACGAAAAGAGGATTACCTTGTTAATGGTTGATTCCACGCTCTTCTATTGTATTCCCAAATTCCCTTGAGCGAAGTGTGACCTCCGTCTTCTCAAGTTATCCTCTCTTCTTGCTCCTTGGTGGCTACAATATGTTTTCACACAATTCCAAGCAAGAAGAAAATAAGAATATATATAGGCTACAATAGGGACCATGGATAATTAGGTTGGGCCTTCTAATTACATCTTGATCCTAGCCCAATGTAATTAAATATTAATTCAATCCATTAAAGAATTAATATTTGCACTACCTTTCCTAATACCGTAATTTAATTAATTCGGTTCCAATATTATTTGCTTATTAAATTCCCCATTTTTAAAATATCATATGTCCATTAATTAAATAAATTACTGATAATTTATTTAATTAATATCTTTTATCCTTGATCATCCACTCAACCTTTATTTAATTATGCCAGAATAAATTACACATGCAGGGTTTCACATAATTAAATCTTTTTGAGCTTTCAAGGGGACATCATTAACCCGAATATTATCAGGACATGGATTTCTTTAATAAATAATATCCACCATGTATATAATTCCATCACCCAAAATATAATGATATAATTCAAAAGAATTATTTCATATATAAATCAAAGCATGTAAATAATATACACATGTCAATTACTATTTCCGGATTAAGAACCTAAGCATTAATAATAACATAGAATCTTAGTTCTCCTTCTTAATCAGTATTAAGGGAACAATTCTAAACTTGATCCTATTCAATATACACAAAGTATACTAGTATTATTTATTAGTCAATATAAACTAATCTAAATAATACTACAGCCATACCAGTGGATTGTCCAACACCACCTGTGCTGTGAACCTTATTATATTATATAACCATATTTAACAATCTAATATTCTGTATCCCATTTGATACTAGATTGTTCATAATATATAATATTAGACAACATGTAAACATTCAAATGATTCTCAAATAAACTGGCCAGAAATAAATGTACATACTTCAAATAAATATTTTCAGTATACACTAACACTTGGTCCATCCGACGATCTTCAAAGTTCTTTCTTCCATTTTTATTCCTATCCCCTCCATCTCTAGTGTATTTATTCAATCTTCTTTTTCGAATGAGGAACTCAATTTTATCTTTCAGTTGTCTACACTCATCGGTGTCATGACCGACATCTTTGTGAAATCTGCAATACTTGCCCTTATTTAGCTTGGCAGGATCAGCCTTCAAGGGCTTAGGCCAATGAATATCTCGATCTTTCTCGATTTCCATCAAGATCTTGCTTCTAGGAGCATTCAGCTTAGCGTATTCACTGAACTTTTGCCCAGGTCCTCCCTTCTTGGGGGTTGAATCAGGGTTTTGCTCGGCTCTAGGATACTTGTCCTTAGCGATATACTCCAGATCAGTTTTCCGCTTCTTGCCTCCAGTGGGCTCATTACTCACTACGGTCTTCCTCATGCTTTCTTCCACCTTGATGTACTTCTCTGCCCTATCTTGGAGCTGCAACATGCTTTCAGGGGGCGTTTAGCTAAGGACATCTTGAAAAAATCATCCCTAGTTCCTTGTTGCAGCGCTATCATGGCTACCTTATCATCAAGATATGGGACTTTTAAAGCCTCCTTTTTGAAACGATTCAGGTAGTCTCTCAAGGATTCCTTTGTTCCCTGCACAATGCTCATAAGAGATGCTGAACTTTTCTCAAGTACTCTCCCGGTGATGAATTGCCTAATAAAAGCCTGACTTAATTCTCTGAACGATCCAATAGAGTTCGGGGGCAGACGACTATACCACCTTTGAGCCATACCCGACAGGGTTTGAAGAAAGGCCCGACACTTAATAGCATCATTCACGGGCTGCAACAGAAGTGCATTAGAGAATGTTCTAACATGATTAGCGGGATCTCTCATGCCGTCATAAGCTTTTATAGTTGGCATCTTGAACTTCCTTGAGATATGGGCATTCATTATATCTTCAGTGAAGGGTGGAGTAGGATCATCAGGATATCCAAGGGGAAGAAGATTGCTTGGATCAGCCCTTGGGACAATAGCCCTTCTCTGCACTGGACATCCAGGTCTATGATAAGAGGAGGATTTCTCCCCCTAGGAGGTACTGGGGGTCTGGTGCACCTCCAAGTCGCGCCTCAGCCTTTGAATCTCAGCCTCGTGAGCCCTGATTCTTTCCTGCACTTCTTGGGGATTCTTCCCTTGGGTGCTTTGAGGGCGTTGGCTACCATCAGCCATCGGCTCTTTGCCAGCACGTCTCCTTCTTGGGGCTACTTCATCATCCGAAGATTCGGAGTCTCTCTCAGTGTAAGGACCAGAAAATTCTTGATCCTCAAGGATAGGAGCCAAACCTCGTATATATGGGGGCGAACACCCTCGTGCTTCACTACGTCCAACATGTCCACTTCCTCCAACCTCGGGGTAAAGGGGCATCCCATAAGGGGGGTTAGTAGTAACAACAGTTGAATATTCGTACCCGATGGGTCGAGAATTCACAGGTGCATGTACTTGTTGAACTTGAGGATTCGTACATTGAGTAGCCGAGGGAACCGTCCCTTGTGGCTGAGGTTCAGTTGCCCCTATATGGGCTTCTCCTTGCGTGGTTGCATAGGTTGAGTGAGGAGGTACCTCCACAATTGAAGAAATCACTTAGGTTGTCCCCGTTGGTGTTCCTCCTCCAAGGGCTCTAACTGTTCTCCATGTTTTCGCCATGGTTATTGTTGTGCTTTCCCACAGACGGCGCCAAATGTTATGGATAAAAAACTAAGCTTATTATTTGCTGTATTTATTTCTAAGGTTCGGGAGCTCAAGGCCTTTAATGACTGCTCTCGTGTTTCGTAGCTTAACTCTACCTTTACGAGATGCCTACGTATCTCTGTGAATTAGAGAATCAAGCCAAAAAACGTAGTTCTGATTTGTGGGGTGAGGCCCCTTATATAGATGTTGAGAGTCCTTGAATTGGACTTGGGTTAGGAGACTTGGTGGGCAAGTCTCTGAATTAGAATGGACTTTGGAGTCCTATATAGTAGGAAACTGATTCCTTATCCTTCTAGGTCCCTTAGAGGCTAATCTGCAAGGATTTACGTCCTTATTGGGACTCTTCTCAGTAGCTGATTTTTCCCTTATTAATTAATTACGAAATTAATTAATATTCAGGGTTTTGGGGCCTTCTTTGTTCCATCAGGCCTGATCTGGTCCATCAGGTCTGATCAATGTGTTAACCTTTTTGGTCTGAATGTCATACATCTTCTTATTGGGCCTGGCCGCCCAAATCATGTATAATTACTGTAATATTTAATTACATAATCAAGATTTATTTATCCCTATCAATATCCACTTGGAATGCTTTATTACAAGCTTAAATTGGTGTTTTGGACTCAAGTTGTTGATATTTTGATGTGTTTTTTTGTTATTGCATTTCAAGTATCAGTTATATGAAGAAATGAGCTTTTAAAGGAAATATGATAAACAGTGATCTGAATTGGAAGCCCTTCAAGTTGTAGAGAATCTCGTTAGCTTCGCGTGGGCAGTTGAATCGCCTAATTTTGTCGAGTAGAACTCAAGTTATGGCCAAAACAAGATTCATCAGAATTTTTTCCAGAAGCTGTCTGAGCGCCCGCTCAGGAGAGCTGAGCGGCCGCTCAGGGCGCGGCTGGTCGCTGATTTCGCTGAAAAAGACTTTTTTAGTGGAATTTGACGATTTTAAGGGTCCAGGGCCACTAGAGGCATATATATACTTAAAAAAAAAGGTTTTCATCATCCGGGAAGATTGGGATACCAAGGAGAAGACCTAGAAGCACAGAACAACTCCAAAAAAGAAGATCTTGTTTTCAACTTGTGATTCTTTGAATTAGTTGTAACTTTGGATGCTCGTTTTCGCTCTTGTTGAACCTAGATCTCGTTTATTCATACTTTAATTATTATTTAGTTTATTAAGACCTTGTTTTATACCATGCTATCATTGGAACCCATGGTGACGATGAGTTCAATTATGGGCTAATCATTGTCATGGGATTGTAGCGGATACACTTATGGATTTCAATAATTAATTTGTTTTGATATCTTCGTGTGTGGTGATTGATTGATATCCTAGTATTGGTTGTGCTTATTCGTCTTATGTGCGTAGCTAACATATAAGATATCATGTTAATCTCTATTGAAGCGACAGTGAATATAGAGGTTTAGAACTTGCCATGCTAGCATAGGTTCATGTATTTGTTATGCATGATTTGTGGGTAACTCTAACCATTTTACGTGACCTATGTAATCATGATAGATAACTTGAGCTTAAATCGTTATGTTGTCAAATTCTATAGACATATAGGGTCTCAATATAATTGGTGCCTATTCAGTATCTATCTCTTTTGTGGATGTCTGGTAGAATGGTACTCGTGCAACGAAAGTTGGCGTTTATCAGTTTCGTGTTATCTGATTAGTGTCATCACCATCACATACTAAGGTTTAGAACAATAAGGCTATTGAATGAAGTAGTAATGAAGTTAGAATCCCATGTTTGTCATATATAGTAATTCAACCTCAATTCTCTTAGTTAATGTTATTTAGTATAATCTCTTAGTTTAATAAAAACCCAATTTGTTATTTGTCTTAGCATTGAGCGATAACCATACATTGTTGCATAGGTGCATAAATTGAACTTAACCTAAACCAGTCTCTGTGGGAACGACTCTGATTTATATCTTATACTACTTGTGAACGCGTATACTTGCGTGAATATTAGTGCGTGTTTTCGCCATAACAAGTTTTTGGCGCCGCTGCCGGGGACTCGGTGTTAATTTTTAGTTTATGTGCTTATCATCAGTAGTCGTTAAAGTTCACTGTCTCGGATTCTTTTACTTTCACGGTTTATTTGTTTGTGTTTCAGGTACTCATTACAATGGGAGATCCAGCAGCACGAATGAAAGCCTTGATGGATTTTTCTCAACCCAAGATCAATGACATTCAATCTAGCATTGCCCGGCCAGCTATCACAGCTAATACCTTTGAGATCAAACCTGGCATAATTCAATGGGTGCAGAATTCAATCCAGTTTGGGGGTTCTCCAACTGAAGATCCCAATATGCACATTAGGGACTTTATTGAGATCTGCGACACCTTCAAGTTCAACGGTGTTTCTGAAGATGCTGTGAAGCTGAGACTGTTCCCATTCTCTCTGAGGGACAAGGCTAAGAGTTGGTTACACTCTCTACCAGCTGGTTCGATTACTACTTGGGAAGATCTTGCTCAGAAGTTTCTTACTAAATTCTTCCCTATGGCGAAGACAGCTGCAATCAGGAATGCTCTTACTCAATTTGCGCAGCAATCAGGAGAATCTTTATATGAAGCTTGGAAGCGCTATAAGGAGATGCTTAGGAAGTGTCCTCATCATGGAATGCCTGATTGGATGATCATCAATTTTTTTTACAATGGGTTGGGAGCACAGTCCAGACCCATGCTCGATGCAGTAGCAGGCAGAGCATTATGGGCAAAGGGCTATGAGGAAGCTTATGATCTAATTGAACTGATGGCTGCTAATGAATATCAGTATCCAACCCAGAGATGTCCACATGGCAAGGTAGCAGGAGCTCTTGAGGTGGATACAGCTACGGCTATCACTGCTCAACTAAAGGCGTTGTCTATGAAGATCGATTCTCTGGCTAACTATGGTGTTAAGCAGATAATTAGTGTTTGTGAGCTATGTGCAGGTCCACATGTGACGGAGCAATGTGCTATATCTATTGACTCAGCTCAGTTTGTGAGCAACTTTAGGAGATCGCACCAACCAGTTCCAGACACTTATCATCCTGACAACTGGAATCATCCTAACTTCAGCTGGAGCAATAATCAGAATGCGATGCAACAGCCGTTCCAGCAGTTTGGAAATAAGCTATTCAACCCTCCTGGTTTTCAGCAACAAATTACACCAAAACAACAAACTCATGGTGCATGTCTATCTTCGAATGAAAAATCTGAATTGGAGGAGTTGTGGCTTATGTGCAAAATCCAGGCTCTTATATGCCAAAGCCAGGCTGTTTCTATTCAGACTATGGAGAACCAAATAGGGCAAATTGCTAATGCCTTATTGAATCGACCACCAGGAACGCTTCCTAGTGATACAGAAACAAATCCAGGAAAGAGGGAAGTTGAAGAACAGGTGAACGCCATCACCTTAAGGTCTGAAAAGGTCGCAAGCCCCCAAATTCAGTAAGACGAAGAGCCTGAAAAATCTCAAGTTTCAGAAAATGTAGTTGTGGCTGAAGAAAAAGTGTAGAATGACGCAGAGGTGGAACCAAGGAAGACTACTGTGGAATACACTCCTCCTGAGGGTAATACAGGGGAGAAACAGATCTATCCTCCACCTCATTTTCCAAAGAGGCTGCAGAAGAAAATGCCGGATAAGCAGTTTGAGAAGTTTTTGGAGGTGTTCAAGAAACTTCATATCAACATACCTTTCGCTGAAGCTCTTGAACATATGCCTAGATATGCGAGGTTTATGAAAGGTATTCTCTCTCGAAAAATGAAGCTCGATGACTTAGAGACCGTTGCTCTAACGGAGGAATGCAGTGTTGTGCTGCAACAGAAGTTGCCTCCGAAGCTTAAAGATCCTGGAAGCTTCACTATTACTTGCACCATCGGAAACGCGTCGTTCGACAAGTGTTTATGTGATTTAGGAGCTAGCATTAATCTGATGCCCTTATCTATCTTCAAGAAGCTTGGTCTTCCTGATCCGAAACCAACATACATGTCATTGCAACTAGCTGACCGTTCCATCGCTTATCCATGAGGTATAGTGGAGGATGTCTTGGTCAAGGTGGATAAACTCTTCTTCCCTGCTGACTTTGTAATTCTTGATTTCGAGGAAGATAAGAAGATTCCCATCATCTTGGGAAGACCATTCTTGGCTACAGGCCGAACTATGATTGATGTGCAAAAATGAGAGCTTTCGATGAAGGTTTACGATCAAAAGGTCACTTTTAATGTGTTCAAGGAAATAAAGTTACATACAGCTAAAGAGGAGTGCTTTAAAGTAGAGTAACTGCAGGTTTTGAATGCACCTCCATGGAAGAGGAAGTTGGATATGCCATTCGATTCTCTTGGGTTAGCAGAGCTGAAAATTTCTCAGGAGCGTTTTGAACCATTGACTCAAGAAGCTCCCATATTTGAGCTCAACCGACAACCAGATCACTCGAGTTATTCATTCTTAGGTGCACCCCCTGACAAGGGGTTGGGATATATCTTTGATGATGTAGAGGGTAGCCGAACGGATCCTCCAGTGCCTACAGAGGGTTCTTCTCATGTGCAACAGGTAGTTGATAGGACTGGTGTTGGTGATGAGCAGTACTGGCGAGTAATTAGGCGTATGGAGGCCATGCACGACATTCACCGTCATTTTACTGCAGATTTAACACATGCTTTCGGTACTGTTGTTCGAGACACTGGTGGTGAGGTCGATTGGCCACCTGATCCTCCACCCGACGAGGGTGATTCTTCTAACGACTAGGTATGCCTGAAATCCTTATTATTGCCTTCAATGAGGACATTGAAAATTTTAAGTTTGGGGGTGATAATGTAAGGATTAGTAGTGTGTATCCATATAGATTCATATAGATACATATTACATGTTTATTTGTAGTTCATTCATATTTTTGCATGATTGTTCATTGAGGACATATTTGTTTGTTTTTATGTGATTTCATATAGTTGCATTTGTAAACATATTTAGCATGATCACTTAAGATAAACTATGATATTTGATAAGTTGATGTTGATTTGAGTGTGGTGATGATGAATAGAGGGATATTTAAGTCCTAATGAATTAATTTGCATGCCAGAAACAAATATGTTCACAAAGTCTTATAGGGTTGCTTTTGATCTAGATCATGATTATACTTGTTTGTTGTTGAGATTTAATCACTTGGTTATATTTAGAATTTGTGATATTCTCGTAATGACGTAAAAACACTGATTTTTTTATCTGGAGAAAAACTTGGATTTCATTACTAGTTGTTGTAAGGCTAGGCGTCAAATGGCTAGTAGCCGGCTCATATTTTTATGAGTAGTCTAGGGTTGAATGAGATGGAGTGAAACACACTCATTCAGAAATTATTGAAAAGAGAAAAAAAAGAGAAAAAAAAGAAAAAAAGTATGTGTTTATGCATAATTGATCAAGAGTGAGCTCTTTAATACTCGAGTTATTAAGTTCTAGGGGACTTTGTGCCTAGTGACCTAAGGCTTTTATAGTCTGGGATCCGCTAACCTAACGCTAGCTACATGGGTATTATTGTATAAGTCTTTTGGGACCTCATTCATTGCACGGTCAAATAAGCATCTTTGTTATGTGTTCAATAATAGTGTGAATCCTTGTATAACTCTAGTAGAAAGGAGGTGTTGTGAGTCATAATGCGTTTATTGTCTATTCTATTTATAAACTTTTGATTGTTTCGATGATAGATAAGTTATGGTTATTGATCTAGTATCGAGAGTATATCTGTTAAGCATCCACACACGAACGTTTCTAGTTTGTGAGTTGGTTTGTGGGATTTATTCGAGCTCCGTTTAAAGTCATTGCATTCTTAGAGGCATTGGCTTATTCATTTGGTTATGGTTATTCTGAGGGGATCGATTGCATTATCATTTAGTTGCATTCACGTAGTTGCATTCATGCATTAGGTTTGTTTTGTAGTTTTGAGTCTATTTATGCTTGAGGACAAGCATCGATTCAAGTTTGGGGGTGTGATAATGGGTTTTATATCCACTTGGAATGCTTTATTACAAGCTTAAATTGGTGTTTTGGACTCAAGTTGTTGGTATTTGGATGTGTTTTTGTGTTATTGCATTTCAGGTATCAATTATATGAAGAAATGAGATTTTAAAGGAAATATGATAAAAAATGATCAGAATTGGAAGCTAAGGCCATTGTCAAGTTCTAGAGAATCTTGTTAGCTTCGCGTGGGCAGTTGAATCGCCTAATTTTGTCGAGTAGAACTCAAGTTATGGCCAAAACAAGATTCATCAGAATTTTTTTCCAGAAGCTGTCTGAGCGCCCTCTCAGGAGAGCTGAGCGCCCGCTCAGGAGAGCTGAGCGGCCGCTCAGGGCACGGCTGGTCACTCAGGGTGTGGCTGGTCGTTGATTTCGTTGAAAAAGCCTTTTTTGAGTGGAATTTGACGATTTTAAGGGTCCAGGTCCACTAGAGACGTATATATACTTAAAAAAAGGGTTTTCATCATCCGGGAAGATTGGGATACCAAGGAGAAGACCTAGAAGCACATAATAACTCCAAAAAAGAAGATCTTGTTTTCAACTTGTGATTCTTTGAATTAGTTGTAACTTTGGATGCTCGTTTTCGTTCTTGTTGAACCTAGATCTCGTTTATTCGTACTTTAATTATTATTCAGTTTATTAAGAACTTGTTTTATACCATGCTTTCATTGGAACCCATGGTGACGATGAGTTCAATTATGGGCTAATCGTTGTCATGGGATTCTAGCGGATTTACTTATGGATTTCAATAATTAATTTGTTTTGATATCTTGGTGTGTGGTGATTGATTGATATCCTGGTATTGGTTGTGCTTATTCGTCTTATGTGCGTAGCTAACATATAAGATAGCGTGTCAATATCTGTTAACGTGACAATGAATATAGAGGTTTAGAACTTGCCATGCTAGCATAGGTTCATGTATTTGTTATGCATGATTAGTAGGTAACTCTAACCATTTTACTTGCCCTATGTAATCATGATAGATAACTTGTGCTTAAACTATTATGTTGTCAAATTCTATTGACATATAGGGTCTCAATATAATTGGTGCCTATTCAGCTTCTATCTCTTTTGTGGATGTCTGGTAGAATGATACTCGTGCAACGAAAGTTGACGTTTATCAGTTTCGTGTTATCTGATTAGTGTCATCACCATCACATGTTAAGGTTAAGAACAATAAGGCTATTGAATGTAGTAATGAAGTTAGAATCCCATGTTTGTCATATATAGTAATTCAACCTCAATTCTCTTAGTTAATGTTATTAAGTATAATCTCTTAGTTTAATAAAAACCCAATTTGTTATTTGTCTTAGCATTGAGCGATAACCATACATTGTTGTATAGGTGCATAAATTGAACTTAACCTAAATCAGTCTCTGTGGTAACGAATTTGATTTATTTCTTATATTACTTGTGAACGCGTATATTTGCGTGAATATTAGTGCGTGTTTTCACCCTAACATCTATATCTCTTTACTTACATCTAAACTAAGGACTCGTGCATGCTTTATAGACCAATATTATAGGATTACAAAACTTGCACTAAAATGTACTAACACAGTTTCTAAAGCTATCTTGTTTATTGTCTTTTGTGGTGCAGAATCTTGTAGGTCCGTGACCATCCTTTATCCAGTGAATCTTGGCCCTTGATCTTGTATTCTTCAAGTTGCTTTTGTAGACTTTCCATTTCAGTGAATGAATTAGTTGTTGACTGATAATGTTGAATATTGAACTTGTTTGTATTCTAAATTTTGAGATAGGTTATTGAGATCTTTCTTTTGTTCTGTAGAGAAGTGACATATCGATAAGTAAAATGACTTATCGATATCTCAAGTTCTCGACATATATAAATAACTTGTCGAGGTCTCTAGTTCTCGACATGTAGAATAGCCTGTCGACATCTCTAGTTCTCGATATAGGCTTTTAACTTATCAAAATCTTGAGTTCTCTACATGAGGATTTTTGACTTGCCGATATCTCTGGATCTCTACATGAAAAAATGGCTTGTCGATATCTACGGTTCTCTACATATACATTTTGATTTTTCGATATCTAAGATCTCTATATCCAGGTTGACTTCTCGATATCTCATGAAACTTCTCTACAGGTCATTTTGGGCTTCTCGACGGACTTCTCGATATCACTTGATCTGTGACTTGTCGATATCTGACTTAGAACATTTTTCCTAGAACAGTATTATTCAAATCCAAGCTGTTACACTTCTCTCTGAGGCATGATCTGGAATCGATCGTCTTCCAGAGTTTAATCCTTAACTTGAAGGCTGTTCACAAAAAAATCCCCCAGTCTAATCTAATAAACATTTTAATAGATTCAAGGAATATAATTACAAAATACAAATATATATTATCATACAACTTAACCTTAGGGTTGTCAATATGACTTAGTCTTGTTATATACAAGCATGTGCTACACAACAATCTCCCCCAATTTGTGAGAAGATCACTTGTCACAAATTCTTGCCTGATAACCAGACTAACGCCAAGCTATAATCAAATACAATGAGACTGACAAATTTACAATTTACATTTTTATACAAATTGCAATTACATCAGTACAGAGTTACAAAGCTTAACTATATTTCTCATAATCATGTTCTTTTCTAATGAGGTCCTTGAGTTTGATCGATACTTCAAGTTCTTCAATAATCTTAGTCCCTCTTAGAGCTTCCACCAGTTTGAGCCATTCAGCTAATGAGTAACTGTTTATCAAGTGAATCATGTACCGTACAAACTTGTTGGTCTTTATGTTCAGAAAGTGTCCATCCTTAGATACCCTGCACAACCCCCTTGCCTTGAGTTCATTTGACATTTTCTCAAACATCTCAATCTCTGCAGCATATTTCCTTTCTCTTTCCTCCCTTTCAGCCTTTTCCCTTGCATGCCTAATATTCCTCTCTCTCTCAACCTCTCAGCCAATACAACCTTCCTCATTCTTGTACATGAATCCCTAGCATTCATCAAACTAATCACTCTCTCTAATTCTGCAGTTGAAATGTTTCAATTACCTCTCTATTCAGCAAAAGGAAGGTGTCATCTTTGTATAAATCCTGACTTCTCCTAGAGTAACAACACAAACTTTGACTATCTCCTCAGCTAACTATTTTTGATAATCATCATCTGATATATTCTCAGAAATTAGTAACAGTCATTTTGATTAAAGCAATTCCAAAGAGCACCAACATTAGCTTGAATTTCTCTTGTCTTTCTTCCTGCTGTCTTGAAGTGAGTTCCAGTTGGAGGTTTGAATGAAGGTGGTTTAGATATTTTCTTGAGTGAGATTTGGCTGGCTGTGATATGTATTTTGAGTATGGAATGTGCAGTTTGCTTGTATAGGTACTTGGGCTTTGAAGTTTGGATAGATTGAGTGTTTGGTTGGCTAGGTTTATGGGTTTGAGTTGGTAGAGTTTATGAAATTTGAGTTTCTTGGACATCTGTTTCTTTTCTCCCCCTTCTCCATCATTCTTCTTTGTATTCCCATCATCCTTTCCTTTCTTATCCTCCTCCCCCTTCTTCTTGTCATTCACTTTGCTTCTACTAGGTTTGCTAGAATGACTTGGATTTGATCCAGAAGATTTATGCTCATCTTTCTTCTGCTCATCTTTCTTCTGCACATCATTATCCAAATCATCTTTTGTGTTGATTTGTGTTCTAGGTAGCATAGTGTCTGCATTTTTCAAGTATTTATCCAGAATTTTGATCATTTCCACATCCTCAAAAGTCTTGATCTTCTTTTACTTCAATGTTATCTCCAAGCTCATCAATAGCTTCTTGTTTCTTATAACACATTGTTTTGGAATTTGAAAGTTTTTGCATTTCTTGGTGTTTGGACATATGTAGGCCACTCCCTTGCTTGACTAAAGGTAGGCTTCAGGAAATGCACCTATTTGGCCCTTTTTAGCTCATTAAGCAGGAGAGTGTCCTCTGGAATCACCACTTTTACTCTATTGATGAAGATATCCAGCTCAGATGCTCTTCTTGATTGTAAGAAGGAGAGAGACAACTGCATGCATATGTCCACACCTGAGTCATTTATATTAACAACTACTCTCTTTTCCCTGAAATTACTTTAGTCACCATCATCACCCTCAGGAAATTTATGTTTTTATCCACAACCTTCTTGTATGAGAAATGGTTGAAATTGAAAGAGACTCTTAGTACTTCAAGAAATTGATCAAATTTCTTGTCAATGCAAGGTCCTTCAGCTGGCCTGTTGAGTTTGTCCAATCCAATATCATCTTAATTTTTGCGTAAAATTTGGATGGATTTTAGCTTGTACTCCATCTCCCCCTTAGTCTTGGTGACAGGCATAGTAGAATGTTGAGGGATTTGGATCCTGATTTGTTGAGCTGTTTTTTGAAGGGGGGTGTTTAATGCACCCATAATAGCTCCCAAAAATACTGAGGTCTCCATTTTTAAGTACTTCTGGGAGTCTATTAGAAATTTAATATCTTGTTATTGACTGGTGATAAGGGATGTGAGCTGTGAAAGTTGATTTGATAGAGAAGTGATGTCCATTCAAAGTTTTCTCCACTGCTCTTCCAATATGAAGAAAGGCTTATGATTGAGCTCTGTATACTTCAGTGATGGCATCATAAACTTCTTGAGGAGTGTGGACCATGGCATTACTCCCCAAAATGGTGTCATAGTCTTCTCTAAATTTGGATAAGGCCTCCTCCATACTCACACTGAAATTCTTGGACAGCCATGCATCCATATTGCCATCATGCTCAGCTTCATCTGTACTTTTGGCTTGATGGTCCTCTATATCCTCCTTGTATGACACCAAAATTGCTTGATAGTCTTGGTTAGATATATCAGTTGTGAGAAGTTGTTAGGTAATATTAGCTAGGCCTACAAGCTGATCAACTAGGAAAATCATTTACTGAAGTTGGTTGGGCTTGAACATCTTGCAGCCATTGAGAGATGAGGTTTGAATGTTGTGTTAAAGTGGAGGGTTGGTTTGAATTTGATGGTTGGTATTCTGTGTTTGAGTTTGATGGAATAAAGGTAGGAATTGTTCCTGTGATAGGTGTCATAGTTTGACTCACAGTATGAACTGTGATTGTGATAGTGTGTTATTCACTAGTAGAGTGAACCTCCATTTGAACTAGAAGGGATTTGACCAGGTTACCCTCATTTACCATGGCCTCAAACCTTTGTTCCTCATGCAAGGAAATGACACTTAAATGTGCTTGATAACTTGCCTCCCCAATAACTGGATCATTGGAAATTGTACTCCCAGCTTCAATTGAAAAGACAATTTCAACTAGGGTTTTGTGGGGAGGTGTTCCTGCTTAAGAAACCTCCAATTGAATTGGAGAGGATTTGAGTAGTTGCCCTCAAATATTACAGTCTGTGAACACTGTTGTGCACATGAAGGTGTAATTAGAACCTTAGGTCTTCAGTAAAAACTGATGAAACCCTTGTGTTTTTTATGGTGTCATCAAGGTCTACCTTATCATGTAGCCTCTCACCATCTAAAGATTATATCTCAGTAGTGAGCATATTTTCTTGAACCGTGTCACTTGATATTGGCAAGGATTGAGAAGTAGATTCAAGCCTCTCATTATAGGATGAAAAATTTGGAGAAACGAGATTAGTGAGTTTAGGATGATTTTTGGAAACTCCCCTGAATGGATGAGGGAGTTTCAAGTTATGTGCTTTCATTGTGCGTTCCAACCAAATGACTTCTTTCACCCTCTTGTGAGTGCACAAGAGGGGGTGCAGACTCTTGACAGGATGTATTGGGGAGAATGCTTGTTTTAATAGTGACACCTTGTTGAGAAGGTGCCACTAGAGTCTGTTATTTCCCCTTTGTTACAACTGCATTTTTTTAGAAGATACAGAGGTGGCCATTTGAGTGGTTAACTCAGCCTTCCTTAGTTTCTTTGGCTTTCTGACCAGGGATAACTCAGTATGTGTTTGGTCCTCACCACTCTTAGTAACAACTACCATATATATATTTATGTTCTTCTTCTTTTTACTAACTCCATCCTTTTGAGAGGATGAAGCAGTTTGCTTCCTAGCTTCTCATGGTTGTGAATGAAGGGTTTCAGCTGTGGAAAGCCCCTATGTGCTATCATGTTTGTGTACTTCTACAGGTGAAAAAGCCATAACTGTGCTAGATATTGCACTGGATCTCATATCAGGCATGAGGTAAGGGTAAGTTCTAAATCTCTCTAACATGAAGTTAGTGACATTTAGAGTTACCTTTACCTGATTCTTTGTAATAAGTGATCAAAATAAGACTTTGGACACCTATTCACAATTGCCTATTTATTTCTATCTATTCCTTCAAGCATATAAATGATTTAAAGTGGACATTATAAATCTAGCGACGAAGATTTTTTTACCTCTACTTACCAAAGGCATGGTCAGCCTTGTGCTAAGTTCTTCCAGGATCAACAAGCCAACATTGAGGCGCCTGTTGTATGCAATGGAATGCACTAACTTATGCACCATACTGGAGATGTTGTCATATCCAGTCTTCCTGCATGTGAATGCTCTAATGATAGAATCAAAGATGAAGGACCATTCTCTTCTCAGATTCTTCCTGTTCAATCTGGCCATGTCTATCTTCTCACTGTAGTTTATGAAATCCATAAACTCAGCCAACTCTTGTGTTGTTGGAGCCTCCAAAATGTTATATGTAGGAATTCTCAAGGCTTCGTTGACATCATTAGCATCAAGCTCTAGAGGAACACCTTGAATTGTGTAGTTAATCACCAAGGATACTGCTTGATTCTCATGAACAATTATGCTTACAACAGCTAAGTTCCAAAACTCGTTAAGTACATCCAAATACAACACAAGATTTACAGTCAAAGCTCCTGCAAGATAGGGTTTAGAAAGAAATTTGACAAAGCATTTGAAAGTATCAGGTGTTTGGTTTGCATCCACAAATTCCAAGTAGTTGGTTTCATTCTTGAGGATAATAGCTCTATCGTTGTTGGCAGCCATTGAAAGTATTTAATTTTGAGTGGATAAGTGTTCAGAGAAAGAAAGAGCTTGAAACGAGTGAGAGTAGTGAAAATTTACAAAAATTAGGTCAATTGGGATCTCGAAAGTGTAAAGAGGGGTTATGTCGAGATGTCTGGGTATTTATAGGCTAGAGATGTGACTTGTCGAGAAGTAATGAATAAACAGTTGATATTTGATTATCAAGAAGTCACGTGAATTTGAAGATTTATGTCGAGATGTCACTATCCAGACTCTTATCGAGAACTAGATAGTGACTTATCGAGATGTAGAATAAATACCCAGTTTGTCCTAATTGAACTAAATTATTCCAATTTTTATTGAATAAATCAACATAAAATTAGAATTAATTTTATATCAAAAGTATTTTACTGAAACAATTTTATTAAATTAAATTATTCTAGTTTTGAGTTATCGAAAAGTCTACAATTTCTACTGGTAGAGAACTCCATATAGATAAGTATATCGAGATCTCTACAATGCTTATCGAGAAGTCATAAAGAGGCTTATCGAGAAGTCCATCGAGAAGTCATGGAAAAGACTTATCGAGAACTCTGTCCAGAAGTCTCAAAATGACGTGTCGAGAAGTCATTTAGGCTTATCAAGAACTCATTTCTCTACATACTTTTATTCTTTTAAGTTCTATCTTATATTAATTTCATATATTGAAAATGTGAATTAACATTTAGACATATTTGCTTAGAATTAAAAAAAATCCAAGTTAAGTCTGAATTTTGAAAACTAAATATACAGAGATTCCTGAAACATTTATAAATTATATTCAAGTTAATTTCTAATTAAATTAAATTAATTTTGATTTATCGGAAATTAATCTGCTGCAACACATTAGCTGAGTTCTTGTCTTTAGGATGAAGAATTTAACATAACAATTTCACCTACATGTCTAGTGAAAGTTGCTTCATCCAAAGGTTTAGTGAAAATATCAGCTAATTTTTTTTCTGTTGGAACAAGAATAAGCTCAATGGTACCATTTGAAACATTTTCTCTAATAAAATGGTACCTTACATCAATGTAATTAGTTCTAAAATGATTAACTAGACTAGTAACAATAGATAGAGCACTAATATTGTCACACATGACTGAAAATTTATGTGAGACTAGGCCATAATTCATTAATTGATTTCTAATCCAAAACACTTGAGCACAATAACTTCCAGCAAAGCTATATTTTCAGCCTCAGATGTGGAAGTTGACACAAATTATTGTTTCTTATTGTACCAAGATACAATTCTTTGACCAAGGAATTAACAGCTTCCACTTGTACTCTTCTTGTCTATCCCGCATCTAGCAAAATCTGCATCTGTGTATCCATCAGCTTCAAAACCAGTTCCCTTAAGATACCACAATCCCAAGTTTTTTGCTCCCTTTAAATATTTAAAAATCATCTTTACAGCCATCAAATGTGATTCTTTAGTATTTTATTGAAATCTAGCACACAGACATGTTGCAAACATGATGTCTGGTCTACTAGCAGTTAAGTACACCAAAGATCCAATCATTCCTCTATAACCTGAAATGTGTACAATTTTTCCTTTCTTATCTTCATCCAACTTGGTAGTTGTAGACATAGGTGTCGATGCAGGTGAGCAGTCAACCATTCCAAATTTCTTCAACAGATCTTTGACATATTTGGTTTGACTAATGAAAATGCCATCACTTCTTTGACTAACTTGAAGGCCAAGGAAGTAATTTAGCTCTCTCATCATGTTCATCTCATATTCACTCTACATGAGTCTTGAAAATCTTTGACATAGCATTTTATTAGTAGATCCAAAAATGATATCATCCACATAGATTTGAACTAGGATAATGTCATCACCATGTTGTTGTAGAATAGAGTCTTATCAATTACCCCTCTAGTGAATCCATATTTGAGTAGAAATTCTGACAGTGTGTAATACCATGCTTAGGTGTTTGCTTCAATCCATAAAGAGCCTTCAACAATTAGTAAACAAATTTTGGAAATTCTGGATCTTCAAATCCAGGTGGCTTTTACACATACACTTCTTGTTCCAATTCACCATTAAGGAATGCACTTTTCACACCCATTTGATACACCTTGAAATTTGAATGTGCGGAAAATGAAAAAAAATATTTTTATTGCTTCAATTCTTGCAACTGGAGAAAAAGTTTCATCATAATCAATTCCTTCTTCTTGTGAGTAGCCTTTGGCAACCAGTCTTGCTTTGTTCCTTGTCACAATTCCATTTTTATCAATTTTGTTCCTATACAGCCATTTTGTGCCAATGATACTCCTGTTCTTTGGTGCATGAACTAATTCCCAAACTTTATTTCTTTCAAATTGATTTAGCTCTTTCTGCATAGAAGTTATTCAGTTAGGATCAAGTAGAGCTTCCTCATTTTTTTTAGTCTCAATTTGAGACAGAAAGCATGCATGAAAGCATTCATTTGTAGTAGCACTCCTAGTCCTCACTCCAGCATTTGGATCACCAATTATAGCATCTCTTGTGTGATACTATCCCATTTTATGGTGTGATCTTCTTGACTAGAGTTGTCTGCATTTTGTCCATTATTGACATGAATTGTAGAATTATCATCTCCTTCTCCCCCTGAGTTTGTGCTACCAAATTCAGGTGTGCTTCTTTCATGAGATGAATTTTCATTTTCATAGTTCACTGGCTCACTTAATTCTTGTTCCATTCTATTGTTTGTGTTGATCTCAACTTCATCTTCAGAATCAATGTCAATGTTTAGATTTTCAAATTTTAGGGCTTCAACTTCATTTTCATCAAGGCATTCCATGCCCGGACACTTGTCAACATCAAAGGTCACATCTATGCTTTCCATAATTTTCAGTTTCTTTAACACATAAACTCTGTAGGAAGTCCTTTCCAATGAATATCCCAAAAAATAGCTTTAAATCCTTTAGAGTCAAATATTTTAACATATTTAGAGTTGTCTTTGAGCACAAAGAATTTGTTTTGAAACACATGTAGATGCTTTACAATAAGCTTCCTTTTTGACAAAATTGAGTAGGGTGACTTGCCAAGGTTTTTGTTGGTTAGATATCTGTTTTGAATATAGCATGCAGTCTTTACAGCTTCTTCCCAAAAACTTGTTGGCAAATTGGAATCTTGAAATATTGTTCTTCCTTTCAGCCACACAATTTTGCTGAGTTGTTCTTGCAGCTGAGAATTCTTGAACAATTCCCTTGTCTTTGAAGAATTCACTTAAAGCTGCATTCCTGAATTCTGTGCCATTATCACTTTTCAATCTTTTGACAAAATTTTGATCCTCGGCCTGCTTCTCAACTTTTTTTAAGTGTTCAATGATGATGTGTGAAGTTTCATCCTTTGAATGCAAAGATTCCACCCCAGTGTATCTTGAGTAGTCATCCACCATCACCAATGCATATTTCTTTCTGGATATAGACAAGACATTAACTGTGAAAGAGATATGTCCTAAGTCCAATAATGTATGAGGATTTAGGAATAACTTTTATGTAATCTGTTTTGATTTCATTGATATTAATAAAAGACTTGTTTTATTTTTATTGCGGGCTCTATCTATTTAAATGTTTAAATAAGATATACCATAGTTTAGAGTAAAGTTTTTTATGGATTGTGATGAGATCATAATAATGAGACCTAAAAGATGATAACTCTAACCTTAAATAGTTCCTGGTCGTAGGATTACTAACTGGTAATTAATAATCCGAAAAGATCGGTACATACTATGCTTGCTTCATTATGAAGGATGTTTGTTCTCATAGACATTTGTGTGGTGACACTATAGCTAGTATGTAGGTGCTTATTATAGAATAAGTTCACTGAACATGACTCACACAGCTGAACAACTGATGGAGTTCACTCACGTGTCAGCAGTTGTTCACATAGTGATAGTTGTACAAGTATCCTTAGACTTGAGGTCATCATAGTCATCTTGTGTACACTGAACTATGCTTTGGTTTAGTTCTTAGTCTCAAGGGACAATTATAAGGGCTCTACTGGGTATAGGAATTTGTACACGAAGATAGTGTATGATCAATTAAGGATCTACCCCTTCCGGTGTAGGAAGAGAATGTTCAATGTTTATCCACTTATATTAGTTCAGGAATCTCTGGCCAGAGTGAATGAAATTAGAAAGGAGTTTCTAATTTACATTAAATAGAACTAAGCATAGTGAATGGGAAAACAAGTGATTAAATAAGATAGGCTTGACACAAGTTCCATGCCTTGTATTTAATCATGACATTGCAGGGTAGAAGGAATTAATTGTACGGTAACTACTCACTGAATAAGTTCTTGGTATTCTAAGCAGTGAATTCGTATTATCCGGATAGTCGCGTTGTGTTGAGAAGTATCCCTCACGATGTAGAATAAATATGATTAATTAATTAATCATATTTAATGAATTAGAGAATTTATATAGATAATGATAAAATAGTTTTATTATTATTTATTTCTACTACCGGCTTAATATTGAACCTACAGGGTCACACCATAAAAGAGAATGATTTAATGGTGGAGAAATTAATTAATAATGGCTGATAATTATTTATTTATGAAATAAATAATTAATTGGCCAATTTAATAATTGATTAAATGAGATTTAATTGATTATAAATTAATTAAGAAAAAGTTCTTAATATTATTAATTAAGAATTTAATTTTTGGAAATTAAATCAAGTGAGAGAATTATTTCTAAAGTGTTTAGAAAAAGGATTAATAATTAAAAGGTGTTTTAATTATTAGTGAGAATAATAAAGGGTTAATAATAATAATAATATTTTATGGGAAAATTTTCAGCTGAAATTTTTTCCTATAAATATACTATTATAGACCCTATTTTTGCCTCAACCAAAAAGATTTGCAAAACCCTAATTCTCTCCATCTCCTCCTCCTTCATTTCATCGTTTTCTTGGTGGATACCGGTGGAGTGCTTCACACTTGAGGAGCAGCTGCTAAGGATCTCCGTTCATCGTTTTTGGATCGCCATTAAAGACCTCCATCTTTCCATTAACGTAAAGCTTCTTAAGGTAAACATACTGAACTACGAATTAAATATTATTTTTCGTATGGATCCTGCGGAGGGTTTCAATTTTTTTTAAGATTTAAATTTACGTTTCCGCTGCGTTTATGTGCTAAAAACCCTTCATACTGGTCCAAACATGTCCATGTGAATAAGCTGCAATAGAGCACTTATTAAATTTACAGTTTTTCTCTTGTGACTGGACCTCTTCATTTTGCCTTTTTGACAAATTCACAAACTTCATCTTGAGAAAATTCCAGAGTTGGCATGTCTCTTACTAACTCTTTTTCACCAAGGTGTTGATTGCTTTGTAATTCAGGTGAGAGAATTTCTTGTGCCAAAGTTTGTTTTGCTCACTAGATGCCTTGGTATAGAAGAAGCATATTCCATCCTCGTTTGTTGAATTCAAGTATGCAACAAACAGGCTTCCTTTACTTGCTCCTTTCATAGCAACTTCACTAGTTTTATTAGTAGTAATTAAACAATCTTCTCTGTCAAATATTACTCCGAAACCTCTATCGGTAAACTGGATGACACTGAGAAGATTTACTTCAAGATCAGCAACTAGTGCTACATCATCAATGACAACATTTCTATAAATCAAGTTGCCATATCCCATTGTGAATCATTTGTTATTGTCTCTAAAAGTCACCAATGGGCCAGCCATCTCCTCAAATTGTGATAGCAGGGCTCTATCACCTGGCATATTCCTGGAACATCCACATCTAATGATGTGACGACTGAGAATTTTGTGACGTAATTAAGTCAATAAAGTATGATTTATGTGAAGTGATTATAAAATATGTGATTAAGTGATGATTAATTGTCTTTATTATATATTAGTATCTGGGAGCGTAGATAGACGCGTTCCAATTTAAAGAGTCAGCTTAAGAGTTAAGTTGTGCTGTCGGGCCGTCAAGTAGAACGGAACCCGTCCTAAAAAGGGATTAAAGTATTTCAAATATGAATTATGTGTTATTATGTGAAATGAATATTTAAATAATGTATTGCGTTCTAGTGACGTGTCGTTCAGTAATGATATTGTGAAGCATCATTGAAACGCTGAGCGTCGGGCCGTCAGGGAAAACGTGACCCGGTACGCGAAAAGAGGAATAATGATAAAAAAGGGAAATTTTTATGATCAGACATAAGTTGTGATGTGTGAGTATACGTGCTTGCTTGTCTGTATCCGTGATTACGTGTTCTGTTAATATTTTTAAGGGAATTATTTGATTTAAATAAACCTTTGCACATTTTTATAAAATTATCTGACTAAGGTAAAGGCATGAGATTTGTTTTGTTATCTTCGAAATAGTCCTAGAGACTTTCTAAAAATGGTAGACGGATTTATTTCATGATCGTTGCATTTTAAAATGATTTTTATATGTTAAAATACTGTTATTAGCATAAATTTGTAAAAATCATATAAAATCAACCGCACACAAAAGTTTATTATGAGTAATGGTTGGAAAGCTAATTTCGAGATCTACGTCTTAAAATTGTCATTCACAATAATTTTCAAATTTTCGAGAGAGATATATTTAATATTTCATTTCTATTTTATTAGAGTAAAAAGAAAGATAAATCAAACAAAGAAAAGGTTAGTGAATTACTAAACTACCCTTGCCCCCTAATACAAATACAAGCTCATCCCCCCCTTCTTTCTTTTTCTTTCCCGTGAGAACCCCTCTCCCCTCTCTTTCTTTCTACCTCTCTCTCGATCAGTCTCTCTCGGCTCTCTCCCCATCTCTCTTCTCTCTCTTGCATGCAACAACAAATACTCATCTAAATTCAAAGATTTCACCATCCATAGTTTCTATTTTCGATATACTACTCAAACACCATATGCATGTAAGTGTCTATGTAGATTTCATAATTCAATCTCCATGGTTGTGTTCAAGGAAATATGATTTCTTGATATATGATCATAAGAGAAGTTTAAAGTAATTTTGTGGTTTAAAACTCAAGAGGATACCCGTTATGGGCACTCTTAAGTTCGACCACCACCGGCCATGATCCAAGGAGAGCCGGTGGACGTTCAAAGTGTGATTTTCCAAGTGCTATAGTATGATCTTGCTAAGATACTAATTGCATGTTTGATATTTGATGATTTCTAGTGTTATGTTTAGAAGATTGCATGTAAGGTCTATTAGTAAGTGATCTTGGTGTTTAGATGATTAAAATGATATGCATGTCATAAGAATCCATATACATGTCCCTAAACGTTATTGCATGTCAATGTTTTAGGCTTCTTTTGATTTTGAACCTTTGCTAGGTTCGAATTTTTATAAGAATTAAGGGGAAAGGATGATTTTTATTGTGTGATAGTATGAATGGTAGCACTAAGTTGGTTTCAAGTGACTTGATTGGTTTTGTGCTAGAGTTGGTTCGAATTTTTGAGTAAAAAGGAAAGGAGTAGTCATTTGCTTAAGGTGCTAAAGATTTAAGAATCAAAGAATCTTTGGTTTTGATTAAAAGAGTTTTTAGTTCGAATTTTTACTTTAAAAAAATGGGTTTTTGATTTCGATTCAACCTTATAAAGAGTTTTGGTTTGAGGGATTAATTTTGCTTCGAATTTCTTTGAAAAAGGTTTTAAAGGATGAATTTTTGTATAAACAAAAGAGTATACATGTTCCCTATACTTGCATGTCAAATTATGGTGTTCGTGTGATGATTCTTGAAAAATTCGAATGATATAAGTTAGATTTATAGAAATTTTAATGGATTATGTGCTTAAAGTGTTTCTTGTGTGTTTCTATGATAAATTGGAGATAGAAATGAAAGAAATAAGAATTACATGTTAAGATATAAGTTGTAATTGACAAGATTAGAGTCTAAAAGGATCATTGGATCTTTTGTTTGTCTTTTGTGTTAAAGCCGAATGGTTATGGCTATAAAAATGAATGATTTGATGCTAAAGTGGATGCATGAGAGATTTCTAAGAATAATGTGGATTATTGGCTTGTTTGGTTCGAATTAAGAGATCTAAAAAGAAGGTTTTTGAGTCGTTTTGATGTGAGATTATATATTGATATGATAACTCGAGTGTAGAGTTTAATATACAAGGATTAAATGTTATATGTCATATTTGTATTGCAATACGTGATCCGAAGTCTATTTGGTTTGGATATACGAGTGTTGTTATATGCGTATATGTGTTTATGGTGAGAGTATATATATATGCATACCCTTAAGGTATTACGTTTAAGTGGAAAGTTAAGCGTTCCGGGAACGTGAGTTAAGAAACTAATTAAGGTTTTGGTTTTGGATTGTAGATTCGGAGCGTGAGGGCATTCAGGCTAGGAAAGGGAAAGGTTTACTAGGTGGCAGTAGTTTCAACCTTCAGGAAAGCGAATTCAGGCAAGTAACTCTATTTACTTGTGTAAATGGTTATAAAGAGGATATTGTTCATGCCAAGTAGAGTATTGAACTGTTAAAGTAATGAACCCCTGATATTGATTTGATATACCCTGTCTTTGATCATGTGAAATTATTATTGATAGGCTTATTGATCCAATCATTTGGTAACCGCTTTTTCCTATTCTAATTATTTATTATACCATGAACTGTTATAAACCCTATAAGTACCTTTATGAACCCCTTATAATGATACTTCATCCCTTTTTTACCATATTCCCTATTGATCCTTGAAGCGGTTTTGATTTCCCTAACTTGAGAACCATGTTATCATTGATCAAGATCCCTAAAATTGAACTTTGCTTATTCCTGATTCATTCCCTTAACTTTGAATTCTTGAAATTGAACTTAAGAATGAGTTTCAACTTGAAAAAGTCCGAATGATTTCATGTTCTTGGTAAATGTAAAATGAATTTAGTAAACCTACCTTTTTCCAACTCAAGGTTTTCCAAATGAATTCCTGATGGATTGGATTGGGACATAAGAGGCTAGTGGGACTAGTCCAGTCATAGTAAGAGGCTAGCGGGGCTAGTCTAGTTTAAGGCTGAAATTATGCCATTGGTACCTTAAAGACCGGATGGAGGTCGTACGGGCTGATCACCCGTATTATTATGAAATGAAAGATAAAGTGGTCTAATCAAGGGTAACTTAATGATTTTTTTAAAAGGAATTGAAATTTCCTATTCAGTAATTGATTCTTTGAAAATTTAAAAAGGTTTGTTGCTTTGTAAAGAGTTGATTGTGATATTATGAAGCTTGCAGCTTGTGAACCCTGATTTTGATTTTGTTGATCATATGATTGATTCCTTATAATAAAAATATTGTCGCTTTCCATTTGAAATATCATTTGTGATCCTGTTAATGATTTGTGATGAATGTCGGCTTTCACCCTGCTTTGAGCCTTGTTCCTTGAAAGCCCGAAATTTTCTTCATAACCCATTTTATAACCTGAAAGATAGAAATCTGCCACCTAGAATTGATAAAGTAGAATGCCCTGAGATCAGTAAAGTATATTGTGAATTTTCTATTGTAGAACTGCTGTTTAGTTACTTGCTGAGTTTTATACTCATATGTTTTGTTTTAATCTAACCATGGCAGTTAAGCAAGAAGATGGTCAGGCTTAGGCACACTGCTCGTAAGAGCGTACCTAGTGGTCCCTTTCGTGTTGAGGGCTTCCGGTTGCTAGAGCAGGTAGTAAAGTTTTTGAGTGAGCAAGCGCTTAGCCAGAGAGTTGTAATGATACAATGGGTTATCTGTTGGTTCCAAGCCGGGATCGACTATGTATATTTGTTTTTATCGTGGGGTTGTAAGTTATATTTTATGATTGGTAGTTGTAATCTTGTCTCATACTTTATCCTGTTTGATCCTGTTAGTAGTTAATCGGGGTTTATGCTTATTTAATTAGTAGATTAAAGGTGTGTGGGTCCTCATTTCCTAACCCCGAGATTGAGGGCGTCACAAGTTTGGTATCAGAGCTATGAGATCTAGCCCCTGAGACTAGTTAGGATTAAAAAGGGTATTTTGGGTAAATATTTATATCGCGAGAGAGTTCGACTCATATAGAGTTGAGGTAGACTATTAGGTATAGTCCAAGGAAAAGTATGTATTAGCTAAAATGGTGATTAGAGTTAGGGTGTGAGTTAGTAAGAAGCTTTATTTAACCCTAACGTTGTTTCTTGGTTGCTGTTTTGTGTTTTCTCTCAGGATCCCAGTAGTGGTGGTGATTCCGATTCAGAGATTAATTTGACTGGTAACCCAGTGGACCCCATTCCACCCTCTTCAGAGGAGCCTGTATATGTTAGTTCAGATCCAGATGAGGATCCTTCTGAGAGTAGTGAGTTCCCTATGCAGATTTTACCCCTGAGGCCAGATTCAGAGACCCCTGCCCCTGAGCCAGGGTCTGAGATGCCTAAGATTGTGCCTGTCAGTGTAGGTGGCAAGTTAGCCCAGGACCGAAACTTTGTTTACTCCCGTATTCCTGAGTTGGGAGCTTTGGTGGATAGGCTAGCTCGAGAGACTAGGCAGAGCACTTCAGTTATGGATGATGAGTGCAAGTCCGGATTAAGATGGTGGAGCAGGATGCCCGAAGGAGATTGGATGGGGGACCATCCACCAGTGATGCTGATGTTGAGGCCCGGAGGCTATATAAGATCATTTGCTGGATGTTGGTTATGTTGAGAGAGATTCTGGATGATTAGTTGTTAGGCGAGATTGTTGGTTGAGCCCATAGTTGTTGTTTCTCAGTGCCGGTAGGCTTTGGGATACTTGGTCAGATGCCGGGATCCCTTTTTCATTTGTTGTATCGTATTTCGGAACTTTGTAGTAGTAGTTGTTAGAAGTTAGGGGTAGATAGGGGGATATTTTCCAGTTTTTCCTCTATTTAACCCTGCTATAATATTGTACCTTATTCCTGAACTTTTGACAACCAGATTTTTATTTATGTACCCTTGGTTTGATGAATCCATTATATATCTTGTTTTCTATTGTACACCCTAAAGATCCGCATAAACTGTTCTGAATACCATGATTTCATACAACCATATTTGAAATCCCGTAATATCATACGCTGTGCCATGAGAAAACAACACTGATATGAGAATTATGTAGTAATAGGATTGCATGTGCAAAATTGGGTAAAGCTTAAAACCCGCAAAAAGAGATTTCATAATAAATGTTGATATATATGCCATGCTATCGTATTGCTAAATAATTGCTCAATCAGGTTTGTTAGAAATGGCCAACTCACCAGAACACCAAGAAGAAGAAATTCCAACCCAAGACCCAGAAGTGAATCCAGAAACCACCATGCTGAGCAGACTTGCTCAACTATTGCAACAACCCGTGGCCCCTAAAGTTGGAAACTTCAAACACTTTCAATCTGTTCATCCCCTAGAATTCTTAGGTTTGCCAAATCCGATTAAAGCACAGTCGTGGTTAAGAGAAATGGAAAAATCATTTGAGTTAGCAGAAGTTAAGGATGACAAGAAAGCCCAGTATGGGAGTTATTACCTTAAAGATGAAGCGAGCTTCTGGTGGAAATCTTCGAAAGCGTCCTGGAAGGGAAGGACTTATCATGGGAGAAGTTTACTGAAATGTTTCTGGATAAATATTTGCCAAGTTATATGCAAGATCAGTTGGAGATGAAATTTCTGGACCTTAGATAAGAAGATATGTCAGTAGCAGAGTATGAAGTGAAATTTTCGGAGCTGTCTAGATTCGTACCTGAGTATGTAAATACGGAGGCAAAGAACGCTAAAAGGTTCCAACAGGGACTTAAGCCATGGACTAAAAGTCAAGTGGCATTGTTGGAGATCAAGAATTATGCCGCCTTGGTACAGAAGGCAATGATAGTAGAAGGAGAGCGTGAAGCTGCGAAGAGAGAAAATGAAGGAAGGAAAAGGAAGTTTGAAAGCTCGGAGCAAGACCAAGGAAGTTCAAAGTTTAGAGGAAAGTTTGTTAGGAATGGTGGAGGTCAGAACCAAAAGTTTCAGAAGTTTAAACCCGGTAACGGAGCCCAGAAGAATCGTTTCCCGAAAGCAGGACAACCGGGAAAGGATAATAGACCTCAGATTCAAGAATGCAAGATTTGTGGAAAGAGACACCCGGGAAGGTGTAATAAGTTGGACGTGACCTGTTTCTGGTGTAACCAAAAAGTGAATTACTCATCAGAATGTCCAAATGGAGCAAAGAAGCCTGACTTGGCTTGTTTCGAATGTGGAAAGGTGGGCCATATGGCCAGAAACTGCAATGAGCCTGTTCAGAAGGCCAATATTCTTAGGATTCCTGGACCGCCGTCTCTCCTAGCACCGTCAGCTCAACCAAGAGCTAGGACCTTTAATATGACAATGAAAGATGCGGTGCAAGATGTGGACATGGTGGCAGTTATGCTCATTATAAACTCAGTAGAAGTAAAAGTATTGATGGATTCTTGAGCAACTAGATCTTTTATTTCCGAAAGTATTCTTAATAAGCTAAATTGTGTTGCGTACCCTCTGGAACCTAATTTGATTATGGAGGTAGCAAATCAAGAGAAAGTTATTGTTAATAAGGTTTGTCCTGATTGTGATGTGGTTATAGAAGGTCGGCACTTTTCTGCTGACTTAATTCCTTTTAAGTTAGGAGAATTTGAGGTTATATTAGGAATGGATTGGTTGTCAAACCATGAGGCGCAAATAGAGTGTAAAGGTAAGAAGGTGAAGTTAAGAACTAAGAAGGGTGAGGAAGTGATTTTCAAAGAGAAAAGACAAGAGAAGAAATTCCTAACGGTTATTGAGACAAGGAGATTATTACGTCAAGGATGCGAAGTTTATTTGGCTCATGTTATGGACGTGGAAAAAGAATCTGTGAGGATTGAAGATATTCCAATAGTAAGAGATTTTCCTGATGTGTTTCCTGATGAATTGCCTGGACTACCTCCAGATAGAGAGATCAAGTTTATGATTGATTTGGCTCCTGGAACGGAACCAATATCGAAAGCTCCCTATCGTATGGCGCCAGTCGAGATGAAGGAATTGGCAGCGCAGTTGCAAGAGTTATTAGATAAAGGAGTAATTCGCCCGAGTGCATCCCCGTGGGGTGCACCAGTATTGTTTGTAAAGAAAAAGGATGGAAGTATGAGGTTGTGCATTGATTATCGCGAATTAAATAAGTTGACAATTAAGAATATGTACCCTCTACAGCGAATCGATGACTTGTTTGATCAGTTAAAAGGAGCTTCATGTTTCTCCAAGATTGATTTAAGATCCGGGTATCATCAATTAAAGATTAAAGCAGAAGATATACCCAAGACAGCGTTTCGAACTATATATGGACACTACGAGTTTTTGGTAATGGCATTTGGTTTGACGAACGCACCAGCCACATTTATGGATCTTATGAACAGAGTGTTTAAGCAATATTTGGATAAGTTCGTCATAGTGTTTATCGATGATATACTGATTTATTCCAAGACGGAAGAAGATCATAAGGGGCATTTGACTATTTCCTTGGAAATTCTGAGAAAAGAAAGGTTGTACGCTAAGTTTTCGAAATGTGAGTTTTGGCTAAAGGAAGTGCAATTTCTTGGTCATGTAGTTAATAAAGAGGGAATCAAAGTAGACCCAGCCAAGACAGAAGCTGTAATGAATTAGGAAAGACCCAAGACTCCTACGAAAGTTAGAAGTTTTCTGGGATTAGCCGGATACTATAGAAGGTTTGTGCAAGATTTCTCTATGATTGTTGTTCCATTAATGAAGTTGACAAGGAAGAACGAGAATTTTATGTGGACGAAAAAGTGCGAAGAAAGATTTTAAGAGTTAAAGAAGAGGTTGGTAACTGCCCCTGTGATGGTGTTACCTGATGAAAAAGGAGAATTTGTGATATTCAGTGATGCTTCTTATACAGGACTTGGATGTGTGTTAATGCAACACGGGAAGGTAATAGCATATGCGTCAAGGCAACTCAAGCCGCACGAGCAAAAGTATCCCACACATGATTTGGAATTGGCAACAATTATGTTTGCCCTTAAGATTTGGAGACATTATTTATACGGGGAAAATGTGAGATTTTTACAGATCATAAGAGTTTAAAGTATATTTTCACTCAAAAGGAGTTGAATATGAGACAAAGAAGATGGTTAGAATTGATCAAAGATTATGATTGTGCGATAAACTATCATCCTGGAAAGGCAAATGTGGTAGCAGACGCTCTAAGTCGCAAAGAAAGATTGAATATGTTAACGTCGTCGGAGGAATTGATCAAGGATTCTGAAAAGATGGAAATAGAAGTGCAGACTCCAGAATTTGGAGGTGAAGCAATATATGCGATGTCATTTCAACCTGAAATTTTGGAAAAGATTCGATGTTGTCAAGAGCAAGTAATGAATCGCGAAAAGGATAAGTTATCAGGAGAAGAAATCAAAGCTCAAAAGGATGAAATAGGAATATATCATGTTAATTAACGTATTTGGATACCTAATGTTGTAGAGCTAAAGCACGAGATTTTACAAGAAGCGCATAACTCGAGATTCTCAGTTCACCCTGTAAGTACGAAAATGTACAAGGATTTAAAATAGAGTTATTGGTGGTCAAATATGAAAAAGGAAATTGCGGAATGGATAAGTAAATGTTACACATGTCAAAGAGTAAAAGCGGAACATCAAAGACCAAGTGGATTGCTTCAACCACTAGATATACCAGCATGGAAATGGGAGCATATCGCGATGGATTTCATGGTAGGATTACCTAAAACCAAGTCTAATCATGATGCGATTCGGGTAGTAATATATCGATTGACGAAATCATCACATTTCTTGCCGATAAATGAAAGGTTTTCGTTGGAAAAATTATATTTGGATGAGATTGTAATGCCTCACGGAGTTCCTGTATCTATCATGTCTGATAGAGATCCAAGGTTTAACTCGAGATTTTGGCGACAGTTTCATGATTATTTGGGAATTAAGCTAAAAATGAGTACGGCATATCATCCGCAGACTGACGGACAAAGTGAAAGGACAATTCAGACAATTGAGGATTTATTGCGAACTTGTGCAATAGATTTCAAAGGAAATTGGGACGATCATTTGCCGTTAATTGAGTTTTCCTACAACAACAGTTATCACGCGAGTATTGGCATGCCGCCTTATGAAGCGTTGTATGGAAGAAAATGTAGATCCCCTACGTATTGGGACGAAGTTGGTGAGCGTAAATTAATTGGACCAGAGCTAGTTCAACAAGCGAAAGAAAAGGTGGAAATAATTCGAAAAAGATTAATTGCTGCTCAAGATCGACAAATGAAGTATGCAAATCGAGAACGAAAAGATGTGCAATTCGAACCTGGAGATAAAGTATTATTAAAGATATCTCCGTGGAAAGGTTTAACCCGATTCGGAAAGAAAGGGAAGTTGAGTCCTAGGTAAATTGGACCATTCGAAGTACTGCGCCGAGTTGGAAAGGTGGCATATGAATTAGCGCTACCTCCGCAAATGTAACATCTTCACAATGTATTTCATGTGTCTCTTCTAAAGAAGTATAATGCTGATGCGAACCATATGATCGAATTGGAACCAGTGGAAATTCAACCAGATTTGTCTTATGTGGAACAACTAGTTCGAATCTTAGACAGAAAGGAGAGGACACTTAGAAATAAAGTTGTACTTCTAGTCAGAGTGTTGTGGAGAAATCCAATAGTGGAAAAATCAACTTGGGAATTAGAAAGTGAAATGCAAGAAAAGTATCCCCATCTTTTTGCTTAGACTAGATTCTGGCAGAATCCTTTTAAGGAGGGTAGATTGTGACGACTGAGAATTTTGTGACGTAATTAAGTCAATAAAGTATGATTTATGTGAAGTGATTATAAAATATGTGATTAAGTGATGATTAATTATCTTTATTATATATTAGTATCTGGGAGCGTAGATAGACGCGTTCCAATTTAAAGAGTCAGCTTAGGAGTTAAGCTGTATTAAAAAGGGATTAAAGTATTTCAAATGTGAATTATGTGTTATTATGTGAAATGAATGTTTAAATAATATATTGCGTTCTAGTGACGTGTCGGTCGGTAATGATATTGTGAAGCGTAATTGAAACGTTGAGCGTCGGGCCGTCAGGCACAACGTGACCTGGTACGCGAAAAGAGGAATAATGATAAAAAGGGAAATTTTATGATCACACATAAGTTGTGATGTGTGAGTATATGTGCTTGCTTGTCTGTATGCATGATTACATGATCTGTTGATATTTTTAAGGGAATTATTTGATTTAAATAAACCTTTGCACATTTTTATAAAATTATCTGACTAAGGTAAAGGCATGAGATTTGTTTTATTATCTTCGAAATAGTCCTAGAGACTTTCTAAAAATGGTAGACGGATTTATTTCATGATCGTTGCATTTTAAAATGATTTTTATATGTTAAAATGCTATTATTAGCACAAATTTGTAAAAATCATATAAAATCAACCGTACGCTCAAAAGTTTATTATGAGTAATGGTTGGAAAGCTAATTTCGAGATCTACGTCTTAAAATTGTCATTCACAATAATTTTCAAATTTCCGAGAGAGATATTTTTAATATTCCATTTCTATTTTATTAGAGTAAAAAGAAAGAGTAAATCAAACAAAGAAAAGGATTAGTGAATTACTAAACTACCCTTGCCCCTAATACAAATACAAGCTCATCCCCCCTTCTTTCTTTTACTTTCACGTGAGCACCCCTCTCTCCCTCTCTTTCTTTCTCCCTCTCTCTCGATCACTCTCTCTCGGCTCTCTCCCCATCTCTCTTCTCTCTCTTGCATGCAACAACAAATACTCATCTAAATTCAAAGATTTCACCATCCATAGTTTATATTTTTGATATACTACTCAAACACCATTTGCATGTAAGTGTCTATGTAGATTTCATAATTCAGTCTCCATGGTTGTGTTCAAGGAAATATGATTTCTTGATCATATGATCATAAGAGAAGTTTAAAGTGATTTTGTGGTCTAAAACTCAAGAGAAGACCCGTTATGGGCACTCTTAAGTTTGACCACCACCGGCCATGATCCAAGGAGAGCCGGTGGACTTTCAAAGTGTCATTTTCCAAGTGTTATAGTATGATCTTGCTAAGATACTAATTGCATGTTTGATATTTGATGATTTCTTGAAGTGTTGTTGGTAAATGAAGTGTTATGTTTAGAAGATTGCATGTAAGGTCTATTAGTAAGTGATCTTGGTGTTTAGATGATTAAAATGATATGCATGTCATAAGAATCCATATACATGTCCCTAAAAGTTATTGCATGTCAATGTTTTAGGCTTCTTTTGGTTTTGAACCTTTGCTAGATTCGAATTTTTATAAAAATTAAGGGGAAAAAAATGATTTTTATTGTGTGATAGTATGAATGGTAGCACTAAGTTGGTTTCAAGTGACTTGATTGGTTTTGTGCTAGAGTTGGTTCGAAGTTTTCAGTAAAAAGGAAAGGAGTAGTCATCTGCATAAGGTGCTTAAGATTTAAGAATCAAAGAAGCTTTGGATATGATTAAATGAGTTTTTAGTTCGAATTTTTACTTAAAAAAATGGGTTTTTGATTTCGATTCAAGCTTATAAAGAGTTTTGGTTTGAGGGATTAATTTTGCTTCGAATTTCTTTGAAAAAGGTTTTAAAGGATGAATTTTGGCATAAACTAAAGAGTATAAATGATCTCTATACTTGCATGTCAAATTATGGTGTTGCATGTGATGATTCTTGAAAAATTTGAATGATATAAGTTGGATTTATAGAAATTTTGATGGATTAGGTGCTTAAAGTGTTGCTTGGTGTTTCTATGATAAATTGGAGATAGATATGAAAGAAATAAGAATTGCATGTTAAGATACAAGTTGTAATTGACAAGATTAGAGTCTAAAAGGATCATTGGATCTTTTGTTTGTGTTTTGTGTTAAAGCCGAATGGTTATGGCTATTAAAATGAATGATTTGATGCTAAAGTGGATGCATGAGAGATTTCTAAGAATAATGTGGATTATTGGCTTGTTTGGTTCGAATTAAGAGATGTAAAAAGAAGGTTTTTGAGTCCTTTGATGTGAGATTATATATAGATATGGTAACTCGAGTGTAGAGTTTAATATAAAAGGATTAAATGTTATATGTCATATTTGTATTGCAATACGTGATCCGAAGTCTATTCGGTTTGGATATGCGAGTGTTGGTATATGCGTATATGTGTTTAAGGTGAGAGTATATATATGCATACCCTTAGGGTATTACATTTAAGGGGAAAGTTAAGCATTCCGGGAACGTGAGTTAAGAAACTAATTAAGATTTGGTTTTGGATTGTAGATTCAGAGCGTGAGGGCATTCAGGCTAGGAAAGGGAAATGTTTACTAGGTGGCAGTAGTTCAACCTTCAGGAAAGCGAATTCAGGCAAGTAACTCTATTTACTTGTGTAAATGGTTATGGAGAGGATATTGTTCATGGAAAGTAGAGTATTGAACTGTTAAAGTAATGAACCCCTGATATTGATTTGAGATACCATGTCTTTGATCTTATAAAATTATTATTGATAGGCTTATTGATCCAACCCTTTGGTAATTCCTTTTTCCTATTCTGATTATTTGTTATACCATGAACTGTTATAAACCTTATAAGTACCTTTACGAACCCCTTATAATGATGCTTCATCCCTTGTTTACCTTATTCCCTATTGATCCTTGAAGCGGTTTTGATTACCCTAACTTGAGAACCATGTTATCATTGATCAAGATCCCTAGAATTGAACTTTGCTTATTCCTGATTCATTCCCTTAACTTTGAATTCTTGAAATTGAACTTAAGAATGAGTTTCGACTTGAAAAAGTCCGAATGATTTCATGTTCTTGGTAAATGTAAAATGAATTTAGTAAACCTACCTTTTTCCAACTCAAGGTTTTCCAAACGAATTCCTGATGGATTGGATTGGGAGGTAAGAGGCTAGTGGGACTAGTCCAGTCATAATAAGAGGCTAGCAGGGCTAGTCTAGTTTAAGGCTGAAATTATGCCATTGGTACCTTAAAGACCGGATGGAGGTCGTACGGGCTGATCACCCGTATTATTATGAAATGAA
The DNA here is from genome assembly GCF_009905375.1 of Apium graveolens. Classification (NCBI taxonomy): domain Eukaryota; kingdom Viridiplantae; phylum Streptophyta; class Magnoliopsida; order Apiales; family Apiaceae; genus Apium; species Apium graveolens. Next base: position 162,888,720 of record NC_133653.1, on the reverse strand, counting down.
AGATAAAGTGGTCTAATCAAGGGTTCCTTAATGAATTTTTTAAAAGGAATTGAAATTTCCTATTCAGTAATTGATTCTTTGAAAATTTAAAAAGGTTTGTTGCTTTGTAAAGAGTTGATTGTGATATTATGAAGCTTGCAGCTTGTGAACCCTGATTTTGATTTTGTTGATCATATGATTGATTCTTTATAATGAAAAGATTGTCGCTTTCCATTTGAAAGATCATTCGTGATCCTGTTAATGATTTGTGATGAATGTCGGCTTTCACCCTGCTTTGAGCCTTGTTCCTTGAAAGCCCGAAATTTTCTTCATAACCCCTTTTATAACCTGAAAGATAGAAATATTCCACCTAGAATTGATAAAGTAGAATGCCCTAAGATCAGTAAAGTATATTGTGGATTTTTATTGTAGAACTTCTGTTTAGTTACTTGTTGAGTTTTATACTCATATGTTTTGTTTTAATCTAACCATGGCAGTTAAGCAAGAAGATGGCCAGGCTTAGGCGCACTGGTCGTAAGAGCGTACCTGGTGGTCCCTTTCGTGTTGAGGGCTTCCGGTTGCCAGAGCAGGTAGTAAAGTTTTTGAGTGAGCAAGCGCTTAGCCAGAGAGTTGTAAATATATAATGGGTTATCTGTCGGTTCCAAGCCAGGATCGACTATGTATATTTGGTTTTATCGTGGGGTTGTAAGTTATATTTTATGATTGGTAGTTGTAATCTTGTCTCATACTTTATCCAGTTTGATCATGTTAGTAGTTAATCAGGGTTTATGCATATTTAATTAGTAGATTAAAGGTGTGTGGGTCCTCGTTTCCTAACCCCGAGATTGAGGGCGTCACAAGTGATCCATATGACTTTATTCTTCTTGCCCTGAACATAATGAGGATTACGTGTGTTTAGCTACCCAAGTAGTGTTGGATACTTTCTTCTTTTTTCACAGAAGTTGCAGAAGTAGAAATTGAACATTTAAGAAAAAATCTATTCATAGTTTGATCAGCATTATCATTTTTAGATGTAGATCCAAGATTGACTTCCTTAAGATCTTTCCTCAATTTATGACAACTTGTCATAACTTTAATATTTCAAGGATTAAATCAAACTTATCACAGAAGGAATAGGGATCTTCAGCCTGTGCCTCATTGTACTTGCATGCTAAAAATTTGGCTCACTAACAACCTTTTTACAAAGGTCAGTTAGGTGATTTGCTGAGCCACTTTTTTAATATCCTTGGAGCATCTACAACATATTAATAATTGTTGCTCTTGTTTACACCTATTTTTTCATTTCTGTTCTTTTTCTTTTTCCCAGTATTTTCAATCTTGATCTCCTTTGTTGGTGTTGTTATATATTGAATGCTGAGAATATAATACAGAGGGGGGGGGGGTGAATGTGTTTCTTGAATAATTTTGTCTCTTTTAAAACTTGTTTGGATTTTGGTGAACAAAGTAGTTAGCAATTTGTAGAGATATTGAAGTACGCATAAATAATACAAACACACAATACCAAAAACTCACTAAATTGTATTAATTAAGTTTTTCTTGTGTTAGGTCATACAACACTGTAGAAGGGGGTTGAATATAGTGTTTATACAATCGAATCGATTTCAACAAATGTATGTAACAAAGATCAAGTATATTTAATAAACTCTGTTACGATATGAACTGTTGTTCTCTCTCAGTGATGAACAAATATCACTAAGAGCTCCTAGGTTACAATGAATGATGTTTCTCGATAATGATAACACATGTAGTGTAAACCCTAAGCTGTGTTTATATAGTACACAGTTACAAGATATATTCTAATTGATATTGAATATAATTATGTCTCCTAAAATATATCAATCGGAAATCTTCTACAAGTCTTATAGTCCTTTAACTCTTTCCATGCATATCTTCTATTGTTTTAGTCTCGATCTTCTCCTGTAAATCAGCTTCATTCCTTAACTGAAAGTCTTCCCGCACTTAAGTTCTGATATGTATCTTCTGACACTTAAGTTCTGATATTAAGTTCTGACTTTAGTAAGTCCTGATTTCAGTAAGTCCTGATATGTCCTGTTGTTAAGTTCTGAAAACTAAACACAAATCATATTGGACATGACATCTCAAATATATCTAATAATCTCCCCCAACTTATAAATTATGCAAAATATACAAGTTAATAGATTTGATGATGTCAAAAACATTCAAGTCCTTGTAGCTTTTACCAATCTCACTGAGTCAATCTGAATCCAAAATGATTCTTGACAAAGTTTGATATCAGCTTTTCATCTTTATTCCTTAGGACTTGAGATAGTGTAGTCTTGACTTGCTTCAAATCTTCACCCTGACTTTCAGTCTGGTAGATTGCAGTCCTTAGAGCAGAGATGTGGTTTCTTTCTAAACCATCACCTAGTCTTATTAGCCTTGGATGAGAAGAAACTTCATTGTAGCATAGACATTTCTCTTTCAGTATCACTTCAAGTTTAGCAGAATCCTTATTAATTGGAATTTCACTTCCATCATCTTCAACTATGTTTGGAATGAATTCTGTAACCCTTGAACCATAAATTCTAGCTTTATCGCTTATGGTCTTCATTATGAACTTTGACCATCTCCTGGTAATATCAGACTTTATCTCTAAAAGATAATGAAAGAATTGAAGTTCTTTCAGGGATTTGTTCAGCACATCTGATTCTGACATTTGATATGTCCTTCCATCTTAAGAAATAGAATCATATTTTCTTTGACATTGTGCTTGTCATGAGCATCCAGTACCACTTGAACAAAGATAACCTTATCAAGGTATTTCTGGGTAAACATCTTCAAGAGGTTTGTCAGTTAATAAAAATGGATCTCTAGTAGCAACTTCAACTCCCGTTTTGATCTTAGCTTCATCAGAACCTAGCCCTGCTCTGTCTCTTGGTTCTCTAGCATTCAACCCAATAGTCATGAAATCAGACAACAATTGGCTTTTTTTTGGATCTGATGGTTTGATATTTTTCCATAGAAGTTTCATTTTGAAAGCAACTTTCATCTTGTCTAAATCAACTTGAGCACTGTCAGAGGTTGATGTCTTGATGACTTTATCAGAACTTGCTGTTTCTTCTATAGCTTGTTGTTCTTCACTCTGAACAACTTGAGCCTTGTCAGAGGTTGTCTTGGATTCTTCATTTATCTTCCTTCTTTTCAGAGTTTGAACATCTTCATCTTCAACAAGAGTATCATCATGAACTTGAACCAATTTGTACACAGGTTTTATCAGGATTTGAAGAATTTTCATCTCTTGTGGCTTTATTGGTTCATCAACTTTTTCCTTTCCTTTATCTTTGGGATCAATCTCAATCTGTGATCTTGTTTTGGGCTTTGATGCCTCAGTATTTGATTTCTCCTTGATCATAATGCCTTTTGCCTTGGAGGTTTCTTTGCAACAGAAACTTTTGACTTTAGATTTGTCTTTTCAGCTTTAAATCTGGCTTCTTCCTCCTTGAGATTTTCTAAATCCATTCCAGGATTATGCTTCAGAAATAATTATCTAGCAATCTCTTCATCAAGTGTCTGAATCTTGGGATCCTTGTAGTAGATTGTAGTCTGCTTCCCCTTTAGCTTCAGAGTTTGCAAAAACTTCTGAGAGTCTTGACTTCCACCTTGTATCAGAATATGAGGCTTTGTCATTAGTCTTTGCTTATCAGAACTTGATATCATATTTTGATTTTCAGCACTTGCTATCAGATTTTGAGTTTGAGCAGCTTCAGAACTTGTCTTCTTTTGAATAGAAGAGTTGCTTGCATCAGTAATTAGTTTCCTAGAAGAAACCTTGCTGCTTTGACCTTGACCTTGACCTCTACTCTTATCAGAGTTTCCCTGGTCATCACCTTTGTCATCCTTCTTCTTCAGTATCTGAGTGATTGCGCATTTGGACTTACTTACCTTCTCCCCCTTTTTGGCATCATCAGGTAGTAGGAGAGAGAGAAGATGTTCAACTGAAGATTGGATTTCATCCAATTGAGCTTTTTGAGAAGCTTGATTCTGCAGGACTTCAGTGATTTGGGCCTGTTGCTGTTCTTGAATCTTCTCAATGGCTTCAACTTTCTCAGAATTAGGTCTGATAAACCTCTTTTTATCAAGCTTGGTCTTCATATCCAACTTTTCAGCCTTTTCAAGAAGTTTGTCAACCTTTTCATGAGTTGTAGAGTGTTAACCTTGAAGAGTCTTGACACTTAGAGCTGTGACTTTGAGTTGAATCTTAAAATCAGAACTTGTCATCAGCTCATCAGCCTTAGTAATGTGCTCTGTCAGAACTTTAGAGCTTGGAATGAAATCAGTTTCATTCCACTTCTTGGTCCACTCCACACCTCTGTGAGTATCTTCCCAAGGAATAGGTGCAGCTTGCTCAATATACTTCTCAATAAGTGCCTCCTTTCCTTGAATGAGAGCTTATCAACAGAAACACTATCTTTAGAACTTGAAGAAGACTCATTATCTTCCGACAATACTAGTGTGTGTGTTGCTGTTGGAGATTCTGCAGTAGCATAATCTAAATTCTGATCATCAGAATTTATGTCCAGAATTGGTGTAGATGGTTTCTTAGCATTTAAGATTGGAGAGTTGACTGTAGATGGCTGAGCTGCTGTAGGAGCTTTAAGATAGAGCACAGTTGAAATGATCAGCTTGTGTATGTTAATTTCAGGACTTAATCCTGAATCTTCAACTGTTACATCTTCATGAATTGGAGAGACATGAGGTGTGATTACTGTATCCTGAACAGTGTATTTAGCCTGAGTAGGAGGTGGCAAAGATTCAATCACAATTAGCTTTGAGATCAGAGATTCCTGATCCCCTTCCTTAGCTTCAGTAGTATCCTCAGATGGAGGCTTAGCCATGTGCCTTCCTGCCCTCATTTTCTTTAATCTCCTTGATAGTGAAGGAGTTTCTTGATCTGCATCAGGACTTACAGTTTTCCTCTTCAAATTACGTGAACCCGCAGCTTCATCTAAATTTTGATGGGTTGACCCTTCAGCTTCTTTAGTCACAAGTTCTGATGCATGAACCTGTGCTTCTTCATCATCTGACTCATCCCTTAGAATCCTCTTCCTTCTCTTTGGTGAAGGTTGAGAAACAGACTTTACCCTCTTAGGTCTGGAAGATGAAGGTCTGATGGTAGTTGCTGATGGTTATTGTTGTGAGGATTGAGTTGGTTGGAAGTATTTTCTGATGGTAGGTTGAATTAGTTGAGGTTGAGAGGTGGTTGGTTATGTAGTGGTTGGAGGTGCTGATGGAGGTTGGGATGGTTGGACATCAGAATATTGAGCAGTGTATGTGGTTGGGTCAGAGTTTACTAAAAACTGTTTAACTGATTTTGGAATTTGGAGGGGTCTTAGAAAAGTTTTCTTATTATCAGTAGATAATAAGTCAATAAATGCTCTCTTAGCAAGTTTAAATGGTGAAATTAACTCACTTTCTAGTTGGGGTGCATTAGAGTTACAAAAGCTGTAAATAAGTTGACAAAATCTAGCAAAATATACAGTATTTCTATCTTCTGTCATCCTATCCCCTATGAATCCTAGTATAGCAGTAACATAATCAAAATGAGATTGAGTAATCAGAGCATACCCAATTTGCTAACTTAGGATAGGAATTGCATCAAAGTTTGAACATTTGTTTGCAAAAGTTCTGGTGATGCAGTCAAAGAAGAAACTCCATTCCCTCCTGATGTAGGTCTCTTCAACTGCCCAAGCTTTGACAAACTTTTCTCATAGCCCAGATTGGCCATTAGCTATTAAAGAGCTGGCTCCTCAACTGTTGAATAAGTGCAATTTTATGGCAATTGTAGTGCTTGGCGAACTGTAGCCACAGTCACCACATATTCATCCTCCCCTGTTGTGAAAATAATAATAGGGGACCCATTTGCTCCATCATCATACACACCACTCCTCCAAAACTCCAGCACTTGAGTTCCTGTGAGAGATTGAGGTTCAGTCAGTGCATACCCAATCTCGCTGTTAGCAAGGAAGTCCTGAATGAAATGAAGATCTGATGGGGCTTCATCCTTGCTGAGAATAGCTAAGTAGTTGTTAGGAACAAACTTAGCTCCATTGAAAACAATGTCTTTTTGTTCCATTTCTGTAAGAAATAAGTGAGAGAATAGAGTGTACACAAGGTGTTTGATTAAAGGCCTGTATGAAACTAGCTTCAGAGAATATTAGAGAGAGAGAATAAGAGAGATTAGAGAAATAAAAGTAGGTAAAAGATTATAAATTTTTTTAACTCCCATATATATACTCTCTTTTTGACAACTGTTATGATTGAAGCAGAACAAAGTTTAGACACCTGGCAGCATATCATTAGTCAAAACATTATTAGTGGGCACGGGTAATAAGCAGTAATAAATATGCACATGTAGTGTTTCAAGGAAAACACTCTTCCCACTTACTAAATGATTATGACTATTTTATCTCTCCTAATTATATTCTGATAAAATATGACCGTTATAATATTTACCACAAATAAGTCAAGTAAATAAATAATGTCACGTAAGCATCAGAGTTTCCATCAGGATTTAATATCAGAACTTGACTATTATCAGATTTTAATGGTCATCAGAACATGGCTTCTGTACTCAAAAAGTGAAAGTTTGTTTCTGTGTTTCTTCATATAAATATTGACTTGTTTCTTTAGAGTTTAAGCATCAGAGCTTCTATCAGAACTTGTCCTCAGAATTTATGCAAATGACACTTAACTATTTTTCAAAATCAACTTAATCTCCACAGTAATTTTCATCATTCATATGGAGTGAAAGTGTGTGCATTAGCAATATATCAGATAAAGATTAAAGTCTTATAAACTTCAGTACATCTTAGAAATAAGGCATAACTAAGAAAAGTGCTTAAAATCTATCATTAATAATGAAGTCTACTATAGAATAAATTTATGCAAGAATCCACCTAAACTGTTTGTGCTCATTTTATGCATCTTTTGAAATTCCTTTTTATAGTGGTTTCTCAGTGTAAGTGAGTCACAACTGCTATCAGAATTTATGCTATTATCAGAGTATTTCTCCAGTAATCAGAGAATGTGAAAAGTCACCAAGAAAAAAATATTTGCTTTTCTAATGCATATTACTTAATACCAGCACTGCACTTGGGTCTTCCCTTTCACATATTTACTCTAGATCTCAAAGGAGTACCTGACTTCAATTTTCTTTTCTTTAGATAAGTGAGGCTTATCAAGCATGTGGTTTATCATTAAGATTTACTGACATCAGAATTTAACAGATAAGAAGCAAGAATCTAGTTTGTGACATAGTAATAAGATACACAAAGTAAATTTGACTAAGCTCAACATCAGAATTTCCTTGTGTTAATGAATTTCCACATAAATAACTAATTCAAACATGGGATTTCTAGTATGTTAAAGAATACTAGGTCAGCATCTAGCACAGTAATCCTCATTGGATTGAATAGTCACAGAATATTCAAAATACTATCAGAGTATATAGATCCACATCAGATAACAATCAGTATTTAATGTATTATAATTTAAGCACAGATTACATGAAGATAAGACAATCTGTAAACACTGATCATAAAGTCTGATGCTTGAGAACAAAAACTAAGCAGATTTTAGAGAAAGAACCTGAAACCATTATAAGTTCATTTACCAGTTTTGTAAAAGTAGCTTCACATAGTGGTTTTGTGAAGATATCTGCTAGTTGTTATCTGTTGGAACAAAATACAATTCCACTGTTCCTTTCATCACATGTTTCCTTATGAAATGGTACCTAATGCTGATGTGCTTTGTCATTGAGTGTTGAACTGGATTACCTATCATAGAAATTGCACTTTGATTATCACAGTAAATAGGTATTTTAGAAAATTCTAACCCATAGTCCAGTAATTGATTCTTCATCCAAAGAATCTGTGCACAACAGCTTCTTGCAGCAATATATTCTGATTCTACAGTTGTTATGAAAATTGATTTCTATTTCTTTCTAAACCAAGAAACCAATCTGCCTCCAAGAAATTGGCAGCTTCCACTAGTGTTTTTCCTGTCTATTTTGCATCCTGCAAAATCTGCATCTGAGTAACCTATTAGCTTAAAATCTGATTCTCTAGGATACCACAATCCTAGATCAGTTGTACCCTTGAGGTACTTGAAAATTCTTTTCACAGCTATTAGATGAGGTTCTCTTGGATCAGCCTAAAATCTTGCACAAAGACAAGTAGTATACATGATATCAGGTCTACTTGCAGTTAAATAGAGTAAAGAGCCAATCATACCTCTGTAGTTAGTAATATCTACTGATGAACCAGTATCTTTATCTAACTTGGTTGCAGTGGCCATGGGAGTGGATGTAGTTGAACAATCTTGCATTCCAAATTTCTTGAGTAAATTTCTGGTATACTTTGACAGATAAAAGTACCTTCTTCATTTTGCTTGACTTGAAGTCCCAGAAAATAACTAAGTTCTCCCATCATACTCATTTGATATCTTGACTGCATTAGCTTCGCAAACCTTTCACAGAGTTTGGCATTTGTAGAACCAAATATGATATCATCAACATATATTTGTACCAAAAGTAAGTCATTTCCATGGTTGAGATAGAACAGTGTTTTATCAATTGTACCTCTTTGAAATCCACTTTCCAGAAGGAATTGAGCTAAAGTCTCATACCATGCTCTTGGAGCTTGCTTAAGGCCATAAAGTGCTTTGTCAAGCCTGTAGACATGATTTGGAAATTTTGAATCTACAAAGCCTGGAGGTTGCTTAACATATACCTCTTCTTCCAATTCTCCATTGAGAAAAGCACTTTTCACATCCATTTGAAAGACTTTAAACTTTTTGTGAGCAGCATAAGCCAAAAAGGTTCTTATGGCTTCCAATCTAGCAACTGGTGCAAATGTTTCATCATAATCAATACCCTCTTGTTGAGAGTAGCCTTTAGCAACCAGCCTTGCTTTGCTTCTTGTAATTATGCCATCACTGTCAGTTTTATTTCTGAACACCCATTTTGTGCCAACAATTGATCTATTCTTTGGTCTTGAAACTAGGGTCCAGACTTTATTTCTTTTAAATTTATTTAACTCTTCCTGCATTCCTTGCACCCAATCAGCATCTTGAAGAGCTTCTTCCACTTTCTTTGGTTCAATCTGAGATAGAAAAGAATGATAGAGACATTCATTTGATGTTATTGTTCTAGTTCTGACACCTGCTTTAGGATTTCCAATTATTAAGTCAGGTGTATGTGCTTTAGTCCAGTTCCTTGCAGATGGAAGTTGTTCTCTAGAATATGATTCTCCCCCATGATTCATGTTGTCTCCATCAGCATTTTCTGATGCTCCCACTGTGGTTATGCTCTCTGAGACTTCAGAATTTGAGTTGGATCCTTCAGGATTTGAAGAATCAGAGTTTCCAAAATTATCAGAATTTGGCTCATCAGAACTTGATGAATCAGAACTTGAAGAGCCAGTGACAGGTTCTGATGCTTCTTGAGAGTCTTGAGTTGTGGTAGGATCTTCAGCTTGCTCCCCCTGGACAGGTGCATTTTCCCTTGGAGTATTTACCACAGTTTCAATGATATCAGAATTTAACCCGTCAGAACTTACATGATCAGGATTTAAGTCATCAGAATTTACAGAATCAGAATTTAAATCTTCATTTTCAAATCTCAACTGATCATGATCTTTGAAATCTTCAAGTCCATTAATCTTCTTATCATCAAAAGATACATTGATAGATTCCATGACAACCCTTGTTCTTAAATTGTAGACTCTGAAGGCTTTTGTGGAAAGTGGATATCCAACAAAAATTCCTTCATCAGCTTTTAGATCAAATTTTGACAGCTGTTCAGGATGAGTCTTAAGAACCAAACACTTGCATCCAAAGACATGAAAGTATTTCAGATTTGGCTTCTTTTTCTTCACCATCTCATATGGTGTTTTTCCATGTTTGTTTATGAGTGTAGCATTCTGTGTGAAACAAGCAGTCTGCACAGCTTCAGCCCAAAAGTAGGTTGGCAGCTTTCTTCATCAAGCGTAGTTCGTGCAGCTTCAATGAGAGTCCTGTTCTTTCTTTCTACAACTCCATTTTGTTGTGGAGTTCCAGGTGCAGAAAATTCCTGCTTAATTCCATGCTTCTTGCAGAGCTCTTCCATGATTGAATTCTTGAACTAAGTGCCATTATCACTACTTATAATTTTGACATAATTTTTGACTAATTTATCCAGCTGTCTGACATGATCAGTTAGAGTAGATGCAGTTTCATTCTTCTTGTGCAAGAAATATACCCAAATGTATCTTGTGAACTCATCCACTATAACCATAGCATATTTCTTCTTTGCAATAGACATGACATTGACTGGACCAAATAGATCAACATGCATTAGGTGATAAGGCTCAAGAATTGAAGATTTGGTTTTGCTCTTGAATGAAGATTTTCTTTGTTTTGCCTTTTGACATGAATCACAAAGGCCATTAGGACAAAATACTAATTTTGGCAGTCCTCTCACAAGATCTTTCTTTACTAGCTCATTTATGTTGTTGAAATTTAAATGAGAGAGTCTTTTGTGCCAATTCCAGCTTTCTTCAATTGATGCTCTACTCAACAGACAGATTGCAGAACCATCAGAATTTGTTGAAAGTCTGGCTTCATATATGTTACCATACCTGTAACCTTTCAGAACCACTTTTCCTGTAAAATTACTTACAACTTCACAGTGTTCTTCAAAGAAATCCACATGATAACCTCTATCACAGATTTGACTCACACTTAGTAGATTGTGTTTAAGTCTTGAGACAAGAGCTACTGATTCAATGTTGACATTCCCAAGATTGATATTGCCATATCCCAGAGTTTTTCCCATGTTGCCATTTCCATAAGAAACTCCTAGGCCAGCGTTCTCCATAAAGTCTGATAGCAGGGCTTTATTTCCAGTCATATGTCCTGAACATCCACTGTCCAGCACTAGAATTATTTTCCTGCTGCCCTGCAATGACAAATACCACTATTGGTTAGTTTTAAGGACCCATACTTTCTTGGATCCTCTGGCCTTATTAAGTTTGTTAGCATTTGCAGTGGATTTAATTTCAGAGTTTATGCTAGCACGATGTTTATCATATTTTATATCAGACTTTGCATCAGACTTTACACTAGAAGGAATAATACTAACTTTCTTCAAAGAAGGTTTTATTTGATAATAATCATAGTACAAACTATGATATTACTTACAAGTATAAATGGAATTCCATAAACTACCATAATGAAAAAGAAGCATAAGTTGTTTGAGGTACCTTCAATTCAGCAGTTTCAGTACTGCTATCAACATTTGCCATCAAGGCATAGTTCACCTCATTTTCAGAATTTGAAGTGTCTGTCCAGCTTTTCTTCTTTGTGACAAGTGCCTTGCCTTTGTCACTCTTTCCTTTCTTGCAGTCAGGAGATATATGGCCTCTTTCACCATAATTGTAGCATTTGACATTTGAGTTATCTCCTCTGTCAGACTTTCCTCCTTTGCCTTCAGACTTTCTAAATCCTTTCTTATCAGAACTTCCACCTTTCCTGGAAAACTTCTTGCCCTTTCTAAATTTCCTGTAGGCTATCTTTGTGATACCTTTCACCATAAGAGCACATAGTTGCATCATCTCTGCATCAACATCTATTTCAGGTAAACTTTTAGTTTCTGAATCATCATCATCAGAATATGATGACTCTGAATCAGACTTTATGATGAGAGCCTTTCCTGTGCCCTTCTTTGAGGCAACCACTTTAGGAGATTCATCCACAGCTTTAAGAGCAACTGTCCTTGACTTTCTTCCATGCCTCTTGCTCCTTTGATCCATCTCAAGTTCATGAGTCTTGAGCATATAATAAATTTCATCAAGAGTAGTTTTAGTAAGGTCATAGTTGTCTCTTATGGTAGTAGACTTCAAATCCCAATTTTCAGGAAGAGCTAAAAGGAATTTTAGATTTGAAACTTTAAGATCATATTCCTTGTCCACCAGTGACATATCATTCAAGAGTTTGGCAAACCTGTCATATAAATCAGTTAATAACTCATCAGCTTTTGAGTCAAAATGCTCATATTCTTGAGTGAGTATAGTCCTCCTATTTTTTTTAATTGCATCAGTTCCCTGGCATCTTGTCTCCAAAGCATCCCATATCTCCTTTGCAGTCTTGCAATCAATTACCCTGTTTGACATGACATCATCAATGGCACTATGCATCAAATGCCTTACCATTGCATCCTTGGCAATAGATGAGATGTCTTCAACTGTGTAATCACCTTTCTCCTTTGGTATGGACTTTGCTGGTTGATCAGCAACTACAACAGAGAGCTTGGTAGGCTTATATGGTCCTTCATTAATCCTAACAAGGTATTCTGGATCTGTAGCTTCCAGAAACATAGCCATCTTCACTTTCCATATGGGATACTCAGAAGGTCTCAGTATGGGAACCCTAATAGTCTCATATCGACTGTGGGTTTGAGTGTTTTGAGTTTCTTGAGTTTTGGTGGGCTTAGTTGGGGTTTGTGTTTCTTCAGACATGATTGTTTGGATCTTTACTGTATGTGTGTTAACAGAAAGGCTCTGATACCAATTGTTAGGTCACACAACACTGTAGAAGAGGGTTGAATACCGTGTTTATACAATTAAATCGATTTCTACATAAGTATGTAACAAATATCAAGTATATTTAATAAACTCTGTTACAATATGAACTGTTGTTCTCTCTCAGTGATGAACAAATATCACTAAGAGCTGCTAGGTTACAATGAATAATGTTTCTCGATAATGATATCACATATAGTGTAAACCCTAATCTGTGTTTATATAGTACACAGTGACAAGATATATTCTAATTGATATTGAATATAATTCTGTCTCCTAAAATATATCAATCAGATATCTTCTACAAGTCTTATAGTCCTCTAACTCTTTCCATGCATATCTTCTATTATTTTAGTCTCGATCTTTTCCTGTAAATCAGCTTCATTCCTTAACTGAAAGTCTTCCCGCACTTAAGTTCTGATATGTATCTTCTAACACTTAAGTTCTAATATTAAGTTCTGACTTCAGTAAGTCCTGATTTCAGTAAGTCCTGATATGTCCTGTTGTTAAGTTCTGAAAACTAAACACAAATCATATTAGACATGACATCTCAAATATATCTAACATCTTGCTACAAATTATGTGTTCTTGTAAATTAAGAACTCAGCTTCTATCTTGAGAAAATACAAAAAAATCTAATCTATTTATTTCTTGTGAACTAAGGACCCGTGCATGCTTTATAGACTAGCAGCACGGGTTTACAGAACTTGCACTAAAATGTACTAAACCATTTTCTAAAGCAACCTATTTTTATTACCATTTCTGGCTTAGAAAATCTTTGCAGAATCTTGCAGGTCTGTGACCACCCTTTGTCTAGTTAATCTTGGCCCTTGATCTTGTATTATTCCATCTAATTTGTAGACTTTCTAATTCAGTGAATAGATTTTTTGTAGACTGATAATCTCTAATCTTGAACTTGTCTATATTCTGAATTTTGGAAGTATGTCGAGATCTCCAATTTGCTCTTATAGAGAAGTGACATCTTGATAAGTATAATGACTTATCGAGATCTTTCAGTTCTCTATAGGTATACTTGACTTGTCGAGGTCTCTAGATCATTGCATGTGAAATGACTTGTCGATATGTCTGAGATCTCTATATGTAGAAATTACTTGTCGATATCTCTGAGATCTCTATATACACAACTTGACTTATCGATATCTCTGAGATCTCTATATGAGAAATTGACTTGTCGATATCTCCAATTCTTCACATCTTCATTTGACTTTTCGATATCTCTGAGATCTCTACATGCAGAAATGACTTGTCTATATCTCCAGTTCTCTCCATCTTCACTTGACTTGTCGATATCTCTGAGACTTCTCTATAAGACATTTTGGACTTCTCTACAAGTCATTTTGGACTTCTCGATATAACTTGATCTGTGACTTGTCGATATCTTGACTTAGAATATTTTTCATAGAACAGCTTTATTCAACTCCAAGCTTCTACATCTTTCCTCTGAGGCATGATCATGGTTAGATCTTCTTCCAGAGTTTATTCCTTAGCGTGAATCTGTTCACAGAAAAATCCCCCAGTCTAATCTTCTAACCGTTTTTATAGACTCAAGAAATATAATTACATAATACAGAATTGATTATCAAACACTTAACCTTAGGGTTATCAAAGTGACTTAGTCTTGCTATTATACAGGCATGTCTTGCACGACAGGTGTCTTAGTAGCTTGATTCACTACAAGCTTCTTCTCATATTCAGTGATGGGAGTGTATTCTGTATCTTTCTTCTTTTTGTCTTTATCTACAATTTCTTGCTTGATTTCCAACTCCACTTCACTGGAATTTATTTCACAAGCTTTAAAGAAAGGTGCATTTACTCTTTTCAGCATCACAATAACATCTCGGTTCTCAATTTCTTTTCCTTTGTCAGCTTCAACTTTCTTATGAGAGTTCAAGGCCTCATAGTCCAAACCAATAGCTATATTGGCACATGGTTTATTTTTTCATGATACTGATCAATCAGCTGAGATGCATTCTTGAATGATTTGAGCTTCAAATCATTTTTCTCAATTCTTTCTCTCAACACTGCCTCTAATTCTCCAGCACACTTAAGCTTGTTCTTGAGGTACTCATTTTCTTGTTTGACCTTTTCAAGACCAACAAGATGCAGTTCTAGCTCCTATTTTTCAATTTCAAGCATCTCAATAATTTTTGACAGCCTACTCACTTCCTCAGTAGCTTCCATCATGCTTGTGTGGATATGAACATCCCTACACTCATTGCAGATGATTCTCCTTTCTCTAGAGCCATGAGAGCATAATTTCTAAATTCTTCACAATCATCCTCATCATCTGTATCATCCCAACTTTTTCCTTCTGCAATGTAAGTTTTTCCATGTTACTTTCTCAAGAGGGCTTCATACTTTGCTTCTGGTTCCAAATAAGCCTTTTCTTTCTTCACCTTCTTTGGCTTTTTACATTCTGTGGTAAAGTGACCAAGTTCATCACAGTTGTAGTGAAAGGAATATGTCCTAAGTCCAATCATGTATAAGGATTTAGGAATAACTTTTATGTAATCTGTTTTGATTTCATTGATATTAATAAAAGACTTGTTTTGCTTTTACTACGGGGTTTATCTATTTAAGTGTTTAAATAAGATATACCATAGTTTAGAGTAAAGCTTTTTATGGATTATGATGAGATCATAATAGTGAGACCTAAAAAGATGATAACTCTAAACTTAAATAGTTCCTGGTCATAGGATTACTAACTGGTAATTAATAATCCGCAAAGATCGGTACATACTATGCTTGCTTCATTATGAAGGATGTATGTTCTCATAGACATTTGTGTGGTGACACTATAGCTAGTATGTAGGTGCTTATTATAGAATAAGTTCACTGAACATGACTCGCACAGCTGAACAACTGATGGAGTTCACTCACGTGTCAGCAGTTGTTCACATAGAGATAGTTGTACAAGTATCCTTAGACTTGAGGTTATCAAGTCATCTTGTGTACACTGAACTATGCTTTGGTTTAGTTCTTAGTCTCCAGGGACAATTATTAGGGCTCTTCTGGGTATAGAAATTTGTACACGAAGATAGTGTATGATCAATAAAGGATCTACCCCTTCCAGTGAAGGAAGCGAATGTTCAAGGCTGATCCACTTATGCTAGTTCAGGAATCTCTGGCCAGAGTGAATGAAATTAGAAAGGAGTTTCTAATTTGCATAGAACTACGCATAGTAAATGGTAAGCAAATGATTGAATTAGATAGGCTTGACACGAGATCCATGCCTTATATTTAATCGGGACATTGTAGGGTAGAAGGAGTTTATTGTACGGTAACTATTCACTGAATATGTTCTTGGTATTCTAAGCAGTGAATTCATATTATCCGGATAGTCGCGATATGCTGAGAAGTATCCCTCACGATGTAGAATAAATGTGATTAATTAATTAATCATATTTAATAAATTAGAAAATTTATATAAATAATGATAAAATAGTTTTATTATTATTTATTTCTACTACCGGCTTAATATTGAACCTACAGGGTCACACCATAAAAAGAGAATGATTTAATGGTGGAGGAATTAATTAATAATGGCTAATAATTATTTATTTATGAAATAAATAATTAATTGGCAAATTTAATAATTGATTAAATGAGATTTAATTGATTATAAATTAATTAAGAAAAGTTCTTAATATTATTAATTAAAGGATTTAATTTTTGGAAATTAAATCAAGAGAGAGAATTATTTCTAAAGTGTTTAGATAAAGGATTAATGATTAAAAGGTGTTTTAATTATTAATGAGAATAATAAATGGGATAATAATAATAATATTTACGGGAAAATTTCAGCTGAAAATTTTGCCTATAAATACACTATTATAGACCCTAATTTTATTCTAACCCACACAAAACCCAAAAAGTTTGGAAAACCCAATTCTCTCCACCTCCTTCCTCCTCCTTAACATCGTTTTCTTGGTGGATACCGGTGGAGTGCTTCACACTTGAGGAGCAACTGCTAAGGATCTCTCATCGTTGTCTCCGAATTATTTTTACAGGTTAGATTCGATCCCTCGAATTTTTATTCATGATCTGTATGCTTTTATTTGGATTTTATATGTGTAAAAGTGTTTTGCCATGCCCCCGCTGCGTTTAAAATCCAACATATAGCACCTTATCTTTGACCTATCTACAGATCCTGACTTGTAGCCACTTTTTTCAGTTGTATTACACTAAGCTTTTCCTTTCGAGTTGTTGTTGGATATTTGGCCTTTACTTATCCAGTACTTGGATTTTTAAACTCTGATGTTTGAAAATTTTCTTGCAAGATAAGCCTTTGACTGATCCATTTCATCAAGAGTGTAAAACTCATCCTCTTCCAGCTCTAAATGACTTGCTTTTATGGCTCCTTCTTTTTCTGCTCAACAGCTTGAACAACTTGAGTCTGGGGTTCCAGTTCATCTTCAGACATTTTGTTGTCATTTGCCACCAAGGCACTTGATCCTTCAACAACATGCCCTTGATCAGCTTTCAATGACCTCCTCTGTAATATTTCTAGCTCATAGGTCTTCAAAATTCCATATAAGACCTCCAATGTTATTCTGCTTAAATCTCTTCCGTCCCTGATTAAAGATATCTTTTGTTCCAGGTGATCAGGAAGGGTGAGCAAGAATTTAATATTTATTCTTCTTAAATCTCTTCCTTCCCTGCTTAAATTCAGCTTTATAATACTTGTCGTGCAGCTACAAATCATTTATCAATTTATTGAACCTTTCAAAAACTTCGGTTATGCCTTTCTTTGATTTTGCCATAAAACCCTGATACTGTTAAACCAATATCCTTCTTTGATTAGATCTAACCTTTTTTTCCCTCACAAAGTATTTCTATTTTCTCCCAGATCTCTTTAGCTGACTCATAATTAATAATGTTATTGTACATTACATTATGAAGAGACCCAATCAATACGAGTTGTAAGCTGTTATCCAGTGAAACCTTTTTTCAGGCTCTGTGTAGGTTGAGATATTTTTAGGTGAAAAATGTGCAGGTATGACCATGTCTCAATGTTAGGCCCTTAATCAACTATAGAGAGGGGGTGAATATAGTCAATATAACCAATTTGACAAAGCTTCAATAGAATCAACAGTTTTTATAATATTTGATAAAAACTTATTACACATATACTCTCTCAAAAGGATGAACAAATATCCTTGAGAGCTGCTAGGTTATGCGAAAGATATAACAATATCGCAATTCTTATAGCATGAAACTAAATTATGCTTTATATAGAGCACAACTACCAATGTACAAGGAATCCTATTCTATTAACAACAAGGAAACCTATACTATTGCTTCTGAGATAAAGTCCTTCACCGCCTTGAAGTTCCTGTTTCCTTTTCCTCTTCGAAGATCAACTGATGTGATAAATACTGATTTCATTATCCGTTGATATCAACATCCATTGAAATCATCATCTGTCTAATATCAGCATCTGTTGATGTCATCATCTTCCATTAATGCAATCATCATCATCCGTCGATGCTTGTAATCATCATCCGTCGATGCTTCTGATAGTTTCTATTTGATATCATCAATTGCTCCTAACAATCTCCCCCTACTTGTTCATTATTGAATTATGGACAAGTTCCAATTGATGATGTCAAAACTATCTAAATGCAGGAATCAAGTATGCATATTCACTCTTGCTTCAGTGAATATCTGACTTTAACTCTTCATCCTGAACTGCTTTTTTAACTTGAGCAATATCAGAGATTAATCCCACTTCCTCTGCTCAGAATGCTTCCAGAAATCTTCCTTCTTTAACTAGCTTGGATGATTTCTTCTTCAAGTAAATTTTCTTCAGCATCAAGAGCTTGAACTACCTTATAGATTAAATCTATCAGAGTTTAAAATTTAGATTCCTTAAATACTGACTCCAGCTTTGGCTTTAGTCTTTGAAATTCTTTGATTTCTCTTCTATCTTCTCATTTCCTTTAAGCTTCATGTCAGTAGTTCCAATAGCTTGTGATCTGAAAGATCTTTCACCTTCTTCCTGACTGATTTCCCTTATAATTATACCTCTGGTTTGTCTGTTAGAAGGATCATCTTCATAAAGTACTTGAGAATCAATAGCAATATCAATATTTGCTGTCTTCGTAGAATTTTTAAAGTCTTCCTCCGTTTACCTAAGCTGTTCAAGATCAATTCCAGGATTTCCTTTTGCAAATATTCTTCTACTCACCTTATTATCAAATAGTTAAATCTTTGGATCCTTGTAGAATAGAGTTTTCTTTGTTTCTTTAACTTTCAGAGTTTGAAGATATTGGCTTGCTTCAGCACCAGTTTCTTTCTCCAGAATACCTTGGTCTTCATCAGCAACAATTGTGACTTATGAAGATTGTTATATTTTAGTAGTCATAGTCAATTCTTCAACTCTTCTTTCATTCCTCTTGTTTTATCTTCCTTCTCTAGACTGAAATCTAGTGATTGATTTTAATGAACCACTACCTCAAACTAGCTCTTCACCTCTTCTCCTTTTGATCACCTTCTTTTCCCTCTTATTGCCTCCATCAGAATTTTTATCATCAGTACCTATCAATGACAGCTATTTGTATTTAGATTTATCAATTTTCTCCCCCTTTTTGGCATCTTCTCCAAGCAGCAGAAAAAGAATCAGCTACATTGAATTTTGTACTTTGGTAAGTTGATCAGACATGTGAGCTTGATGAGCTTCCAATCTAGCTTGATTGGCTTCAATTGCAGTTTGTCTGGTAACTATTGTGAAATTTGTTTCTGAATTTCCTGATGAGTAGTCAGCTTTGAAGCAATCAATGATTCTTTAATCTGATCGATTTGAGTAGTAGTTGCTTCATGAGCTGTGTGTAAGGATATGACAACCAAAGTTGATGCTTTCAGATGATTCATCATTTCAGGATTTGTAATCTTTTGTTCTTCTATTTCCAGATGCTCAACAGCTCAAGTTCTGGAAATAGGATACATATTATCTTTCCAATAAGCATTCTAGAGATTATCAGAATAATCCTGCTTCTTTTTAGCATGTAACTCGTTCATTTTCTGTTGTCTCACATGCTTAGGCATATCTTCGGGAAAGAAAAGATCATTCTCAAAATCTAACATAACATAAGATACATGAGTTTATTTACCATCAATAGATTCTTCAATAGCAGCTATATCTTGCACTAATTTATGAACTTAATCTTCAGCTTCAGTATGCAAAATAGAATGAGAAATTGATCCAGTGGCTTCAGAAGCTTCAACACCTTCAACAGTTATCTCCACATCTTCAAGTATTGTAGATAAATGAATTCGAGCTTCAATATTATCTTCCAGAACTTCAGTTCCTGTAACATGTTGTGGTGATTCTGAATTGGATGAATCTTTATTAATGGACTGTTGTGCTACTACATCTTCAGCAACAACAGGTATTTCCTCAAGTGATGGAAAAGTAGAATGAATGGACTATTTTTCAACAAAAACATGGATTATCTCATGTGGTGGAATAGTAGAATGTATGGACTGCAAGAAAATATCAGTACTTAGACTTGCAGGGAGATTAAAAGCCTTTGACACATAAGAGTTTTCCTGAGATTCAATAGACTGTTGTTCAGCATCTATTCCTTTAGTACTCTGAGCATCTGCAAACATATATCAAATAAAACTTAATCTCTCTATTATTTTACAGTAGTCTCACTACTCCTCACACCACACATCTCATGACTTTTAATAGTCAGAGCTTCCTTACAAGGATTACTAAATCCTATATCTCATCTACCTCTCCTTTTTCCAGGAAGGATCCTGCCTCTCTTAAGTTCTGTTTTTCTCTTAAAATTTTCACACATCTCACAGAAAAAGGCTAAAAAAGATTGTCCTACAGAAATAAGAGGTGGCTAAAGAAGGGTGATCTGTGATCATACAACTAGAGGTAGTCCTCAACTAAGGTCTAGATGTAATCATGTCAACATGATTTATATCATGAAAAGTATACTATAAATGCTGAAAGAACTAAATCAGTATTTAAAATAAATGCTGATAAACTAACATCAGTATTTATACCTTGTGAATTCATAATTAGGCTCACGGTAGATATTGTGGGTATGACGGTTGTTGTTCATCAATAGTGAGAACCTCCATTTAAATTGAAGAGGATTTGATAAGGTTACTGTCATGTACCATGATCTCAAACCTTTGTTCTTCTTGCAAAGAACTAACACCTGAATGTGTTTATTGAAAGCTATCATATAGTCTTCAGTAAGAACTGATGAAACCTCTGCGTCTCTGTTAGTATCATCAAAATCTACCTCAGCAAGTAGTCCCTAACCAACTAAATGTTGTTTCTGAGTGGTGGACATAATTCAAGAATTATGACACTTGATTTTTGGCAACATTTGAGAAAAGTATTCAAGTGTTTCATTTGTAAGAAGAAATTTAAGATATAAGAGATATGAAATTTGAGATTGAGTGTGGACAACTTTCTTGATTAGAAAAAAAAAGTTTCAAAAGATTTTATATTGTAAGCAACACTCAATGATTATAACTCTTAATGATTAAGAATTAAATCTTCCCTTAAATCTTCTTCTTTAACAACAGTTACTTCCTGTAGTGCTCAATCAGTACTGAAGTGTCACATGAATATAAACATAGATTAGTTTATTCATATTCACTATGAAAAATATCTGAAGTTTAACATACAATACTGATTTGTTATTTAACAATTAAGAACATTCAAGCACACATACAAGAAAGTAAACAAATAATCATTTAATGATGCAAAAGAAGCTTAAAGATTTCATTAATTATTGTAACACCCCCAAATCTGGGGTCGGGGATCCGGGTTGTCACGAGTTCCATTTCCCTTAATAACACCCAATCTTAATAATTAATCAATTATTCTGTACTGTGACCCCACCATAAACACACACACCATAAGTTATAGTCTCAGAGATGAATATCCAAAAATAATCACAAGTCGTTTTATTCCACAATTATATGCCAATAAACCTTAAAAGGGTTTCCGAATAAATTTACATTTCTTTGCCATTATTACAATTCATAAATTTACATAAATCTGGTTCATCAATAGTTGAAAACTTAGCCTATTGGTAGCTCCTACCTCAGCTACGGCGGCATCAACGCTTCCAGAAAACTGCAGAACA
This sequence comes from Apium graveolens, assembly GCF_009905375.1. Taxonomy (NCBI): domain Eukaryota; kingdom Viridiplantae; phylum Streptophyta; class Magnoliopsida; order Apiales; family Apiaceae; genus Apium; species Apium graveolens. Next base: position 162,866,999 of record NC_133653.1, on the reverse strand, counting down.
TTTTCTAACCGCTTGCGAATTGGAAGCTTGGTCCTGTTCATCTTGTCTAGCTGATGTTGTGTGATGAAAGAAGAAAGCAAGGGTGAGCAACAAGCCCACCAAAATAATATGTATAATGATTAACTATATATGAGCATTCTCATAGTACTCATGAAAGTCTTGGTCAAGAAGAAATGAACCAAGCTGATATCTTAACGCGACCAAGTCGCAAAATATTCAGTATATATACATATATACTTTTCAAAATCTTTGAAATCCTCTGCCATGTATAATATACACAGAGTTCCAGTTTATAACTGTATAAAACTATCGTTGCAAGGTGATCTCATATATCTAACCTTGTCTCAACGTTTTTGTGAAAATCTTTGTCATGCATAAGATAATCATTAACCAGATATAAGTTGAAAAGATGAAGTTACAAGATACTTCAATATGCTTATATCTTTTTCGAATACTACTTGAACTACCACCGTTCAAGTTATAATTAGTTTCAAAAGTTTATCATATAGATGAGACTACAAGACAAGATTTGAATAGATTCAATCTTTGAATATCGTTATAAATAATGAAGTTACGAGATACTTCATTAAGTCCCCATATATATATATACACCTATATATATACACATTTCATACACTCCTTGAAAACCTCTGTTATGAAAATTATAAACAGAGTTGTAATATCCAATGAATTTGGAAAGGAGAAAACCTTGGCATAAACCTGATATCTTGCTGATCATGCAAAGATACCAATAAGTAACCTTTTCTACTGTAGCTGGATGAATTCCTCGTCGGTCATCACCCTGGCCACATTCGGACCTCGCGCTAGACCGTTACCCGGCCACTCACGCGTGGATGGACTGTCACCCAGCTTCTTACACCTTCATAGACCGTACCCCGGCCTGTCGCTTATGCCGACTCAATCAGATGGACTTACTTCCCGAACATTGGATAACTAATCAAATTGTTGTCTCAAAACAGCAACCACGTTGCGAATATAAAATACACCACAGAGCCGGATCCCTCAGGTTTTGAGCGAGTATTTAAATCCCCTTGAAAGGAAGATCTTAAATATAAAAATGAGTTTTTGGGATCCGCTCTAACCTTTAAAAATCATTTTGAAGACTCGAAAACATTTTTAAGAATGTTTAGAGAAATGCTGATTTAATGAAATAAATCAGTCCCGATATATTAGAAAATATCTGAATATTATTAAATAATATTCCCATAAGGATAATCTCTATATAAATAACTTGAAGTAGAAGTTGTAAAACTTATACTTGAAATGAGTATTAAATAACCAAAGATATACTTATACGAAAGTACTATCTTTATTTGAATAATCAAAAATAAGTTTGATTATCGACGCCTTATTCTTTAATAAAATAAAGAATATATTTCAGTAAATAATCGGAGTCATAGGTCCTCAAATGAATATTCAAATGATATTCAATAAATAATATAAAGTGAGTCATAAGTCCTCGAATGAATATTCAAGTAATATTCATTAAATAATATAAAGTGAGTCATAAGTCCTCGAATGAATATTCAAGTAATATTCATTAAATAATATAAAGTTATCGAATAAACCTTATTCGATTAATAGTTTTTAAAAACCATATCAATATATATATATATAAATATATATATATATCATATACTCGGGAACATCTATTCCCGGTTTTAGAAAAGGGTTCACCTTTGGGTCCCCTATACTCAGGGTATACGCAACTACTGCTTATCTCTAGCATAGGTATTATGCAACTAATAAGCATTTGAACCAACAGATATATAAATCAAGAATACGAAACAGGCATGCATATATACCATATCACATGCTCCAATATATCGCAAAAATTTGCTAATAACAAATATGCATTTATCACAAGATCATGCATATACACATATACATCACAACAACAGTTATACCGGTAGAAAACTTGCCTGAGCGACTGGGGGTGGTAAAAGGCCTGGGACGAGTCTGGTAACCTATAAACAACATATAAGTTGGAATTAAACCAAAGTCGCTTAAGAATCTAGACTTTAACCAATTAGACTCTAACGCTTGCTTTTGCGCTTAACGATTCACTTACGTCGCTCGAGTACCCTCGGCTCCACCATTTTTAATAAATTAACCGTTACAAGTTTTAAGGCGATTCTTTCGCGAGTGTCTTACCAACTTTCTATTACACTTTACATAAATGTTTCATACTCCAATTAGTCTTTTAAGGTCTTTAAACTATGTTTCAAAGTAAGGCGAGGGGTAATGGTTTGTTCGTGAAACGTCGTTACTTAAAACGACCGTTTCTCCTAAACCGTACATCGGAATCAAACGAACCACATATCAAAACGAAGCTCGTAACATGAACTATCTAAAAATTGAAATGGTCAAAACCTAGAAGTGAGTTCACGGGTCCTAATTTTAAGAGCAAAAACAGTCTAAAGTAAATCGGGCATTACGACGGCTATGTTTACGCGATTTCCCAAATTTATACCATTCCAAATCAACCACCAATCAACCCCAATTCATTCATACAACCAAAATCCATCCATACCATACTACAACAGCCCCAACACCTCAAGTTCTCCTATTTATGTTATTTTCAAACATGAATTTAAAACTATACTTAAGTCCTTTAACTAATCAATAAGATTTTAACATCCAATTTACTACAACTCCAACCCAAACTGTAAACATGCAAGCATCAAGCTACTCTTTTACCATAACAATAAAATTCATCCTAATATACAAAGTAAAGTTAGGGTTTGGAGATGTTATACCTTCCTTGAAGTGATGTGAGTAGCTAGGAAGCCTTGAGATGTCTTAGGGATGCTTGGATCTTAAAGGAAAAACAAGAAAAACCAAGTTAAAAATCTTGAAATCACTGTTCATTATCTTCTTCATTGATTTCTTGGAAGAGATTGTGAATGATTTTGGAGCTCAAACTTATAGGATAGCTATATCTATGCATAAGGAGTACTAGATAATTACCTTACTAATTAAGGAAGCTTGGAACTTGAACTTTGAAATTTCTTCTTCTTGAAATGAAGAAAAGCCGAGAGCAAATGTTGAAGAAGAAAGGAAATGATTTTTGTGTTTGTGATTTGTTTAGCTTAGCTTGGTTGCTTTTGATTTGATTTTGGTTAATTACCTTATTAACCTTGAAAATTGTGTGGTTAAAAACCAACCACACCTCATCCCCCCTATGTCATGCTTATGTCACCTTTGCTATGTCATCACCCCTTACTTGCCCTATTCTTATTGGTTTGATGACCTCATCATCCCTAACCTCCTTGATTAACTCCTAATTGTTTGCCTAATGACCGCTGATCTGTTATACGGTTCGCTTAACTTTCATTCTCGTTTCTCGTTTGAGGGATCATACCCGGGATCTTATTACTTGGGCTTCCTTAACCTTTCTCAATACATTATAATCCTTTTATGATCCTCTCTTATAATCCTTTAATTTAAATCCTTTTTATCCTGTTACCTTATACTCAATTCTTTCTGTATCTAGTGGATTTCCGGGAAAAATCAAAGTGTTCGGAATTGGATTCTGACGATCTTTACATACACTTATATACCATATAGAGTACTAATAAAATCTCAGAATATCAATAACAGAACCCCTACATAGTGTGGCATGAAAAGTTTTCTCATTCAGCATAATCAGCAAAAACACTATTCATAAGGGTTACAAAAAAAGTTCAAAAATTTGGGGTTATTACAGTCTCCCCTCCTTAAAAGGATTCCGTCCCGGAATCAGATAGAAAATGAATAGGGATACTCTCTTAGCATTGCACTTTCTAACTCTCACTTAATTTCCCCTCATTGTGGTTCTACCATCAAACTCTGACTAGTTTGATAACCCTTCTCCTAAGCACTAGTTCCTTTTTACTCTATAACCCTTCCTGGTTGCTCCATATAGGTTACGTCGGGTTGCATGTCTATGCGCTCATATGCCCCTATTTATCTGGCATCCGAATTACAGTTCCTTAACATTGATACGTGGAACACGTTATGAACTTGCTACAGGTTCGGGGGTAGGGCTAGCTCGTATGCTAACTTCCCAATATGTTTTAGTATATCCAAGGGTCCGACAAATTGTGGACTTAGCTTTCCTTTCTTTTCGAATCTCATCAATCCTTTCCAAGGGTTTCCAAGGGGATACCTTTAAAAACACTAGGTCCCCTACTTCCTATTCTTTGTCCTTTCATGTCAAATCAACATACTTCTTATGTCCATCTTGGGCTACTACCAGCCGACCTCTGATTAGATCTATTATATCCTTGGTCCTTTGGACTACTGCGGGTCCGAGCATCTTGCGCTCTACAACTTCATCCTAACATAAGGGAGATCGACATTGTCTTCCCTCAAGGATCTCATAAGGCGATATCTCAATACTGACGTATGATCTATTGTCGTAAGAAAACTCAATCCGTGTTAAGTGATCATTCCAAATTCTTTCAAGTCTTTTGCACAGACTCTCATTATAGCTTTTAGCATTAGAGCTTTTGCTTCTCAATACCCATTCTTTTCCAGTTCATAATCGCTACTACCTTCCGTTCCTAATATTATACTGGTTATACTTTTGCTCGTTAGCGTTCTATAACCTTTTAATAACCACGTCAACTTTAGTAGCACGAATGTGTTTCCATTCCGAATACCACCATAACTTTACTACTCCTTTTTCAGCTGTTTCTATTTTCCAAAGTTTGATCAATCATATAGAAGTAAAGGAATTTGTTGAGAGATCACTATGATCATGAACACTTGTTATATCGCATAGTTAGTACAGAAGGTGGCCAGCCTTTAGTACTTGACAAGCAATTAAATAACATGTGGTATCCTACTAGGCTTCTATCACACAGATAGATAGTCATTCGGCAATACCTCCCCTTCTGGAAGGGTTGTTCTTCTCAGCTTACATGAAATGAAAAGAAGAGAAAATAATGAACTGAAGAGAATTGTATATTCGTAAAAAAAAATATTATTGCCATAAAATATCTGGCTTGGAATCTACCTCTGAACTATAGAGGTTTATCATAGGAGAACAAAACATATACGTATATATATCGACATCAATTGTTATAGCATCGCAGTTCACATGCCTAAATATTTACTATTCCGTCCATCGTCCTATGGACCCATGCTCTCGCTCGAGCTCATAAACAATCATCTTTGAAACTCCCTCGACAACGAAAATCGAATATGGGATTTCATTCTGGACATCATCGTTACTAGAATCCATTGCTAAACCGCAACCTTCTTCGTATAATAATACTACTCTTTATTGATAAGAAGGAATAAATATATCATAGGTAGATAATTGACTTAATTAGTCTATCAATGATGACTTATATATCACCACGACCCGATTAGTGGTACTTAATCTCAACATCCATTCCAATACAACTCTCACGGTTGTAATCAGCTCATTACTCGCAGAATCATTGCTGCATTACTATGGTCCACCACTGACCTACTGTCGTCATTCGTTTTCCATGAAGTCTTAATAGCTAACCATACGGAGTCCATACATATCGTATCGAATTCTTCTAAGGAGTTAACATAATCACCATTCATAATTCATGAAGAACACTGCAAATTCTGACGTACTTTCATGACATGAAGCAGATAAAATTGCAGAAGAGTTTCAATCAAAGGAACGATAGCAGGTTAATACCATTCTTAATCATATGCCTTAAATAGAAGACTTAACTCAAAGGTTCGTCTAGTCCTTTTTGAAACATGGTCCTGGCTTATCTCAAGATAGTACCTTCTGAGATGGATAGCCCGGTCATGGCGATTACACGAATTAAACCTTTACCAACTACTATTACGGTTGGGTATTGCACAGTCATCAGAAGGAATGTCAATCTTCCAAACCATAATACAACCTTCATAGCTTTAACCATCATCACTGTATTCTTTTGGCACAAGCGCCTATAATTATCCTCTTATCTTTAAAGTGTCGGCCATCTCTTTGGCCTTTCCTGATAGTAAAATTTCCTTATAGTCAATGTCATTTTAACCACCTCCATATAAATTTTCTACCTCATTTCAATCACTGCTTATGTGAAGATGTTTTCCTTAAAATCTGATGAGTAAAAAAAAATCATCATTTTTCTATAAGTTATTACCTCAGTCTTTAGAGGTTAATCACTGTCACGACTGACTCTCAATCATACTTAGAACATCTTTTATCTTAGGTCATAATTTCCCTGAACAATTTCGACCTTTACTGGTTCGATCCATACTTTCTCGTGGTTTAACACGTGCCCCACTTGGCATCATTATAATTACGTCATATTTCCTTTATCAATATTTCTATTCTTGAGAATTTTGAATATTACCTTTCTCCTTGTAAAACCTCTAAGGTTATCCTTGAATCGTTCCTCCTGTATTCCCTAAGTACAGGGCATATCAAAATACCATTTACTAATACTAGAACCATTGTCTATGTACTTCTGAAAAATTTCTTTACTGATCTTTAAAGATTGTTGTTACCTTGATCCTTTCCAATTCATACTTATCAAAACTCATGCTGTCCCTATTAAGGGTGAAATGCCATCCTTTATGCATTCCCCTAGGATTCGTTTTAAGTTACCGATGTTCTATCCTTAATTCCACCTTTAAAAAGGTACATGCATCCTTCCATGGATAAATCAAGTCATATATCCCTGATGAGGGTGTCTTTATTCAATCATTCCCACCTCGATAGTATATGCCTAATTTCATAATAATATCCTTATCCAAAATGAGGTCAATCCATATGGCCTCCAAAAGACAATAACGGTTATCCACTTTTCTTGCCTGATTCGGTAATGATAACAAGGATGTTCTGGAAGATATTGGTCGTGTTCAACGTGAACTTCTTCTTAATAATTCCGTATTTACTTTTATTGTTTATCTCAACAGTCATCTCAATATTGGGATATCTCTCATTCCTGGCGTCTTCCTTCCTGGGTATCAAGCCACCGGTCTCACACTCCACCTTCTTGAAAGTCACTTCCTTCATCCAATTTTCCTAATTTCTTACTTTCTTGTCTCCTCGGTCTATCCGCGTCTCATTATTTATCCTTCGAACTATCTCAAGGTTTCCCGAATCCTTCCAACTTGAAGGGGGTACAACATATATGTATCTCTTATGCCTTCAACCATCAATTTAACTCATGGTGAATCACCCTCATCCTGATGATTACTTACTTTTCTATTTCTATTGCTACGAGTCTTTAGGGTTTCCTCATACCCAAATTCCTTATTATTCCTCAAACTTTATTGCCTTTATATTCCTTTCCACTTCAGTTTCTTTTTATTTTCCTTTCTCGTATCATTATTTCCTGAACTAACACAACATAAGCATTGATTTCAAACATCCCGTCATTCTGGATTCGTGTCCTCAAAACGAATCTTGAGAACTTTTATAACTTAGATTCATAATACATCATACTCGTCCGCCTTGTTCTGGCTCTAAAGCTTTTACATTATCTCCATAACCTTGGGAAGTACTTTCCTGAAAACAATTGACTGAACTGTAATCAGTTTATCATAACCTCTTGCTCCGTGCCTTTCTTGGTCTTTCACCAGTGGGTGGTCTCTCTCTTAGGAGGGTAAGTGACAAAAACACTATTTTCTGATTCGTCAATCATTTAGAATCTCAAATGATTCCTGTATTTCCTTTAGCCAGGCTCTTGCCTCGGCTGGGTCAGCTATTCCCTTGGAACTCTGAGAGCTTAGCGACTTAAAGGTCTTGAAAGAATTTCACACCACATTATTTCCTCAAGGTGGTGGTTAGGGTAAAAGTATAAGTTTTGTTTTAGGCAGGTCCATGGATTGCCCAATAGGAGTACCATCCTGGTTCTTCCTATCTTGCTCGACTTCTATTTTCTCAGTCTAAATATTTCTTCCTACTCCCCATAATCGGGGTCATCTTTTAATTTAAAATCTTCATTTTCCACTTCATTATATTCTGGGTTCCTTATATCTTAATTACGACCTTCCTAATTATCACATTCAAGGTTTGCCCCTGATCTTACTCCTCATGGGGGCATGATGCTTGGAAAAATTTTAAGAATCTCTGGATATTTATTTTACTTACTTTGCTTATGTCTTTCCCTCGTTCTGTCCTTACATGATTGCAAATTATGAATTCTCAAGTTCTATAAACTTCATGACACTCTCTTAAGTGTTAATAGTGCAATTAACAATATGAACTTATCACAAACAACTGATCTGAACTGAAATTAACGAATATATACATAACCATTTGTTCGAGGGTACAACTACTGAACACATTAAAAAGAATTACATCATTTGATCTGATCGCTTATATCCCAAAAGTACTACCATAGATAATCATCTCGTCATTAAAACTATTCATTCATAACTTAGGCTAATCCTCCAAAAGCGGTGCTACATGAAACCCTTGTCTGATCGCTCTGGCTCTGTACACTACCATGGATCAAGAAATGTGGGCATGCACGATATCCCTAACCTGCTTCATCACAGAGGTGATGAGGTCTAAGATTGTGGCAAGTAGAGCTGGATCAATCTGACCCTCAAGATGGCCTCTAGCTGTAACACGGGTGATAGCCTCAATCCTTTCCATGCTATGAGCTAATCCTGCCGGAAGTACCCCGCCCTCAATCCTTGGTGCAGTAAGTCGATCCAACAGATCACTCCTAACATTACGGGCCTCGGACAGGCCACCCCAAAGCCTGAGTGGTTGCATCTAGCAGTCCATGGGGTGCAGGTGGTGCAGGCCAAGGGGATCCAAATGGATAACCAAGCACGGTATCAGGTGATAATGGTGCAGGAGATAAATGTGGCATTTCCTCAGTAGGTGCTGGGCTCTGTATAGGGGAGGGAACAGGAATTGGTGGAACCTCATGGATGTCTTCAGGAGCCTCGGGAAGAGGGTCTGATACTGGTATAATTGGTGCCGTGGAAGGCCCCACTCCTTCTGCCCTCATTAACCTTTGTGCCCTTGGTAACTCTTCATTCTCTAGTGCCACCCTCGCGGCCACTCTTGCTCTGGTAGTCGCCCTGACTACGGTCATCAATTCCTCAGCGGTCCTCTCTTCATTCTCGTCAGGATCCTCCATGAGATCCTCCTCGGCAACAATCCCTTCTGGGATAACATCCTCAACCGCAATATTCTCAATATGAATCTCATCCGATCCCTCGTTAGGGTACTCTATCAGATTTACAATTTGATCTCCAACATGTAATAAAACATCCTCATGCTGATACTCCTGAACCTCAGGGTTCGGTGCCCCGCTGCCCTATAAGAGAACGAACTATGTTACTATCACGATATTTATAAGGGTTCCCATAAGGATTTTAACTGTCAGTACTACGTTAGGTAGTCCGACTATGAACTTGGCATGAGTTCTTATTATCTTAGTGAACTTATTATCTTAACGTCACATCATCTCTGAGGTTTATAACGCTTGGCTCTGATACCATTTCTGTAACACCCCCAAATCCGGGGTCGGGGATCCGGGTTGTCACGAGTTCCATTTCCCTTAATAACACCCAATCTTAATAATTAATCAACTATTCTGTACTGTGACCCCACCATAAACACACACACCACAAGTTATAGTCTCAGAGATGAATATCCAAAAATAATCACAAGTCGTTTTATTCCACAATTATATGCCAATACACCTTAAAAGGGTTTCTGAATAAATTTACATTTCTTTGCCATTATTACAATTCATAAATATACATAAATCTGGTTCATCAATAGTTTAAAACCTAGCCTATTGGTAGCTCCTACCTCAGTTACGGCGGCATCAACGCTTCCAGAAAACTGCGGAACATTTTCTAACCGCTTGCGAATTGGAAGCTTGGTCCTGTTCATCTTGTCTAGCTGATTGTTAGGGCGAAAACACGCACTAATATTCACGCAAGTATACGCGTTCGCAAGTAATATAAAATACTTTCTAGTTCATTCCCTCAGAGACTCAGACTAAATTATTGTCTAATTAAACTCACTCACCAATGTATGATTACTTCTCAATGTTAAGATAATAACACTTAAAATTGTTGATTAAATATTAACTATAATTAACTACTTAATTAACCACTTAAGTAACACTTCAATTTATCAATAATAAAACACTCATGAGATCACAACTTCATTATTACTTCCTTCTATAGCCATTGTTATTACCTTTAGCATGTGACAGTGATGATATTAATCGAATAACACGAAACTGATAAAAGCCAACTTTCATTGTACTAATACCATTCCACCAAGCATCCACAATTAAGATAGAAGTTGAATAGTCATCAATTATGTTGAGTTCCTATATGTCTACAGAAATTGACAACACAACGATTTAAGCACAAGTTATTCCTTTTTTGATTACATAGGGCAAATAAAACTGTTAGAGTTACCCACTAATCATGCTCAACGTACATGAACCTATGCTAGCATGGCAAGTTCTAAATCTCAAGATCCACCGTCGCTTCACAAGAGATTAACACCCTATCTTATATGTTCGCGACGCACATAAGACGAATACGCACAACCAATACTAGATATCAAGCAATTATCACACACTAAAGTATTAAACAATTAACTAAAGAATTCCATAATAAATCCGTTGCAACCCCATGATCACGATTAGCCCATAATAGAACTTATCGCCATCATGGGTTCATATGAAATCATGACAAACAAACACAAGAAAATAATAACTAAACTAATTATATTAAAACAGAGTACGTCACAAGAGTAAATAAGTCAAAGCAAGAAAACTAGCATCCAACATTACAACGAAACAAGAATCACAAGAATATATGCTCCCTCTTCGTTGCGGTGTGCTAAATCGGTCTTCTTCCTTATCTCCTTCGCTTCTTGCGTAAAACACAATCTAAAACATAATCCCCTTGATACTCTCTGTGAAAACGTCTCAAATCTACCTATATAATAGTCCCATAAAACTCAGATTACATAAAAGTTGGAAGCCAAACAGAAGTAGAAGTCTAAAATAATTTATCTTTTTCCCCGACCCTGCGCGGCCGCTCAGCATAGCTGCGCGGGCGCGCAGGTTGCTGCGCGGCCGCTCAGCATTGTTGCACGGGCGCGCAGGCCTCCGCTGGAAAAAATCCAGGTTTGCTCCGTTTCTTCACCGTAATCTGCCCATTCCTTTCCTCTCGCAATGGTGAACACATGCCAAGGCTTATTCTTGATGATTCCTCCCCCGAAATGCAACTAATACCCTGAAATGCATAAACACTAGAAAAACGCATCAAATACACAAAATACTTGATTTCAAGACACCAATTTAAGCCATTTTAAGACGTTCTAAGTGATATAAAATGCCACTTATCACGCCCCCAAACTTAAATCGATGCTTGTCCTCAAGCGTCACAGACTCAAAAACAAATAAAAATATGCATGAATGCAATCTATATGAAAATGCAACGATCCCCCTTACTACAATTAACCAACCAAATTGTCACATCTCAACGAATGCAGTTAGACAAATAAAGATCAATAAACTCATGCAAACGGACATACAGCCAGAAACGTGGTGTGTGCAAATGCTTAACAGATATGCTTCGGAACTAGACCAATTACTATGACTAGACTATCCTCAAGGCAATCCTACGATTATACAAAGAATAAAAATTCTAGGCACAAAGTGATATACAACACTACAAGAACTCTGGAGCTTACTACGGAATCGTGCTTTTTATTTACAACTCAAATGCTTATTTGACCGTGCAATGAGTGAGGTCCACAAAAGACTTATACAATGGTATCCATGTAACGAGCGTTAGGTTAGCGGATCCCAGACTCTAAAAGCCTTAGGTCACTAGGCACAAAGTCCCCTAAGAACTTAATAACTCGAATACCAAAGAGCCCACTCTTGATCAATTATGCAATTTTTTTTTATTTTTTTTTTAATTTCTGAGCAAGTGCGTTTCGCTCCATCTTGCTCAACCCTAGACTACTCGCAACATATGCGAGCCGGCTACTAGCCATTTGACGCCTAGCCACAACTAGCAACAACTTCCATATTTTTTTTCTCCAAAATTTTTTCTTTTTTCATGTCTTTATCACTAAGAACCTATAATCGAATTCTAAACATAATAAGTAGATTGACCTTGAAAACAACCAAATCATAACAACAATCTAGCACTTACGCATTCTTTAAGACTTAGTGGACTTACAATTGTTTCTAGCATGCATATCAACCTACACAACTTAATATCACTTTAATGCTATCACTACACTCGCATCAATATCACAATTCAGTCGATAACTTATTGCAAAAGGGATCATGGTAAATGCATGTGCTACATGACATTCATAAAAAAAAACTAAATGGCATAAATTATGCAACTATATGAACTAAACTATCATGAATATGCAACTAAATGACACACACACAATATTCCTTAACTACCACCCCCAAACTAAAAATCTTCACTATCCTCAGTGAAAGTAGTAGAAAGGAACACAGGGTATACCTACTCGGAGTCATCATCATCATCACCCTCAGTGGGTGGAGTATCAGGCGGTGGGTATGCAGAGTCCTCACCAAAAACTGGCCACTGGATATCAGCTCCAAGGCCTCTAAAAGCAGTCCCTAACGCAAGGGTGAACTCCTGAGCAAACCTGCTCTGCGTCTCATACATGGCATCCATCCGCCGTGATAGCCTCCTATACTGGGCATCACCCATCCCAGCACCCTCCTGAGCTCTCGAAGAACCAGCCTCACTGTAACACCCCCAGATCCGGGGTCAGGGATCCGGGTTGTCACGGTCTTTCTTTCCACAATATCACTTCACTTAATTAATAATAAATAACCTCATACTGTGACCCCACGCTAACACACACCACAACCCGTTATAGTCTCAGAGATGAAATTGAAATAAGTACAAGTCTTTGAATCCACACTTTAAAATTTTTACAACCCAAAACGATTACTTGATAATTTACAGTTAATTGCCATTATCTGCCACAAGTTATAATTATACATAATTTGATTCTCAAAAGTAGATGGTCTAAACTACAATGGATCTACCTCTGCAGCTATAGCAGCTACAACATCAGCGGGAAGACGCGGGACGCTTCCCACGCGCTTGCGCTGGGTCTGCTGGAGTCTGGCCATCTCTCCTAACTGTTGTTGCGTGATGAAGAAATAAAGCAAGAGTGAGCCTTACAGCTCGCAAGATAATACAGAGTGATAACAATAATATAAGTATCTAAATGGATACTTGATAGCATCTCTATCATATGCAAGATAATTACTTACTAGATATAAGTAAAAACAAGGAATGAAGTTACCAATACTTCACCACACTTATATCATATATAAAGCTACTTGAACTGCCACCGTTCAAAGTATTATAGGTTTTAAGAAAAACATCCCATAGATGAGACCACAAGTTAAGACTTGAATAGATTCAATCTTTGAAAGATTATTGAATGAAAAAGTTATGAGATACTTTATTTAGTCCCGGTATATATATATCCACATATATATACCCCTTTAAACATTTCCTGAAACCTCTGTTATGTAAAGTATGAACAGAGTTTGAAACATCCAATGAATTTTGGAAAGGAAAAGAATTTTGGCATAAACCCGATATCTCGCTGATCAGGCAAAGATACCAATAAGTAACCTTTTCTACTGTAGATGGATGAATTCCTCACCGGTCATCACCCTGGCCGCATTAGGACCTCGCGCTAGACCGTACCCCGGCCCCTCACGCGTTGATGGACTGCCACCCAGCCACTTACACAATAATAGACCGTACCCCGGCCTGTCGCTTATGCCGACTCAATCAAATGGACTTACTTCCCGAACATTGGGCAAGTAATCAAATTGTTTTCTCAAAACAGCAACCTCGTTGCGAATATAAAATACACCACAGAGCCGGATTCCCCAGGTTTTGAGCGAGTATTTAAATCCCCTTTAAAAAGGAAGATCTTAAATATAAAAAATGAGTTTTGGGATCCGCTCTGACTTTTAAAAATCATTTTGAAGACTCGAAAACACTTTAAAGAGTGTTTGGAGTAAGGCTGATTTAATGAAGTAAATCAGTCCCCAGAATATTAGAAAATATCTGAATATTATTAATTAAATAATATTCCCATAAAGAATAATCTTTTATAAAAATAATTGAAGTAGAAGTTTTAAAACTTATACTTGAAACGAGTATTAAATAACCAAAGATATACTTATATGAAAGTATTATCTTTATTTGAATAATCGAAAATAAGTTTGATTATTGACACCTTATTCTTTAATAAAATAAAGAATATATTTCAGCAAATAATCGGAGTCATAGATCCTCAAATGAATATTCAAATAATATTCAATAAATAAAATAAGCTGAGTCATAATACCTCGAATGAATATTATAAATAATATTCATTAAATAAAATAAAGGAGTCATACATCCTCAAATGAATATTCAAATAATATTCAATAAATAATATAAACTGAGTCATAAGCCCTCGAATGAATATTCAAAATAATATTCATTAATAAAATAAAGTGAGTCATACATCCTCAATTGAATACTCATATAATAATCATTTAATATAAAGGAGTCATACGTCTTCGAATAATATTCGAAATAATATTCAATAATAAAATAAAGTTAAAGTTATCGAATAAACCTTATTCGATTTATAGTTTGGAAAAACTATAACCATATATATATAAATATATACATATATATATCCATATCCATATATATACAAAATCTACTCGGGATCCTCGACTCCCGGTTTTAGAAAATATTTTCACCCTTGGGTCCCTATACTAAGGGTATATGCAAGTTACCGCTATCCTCTAGCATAGGTATTATCAAATGAACCAACAGATATATATTTCAAGAATATGAAATAGGCATGCATATGTACCATATCACATGCTACAATATATCGCAAGAATTTGCTAAATAACCAACATGCATCTATCGCAAGATAATGCATATACAAGTGTATTCATCACAACAACAGTATAACGGATAGAATACTTGCCTGAGCGACTTGGGGGTGAGAAAGGCTCGGGACGAGTCTGATAACCTATAAACAACAAGTAAGTTGGAATTAAACCAAAATCACTTGTAAATCTATGATTTAACTAACTTAGACTCTAATGCTAGTTTTGCGCTCACCGATTCGCTTAAGTCACTCGGGTACCCTCGGCTCCACCATTTTTAATAATTTAACCTTTACGAGTTTTAAAGCGATTCCTTCGCGAATGACTTACCAACTGCCTAACACACTTACCATAAATGTTTCATACATTAATTAACCCTTTTTGGTCTTTAACCTACATTCCAAAGTAAGGCGAGGGAAAAAGTTTCGTTCGCGAAACGCCGTTACTTGAAACGGTCGTTTCTCCTAAACCGTAAATCGGAATCGAACGAACTACATATCAAAACGAAGCTCGTAACATGAGCTATCTAAAAATGGCAGTGGTCACAATCTAGCAGGGGGTTCTCGGGTCCTAATGCTATGCACAAAAACAGTCCAAAGAAAATCGGACGTTACGACGACTATGTTTACGTGATTTCCAAATTTTAACCCATTCACAAACAACCCAAATCAACCTCAAATCCAACATACAACCATCCTCCATCCTTATCACATCATAACCACCCCAACCAATTCAATTTAATCTTTCATACTTATGCTTAAACTTAACTTTAATCATTCTTAAGTTCTTTTAAATCAAAACCACAATAATTACCATTCCATTCACTACCATACCAAATCTCAAACTCTAAATCATAACAACAAGATACAATATCAACCCACTACTCAAAATCACCTTATAATATATATGAACCTAGGGTTTGGAATTGGTATACCTTCCTTGAAGTGGTGGGTGGAGCTAGGAAGCCTTAAGAAGCTTTGAGAAGCCTTAGGAAAGCTTGGATCTTCAAGAAAAACAAGAAAAAGTTCAAGTTAAAAACTTGAAAACACTATTCATTGTCTTCTTCCTTGATTAAATGAAGAAGTTAGAGAAAGAATTAATGGCTTAAACTCATGATATAGCCATAACTAAGCATAAAGATGATTAGGGAATTTTCTTACCAATTTAGGATGCTTGGATCTTGATTTTGAAAAAATCTTGCCTTTTAAAAATGTAAAAGCCGAGAGCTAAGATGAAGAACAATTGCCTTGGTTGTTTTTGATTTTTGATGAAATGATTTTGCTAGCTTGGTTGGCTTGATTTGTATTTGATTTAGTAAATTACTACCTTGCCCTTGAATTTGTGTGGTCCTTATTCAACCACACCTCCTTCCTTCCCATGTCATGCTTACCTCATCCTCATGATGTCATCCTTCCTTCCTTGTCTTCTTTCTATTGGTTGGATGACATCATTCCCATTAATCCCTTTGATTAACTTCCTAATCGTTTGCCTAATGACCGCTGATCTGTTATACGGTTCGTTTAACTTTCGTTCTCGTTTATCGTTTGAAGGATCATACCCGGGATCTTATTACTTAGGTTCCCTTAACCTTTCTCAATACATTATATTCCTTTTTATGATCCTCTATCATAATCCTTTAATTTAAATCCTTTTTATCCTGTTACCTTATACTCAATTCTCTCCGTATCTTGTGGATTTCCGGGAAAAACCAAAGTGTTCGGAATTGGATTCTGACGATATTTACATACACTTATATACTTCATAGAGTACTAATAATATCCCAGAATATCCATAACAGAACCCCTACATAGTGTGGCGTGAAAAGTTTTCTCATTCAGCTAAAACACTATTCACAAGGGTTACAAAAAGTTGAAAAATTTTAGGGTTATTACAGTCTCCCCTCCTTAAAAGGATTCCGCCCCGGAATCAAACAGAAAACAAATGGGGGTACTTTTCTAGCATTGTGCTCTCTAGTTCCCAAGTTGATTCTTCCACATTATGATTCTGCCATAGTACTCTGACTAGCTTGATCACTTTGCTCCGAAGCACCTGCTCCTTCTTATCCATAATCCTTACTGGCTTCTCCACGTAAGTTAGATCTGGCTGCATATCCACCTGCTCGTACTCCACTATGTGCCTGGCATCCCGATGATACCTCCTTAGCATTGACACATGGAACACATTATGAACTTGTTGCAAATTAGGGGGTAGGGCTAGCTCGTAAGCTAACTTTCCAATCCGTCTTAATATCTCGAAAGGTCCAATGTATCTTGGGCTTAGTTTTCCTTTCTTTCCGAACCTCATTAATCCCTTCCAAGGGGATACTTTCAACAGTACTAAGTCCCCTACTTCATATTCCTTGTCCTTTCGGGCTAGGTCTGCATATTTCTTCTGTCTGTCTTGGGCTGCTACAAGTCACCCTCTGATAAGATCCACTATATCTTTGGTCCTTTGGACCACTTCGGGTCCGAGCATCTTCCGCTCTCCTACTTCATCCCAGTATAAGGGAGATCGACACCTTCTTCCGTACAAG